>NC_135809.1:38719746-39919746 GCF_964213995.1 Mustelus asterias | reverse complement strand
TATTCCAACATCATTTTACAGAATCTTCAAACTATGGCCAAAGAGATGTAGTTTGGTAATAATTTGTTTCTTCTTCTTTGAATCCCTATCCCCAGTTGCCATTAATACCTTTTAACATTCTGTCTAGAGATAATAGGCCTTAATGAAATACAGTAATGCCCCAACTTTGTAAATTGCAAATCTACAGATCTCCCAAAATCAATCACCTTATCATGCTCCATTTCCAACTTCATTTAGGCCTTTTTCATTGAAGACTTACATAACAGTAAATTTATTTCACTCAATACCACATCAGTACTGATACTGTGATTTATCCTGGCTGAAATTTACATGGAATTACTATTTTTAGTGATCTTATAATGTTGCCTCTGTTGTTTAGCAAGCATTGAATCCCATGTTGTAGTTTGACCTCATTTTTAATATGTCTGGTGCTGCTCCAGGCATGTTCTTCCTGAATTCCTCATTGAACCAGGATTGATCCCCTTGTTTGATTGTAATGGTAAAGTAAGGAATATGCTGAGCCTTTAGGTTACAGATTGTGGTTGAATACAATTCTGCTGATGCTGATGGTTCACAGCATCTCATGGATGTCCATTTCTGTGCTGCTGCATCTGTTTTGAATCTATCCAATTTAGCACAGTGATGGTGTGACACACCACAATGAAAATATCCTCAGTTCTGTGGACTTCATCACCATAAGCTGTGTGTGGTGGTCACTCTTACCATTAATTACTGTAATGGATAGATGCATCTGCGACAGATTAATTGATGAGGCTAAGTTTTTTTCCTCTTGTTGGTTCCCTCAAAACCTATCGCAGACCCAGACTGGCAGTTATTTTTTCAGGACTTAAGCTGCTCAGTGATGGTACTACTGAGCCACTGCTGTTCTCATTTCCAGTACCTTGGTCGAACCGTTTTATTCTTTCTCGAATTTTCTGTAGCTATTTGGTACAACTGAATGGCTTGCTAGACCATCTCTGAGGACCATTAAAAGTCTGTTGGCCCAGAGTCACACGTGCACCACACCAGGTAAAGGATGGCCAATTTCCTCTCCCAAAGAACATTAATGAACAGAAGAAGTTTTATGCAATTTGATAGTTCCATGGATGTCATTTTGAAGACTTCCAAATTTATTAATTAAATTGTTGGAATTTGAACTTGTGTACCCAGAGCATTAGCTCAAGATTCTGAATTACCAGTCCAGTAATATTACTTCTATTCCACCTTTCCCATTTTCTTTAATTATTTGATGAGATGTAAGCATCAGCAAGGCCAGGCATTTGTTATCCATCCCTAATTGGTCTTGAGAAGTACTGCCAGGAAGGGAGTTCAAGTATTTTGATCTCATGACAGCAAAGGAATGGTGATATTTATACAAGTTAGGATGGTGTGTGGTTTGGAAGGGAACTTGCAGGTTGTGGTGTTCCAAAACATCTGCAGCCCCGATCCCCCACCCTATGTGCAGTTCCAATCTTCCCCCACCTCCCTCCAACAACCCCCCCCCCCCCCCCCCACCGCACACCCCCCCCCCCCCCCCTCAATCTGGCATGAGCTAATTGCATCGAAAACAATGGCCGGGGAGACTCACAATCAGCTGGACACTGATGTCTCCCGGCTCACTGCACTACTCGAGCAGTGCAGCGGGCCGGGAAAATCGCCTCTGTAGAATCCATATTGGTAGAGGTAAGAAATAACAAGGGGAAGAAGATACTGGTGAGAGTAATATATAAGCCCCCTAACAGTAGCTAGACTGTCGGATGGAGAATAGATCAGGAGATAATGAGGGCAGTGAGGGCAACTCAAAAAGGCAGTACATTAATCATGTGTGATTTTAATTTTCATGTGGGTAGGGAAAATCACACTGGCCATGTTAGGCATGAGAAAGAATTCATAGAGTATATTCAGTACAGGTCCCGAGAGCAATATGTTTTGGATCCAACCTGAGATCAGGCTATTTTGGATCTGGTAACACATAATGAGTTAGATTTAATAAACAATCTCAAAGTAAAAGCTCCCCAAGGAAACAGTGACCATAACATTGCAGAATTTAGCATTCAGTTTGAGAATGAGAAATTTGGATCCAAAACAACAGTGCTAAACTTACATAAGGGTAATTCGAAAGGAATGAGGGCATGTTACAATCCCATGTTATAATCCCAGCTGGACAGAAGGTTCCAGAATGAAACCCTGGCTCGAAAAACTTTTACTTTGTTGGAAAACATGGAGGAACAGAGTCACAGGACTGCCAATTCGTTTTTAATAACAAGAAAAAACAGTTGATTTCATTTGATTAATCATTGTCACATGTTGGGATACAGTGAAAGGTATTGTTTCTTGCACGCTACACAGGCAAAACATACCGTTCATGGAGAACATAGGGGAGCAGGAAAGGAGAAAGTGCAGAATATAGTGTTACAATCACAATTAGGGTGCAGAGAAAGATCAGCTTAAGATATGGTAGGTCCATTCAAAAGTCTGATGGCAGCAGGGAAGAAGCTGGTCTTGAGTCGATTGGTACATTATATCAGACTTAAGTACCTTTGCCCTGATGGAAGAAGGTGGAAGAGAGTACGTCTGGGGTGTGTGGGGTCTTTGATTATGCTGGCTGCTTTTCCGAGGCAGCGGGAAGTATAGACGGAGTCAGTGGATGGGAGGCTGGTTTGCATGATGGACTGGGCTATGTTCATAACCCTTTGTAGTTTCTTGCGGTCTTGGTCAGAACAGGAGCCATACCAAGCTGTGAAAGGATGCTTTCTGTGATGCATATGTAAAATTGGCAAGAGTCATAGTGGACATGCCAAATTTCCTTAGCCTCCTGAGAAGGTAGAAGCATTGGTGAGTTTTCTGAACTATAGCATCAGTGTGGAGGGACGAGGACAGGTTGTTGGTGATCTGGGCACCTAGAAACTTGAAGCTCTTGACAATTTCCAAATCACCACCATTGATGTATATGGGGGCATGTTGTCCACTACGCTTCCTGAAGTCAATGATGATCTCCTTCGTTTATATTGAGGGAGAGATTATTCTCATTGCATCATTTCACCAGATTTTTTGTCTCTTTCCTGTACTCCATCTTGTCATTGTTTGAGATCCAACCCGCGACGGTGGTGTCATCAGCAAACTTAAAAATGGAGTTGAAGCAGAATTTGGCCACACAGTCATAGGTGTATAAGGAGTATAGTAAGGGGCTAAGGACATAGCCTTGAGAGGCCCTAGTGTTGAGGATAATCGTGCCTACCCTTACCGATTACAGTCAATGGATAGGAAATCTAGGATCCAGTCACAGAGAGAGGAGCCGAGTCCTAGGTCATGGAGTTTGGAGATGAGTTTTGGTGGGATAATGGTGTTGAAGTCAACAAATAGGAGTCTGACATAAGTGTCCTTGTTTATCCAGGTGTTCCAGGGATGATGTAGGGCCAGAGAAATGGTGTCAGCTGTGGATCTGTTGTGGTGATAGGTGAACTGTAGTGGATCCAGGCAATTTGGGAGACCGGAGTTGATGCGTGCCATGACTAACCTTTTGAAGCACTTCATAATAATGGATATCAGAGCCACTGGGTGATAGAACATACAACATTACAGCGCAGTACAGGTCCTTCGGCCCTCGATGTTGCGCCAACCTGTGAAACCAATCTAAAGCCCATCTAACCTACACTATTCCAATATCATCCATATGTTGATCCAATGACCATTTAAATGCCCTTAATGTTGGCGAGTCCACTACTGTTGCAGGCAGGGCATTCCACATCCTTACTACCCTCTGAGTAAAGAACCTACCTCTGACATCTGTCCTAGATCTATCACCCCTCAATTTAAAGCTATGTCCCCTCATGTTAGCCATCACCAACCGAGGAAAAAGGCTCTCACTGTCCACCCTATCTAATCCTCTGATCATCTTATATGCCTCTATTAAGTCACCTCTTAACCTTCTTCTCTCTAACGAAAACAGCCTCAAGTCCCTCAGCCTTTCCTCAAAAGACCTTCCCACCATACCAGGCAACATCCTGGTAAATCTCCTCTGCACCCTTTCCAATGCTTCCACATCCTTCCTATAATGCGGCGACCAGAACTGTACGCAATACTCCAAGTGCGGCGGCACCAGAGTTTTGTACAGCTGCAACATGACCTCATGACTCCGAAACTCAATCCCTCTACCAATAAAAGCTAACACACCGTACGCCTTCTTAACAACCCTATCAACCTGGGTGCCAACTTTCAGGGATCTATTAACATGGACACCGAGATCTCTCTGCTCATCCACACTACCAAGTATCTTACCATTAGCCCAGTACTTTGTATTCCTGTTGCTCCTTCCAAAGTGAATCACCTCACACTTTTCCGCATTAAACTCCATTTGCCACCTCTCAGCCCAGCTCTGCAGCTTATCTATGTCCCTCTGTAACCTGAAACGTCCTTCCGCACTGTCCACAACTCCACCGACTTTAGTGTCATCCACAAATTTACTAACCCATCCTTCTACGCCCTCATCCAGGTCATTTATAAAAATGACAAACAGTGGCCCCAAAACAGATCCTTGCGGTACACCACTAGTAACTGAACTCCAGGATGAACATTTCCCATCAACCACCACCCCCTTTCTTCTTACAGCTAGCCAATTTCTGATCCAAACCACTAAATCACCGTCAATCCCATGCCTCCATATCTTCTGCAATAGCTTACCGTGGGGAACCTTATCAAACGCTTTACTGAAATCCATATACACCACATCAACTGCTTTACCCTTATCCACCTCTTTGGTCACCTTCTCAAAGAACTCAATAAGGTTTGTGAGGCACGACCTACCCTTCACAAAACCGTGTTGACTATCCCTAATCAAACTATTCCTTTCTAGATGATTATAAATCCTATCTCTTATAATCCTTTCCAAAACTTTGCCCACAACAGAAGTAAGGCTCACTGGTCTATAATTACCAGGGTTGTCTCTACTCCCCTTCTTGAACAAGGGGACAACATTTGCTATCCTCCAGTCTTCTGGCACTATTCCTGTAGACAATGACAGCATAAAGATCAAAGCCAAAGGCTCTGCAATCTCCTCCCTAGCCTCCCAGAGAATCCTAGGATAAATCCCATCCAGCCCAGAGGACTTATCTATTTTCACACTTTCCAGAATTGCTAACACCTCCTTATGAACTTCAAACACATCTAGTCTAATAGCCGGTATCTCAGTATTCTCCTCGACAACATTGTCTTTTTCCTGTGCGAATACTGACAAAAAATATTCATTTAGCGCCTCTCCTATCTCTTCAGACTCCACGCACAACTTCCCACTACTGTCCTTGACTGGCCCTAATCTTACCCTAGACATTCTTTTATTCCTGACATACCTATAGAAAGCGTGAGGGTTTTCCTTGATTCTACCTGCGAAAGACTTCTCATGTCCCCTCCTGGCTCTTCTTAGCTCTTTCTTTAGGTCCTTCCTGGCTAACTTGTAACTCTCAAGCGCCCTAACTGAGCCTTCACGTCTCATCTTTACAGAAGTCTCCTTCTTCCTCTTCACAAGAGATTCAACTTCTTTCGGAAACCACAGTTCCCTCGCTCGACCACTTTCTCCCTGCCTGACAAGTACATACTTATCAAGGACACGCAGCAGCTGTTCCTTGAACAAGCTCCACATTTCAATTGTGCCCATCCCCTGCAGTTTCCTTCCACATCCTATGCATCCTAAATCACGCCTAATCGCATCATAATTTCCTTTCCCCCAGCTATAACTCTTGCCCTGTGGTATATACCTATCCCTTTCCATCGCTAAAGTAAACTTAACCGAATTGTGGTCACTATCACCAAAGTGTTCACCTACCTCCAAATCTAACACCTGGCCTGGTTCATTACCCAGTACCAAATCCAATGTGGCCTTGCCTCTTGTTGGCCTATCTACATACTGTGTCAGGAAACCCTCCTGCACACATTGGACAAAAACTGACCCATCCAAAGTACTCAAACTATAGCTCTTCCAGTCAATATTTGTAAAGTTAAAGTCCCCCATAACAACTACCCTGTTACTTTCGCTCCTATCCAGAATCATCTTTGCAATACCTTAATGATAGTCATTAAGGCACATTGCTTGGCTTTTCTTTAGTACAGGGTTGATTGTCATCTTCTTGAAGGAGGTAGAGACCTCAGATCTGAGTAAGAAGAGGTTAAAGGTATCTGCGAATACCTCTGCCGGTTGGTCCGCACAGGATCTGAGAACGCACCTGGGTACCCCATCCGGGGCCAGTTGCTTTCTGTGGTTGACTTCCAAGAAGGCCAATTTGACATCTGTGGTGGTGATCTCGGATACCAGTTCGACCAAGGCTCTGGGGCGGATACGTCCTCTAGCTGACCTCTTGCTCAAGACAGCAAAGAATGCGTTGAACTCATCTGAGAGGGGTGCATTGTTGCCGGCAATTCAACACGACTTCGCCTTGTAGCCTGTTATGTCGTGTAGAGCTTGCCATAATCGGTGGGTGTTCATGTGACTAACCTGGGACTCTAGTTTCATCCGGTACTGTCTCTTGGCATCTTTGATGGTTCTTCGTAGATCGTATCTAGATTTCTTATATCGGTCAGGGCCACTGACTTGAACACCTCAAACCTGGACTTCAGTAAACAGTGGATGTAAACATGCATTAAATATGAAAAATTTGACCACAATACAATACTTCACCCCCCTCCCCCCCCTTCACAAATGTACACAGATGTCAAAAATACGACAGGTTACACGATATATCTTGTGCTATACGGCCTGATTTTACCATTTTCATTCAAAGTGCTGAATCTGGGCGTAATTCAGATCCAACTTAGAAATCTGTTTTCAGGCGCCTCCATACACACTCAGCCTGAAAAAAAAATCGCGGGTCCCATTCACGCTGTGGGTGGGGCCTAGCGCACCTGAAACGATCAGAGCTCTGAACTGCGCATGCGCAGTTAGAAAAAAATTTGAAAAAGCGCGCCCATGTCAGATCGCTCCCGGGCCGGAGAAAGGGGCCTGAGAGCGACAAGCGGGAGCGATGGCCCCCATAGACATCACTGTCCCCCTTATCCACCCCCACCCCCCCCACTACCCAGACCAATCACGACCCCCTTCCCCTCCCCCACCAATCACCCACAGAGTGGCAGCGGATCCCCCTGCCATCCCCCCATACCCCCCCCACCAGAGATCCATATCCCCACCCCACCAGAGATACATCTTACCCGCCTCCCTCCTCCCCTCCCCCAGAGAATGGTCTGGCCTCACTCCCCGCCCCCCCCCCCCCCCAAGAGAACGATCTGGCCTCACTCTCCCTCCCCCCCCGCTCCCCAGGGAATGATCTGGCCCCACTCCGCCCGCCCCCCCCCCCACTCCCCAGAGAATGATCTGGCCTCACTCATCCCCCCCCAGAGAATGGTCTGGCCTCACTCCTCCCACCCCCATCCCCCCCCCGCAGAGAACGACGTGGCCTCACTCCCCCTCCCCCAGAGGAACATCTGACCCGCCTCCTCTTCACTCCCCACCAGACAACGATCGGCCCTCCCAACCCCCCACCAGACAACGATCAGCCCTCCCCGACCCCCCCCCCCCCCCCCCACCACCAGACAATGATCGGCCCTCCCCCCCCCCACCACCAGACAAGGATTGGGCCTCCCTCCCCACCAGAGATACATCATCTGACCCACCTCCTCCTCCTCCCCCTACCCCAAAGAGACAACGATCCGGCCTCACTCCCCTCCTCCCCACCAGAGAATGATCTGACCTGTCTCCCTCCTTCCCTCACCACCGATCTGAGTCAGAGAGCCATTGGAAGCTTTGAACTCACTCTTCAGCAGCTGGAGTGCCCGAAACAGACTTTTATTCAGCAGGTTCATTTCGGCACGATTCCGGATCGGCGAATGCAGTGGTAAAGGGGGAAATGCTGATAAAGTTGGGCGGGCAGTTCATTAATTCAATTGAAATACATGCAAATACATTTAAATCGCCATTGCGCCCGTTTCGGGCGCGAAGCGGATCACGGTCATTCCTGGGTTTCGGTAAAGTGGCCATCTGCGCGTGCGCGGATTGTGCCCGAAAACACAATGGTAAAATAGGGCCCATAATGTTCTCAATAAACACACAGTCCCTGTCACCCAACAGGCTTACTGTGGTCAGACAATATTCCAATCTGAAACCCAGTGGCAGATACCACTCAATCGATTTTCCCATTGTAAATTCACTCTCAGCACAATAAAACCACAAATTATACTGAAACCGAAAACCATGCAAACACCTTTGCCTAACATAAATCTAACTGGAGTTGTTCACTTTCCAATACAGAAATATTAAATTAAACCCACTAAAATTTATATCTTATTTCTAACATCCAGCAATACAAATATAGATCACTTAAAACTACTTCAGCTTCCTGACAGGCAGAGTTGGGTGGTGTGGACTGGAAAGGGATATAGCAAAAAAGACACTTGATCAGCAATGGCAGACATTTATGAAAACAGTCATGATTCACAACACAGATATATCCTAGTGAGTAAAAGGATTCTAGGAAGGACATAAATCAACCATAGTTAACCAAGGAAGTTAAGGATAGTATTAAACTGAAAGAAAAAAACATGCAATGTGGCAAAGATTAGTGGTAAGCCAGAGGATTGGAAAAGTTTTAAAACCAACCAAAAAGATGACCAAAAAAAAGAGGGAGAAGATCAACTATGAGGGTAAACTAGCAAGTAATATAAAAATGGACAGTACTAGTTTTTAAAAATGTATAAAATGGAAGAGAGAGGCCAAAGTGAACTAAGGCCCCTTAGAAAATGAGACCAGGGAAATAATAATGGGGAATCAGGATATGGTAGAGGAATTAAATAAATACTTTGGCAGGAATTCTCTGCTCATGCCCTCCCTACCACCGCTACCAGTGAGAACAGAGAATTTGGCACTCAGCCAAATCTCCATTCACAGAAGTGGGATCAGGAAATCCCAGCTGCAGGTGAGGTTGGAGAATCTGGCCCTTTGTGTCAGTCTTCACAGTAGAAGGATATAATAGCAGAGCAATTAGAAATACCTAATAGAATCAAGCAGAGTCAGCATGGCTTCATGATGTGGAAATCATGCCTGACAAATTTATTAGAATTCTTTGAGGTGGTAATGAGCAGGATAGATAAAGGAGAGCCAGTAGATGTAATGTACTTGGATTTCCAAAAAGCATTTGATAAAAGCCCATGGTGTTGGGGATAGTATATTAGCATAGATAGGGGGATTGAATAAAAATACATAAAGTTGGGATAAGAGGGGCATTTCAGGATGGCAACTTGTAACCAATGGAATGCCACAGGGAATCAGTGCTGGGGCCATAATTATTTACAGTATATATTAAGGAATTGGACAAGGAAAATTTGTGGTGACACAAAAATAGGTGGGAAGGCAAGTGGTAAGGATGACACAGAGTCTACAGAGGTACATAGACAGGTTAAGTGAGTGAGTAAAAATGTGGCAGGTGGAATATAATGTAGGAAACTGTAAAGTTATGCATTTTGGTAGGAAGAATTACTCAGGAGGACATTATAGCCTGGAACTCACTTTGAACTGCCAGTGAGAACTCATTTATATGTGCAGCACCCACTTTCACCCAACAAATATCATGGAAGTCTCCACTTTCAGCCATTTCCTTTATAGTTTCAGAGAGTTAAATCTTACCAGAAAATGGCAGCGTGTTGTTTCCAGCGAAAAACTGGCATATTTTTCTCCAGAGAAACACATCGGTTTTCTCTCCAGATCTTATGACACTCTTGCCAAAAAAAATCAAGGGGACATGTTTCACACAATCATGCAGGGGGGTGAAACCACAACATGCCGGCAAGATCTGGCTAACAGAGATCAGAACGCCATATTTTAAAGGGCACTATGATCATAACCTAACTAAACCTCCCCCCAGACCACCATGGAGGTCTCAGGGACTCCCCTCCCAACCCCCAATTGGAGTCAGCACTTGCTCCCTACCCTCCACAGTCTGAGCCGGCACCCATCCTCATTGGCCCTCACCCCCCTGCTTCCCCCCCAGCGGTCATCAGTGACATCCCCAGCACCTCCGTCCTCTCCTCGCCACCACGACAACTAAATGAATCCCTACTCTCAATGAGGCTCCCACTGGGGCCCACTCCTTGGCACAGGTTGACACTGCCATGATGGTGCTATCAGGTTGGCACTGCCAGGTTGGTATGGGCATGGTGCCAACTTGGCAATGCCAACCTATGTCAAGGGGTAGTCCCTGGGGTCATTGCCATGGCACTCTCTGGCCATGTCCCTCTCCCCCAGGAACTATACTCACCTTTGTGCCCTTGGGGAGACCTCCACAACAGGTTCATGTCTGTGTGAATCTGTTGTAAATCACACCGACGTGACATCAAGTCGGCACAGTGTCAATATACGGCAGGAGGTCAATATCTGGTGAGGGGTGGGTTTACAACATTTAAATCTCTTCAAATGCACGTAAGGCAGGTTCATACCCATTATGGGCGTAAACCAGATGATGTTGCTGGCAGGAAAGATCCAAAATCGTGTTCTTGTTGCCAAGAACTGCGATTTCTGGTTCCTGAGCACTTCCTAGCTTTCACAAGGATGGCGAGCTCGGCTCAAGATCGCCCCCAGAGAATGTGGAGGCAATCTACTCACTTCTCACTGCTCGGAGCCGAGATGTACAAGGCTGTTGACCTTGTCATAGTGACACGGGCGACAAATCTAGAAGATAATGCAACAATGACAATTCAGGGGTAGCCTCCATCACTGGACCCTGTTGTGCAGATGATCCCTCAGTCAGAGGGCACAAGGAGCCATTGATGATGATGGTACCCCATGAGGGGTGGCATGCTCATCCTCCTCGGTGCCATGCTATCTGGCGCTCCAGATGGTGTATTGGAACCAGCAGTTGGGGCACAACTGGGATCCCCATTTAACAACCCTCATTCATCAGTGTTACTGAGTTGTCAAAGTTACATAGCATAGCATGCATTCTGTGAACCTCAGTGCATAGTTCCTACATTCACACCATGTGCTACTGCACAAGGCTCTTCATGAGATTAACCACTCTGTCTGTGAAGGAGCTCATGCACTCAAAACACTAAGCCATGATGGCACACCTGAGCTGAATAGACTCCTCCATTCTCTATCCATGACCGTATATTGCCTCAAGAACGCTAACGTGGAAGTTGCTCCTGGTCTTGGTAAAGACTCACTTCCTGTGACTCCTGAGGCACCAGATCAGCGCCCAGCAATATTTATGACTCAGACCTTGGTCTAGAGGACACACTGTCAAACATTGCAGGTGACATGAAACTTAGAAGCATTGTTAACTGTGAGGAGGATAGTGAAGAACATCAAAAGGGCATGGACAATTTGCTGGAATGAGCAAACAGGTGGTAGATGAAGTTCAATGCAAAGAAATATGAAGTGATTCATTTTGATAGGAAAAACATGGAGAGACAATATAATAACAAGGGCAAAAATTCCAAAAGGGTTGCAGGGGTAGAGAGACCTGGGTGTATACATATGTAAGTCATTGAAGGTGGCAGGACAGGGTGAGAGCACAGTTAATACTGCATACAGTATCCAAGGCATTATTAATACGGCATAAGTTACAAGAGCAAAACGGTTATGTTGAACTTGAACTGGACACTAGTTTGGCCTCAGCTGGAGTATTGTGTCCAGTTCTGTGCATCGGAATGAAGTTTAGGCATTGGAGAGAGTGTGGAAAAGATTCAAAAGAATGGTTCCAGGGATGAGGAACTTTAGTTATGAAGAGAGATTTGAGGAGTTGGGACTGTTGTTGTTGTAGGGTGTTGGTTACAGTTCAGTAGCTCTGAAGAAGTCTTCATAAGGGCTAAAAAGAGTGAGGAAATTAGGGGAGTTAATATCAAAAGAAATAAAGTACTGGAAAAATTAAATGGATTAAAATCCAATAAATCCCCACATCTTGATGGCCTACACTCTAGGGTTCTAAACAAGATAGCTGCAGAAATAGTCAATGTATTAGCTAGGATTTTCCAAAATCCTCAGATTCAGGAACAGTCCCATTGGATTGGAAGTTGGCAAATGTTACATATCTCTTCAAGAAGTAAGTGAAAGAAAAAAATACAGTGAATCACAGGTCAATTAACTTAAAGTAAGTTGTTGGGAAAATACCAGAATCTATTATTAAGGATGCACTTAGAAAACATAGTATGGTTAGAACAAATCAACATGATTTTATTCAAGGGAAATTTTGTTAGACAAATTTATTGAAGTTTTTTGAGAATAGGTAGATAAAGGGGAACAAGTAAATTTGGTACACCTGGATTTCCAAAAGGCATTCAATAAGATACCACACAAAATGTTAATAGGCAAAAAAAGGACTCATGGAATTGGGGTAATATATTAGCATGGATAGAGGATTGGGCGCAAATGGACCTTTTACAAATTAGTGGAGTGTTGCAAAGATCAGCGCTGGGGCCTCAGATACTTTCAATCTATATTCATGACTTAGATGAAAAGACAGTGAGTAATGTATCAAAGTTTGCTGATGATATCCAACTAGATAGAAAGTGGGGAGGACACAGAGAGACTACAAAGAGGTATAGACAGGTTAGGGGAATAGGCAACTGGATAGCAGATGGAGTATAAAATAAATAAGTTATTCACATTGTTTATAAGAATAAAAAAGCAGAATATTTTTTTAAATGTGAGAAACGTGAGTGTTGATGTTCAACAAAGTGTGCTTGTATTAGAAGCACAGAAAATTAGCATGCAAGTGCAGCAAGCAATTAAGAACAAATGGCATATTGCACTTATTGCAAGAGGATTGGAGTACAAGAATAAAGAAGTGTTACAGACAGAAGGGGAATTAAATTTGAATAGCACTAATTTCTCCTCTCACCACCCATCCATACACAGCAACATATTTCCCAACCACTCGGTTTTTTGTGTGATCCAATTTTCTATTAATAACCCCACAGCAAACTTAAGATAGGATGAACTCAAAGGATTCATTAATATGCACATGGTCAAAACGTGGAAGGTGAGTTCGTAGCGTCACCTCCACATTCAGACAATAAAAAGAGGGATAGAAAAAAGAAGGTTTTACAGTCCAGAGACCACAAAGAAAATAAATATTGGTTCATGTGGCTTCCAGAGTCCAGAATCAAAGTACAATCAGGTATTCCTTGACGGAGGTTAGACAATAGAAAACCGTGTTCTACAATTTCATTTTTCTGGTGGTGTTGACTTCACAAATGGGTTCGGCATGTAGATATCAACCAATCTTGTAGGCACTGGTGCAGTACCTCCAGCAGAAGCAGTGTAGGTAGGACCAGGTGTTCCACCTGGATAGAGCTCCATGTCTGTGAGGCTGCTAATTAGATGATAAAGACCAGATTGGGCTATTCAGCTCAGCAAGGCTATATTAACATGTTCAACAAACCAGAGGCCTATATCACATGACCCCGCACTTCTCCGCCCAGTCTCCAATGTTTGGAATGTAGCTGGGTTTCGAAGATTGCTAAATGTCTCAGCCATTATAAATTGAAAGAAAGTTTGCAAGGCCTTTTGTCTCAGCAGACCATCAGTCTCCTTCTAGCCACCCTGGGTTATTAAATGCAGATGGCCTTTGAGGTTAGGCTGTGCTGTCCACAGGTAGTTGTTAGTGGCTCCTCAGAGATAATAAGGAGTGAGTTTCCCTAAAACTGCAATGTAGCTTCTTCTGCTCAGGGGTCAGAGAGAGACATAGTTTAGCCATTTTTAAGATTTTGTTTAGTTTTAAGGATATCTTTTATAAAAATACACAGAGTGAGGGTGAGGAATTAGTCTCTCACAGAAGTCTTGCTACAGTTGTACAGCGTTTTGTTGAAAGTGCACCTCAAGTCCTGTGTGCAGTTTTGGTATCCACATTTAAGAAAGGATATAATTGCATTGAGGCTGTACAGTGAAGGTTCACTAAATTGGTCCCTGGGTTGAAGGGGCTATCCTATGATGAGAGACTGGGTAAATTGGATTCATATTCTCTGGAGTTTAGAAGAAGACATGATCTCTTTGTAACCTACAGCACTCTAAAGTGGATTGATAGGGTGGATGCTGAGAGATTGTTTTTGTTGGTCAGGGAATCTAAAACACAGTCTCAGGATAAGGGCCAATCATTTAGGACTGAAATGAGGAGAAATCACTTCACTAAAAGGGGTTCTAAATCTTTGGCATTCTCTACCCCAGAGTAGATGTTTCATTGTTGAATACATTGAAGGATTGGATAGACAGATTTCTGGTCTCTCAAGGTTAAGAGATATGAAGAGTGAGCAGGAGAATGGAGTTGAAGCGCAAGATCACCGTGATTACGTTAAATGGCTTGAGGGGTCATGTGTTCTACTGCAGCTGCTATTTCTTATTTTCTTACGTTCTTAATCATATGTAGATTAACTGTAAATATTTATTTACTCTGAGAGCTATTTACAAATATCCAGTAAAGAATATAAACTCGGAGCAATTTCCATGCTTGCTGGTCCAGATAGCTATATCCAACACTATACTTACGCTGGGTGCGGGTCATATGCTTGCTTACATCACTGTGTAGGCAGTACTGTACCCAGTCCCTCATTAACCCTACATTCCCATAACCTTATACTATATCTCCCCAAGTCTTTTTAAGTGATTATTGTTTGCCTTATGTCTTGCATACTATCATGCATTTATATTGTCATTACTATATTATCACTATACCATCTCCCTACTTCAAATCCTTGAATTCACAGGCCCAGGTGGACTAGAGGCCATATAACCTTCCCACATCGCATTTATACTATTGTCAAAGGAATGGCAGGCTCTGTCACTGCTGATTCTTCCTGCAGGTTTGGAGGTTTTCATCCTTCCATTCTTTTGTGTTGAACCACCCTTGGTTAGTTTGGCTGTTGCACTGGTCAATGGTTGCTACTCTAACTTGGTTCTTGTAAGGTGGATGAACATTATGCCTGTCTCCTTGTTATTTCCTTTGCTTCATTCATCATTGTGTGGATTGTTGTGACTTTTATGGATATTTACATTTCAAAAGTGGAACTTTCATTTCCACTTATTTCACAATTTTTCCCAAATTTGTCGAGTACTTCCTTCTTTTCCAGTTGATTTTTGATCTTTTCATACAGCTCAGCAACTACTCAGATGAGGCATGGTTCAGATCTGCACTGTCGATATTCTATGGTTCTATTTTATGGCTCAGATGCTATGAAACCAGGTCAATGATCTAACAAATGAATTGAAACTACTTTCAAAATCTGGATTTGTGCTTACAAGTTGCATACCTCAACCTTTATGTTGTTCAGATTAGACCAAAGTTCAAGAAGTTAATGGATTTTGTTTTCAAGCAAGTGTTATGATGGATCAGCAATTTTTTCTCCTGTTCCAGGCATTATGTATGATGTTTAGAAGAGACTTCTGATGTTTGAAATTCATCAAGTTTTAATTTATGCTTCTATAAGTTTGTAATTTAAGTGCTTCCTGTGAATGACATTCCAGTGTTCTTATCAGTTCTTGTTTATGCTTTAAAACGTATCTTTCATACATGAAAATTGGTTCTCTGCGCTGATCAGAAAAGCATCATTCCTGTGCACTATCCTTCAAACTCAGATCCTGTAATTGAGCTTCTGCCAATTGTTTCTGAGTCTCTTCATGCTCTTTTGTGAGAAGTTCTATTTGATTCTTCCATTCTTGCGTCTTAATTTTCACCCCTTTGCAAATGTGGGGCCCGATTTTACCATCAGGTTTGCACCCGTTTTCGGGCGCGAAAACTTGGTTAAGTTCGGCGTGAGGTGAGTAACGCGCCCACCTCCGCGCCAGTTCCCCCTTTACCAAGGCCCGAAAATGGACGTGATCAGGACCGTGCCCAAAACAAGCGTGAAGGCCATTTAAATGCATTTGCCTGCATTTAAATTGACTTAATGGGCTGCACGCCCAACTTTACCAGCATTTCCCTCCCCCTTTACCACCGCGTTTGCCAATCCGGAGTCGACGCAAAACAGACATGCTCCATGAAAGTCCGATTCGGGCACTCCATCAGTGAGGGTTAGTGGGGAGGGAAGTGCGTAGCGTCCGACGGCTCTCTGCTGCTCAAGGGTGAATTTGTTGCGGCCATTTTCTTTCTTGGGTCGGTGGCAGCTCTGTGAGTGTGTGGAGGCGTGGGGGGCTGTTGCTCAGCAGGATCTCCAATGTCAGACTTGCAGCACGGACCCAGGTCTCAGCACTGACCTCAGGTTTTGTGGTGCTGCTGGGTCCTAGTGCACTCAGCATTCTTCCAGCTGAAGGATATGCACAAAGCTCTTACAAATTGCACTGCAGGAGGAGGAGGAGGATGTGGAGGCTGACCAGCTGGGCGTCGCTGGGGATGAGGATGATCAGCAGGGGAAGGAGGAAGAGGAGGAGGAGGGAGAAGAGGAAGAGCACACCTTGGAATACCACCCAGGCGCTGGAGGGCTGGCAGCTCAAATGAGGCATATGAGGGCAGCTAGGGAGGTCCTGATCACCAGGCGGTTCAATCGCTAGGGGGCTTGTGTCTGTGGGTTCCACACCGCCACCCACAAAATTCCTTCTATCTCCTGCAACATTGTCACACCAGAGTGATGGGCCTGGGTACGCTGTGTTAGCGAGCTTTTTGGCAGGCAGGATGGTGATGATGACTCGCTAAGCATCATCATGATGATGCCCTGGTGCAAACTAGTCTGACTCCTATCTGAGCTCCGCATGAACACAGACATCTGGGTCCATGTCTATGTAGTGGGTAAGGGATCTGAAACCCCCAGACAGGGCCCTGGGGCGGGTAGGGTGGGGGACGGGAGGGAATTGCTCGTAGGTTCTGGGGAACCAATGGCTTCCTTTTCCCAGTGACACAGCACTGAGGGGCCTCCCCAACTGACATCAACATGAAGCATCCCTTCGGCAATCATCAATGGAAGAGGATTCCTATTCGAGACAAATCTGAGACAAATTAGTCACAGGTGGGTGGTGAAAAAACATTGAATTTCAAAAAAGGTTTTTAAATAATACGTTCTAACATAGAAACTTGTGAACAGAAAATGTTACGGTGCTTAAATATCTTTCTAACCCATGCCATCTCAGTGCAACTACAACTTGTTAACCTTATGTGGCCTACCACTACATCTCAGTGACTCCCCAGAATGTACATCGGAGGTGGAGGGAGCCAGCTGCTTACCTTACCCTGTTGTCTGTGATGTGCGTGGCGGGCGTCCTCTGGAGGCTGTGGACTTTGAGGGCCCTGGCCGGCTTCCAGGTGTCTGGGACATTTCCATGACACCCTCGGTGTCATGAGCGGTACGGTGGCACAGTGGTTCGCACTGCTACCTCACAGCTCCAGGGACCCGGGTTCAATCCTGGCCTCAGGTCACTGTGTGAGTGGAGTTTGCATGTTCTCCTTGTGTCTGCGTGGGTTTCCTCCCACAGTCCAAAGATGTGTGGGTTAGGCAGATTGGCTATGCTAAATTGCCCAATAGCGTCAGGGGGATTAGTGGGGTAAATACGTAATGTTACAGGGATAGGGCATGGGTGGGATCGTTGTCGGTTTAGGCTCGATGGGCCGAATAGTCCCTTCTGCACTGTAGGGATTCTATAATTCTTCATCCCGCTGCCCCTGAGATGCCCCGGTGTCAGGAAGGGGGGAGTCAGAAGGTGTAGACACAGCCACAGCCTTCTGGCTGGAAGGCCCCAGCATGGGCTCGAGCCCTTACTCCTCCCTTGGGGTTCATATGGGCCTCTGGGTCACTACATGGGACGGCAGTGCTTCTGCGGTGAGCTCCAGAAGCCCCAGCGTCACCTGGCCCTGCCAGTCCTGGAGGACCACCTGAGTCCTATCCACAGTCATCAAGCCCTCTGCGATGGCCACCTGAGTCAGGGGCCACCTATCAATGGCCGCAGCAAGTGCCCACTGAGACTGGACCACGCTCTGCAGCCCCTCAGCCATGATCTTCTGCAACTGGGCCACGTACTCATAGGTTGCAGCCAGAGCCCACTGGTGTTTCAGCAGTGTCCCGTTGGGTCTCCTGCAAGCTCTCGAGCCTCTCAGCCATGGGCCGCAGATTCTCGACAAGCCTATTCAATCCCTCAGCTGTGGCCCACTGTGACTGGGCCATGGCCCTCTGGGACTCTGCTGTGGCCTGCCGTGACTCGGCCATCGCTTGGACCCTGGCACTCATGGTGCGGATCCCCTGCCCCAGGCTTTCCACTGCAGATGCCACATTTGCAATGTTGGCCTGAGAAGCACGCAAGACAGGCAATAGCTGGTCTGCCTGAAAGCTTTGGGGCTCCTCCCAACAGCCTTGTAGTTGGTCCAGTGTGGCCGTCAGCCCCTCCTGCATTCCCTGGCTCTGTTGCTGCATCTCCAGCAGCTGAGGGAGAAGTGACACCAGAGGCCCAGCATTTAGCCTGGGGCCAGCTGAGTCCTCACCACCGGCAGGCCCCCGCATGACAGAGACCTCGGACGTTTCCTCCTCCTCCCTGAAGTACATTATCAGATGTGTCACGCTCACCAGAGAGTGACCCAGAAGCCTCACCACTAACTGGACCCACCGACGTGTCAGTATCTGGGATGGTGAGTTGTGAGGTGGAAGCTGACGCCAGAATGGTACCGCCCTCGGAGGTCCCTTCACCCACATCCTCCAAAGACTCGTCAGAGCTGTCCTGAACAGGATGGGCGGGAGCTGCAGCAGGGACCTGTAGTCCAGAAGGCCCCGGGGCATCCGGGTTCTGTCGCTGCAACACATGACACAAGGTTAAGTGCAAGGGAGGGAGAGGAATCCGGGATGCAAAACATGTATTCACATTTCTCCATTGAACATAGAACAAAACACAAAGGAAATTACATCATAGGAACAGACCCTTCAGCCCTCCAAGCCTGTAGCGACCAGGCTGCCCATCTGATTTATAACCCCCTACCCTTCCGGGGACCATATGGCTCTATTCCCATCCCATTCACGTAGCTGTAAAGACGCCCCTTAAAGGTCACTATTGTATCTGCCTCCGTGACCTTCCCCGGCAGCAAGTTCCAGGCACCCACTACCCTCTCTGTGCAAATAAACATGCCTGCCACATCTCCTTTAAACCTTCCCCCTTTCACCCAAAACTCATGCCCCCGAGAGGTTGCCTCAAAGTGAGTGGAAGATTGGCAGGTGCTCACATCTTGATGGCAGCCCGACCATGCTGTCACTGACAGCCCGCATCTCCCCTTCCCTTGAGAGCTCCAGTGCCTACACCTCAAAGTGGGGTGAGGACCCGGAGGTTTGGCTCACCACACCCTGCAGGCAGTTTGGCAGAGCATTCCAGCAAGTTATATTCAGTTTGCCTGTTAGCATTGAGTGGAAGGCAAGTGAGCACTTGCAGGTGTGGTGGTGGGGTGATGGATCAGTGCCTCAATGATTGGGAACGGGGGAGAGAGAGGGAGGTGTCACACAGTCATCGGAGTCCGGAGGAGATGGGGCCTTGTGCGGGAGGGTCCGGGTAGGTTGAGGGGATCACTCTGCCTGATATAGAACCATAGAAAGTTACAGCTCAGAAACAGGCCTTTTGGCCCTTCTTGTCTGTGCCGAACCATTTTTTGCCTGGTCCCACTGACCTGCACTTGGACCGTATCCCTCCACACCCCTCTCATCCATGAACCCGTCCAAGTTTTTCTTAAATGTTAAAAGTGACCCCGCATTTACCACTTTATCCGGCAGCTCATTCCACACTCCCACCACTCTCTGCGTGAAGAAGCCCCCCCTAATATTCCCTTTAAACTTTTCTCCTTTCACCTTTGACCCATGCCCTCTGGTTTTTTTCTCCCCTAGCCTCAGCGGAAAAAGCCTGCTTGCATTCACTCTATCTATACCCATCAAAATCTTATACACCTCTATCAAATCTCCCCTCAATCTTCTACGCTCCAGGGAATAAAGTCCCAACCTATTCAATCTCTCTCTGTAACTCAGCTTCTCAAGTCCCGGCAACATCCTTGTGAACCTTCTCTGCACTCTTTCAACCTTATTTACATCCTTCCTGTAACTAGGTGACCAAAACTGTACACAATACTTCAAATTCGGCCTCATCAATGCCTTATATAACCTTACCATAACACTCCAACTTTTATACTCGATACTCCGATTTATAAAGGCCAATGTACCAAAGGCACTCTTTACGACCCTATCCACCTGTGACGTCACTTTTAGGGAATTCTGTACCTGTATTCCCAGATCCCTCTGTTCAACTGCACTCTTCAGAGTCCTATCATTTACCCTGTACGTTCTACTTTGGTTTGTCCTTCCAAAGTGCAATATCTCACACTTGTCTGCGTTAAGTTCCATTTGCCATTTTTCAGCCCATTTTTCTAGTTGGTCCAAATCCCTCTGCAAGCTTTGAAAACCTTCCTCACTGTCCACTACACCTCCAATCTTTGTATCATCAGCAAACTTGCTGATCCAATTTACCCCATTATCATCCAGATCATTGATACAGATAGCAAACAACAATGGACCCAACACCGATCCCTGCGGCACACCACTAGTCACAGGCCTTCACTCAGAGAAGCAATCCTCCACAACCACTCTCTGGCTTCTTCCATTGAGCCAGTGTCTAATCCAATTTACTACCTCCCCATGTATACCTAGCGACTGAACCTTCCTAACTAACCTCCCATGAGGGACCTTGTCAAAGGCCTTGCTGAAATCCAGGTAGACAACATCCGCCGCCTTCCCTTCATCCACTTTCCTGGTAACCTCCTCGAAAAACTCTAATAGATTGGTCAAACATGACCTACCACGCACAAAGCCATGTTGACTCTCCCTAATAAGTCCCTGTCTATCCAAATATTCATAGATCCTATCCCTTATCACACCTTCCAATAACTTGCCCACCACCGACGTCAAACTTACTGGCCTATAATTTCCCGGATTTCTTTTGGAACCTTTTTTAAACAACGGAACAACATGAGCCACCCTCCAATCATCCGTCACCTCCCCCGTGAATACTGACATTTTAAATATGTCTGCCAGGGCCCCTGCAAGTTCAACACTAGCTTCCCTCAAGGTCCGTGGGAATACCCTGTCCGGTCCTGGGGATTTATCCACTCTGATTTGCCTCAAGACAGCGAGCACCTCCTCCCCTTTAATCTGTAAAGGTTCCATGACCTCCCTACCTGTTTGCCCTATTTCTGTAGACTCTATGCCCGTTTCCTCAGTAATACGGATGCAAAAAAACCATTTAGTATCTCCCCCATCTCTTTTGGTTCCATACACAGTCTACCACTCTGGTCTTCAAGAGGACCAATTTTATCCCTCACTATCCTTTTGCTCCTAACATACCCATAGAAGCTCTTTGGATTTTCCTTCACTCTGTCTGCCAAAGCAACCTCATGTCTTCTTTTAGCCCTCCTGATTTCCCTCTTAAGTAGCTTCTTGCACTTTTTATACTCCTCGAGCATCTGTTCCTTGCTGCCTGTACATTTCATACAACTCTCTCTTCCTCTTAATCAGTGTTACAATCTCCCTCGAGAACCAAGGTTCCTTATTCCTATTTACTTTGCCTTTAATCCTGACAGGAACATACAAACTCTGCACTCTCAAAATTTCTCCTTTGAAGGCCTCCCACTTTCCATTTACATCCTTACCAGAGAACAGCCTGTGCCAATCCACACTTCCCAGATCCCTTCTCATTTCATCAAATTTGGCCTTTTTCCAGTTCAGAACTTCAACCTGAGGACCAGATCTATCCTTATCCACGATCAGGTTGAAACTAATGGTATTATGATCACTGGATCCAAAGTGTTCCCTCACACTCACATCCATCACCTGCCCTAACTCATTTCCCAATAGGAGATCCAATATCGCATCCTCTCTAGTTGGCACCTCGATATACTGATGTAGAAAATTCTCCTGAACACATTTTACAAACTCTACCCCGTCTAAACCTTTAACAGTATGCGAGTCCCAATCTATATGTGGAAAATTAAAATCCCCTACTATCACAACTTTGTGTTTCTTGCAGTTGTCAGCTATCTCTCCGCTGATTTGCTCCTCCAATTCTCGCTGACTCTTGGTATGTGGCCATACCTTTCCTGTTTCTCAGCTCCACCCATAGGGCCTCTGTAGACAAGCTCCCTAATCTATCCTGCCTGAGTACCGCTGTAACATTTTCCCTGACCAACAATGCCACCCCCCCCACCTTTTATCCCTCTGCCTCTATCCCGCCTGAAACATTGGAACCCTGGAACATTGAGCTGCCAGTCCTGCCCCTCCTGTATCCAAGTTTCACTAATGGCTATAATGTCATATTTCCATGTGTCTATCCACGCCTTCAGCTCATCTGCCTTCTCCACAATACTCCTGGCATTGCAATAGACACACCTCAAAAGATTATTTCCTCCACACTCAACCCTTCCATTTGTGATTTTGCTTGAACTAACCTGTCTTTTTACCCCTGCTCCACTATCTGCTCTGGCACTCTGGTTCCCATCCCCCTGCAAATCTAGTTTAAATGCTCCCCAATAACACTAGCAAATCTCCCTGAAAGTATATTGGTCCCCTTGTAGTTTAGGTGTAACCCGTCTCTCTTGTACAGGTCCCACCTGCCCCAGAAGAGGTCCCAATGATCCAAGAATTGGAAACCCTGCCCCCTGCACCAGTTCCTCAGCCACATGTTCATCCGTCCAAGCATCCTACTTCTGCCCTCACTGGCATGTGGCTCAGGTAGCAATCCTGAGATTACTACTCTCGGGGTCCTGCTTTTTAACTTCCTTCCAAGCTCTTTGTACTCACTCTTTAGGACCTCCTCACTCTTCCTTCCTACGTCATTTGTACCGATGTGCACCACGACATCTGGCTGATCACCTTCCCACTTTAGAATGCTGTGCACGCGATCAGAGACATCGCTGACCTTGGCACCTGGGAGGCAACAAACCATGCGGGAGTCTCTGTCCCGACCACAGAACCTCCTGTCCGTACCTCTGACCATTGAGTCCCCTATCACTACTGCTCTCCTCTTCTTCATCCCACCCTTTTGCGCTGTAGAACCAGACTCAGTATCAGAGTTCCGGCTGTCGCAGCTTGTCCCAGGTAAAGCATCTCCCACAACAGTATCCAATTCAGTATACCTGTTGTGGAGGGGTATGGCCACAGGGGAACCCTGCTCTGCCTGTCTTTTCACATTGCCATTTCCTCTCCTTACAGTAACCCAATTTCCTGTGCTCTGCTGCTTAGGTGTAACTATCTCCCTAAAGCTACTGTCTATATACTTCTCATTCTCCCGAATTAGATGGAGGTCATCAAGCTCCTTCTCCAGTTCCCTAACACGCTTTGCTAGCAGCTGCAGCTGAATGCATCTTTTGCAGGTGCTGTCGTCAGGGATACCGGAGGTCTCCCTGATCTCACACATCCTGCAAGAGGAGCATTCCAACATCTTGCCTGGCATTTTTTTTACTCTGGGGAAAAACAGGAATAAACTTTCTGGGAAAGAAAAAACCTACTCTCACCTCTGCCTGTTCTCGCCGAAGCCCGTTTTGAGCCAAAGCCCTTCAGCTCTCACTCTGCCCCCTGCTCACTCTGCTGCCCGCTAACGACACTGCCCGCTCAAAAGTGCGGCCTACTTTTAAACCCTCCAGAACCTTCCCAGGCTGCTGCTGGGCCTACTTCCTGTTTTGAAAAAAACCTCCGATTTTTTTCACAAATTTAACTGAAAAATAAATAAATAAATATAATGCACAAACAAGCTCCCTTACCCTCAGCCTGCTCCTGTGGAACAATGAGGCTGAAACCTCCAAGCTAAGCACTTTTAAACCCTCCAAAACCTTCCCAGGCTGCTGCTGGGCCTACTTCCTGTTTTGAAAAAAACCTCCGATTTTTTTCACAAATTTAACTGAATAATAAATAAATATCTGTAGGGTGGAGGGTGGATCACTCTGCCTGAGATCAGTGGGGTAGAATGGGGTCCGCTGCCACTCTCCTTGAGATCGGTGGGGGAGAAGGAGGGTCCACTACCACTCTGCCTGAGATTGGAGGAGGGGAAGGGGTGTGCGCTGCCACTGCCTGAGATCAGTGCGGGGGGGGGATGGGGGGTCTGCTACCACTCTGCCTGAGATCAGTGTGGGGGATGGGGGGTCCGCTGGCACTCGCCTGAGATTGGTGGAGAGGAAGAGGGAGGGGCCCGCGATCGATCTGGATGGCGGAGGGGGTGGGAGGATAAGGGGGTCAGTAATGTTGTGGGGAGTGGGGCAATGTCTGTGGGGCCCATGGGGAGGCATTATCCTCCAGGAGGGATGTGGCAGGGGAGCGGCATTCTATCATTCTTTTTCTGTGCATGCACAGTTAGAGGCACCGATCGGAGCTGCAGGGTTCCGGGTGCATTAAGCCCCGCCCACAGGCTTGTGCAGCGCGATTCGGAATCACTGATATTTTTGCAGGCAGAGTGCATATGGGGGCACCTGAGAACGGGTCTAAAAGTCGGATCTGAAACACTCCCAGTTTCAAATCCGCCCAGCACTTAGAATCAAAATGGTAAAATGTTTTTCCAAGTTTTCTTCTAAATGTCCAATAAATTCAGCTCTCTAATCTCTTTCTTGCCCCTCTTTGCTTCCTCCTGGAATATAGAACATTTCTGAATCTTTTCTGCCATTTTGTTCTTTTGCTTTTTCAAAGGCTGCAACTTCTTAATGGTGCATTTTTTGCCTGCTCTTGTGACTGGCTGTATTTCTGGTTAAGTTTTCATAACTCATGCTTTGACCTGCCAACAATTGAATTCAGAGTTGTTATTATTTCATGGTACTTCTATGACGTATCAGAAACGTGTTTGTTTAAATCTTGAGCAGCTTAGTTCATTGAAGACATTTGAATATTGTGCATTTGCAAAGGTATATACTCAGCTTGAATTTTGTAATTCCAATCTTCCAATTTAGCTTTGATGCAAATATTTTCTAACCTTATTTCATTTTCTTTTTGCAATGTTTTTGTATTTTGGGCTTTATCAGATAGTTTTCCTTCATTCACAGTCAGCTGCTTGATCTGCACTGACATCACCTGCAGTTGGGATTCTCTGGTCCCGCTGCAGTGAATGGAGATTTGGCTGAGCATCAAATTCTCCATTTTCACTGGCAGCAGCAGCAGGGTATGTGAGACTGGAGAATTCCTATTGAAATATTTTTGGGACTTACGTAAATGCATTTGCCTCTCTAGAGCCCTTGTATGATTTGATCGGGTACTGTCTATTGTCCTTTCAGCTCTATTGGGGGTTTCCTACCTTTATTTTCAAGCTATATGTGCTCTATAACTTGAAGATTAATATATTAACCAAAGGCTTTTAATATTTCACCAAAGCTGTTGAAGATTCATCAGTGCCTTGCATTAAGATTACTTTATCCACAAATACAAGTGTATTAACTTGTACTTTTTCTGATTTTTGACTTAATCCTGCTGGACCTTTGTGATCTAAAAATGTTCTTCTCCAAGGCGTCCAAGTTGGTGATTGACCTTGGCCTTGGATTAGTCCAAATTGATTTGCAAGTATGAAATTCTGATCCAATGTTTAAAAGGGTAGGTTCCGCTGAGCTTTCTGAATTTCAAGATGGGATCACCATTCACTTGGAGACGAAAAGGACTTCCTACATTTGCTGGTTTTGGCAGATTCCGTTGCAATGGCAATTGCACCCAGCTTGAAATAAAATGTAAACAATGGCTGCCTGGAGCGACCGCCTGCAGGGTTTCCTTGCCTGGTGTTTTCCTTTAAAGCTGCAGATTTGTTGAATCCTGGGTTTTGCCTGCTCTTAGCTTAGTTTTGAAGTCACAGTTCTCATGGATTTTCTTTTCCATTTTGGAGTGAGCTCAGGCGCCGACTTGGGGATTAGGTTTAAGGGATGTTTTTTTTAAAACTGCAGTGACTCTAAATTATTTAAAGATTCCTCAGGAGTTGCTATATCCCAAAGTTTTAAAATATTTAGCTCACCCTTTCTGGGTGTCTGATTCTGTATTCTGCGATTAGAAATTGGACTTCCAAAGGAAATTAAATTGAGTCTTCTGCTATTGTGAGGAATTATAAATTTCTGCCATCAGCTTCCAAACCTTTTTTTGGAGCTTTTTACTGGTGATTTTTCCTATGTGCCCATGCTTCTGGAGCTTCTTTTCAAGTCAGACTGCTTTACTGGATTATTTTTCAGTCTTTCAGCATTTTAGTTTTTCTCTATATTTCCCGCAAAGTCTTGGGTTTTTCCACAAGCTGCCACCTTGTTGTGGGGTGCTGGTTACAGTTCAATAGGTCTGAAGAAGTCTTTGTAACTAGCTATAGGTTAAATGTAAATCTTTATTGACTCTTGGAGCTATTTACAAATATAGAATAAAGCTAGGAGCTGCTTCCATGCTTGCTGGTACACAGGGCTCTGTCAAACACTAAACTGACCCTGGGTGTGGGTCATGTGCTCTCTTACATTACTGTGTGGGCACTAGTGTACTCAGTCCGACCCTAACCCTATATGTGCCAGATTCCTTTCCTTTAGTTTTCCTTGGAGAAAATAAGTAAGAGGAGATATTATAGGGATATTCAAAATCACAAGGGGTCTAGACAGAGTAAATAGGGAAAAACAGTTCCCATCTTTCCTATGAGAGGGCACAGATTTAAAGTAATTGCTTAAAGAATCAAATGTGACATGAGGAAAAACCTTTTCATCCAGCAAGTTGTTAAGATCGGGAATTCACTACCTGAGAGTTTGGTGGAGGCAGGTTCAATTGAAGCATTCAAAAAGGAATTAGTTAGCTAAAAAGAAAGAATATGCAGAATTACTAAGCGAATTGTTCATTGGGAGAAGGGGTGCAGATACAATGCCTCCTTCAGTGCTGTAACATTTCTGTGTTTTTGTGATGGTACTGCTGAGGCCTCAGAGCTTCTGGCCATCTGATTGGGCCTGCTGCATCGGTAGCCCACCTGCAATCCCTCTAATTGGACAATAGACCATGGAGGGCACCTGTGGCAAAACCCCCAACCTTGTCCTGCTGTTGGCAAGTGCAAGCTTGGGACCCACTTTCAGCTCAGATGTTAGGGTCATAAAGGTAAAATTCAACCTGTGGAATTTAATGGATATATTCAAGCATGTGTATACTTCATGGATTTCCACGTGCATGATAAATATTTTTATTTCTGGGACAAGGCTGTAACATTATGATTTCTGAGACCTGTTGCTGACTAATTGACAGGGTTGGAGAAATCAATGTTTGTTCAAAGTGGGCAATTGCTTAACTGAGAGAACAGACAGAAAATTTGCTACAAACTTCAACACAGTTACTTCTTAACCAGTCAAAAGCAAGAACAGAGGATGCTGGAAAATCTCAGCAGGTCTGGAAGCATCTGTAAGGAGACAATGCAGAGTTAACATTTTGAGTCCTTTGGCTCTTTGACAGAAGTTAAAAGCAGGCTTGGATGATTTAATACAGTACAAACTATTTTCCTCTTTGCTTCCAATGAAGTAGGCTTTGGACTTCAAGAAGAATAAGAGAGGTTGGTTTGAAGTAAATGACAGGAGTTGAGCCTATTGTCGAAATATTACCAACCCACAAAGTACACATTTAGAGGCAAAAGGGCTGTAATATCGGAGTGGACTATGCTTCACTGGAAGTTCGTCACAAGATCGCTTTCAGATTTTATCAGAAACCGTAGAAGGCAAACTTCCAACATCATGGCAGGGGCACTAATTGATGTACTTAAAAGCCAAATAACTTGGATTTAATAGGGTGATTTGAATTTTGTTGGTGGTGCACAGGAACCACAGGATATCTACAGCCAGGCAGAGGATAAGTCCTGGCTCTCTAAACAAGCCATTGGGAGAGCCATTCTGTAGTGGCAAGAAAGATGGTGTGCAAAGGACACCAGTAGAGGTCAGCGACTGTTTTGTCCGTTGGGGAGGTGGTGGAGAGTGGGTGGGGGGGGGGGGGGGGGGGGGGGGTGGAGGTGGGGGAGGGGGGTGGGGGGGGGAATTGGGGATTGGGTGGGGAGAGAGAAAGTGCCAGTGCCAGGCGTGTGGGGGAGCATGGGCCAGGATCACATTGAGGCAGTGGCACTTGCCTTGTGGAATTAGGGTGATTGAGGGGGTCAGCCTACTTGGACGCCTAGGATTCAGAGAGTGACTATTTTCCATAGGTCTCATTCACTTAGGCTACATGATTCCTCCTCCACAGGGTGGGTGGGGGGGGGCGTTAGTCAGAGGGTGGTAGGCCCAGACACAAGGTGGCCAGGTGGGCACATCACTGACATCAGAGTCAGCCTTGGGAATGAGAAGGACATAGAGGGGCATGCCAACAGTCACCTCCAGGCAGAAGTGCCTTTACAAAGGAGAAAATCTACCACCTGAAGCTGAACTTTCTGCAGATGTCAGATTGACAATGGCAGCAAATAAAATACTGTGGTTCCGCAGAGAGGATTTCACTGATGTTTGCACCATGCAGCAGGGCAAGCTGAAATCCTTGGCCAGTGGTACTGAATATGACAATGACTTTAATTGTATATGCTTCCAGCTCTTTCCAGGAATCCATAGGAGACATGGTTTGGGGTTTTCCAGTCTGCCTCTCATTTCTGCATCAAGTATGGACGGATCGATGCCATATTCAAGCAGATCCGTGACTATATGCAACATGTCACTGATCCGGAAAGTCAAACAGAGAGCTCCATAGGGTTCAAGGTCATTGTTGCATTCCCCAAGGTGCAAGATTTCATCAACTGCACAAATGTGACCATCAAGGCTGATCCAGACCAGCCAATGCCATCAATAGGAAGGGCTTCCACTTGCACAGTGAACAACTCATTTGCAGCCATCAAAAGTGGATTCATCAAGAGTTTGAATGGTTCCCAGGAAGCAGCCAGGATATCTGTGTACTTTGGTAGTCTCAGGTGCTGGAGGGTTCCTAACCCTCCCCGCCGTTTCCAATGAATGGATGCAGAGGAGAAGTACAACACTGACCATGGGTCAAACCAAATGACCATCGCGCATCGAAGATTGGATTCAGATACTTTAGTCAATCCAGTGGAGCTTTTCAGTATGCCCCAGCAAGGGTCTCATATATGACAGCGATCTGTTGTGCACTGCACAACCTAGCACTGTAGAGGTGAGAGGTTTTTAACAATGAGGACATTACTGATTCTGATGTCCCTCCGAAGATGAGAATCTGGAAGAGACATTAACCAGGCAATGCAAGGTGAGGAATATCTTGGACCACAGACAAAGTAAAATCAGATTCATGCAAGGGAGGCTCGGGATGTATTTCCCTGTGATCTTTCCATTAAAGCCTTTACTTTAATCAGCCCTGTTGTCACCTCCCTTCTTTTTGGCACACTGTGCCTCAGAACCAAGCATGGAGCCCATCATGGCACGGCTGAGAAGCTGAAAGGGCACAGCATAATGACCCTTGAGGGAAGGTAGGTGTTGATGCAATCAGACAGGGCATCATAATTTAGAATTAGAAACTGGAAGGCTTGAGTGAAAGATTTATTGTGGCTCACACCAGAAAGGAAACTCAACATCTAAATCACCCATAACCTCCAACTGCAGTGAGATGGTTTTCTGTTACTTACTGAGACTAATTTCTGTGTTGCTGAGAGGTGTCACTCCTGTGCTGGTGGCTGAGGAGGAGGCTGGTTCTGATGGTGCTGCCTTGTTGTTTGGGATGACCTTGGGGACAGTCCTCTGGCTGCCTGAGGCATGCTCAGTGCTTCCCTACCAGTATAAGACCCTTACTGCAGCTTCAGAGGCATTGGAGCCACTGGCAGACAGATTGTGGAACTATTGTCCATTCCCAGGAATTCCCTAAGGATTCTCCGGAAGTGGAAGTCAGCCACTTCTCTTTCTTTGCAGGGCACATTTGTACCTTCCTGCTCAGTTGAGAAGGAAGCTGCTCTGCTGTCATTGTATGCCCAGTTAAGAGAGGTGAGATAGGACCTCCAACCTTCAGGAACAGGAAGCCCAGCTTCAGAAAGCATGGAGCCAACCAGAGACCAGCAACTCTCCAGTATCAGCAGTGTATCTAGGAGCGGTCGCCAATGCTTGTCTGCAGCAATGCTGAGAGGGGACATGCTGCACTGGATCGAGCTGGGCAGGTGAATCAGGGATCTTTATGTTTACCTGCAGATACCAGTTGGGGAGGGGGGGTGGGGGTTGGATGGGGGGAGGAACACCAATGTTAGGGACCTGATCAGAAACTCCAAGGTTTATTATGAAGTTAGTCTAGACCCCAACGTTTTTGATTTTGGCATTAGGGCAATCATAAAAGTTTTTCATTCTAGGTGGACCCACTAGGAAGCTTTCATTAAAACAAACTTAATTTAACAACACAGTTAAAATATATCAAAAAGAATTAGCATAACTTTTACCAATTGAAATACTTACACATCACGGTATCTCTATAGTTCCAATGTAAGCAATATCCCCGCAGACATAAATCCCTCTTTTGGATTAAGTTAACACAAACAAAATCAACTCATGGATGCTAGTTTTCTGACCTTTTAACTCCTCTGGACGGATACAGAAAGACACCTCTCTTCTGACTCCCATACAGCAGCCTCCAGGGAGAGATCCCTTCCAAAGCAGCAGAACTTCAAAGAAAGAGACTTATTTCCAGGCAGATGCAAGTCTCCAAAACCAGGGAAACACAGAGAAAGCTACCTCTTTCTAAAGATCCCAAGCAGCAACTGACTTGATTTCTCTATGTCAGCCTAGTCCCGCAGAGTCACATGATTTTTCCTGTCAGTCAACTTAATCAAGCCCTACTCTGAAAACCCCCCCAAAAAAACATAAAATTAACAGAACAGCATTAGCTCAGGTTAAAACCAACATTTTAACAATTAAGATCAATAATGCTACTGCAGTAACAAAAGGGGTTGTTGGTTACAGACAAAGCAGCACCTGTTAATAGATCTGAATGTTAAGACAAATCTTACACAAGACATAGGACCCAAATGCATGCCTTAAAGGCATAGTATCATCACACCAAGGGCGGGAAGAGAACCTTGGGGTTGTTACATCTTGTGGAGCCCTCCAATGGGCCCGGGGAGAAACCTGCCAGCTGGGCATTTGGTTTGGGCCTTTCCCACTGCCAGTTAAATTTCAGTGACATTAGGATGGGACCTTAATTGGGAATTAATTGTCCACCTAAGGACCTCAATTGACACACTGGCAGACAGCTCTCTCAAAGCCACCCTGCAGTCTTCAAAATTGTAATGGGGAAAGGGGTGGGTGGGGTAGGTAATAGGCAGGCCACCAACTGGATTTTACATGCCAACCCCTCATCTTCAAACTTGACATTGAGGGAGCAAAATATTCAATCTGGAGCTCTGTGAAATCCACCTACTTACAGTCATTCTTAAGCAACCTTGTAGGAGTCAGTGGATAGAAGAATAGAGGACATCACTCAGCAGAATGAAGCAATGACTCAAACAGGGCTTCCTGCTGCTCACCCCTTGTCATCGACTAGGTGTTTACTCCCACAGCGCCAATCAACGCTCTCGCATTAACACTTGTAATGTTTAAAGGGAAAAAAGGTATGGAGTGCTTACATTGGCGAGAATTAGGTCATTGGTGCACTTTCAACACTGGATTTCAGTTCTGTGGGTAATCCCCATAGTTACTAACCTCCTCTGCAATCTCTGTCCAAATTTGCTTGGTTGTATGGGCTCTCTCCCATCCTTTGGAAGATGGCCTTTCCTTCACATCCTGATGGGGAACCATAAAAGGGGCCTTGCTGAACCATGCACCCACCTCGGATCTTCCTTCTTCCGTTCTGAGTGTTGCCTTTTGGTGAATTATTTGGTTTCTTTGAATTTTCAATGAAGGGAGCAGCAGCAGTGGGGTGGGTGAAGGCAGTAGTAGCACAAACCAAGACAGCAGGAATAGAAGAACTCATGGCAGCAGGACTGAAAGGGCTCCTATGAAGTGATAATGAGCATTATAAACTAGGCAAATCTAATGTAGATTGCAGAAGAGTCCTGCTATTATCCACCAGATTTCAATATTCACTGTAGTGAGATTTGATAGTGTAAGTTTGATTAAATCTGTACTTAATATATGTAATTGATATGCTGTTCATGCACCACTTTGAGGACCAGTTCCTAGAACTGTGAAATTTACTGCCTATGTATATTGATTCCTTAAGCAAAAAAGTTTACTCCTATTACTTGGAACATTTCAATTGCAAAGTATCACTTGTCATATCTCAACTCATTTAAAAATGTTGTCAGTTACTGGATTAACAAGAAAAAACTGTAAACAATAATGTTAATAACTATTTTCACATTTTCATCAGTCCATTATTAGAGCTAATTAAAGATCCAATACATCCATCTATATATCATAGCACAGTATATGAGTTGGCCTACCAACTATTTAGTTGCTTATTTTATATCTATAAAAGTGAAGGAATACCTTAGTTCTAAAGATCAAGTTACAGAGTGCGAGCTTCCAGCCCCATCTACCGCCAGGATAATCTGGTCCTACCAAAAGTCAAGAGTGGGGTTGGAAAATCCAGGCTGTGGAATCAGTTTAGATAGAGATAAGAAATATTAAAGGTAAGAAGTTACTTGTGGGAGTAATTTATAGGTCCCTTAACAGAAATTACATTGTAGGACAGAGTATTTAGGGAGAAATAATGGGGGCTTATAATACTGCCGCAATCATGGGTGATTTTAATCTACATATAGATTGGATGAATCAGATTGGCAAAGAAAGTCTGGAAGATGAGTTCGTAGAGTGTATTTGGGACAATCTTTTAGAACAGCACATTCCAGAGTCACCCAGAAAGCAGGCTATTCTAGACTCGGTAATGAACAATGAGACAGGCTCAATTAATTATCTCACAGTTAATGAGTCTCTTGGTAGCAGTGATCATAACATGAATTTTGCACACAGTTTGAGGGTGAGAACTGGAGGTCTAAGACTAGTGTTTTAAACTTATACAAAGGCATATTTAAGGGTATGAAGATAGAACTAAAAGTGATCTAGGAAATTAAGTTAAAGGATAGAACAGAAAAGATGCAGTGTCAGACAACTGTAGCAATACTTCCCTAATTTTATATTCCATTCCCCTTGATATAAATAACAACATTCTGTTTGCCTTCCTAGTCACTTGCTACATCTGCATACTAACTTCTGTGATTAATGTAGTAGGACACCCATTTATTAGAGTTCCTCAAGGAAGGAACAGACCTTGTGAATAGAAGGGAACCTATAGATATGCTATATTTAGATTTCCAAAAGGTGCTTAATAAGTTGCCACATCAAAGGTTACTACAAAATAAGAGCTCATGGTTAGGGGGTTACATATCAGCATGGATAAAGGACTGGTTAGCTAACAAGAAGCAGAGTGTAGGGATAAATGGATCTTTTTCAGCTTAGCAAGCTGTAACTTGTGGAATACAACAAAGATCAGTGTTGGATTCTCAACTTTATAATTTATATCAATGACTTGGATGAAGGTACTGAATTTATAGTTGCTAAATTTGCCGATAGCTCAAAGATAAGTGGGAGAATAAGTTGTGAAGAGGACATAAGGGCTGGGATTTTCCACTCCTGTTCTTTTTGTGCAGGTTTGGTGATGGGAACGGAAAATCACGCTAGAGACCCAAATAGCATTTTACTTTGGTGGAAAATCTCACTATGATTGTCTAAACCCCCACCAGTGATGTAACAGGAATTCTGACATTCAATGTTGGGAACATAATTATGACACATTTGAATCTCATTATCAGGCCTCTACGCCTGAATCGTCCCCCGAAGGAAAATCCATTCACATCAGCATGAGTGCAGACCGGCTTGAATTAAAACTGGTTCACCAAAGGATGTCCCCGACAGGAAGACCTCCCAGAAAAGCTCAGATGCGTGCATCACTCAGAGGGGACAAGGCTATGGCCAGGAACTACCCGGGCACTGCTCCCAGCACTGCCCAGGCAATGTGGCAGAGTTGTGTGGGGGATGGAGTGGGGATGCATGGAGAGGTGGGGGTTGATGTTCCATATTAACTTTTGTGCACTGGGATGGTCTTTAAAAATAGCACTCTGATCATTAAAAAACTAAGTTGCTGGCAGGACAACGTTACATCTTGGGACCCGCTCTTTGGCTTTATCTGTTCTATGTTCCCAACAATATAGTGGAGAAAGCCGACATTGGACCGTTGAAGTTGACGGCTTCAACACTGCATTTCCCACCCACTACCACACTCCGCCAAATAAAGCAAAAACTCCACCCATGGAGCTTGCAAATGAACCTCAAGGTAATCCTGTGAGCGGCCTCAAGTGACTAGCAGTGTGCCAGAGTAATCTTGTGTGCCCAGAGGGAGAAACATAGTATTGTGGGCAGCTCAGTGACTAGAATAGTAAAAAAAAATTGGAAAAAACCTTGAGATTAGCAATTTGAGCAAAACTATCAAGTGCCACATAATCTATTTTTAAAACGGGATTTAATTGGTGTGTGTCAAAGTTAGACGCAGAGACAAATTAAAAGCATTGGAATTTAAACAATGGATAATTTCATGGAATGCATTGCTAATGCTGACTGAGGAAAAAGCTGCAAATAGAACAACTTTATGTCGTCTGTCTTGCAGTGAATTACATCACTATCCATTAGTCAACTATAAACCATACATCTTTAGTGAACTGAATCAGATTGCTATTTACTGTTATTTAAGTAGTGCTGATTATCTACGTTGAAAATGCAATCACCTTAAAAGTAAAGAAATGGGAATGATTTGGCAGATCAGAATAGACACTTGTTCTCAAAAATAATTTTGAAGAAGCCTTTTATGTCTATTTGCTAATGCACTCGGGTTAATTTTGCCTGGAACATGCATCTGTGGTAAGAATGAATTTCTCCTGTTTCTGGATGAAATGTTAGAACGGGTCATGAAACTAAGCTCACTCAAAGTGAATCCCTGAAAATGCAATGTTAATCTGGCAGGCAAAAGCTCATGAGGCAACACCTGAGCATGAAGTAAGTTTCGCAGTAAAAAATACTGTATTCACAACAATTGAACCCTGCACAGAAAGCTCAGAGAGATTTCTTACACTTGCTTGTCAACAAGTTAACCTCTTGTGCATCTATGCACCAACATTCATTTCCACCCCAGATGTCAGGAATCAATTTTAAGAATCATTTGATGCTGCCATCTGCAAAGTTTCCAGCACCACAGGACTCTACCTTCCAGGGGACTTCAACCCAATAGTATTGTTGTCTCATAATGAGGTCTAGAAGTGTGTATGCTGAACAACAGTTGTTTATTAATAACGCATAACTATATACATATCTGCAGGATAAAATCCTGACTGGGTGCTATTTTCATGCCAATTTCTACCAGACTCCTATGCTCTACTGCTCCCATGTGACTTTCTACATCATAATGCGAGTGGTACTGTTTCCCAGTCCCATATTAACCTTTCCAATCCCAAATACCCTAATGCTACAGGTATCAACAACACATCTTGAAAAGAACACCAGGAATTGGCAAGATCAGCAAAAATGGACAGCGGTTGCTAGAGCTATGCTGTTACTATGCCCTCTCTCTGACAAACAGCTACTTCCAAATTAAAGCTTGCTGCAAGATGTCCTAGATCATGCCACTGGCACCAGCTAGACCTTATTATCATCACCAGACATACCACCCTCAATAATGCACTCATCATTCGCAGCTATCACATTGCTGACTGTGATACTGACCACTCCTTAGTGTGTAGCAAGACCAGGTTTCAGCCAAGAAAACTATACCACTCCAAGAAAAAAAGTCACTCTTGGATTAACACTTGCTGGACTACTGACCCAGAAAGGACCCAGCAGTTTCTTAATGTCCTCAATCAGGCTCTTTCAGATAACAATGCCCAAGGCCAGACTGTAGTGTCAAAATATGATTATCGGCACATCACATCTTTAACTTTGCACATCATGGATATGGGAAAAGAGATCAAAAGAATGCTGACTGGTTTGAGGCTTATTGGACTGAAATGGAGCCAATTACCACTATCATGTACTACAAGTCCCCAGCAAACAAAACCTGAAGCTGTCAGAAACAAGTCTCTGCAGACTTGGCACTGCGCTAATCGATACTGGTTGAAACTCTGCAACAGCATACAATCTGCATGTTGAATCTGGGATGCTAAATGGATGTATGAAGAAGTCAAGAAAGCAACATACCCGAAAGCGACCAGATCAGCTGCCTAGAAAACATAGACAGGGATGATCATCACTCTATGCAGTGAAGAAGTCCTCAGCACCATTCCAGATTTTCTTGCCTTGGAGGAGCTGAACAATGAGCCCTTCATAATAGAGCTCAACAGGCCAGTGACTGTCTTGCCAGAAAGCAATGGCATTTCACCTGAAATCATCAAAAGTGAAAAACCAGCACATTTCCATGAACTTTTATCTCTGCTGGAGGGAATGATTTGTGCCCCAAGAAATGCATGATGCAAAAATAGTCATAAAAATAGAAAATGCTGGATAATCTCAGCAGATCTAGCAACATCTGTGGAGAGAGAAACACTGTTAATGTTTCAAGTCCATTGACCCACCTACAGAACTGAAAAGGGATAAAAATGTGATAAATTATATATTTGGAAACGGGCAGAATGGAAATCAGTGATAAGTTGGAGCCAAGGACAAATTGGTAAAAATGTCATGGACATGAGGCAAAAGGGCCCTTAAAGGTGCCAATAGGGACTGAAGAGTGTTAATAGTAGGAAAGATAAGATAACAGAATGTGTTAATAGGAAAACAGAGGTCAGTATTCAGTGGGAACAAAACTGAACAAGGGACAGTGGCCATTTGGGGAAGGGATGAGTTGTATTGGGACTAGCCAGGGAAACTGAATACAGAAAACAAAAGAAGGGAATCAAGATCGAGGGAATGTTCACAGATTAAAGTTGTTGAACTCAGTGTTGCGTCCAGAAGGCTGTAACATGCCTAATCAGTAGCTGAGGTATAGTTATTCCAGTTTACAATGAGCTTCACTGGAGCATTGCAGCAGAACAAGGATGGAGGTGTGGGTATGAGAGCATGAGGCTGAGTTGAAATGGGAGATCTCCTGTAACTTTTGTCCCCCACCCCTCCCAACAGACATTGAGACCCGCCACCGGTGGGCAGTGCTAGGGTGCCCAGTGGGCAGTACCAGGGTGCCAGGCTAGCAGTGCCAGGTGAGCAATGCTCGGCTGGCACTGCCCAGCCCTGCCCCCAATTGCCCGATGGGGCTTCAATGGCCTCCGTTCCCACCGATGAGGCCATCACGTCTGGTCCATGTTGGTGGGGACCATACATCATCCTCGCCGACGAAGACCTCAACCGGCGAGCAGTTAAGGGCAAGTAAACCCAGACAATAGCATCCAGGACTCACTCGTTACATTTAAATGAAGTAATGAATATTGAAATCGGCTTTGTGCCCTTTATGGCACAAAGCCAGTTTCACTTGCAAAACAGGGCTGGTAGCATCATGAGAGGTGAAAAACCAGGTGCAAACCCGATTTTCCCCCTCTTGCCCAATCTTACCGCTTGCCACACTGATCAACTGACAGGACAAGCCATTAAGATCACCCACTATGTGATTGCTGCTTCTAGAGTTTAATTTCCTTTCCAATAAAAATAATTATATTCTTTTTTCATCCTTGAATAGTCTATGTAAACCACTTTTAAATTATCCATTTCTTTAAAAAATATTTAAATGCCATGTGGCCCACTGTGTATGCATCAGTGGAAAAACTAGCCATTCAGCCTAACTCCATTTGATTCATAGCTCTGTAGGTAAAGGAAGTGCTCATCCAGCCACCTTTTGACAAATTGAGGGCTTCTGCCTCTACTACCCCTTTAGGCAGTGAGTTCCAGACCCCTACCACTGTCTGGGTAAAAATGTTTTTCCTCATATCATAGAATCCTACAGTGCAGAAAGAGGCCATTCGGCCCATCGAGTCTGCACCAACCACAATCCCACCTAGGCCCTATCCACATATCCCTACATATTTACCCACTAACCCCTCTAACCTAGGCATCCCGGGACACTAAGGGGCAATTTAGAATGCTGTGAAGCAGCAGTGCTAACCACTGTGCTACCATGCCGCCCCTAATCTTTTATGCCCTCTAATCTTTTTACCAATCACTTTAATTCTATGCCCCCTAGTTACTGACCTCTCTGCTAAGGTAAATAGGTCTTCCCACTCTATCCAAGCCCACTATGATGTTAAACATCTCAATCAAATCTCCCCTCTGCTCCCAGCCTATTCAATCTTTCCTCATAGCTGCATTTTTCCAGCCCTGGCAATATCCTTTCAAATCTTCTCAATACCCTCTCTAATAAAATTACACCATTTCTATGAGATGACCAGGACTACACACAGTCCCCGAATTGTGGCCTCACTAATAATTTATACCACGGTTTCAGAAACGTTCCAGCCACAGAACCCTTTTGATCTAAGAGGTCATAGAAGTTTACAGCATGGAAACAGGCCCTTCGCCACAACTTGTCCAAGCCGTCCTTTTTTTAACCACTAAGCTAATCCCAATTGCCTGCGTATGGCGCATATCCCTCTATACCCATCTTATCCATGTAACTGTCTAAATGCTTTTGCATTCAAGGCTAAATGCCTTCATAGAAACCCTACAGTGTAGAAAGAGGCCATTCGGCCCATCGTGTCTACACCGACCACAATCCCACCCAGGCCCTACCCCCATATCCCTACATATTTACCCGCTAATCTCTCTAACCTACCCATCTCAAGATACTAAGGGGCAATTTTAGCACGGCCAATCAACCTAACCCGCACATCTTTGGACTGTGGGAGGAAACCGGAGCACCCGGAGGAAACCCACGCAGACACGAGGAGAATGTGCAAACTCCACACAGACAGTGACCCAAGCCGGGAATCGAACCCAGGTCCCTGGAGCTGTTAGCAGCAGTGCTAACCACTGTGCTACCGTGCCACCCTTGAAAGAGTACTGAAGGAATCCCTGAGAAATCTGATTATTGTGTTGAAGAGCCAAATCAGAAATAAATTATTATTTTCATGCAATAGGTTCAAACATACAAAAACCTAATTTCTCAAAGTCTACAAAAATTATGAGAGGCATAGATAGAGTGGATAGTCAGAGGCTTTTTAACCAAGGTGGAAAGGTCAACTACAAGAGGGCACAGGTTCAAGGTGAGAGGGGGTAAGTTTAGTGAAGTCATGCGGGTAAGGTTTTTCACACAGAGGGTGGTGGATGCCTGGAACGTACTGTCATTGGAGGTAGTGGAAGCAATGTTCAAGGCATATTTTGATAGACACATGAACAGGTAGCGAACAGAGGGATAGAAATCACGTATCGACGCAGGTTTAATGGGCCGTAGGGCCCGTTCCTGTGTTGTATTGCTCTTTGTTCTCCTTTCTATTTCTTATATGTATAGGTTTACTATGAGTAAGAAGTTTTCTTATTAAAAATGTACAAAGGTCTTACCGTTTTGTCATTTTTATTGGGAGGAATGTTGCTGCTCCTTTGGTTCAGATAGGAAGAGTGCTGCTGGAATGCTGGCTTCTCATATGGAACACACACACACACACACTCTCATCTCACACACACTCACTGTCATCTCACACACAATCGCTCACTCATCTCACACATATTCACTTATCTCACACACACACTCACTCATCTCACACACACATTCACTCACTCATCTCACACACTCTCTCTCCTCTCACTCGCTCACACACACACTCGCTCATTCTCTTCCCCCCTTGCAGGCCCCACTTTCCCATTCTCACAGGCCCTGCTCTCACCATCACTCTTCCGTGCTCACCCTGATCGATACAATTTGAATTTTGTGCTGTCTTCAACTCATCTATTCAGCACAAAACTCAAATTGTAGCAATCAGCCTGGCCTCCTGCAGAACCCCTGGGAGGTTCCAGGTTCTGTGGAACCCAATGTGGGGATCCCTCATTTATATATAATTATCCAGCATAACCTCCCTATTCCTATATTCTATACCTTGATTAATAAAGGAAAGGATTCCATTTGCTTTTTTAACCATCTTGTCAACCCGTCCTGCTACCTTCAGGAACCTGTGGACATTCACTGCGAGGTTCCACGTTTCCTCTACACCTCTCTTTTGACTTGTTTGACCTATCTAAGTGCATCGCCTGACACTTCTCTGGGTCGAATTTTATTTGCCACTTTTTTGTTCATCAAACCACTCCATTGACATTTTCCTGCAATCTACAGCTATCCTTCTGACAATTGATTATACAGCCAATTTTTGCAAACTTCCTGATTATGCTCCCCACATTATGACCAAATCATTATTAATATACCAAAAAATGCAGAGGTCTTAGTACTTAACCCAAACCCAAACCCCACTGGAAACAGCCTTCCAGTCACAAAAGAAAATCTACAATTACCCTTTGTTTCCGGCCACTGAGCAACTTTTGTATCTAGCTTGCTGTATTCCCTTGGATCCCATTAGCTTTTATTTTTTTAACAGTCTGTCATGTGGGATCTTGTCAAAAGAATTTAGGAATGTCGTGAAATACATTGATCTTATTTTTGCCCTTTTGGGAAGAAGCAGCAACTGCAGGCTTTCTCACAGCTAAGCCTCCCCACAGTTCGAGAAAAAATAAATAAATCCAGTTACCCAAGGCTGGTCTTGTGTACCTCTGAGTAACTGAGCTCAGAAGCAGCTTGAAACAATGTAAATATGTGCCCTCTTACTTAGTGCAGGTTGCAGCAGGAAAGAGTGTAACTAAAATCCTGAAGAAAAATGAAAAATATTGATGTATCTTGGGAAGTAAGATATAAGTTTTGCAAATTTATAACTATATCTATTTTCTATTAATAGAGGCCAATATATTTTGTACAAAGATGGGGATGTAAATCAGCCACTGATAAGAGAACGGAAATGGGAGAATAGTGAATTCAACTTTGATAATGTCCCCTCTGCTATGATGGCTCTTTTTACTGTCTCAACCTTTGAAGGATGGCCACAGTAAGTACAACAGTGTCAATGTGTGTTAGGAGATTCAAGATCAACAATTTCACTTATATAGAACTTTTAATTTCTAAAACATCCCACAGCGCTTCAGAAGTATGATGACTGAAAAATTAGTCTTTGTCATATAGTTGTCAGTAAAATCTATACAATTTAAGACGAAGCGCTTCATTATAACCTAACCTGGGTGGTAGGCAACTGACAGTGTCAGATTAGGGGTCCTTTATACATTCTTCCAATTTTACTATCTTTAATGAATGCAAGGAATATTTTGTTAACCCTCTCAAGAAAGAATATCAAAATGACCTCAATTGTATTATGGATAAACTTCTTTCAAAATTTTAAGTGTAGATCTTTTTCTTTGGGGTCTCTGTTCAACTGGCCAACAGTGACGCACCTAGTGGTGCACCTGACTAATCAAGGCCAAGAACATCAAAAGTCCTCTTTTCCCCTGTGCAGTTGACAGAGGCTCCACCACTTGGCTGGGTTTGTAAAATTCCCAACAATCCAGTGTAACCCAATGTATCCAAATTCTTGACTAAGTGGCTCTTTTGGTGCACTCATGCTGGAATTGTGGTAAGACCACATCAGAAGGCCTATGGATTTTTGATTCTGGCATTACTGTCTAGTCCAGCAAAGGTTATTTATTGTTTGAAAATTAAATAAATCATACGGCAATATAAAATTTAGATTTTTTTTAATCCTGGCCATTGAAGCCCCCCAGGTGGCTTGATGGGATTGTCACTGGATTGGTAATCCAGAAATCTAGGGAACCCGGGTTTGAATCCCACCATGGATGGTTAAATTTAAATTCAGTAAAAATTCAGAATTACAATTAAACCATTGTTGTAGTCAATTGTTCACCAATCCTTTAGGGAAAGAAATTTGCCATCCTTACCTGGTCTGGCCTACATGTGTCTCCAGATCCACAGCAATGTGGTTGACTCTTAACTACCACTCAGTTTGAGGGCATTTAGGGATGGGCAACAAATGCTTGCCTTGCCCATGATGCCCATACCCCAGAAAAGAATAAAGAAAAAAAACATTCTCCTGTCTTATTCATGCAGGTTGCTTTATCGAGCCATTGATTCTCATACAGAAGATGCTGGTCCAATTTACAACTACAGAGTGGAGATATCTATCTTCTTCATCATCTATATCATCGTTATTGCCTTCTTCATGATGAATATTTTTGTAGGTTTCGTCATTGTCACATTTCAGGAACAGGGGGAGCAGGAATACAAAAACTGTGAACTGGACAAAAATCAGGTGAATAAGAAGCTTAATGGATAAAGTAGAGCCGGTATTATATATATCTTCTGAAATAAATAGTGTGAGCGATTACACTTCAGAAGGTATATTAATAAATAGATCCTTTGGCAGTTGCTGATGCATGGCATAAACTGATAAATAATATTTTGTGACCACTGTTTAGCTATTTCAGGTAAATGTGTTACTCATGCAAATGGGCATCAGTGGTAGATGATGGTTTCTGCAATATCAAGCATCCCAAACCAGCAAAAGCACAGATTGGAGGCAATTCACTGATTTAAAATTTCAGTATCTGATCTGGATGATGGATGGATAGTGATGAAACATAAAAGTGAGATTGTTAATAATGATAAACAGGATGACCCATGGTAATTTGGCCACTACCTAAACTCATTTTGTCCCCACAATTACCTTTAACCTCCTGCATTGGCAGGGAGAGAACATGCAGTGGGATTACTTTTGGTCTGTTCTAGCAAAGAGCAGCACAGACGTGATGGGCATAATAAATTTAATTTCAATATAGACAAATGTGTGGTGCTGCCATTTCCTTGGAAAAATAAGCAGACCACATACTTTTTGGAAAATACAGTAAGAATCTAAATGGAGTAGAGGAGCAAATGGACCTAAAAATGTACATTCACAAATAATTAAAACTAACAATGGAAGTTAACAAGATTATAAAAAATGCAAATAAATCATTTTGGTTCATTTCTGAAGGAAAATAATTGAAAGACACAAAAGTTTGGGTAGAAATTTGTCTTGGGCAGTATTATATTGGTCATCTATTATACACCTTGTTGTCTATTCAGCTACTTTAATGTCAATTAAAGTGAATATCAGGTGGATATATAAGAGGCAGCTAATAAGATTCAGCCTGTTTTGTGGCATCACCCAAAAATAATTTGTCTCTCGTTTTGTTAAACTATTATAGAGCCTTTGTTAGGCCACACTTAGAGTGAAATAAAGGGCCAGGGTATTACGGGCCTAGTAGGAATAGCTTGAAGGCAGCAGCAGTGGTGGTGGAAGATGTCAGACCAGAAGCCCAACATCTTAAAAGTGAACAAATCCCCAGGCCTGGATTAATTGCATTCCAGACTGCTGTGGGAGGAGAGGCAGGAAATTGTAGGGGCTCTGACTCAAATTTTTAATTCTTCTCTGGCCATTGGGAATCTGTTGGGGAAATTTCTGAAGGAGAGAATTAATCTCTATTTGGGTTAATTAGGGATAGTCAACGTGGCTTTGTCAGAAGGTCGTCATGCCTAACAAGTTTGGTAGAATTTTTTGAAAATGTATTTGTGTGTGTGGATGAGGGAAGTGCAGTTAATGTAGTTTACATGGATTTTAGCAAAGCCTTTGACAAGGTCCCATATGGGAGATTAATTAAGAAAGTTGAAGCACATGGAATTCAGGAAAACTTGGTGAAATAGATCTGAAACTGGCTTAGTAATAGGACACAATGGGTGGTGTTAGAAGGCTGTTTGAGTGACTGGAGGCCGGTGCCTGGTGGCATACCACAAGGTTCAGTGCTGGGTCCCTTATTGTTTGTTATACACATAAATTATATAGATGATAATAATAAGCAAGTTTGCAGATGAAATCAAGATGGTTAGGGTGGTTTATAGTGCAGAAGAAGGTCATAGGCTACAGGAAGATATAGATGGGTTGGTCAGGTGGACAAATCGGTGGCATAGAATCATAGAGTCACAGAGGTTTACAGCATGGAAACAGGCCCTTCGGCCCAACTTGTCCATGCTGCCCTTTTTTTTTTAAACCCCTAAACTAATCCCAATTGCCCGCATTTCGCCCATATCCCTCTATACCCATCGTACCCATGTAACTATCTAAATGCTTTTTAAAAGATAAAATTGTACCCGCCTCTACTACTACCTCTGGCAACTTGTTCCAGACACTCACCACCCTCTGTGTGAAAAAATTACCACTCTGGACACTTTTGTATCTCTCCCCTCTCACCTTAAACCTATGCCCTCTAGTTTTAGATTCCCCTACCTTTGGGAAAAGATATTGACTATCTAGCTGATCTATGCCCCTCATTATTTTATAGACCTCTATAAGATCACCCCTCAGCCTCCTACGCTCCAGAGAAAAAAGTCCCAGTCTATCCAGCCTCTCCTTATAACTCAATCCATCAAGTCCTGGTAGCAGCCTAGTAAATCTTTTCTGCACTCTTTCTAGTTTAATAATATCCTTTCGATAATAGGGTGACCAGAATTGTACACAGTATTCCAAGTGTGGCCTTACCAATGTCTTGTATAACTTCAACAAGACCTCCCAACTCCTGCATTCAGTGTTCTGACTGATGAAACCAAGCATGCCGAATGCCTTCTTCACCACTCTGTCCACCTGTGACTCCACTTTCAAGGAGGTATGAACATGTACCCCTAGATCTCTTTGTTCTGTCACTCTCCCCAATGCCCTACCATTAACTGAGTAAGTCCTGCCCTGGTTCAATCTACCAAAATGCATCACCTCGCATTTATCTAAATTAAACTCCATCTGCCATTCGTCAGCCCACTACCCCAATTGATCAAGATCCCGTTGCAATTGGAGATAACTTTCTTCACTGTCCACTATGCCATCAATCTTGGTGTCATCTGCAAACTTACTAACCATGCCCCCTATACTCTCATCCAAATCATTAATATAAATGACAAATAACAGTGGGCCCAGCACTGATCCCTGAGGCACACCGCTGGTCACAGGCCTCCAGTTTGAAAAACAACTCTCTACAACCACCCTCTGGCTTCTGTCAAGAAGCCAATTTTGTATCCATTTAGATACCTCACCCTGGATCCTGTGAGATTTAACTTTATGCAACAACCTACCATGCGGTACCTTGTCAAAGGCCTTGCTAAAGTCGATGTAGACAACATCAACTGCACTGCCCTCATCTACCTTCTTGGTTACCCCTTCAAAAAACTCAATCAAATTTGTGAGACATGATTTTCCACTCACAAAGCCATGCTGACTGTCCCTAATCAGTCCTTGCATCCCTAAATGCCTGTAGATCCTGTCTCTCAAAATACCTTCCAACAATTTACCCACCACAGATGTGAGGCTCACTGGCCTGTAGTTCCCAGGCTTTTCCCTGCAGCCCTTTTTAAACAAAGGCACAACATTTGCCACTCTCCAATCTTCAGGCACCTCACCCGTGACTATCAATGATTCAAATATCTTGGCTAGGGGACCCACAATTTCCTCCCTAGCCCACAACGTCCTGGGATATACCTCATCAGGTCCCACAGATTTATCTACCTTGATGCGCTTTAAGACTTCCAGCACCTCCTTCTCTGTAATATGTACACTCCTCAAGACATCACTATTTATTTCCCCAAGTTCCCTAACATCCATGCTTTTCTCAGCAGTAAATACTGATGAGAAATATTCATTTCGGATCTCACCCATCTCTTGTGGATCCGCACATAGATTACCTTGTTGATCCTTAAGAGGCCCTACTCTCTCCCTTGTTACTCTTTTGCCCTTTATGTATTTGTAGAAGCTCTATGGATTCTCCTTTGCCTTATCTGCCAAAACAATTTCATGTCTCCTTTTTGCCCTCCTGATTTCTCTCTTCACTCTACTCCTACACCCCGTATACTCTTCAAGAGATTCACTTGATCCCAGCTGCCTATGTATGTCATGTGCCTCTTTCTTCTTCTTGACCAGGGCCTCAATATCCCGAGTCATCCAGGGTTCCCGACTTCTGCCAGCCTTGCCCTTCACTCTAAGAGGAATGTGTTTATCCTGAACCCTGGTTAACACACTTTTGAAAGCATGCCACTTACCAGACGTCCCTTTTCCTTCCCATAGACTCCCCCAATTAACTTTTGAAAGTTCCTGCCTGATACCATCAAAATTGGCCTTGCCCCAATTTAGAATTTTAACTTTTGGGACAGACCTATCATTCTCCATAGCTATCTTAAAACTAATAGAATTATGGTCACTGGTCCCAAAGTGATCCCTCACTAACACTTTTGCCACCTGCCCTTCCTTATTTCCCAAGAGGAGGTCAAGTTTTGCCCCCTCTCTAGCCAGGCCATCCACATACTGAATGAGAAATTCCTCCTGAATACACTCAACAAATTTCTCTCCATCCAACCCTCTAATACTATGGCTGTCCCAGTCAATGTTGGGAAAATTAAAATCTCCGACTATTACCACCCTATTTTTCTTGGAGTTATCTGTAATCTCCTTACATATTTGCTCCTCAATTTCCCGCTGACTATTTGGGGGCCTTTAGTACAACTCTATCAAAGTGGTATTTAACCCTGATAAGTGTGAGGTGATGCACTTTGGAAGAAGTAACAAAACAAGGGAGTATTTAATGATTGGCATGACACTAGGCAGCTCGGAAGAACAGATTGATCTTGGGGTATTTATTCACAGATCCCTGAAGGCAACAGAGCAGGTGAATAGGGTAATTAAGAGGGCAAATGGGACACTTGCTTTTATCAGTCGTGGCATAGAATATAAGAGCAAGGAGGTAATGTTGGTGCTGTACAGAATGTTGGTTAGGCCACAGCTGGAATACAGTGTGCAGTTTGGTCAACTCACTATAGGAAAGGTGTGATTGCACTAGAGGGGGTACAGAGGAGATTGACCAGGATGTTGCCTGGGATGGAGCATTTGAGCTATAAGGAGGGACTGGATAGGCTTGGATTATTTTCTCTAGAACAGAGAAGGCTGAGGGGGAACATGATTGAGGTGTATAAGATTATAAGGAGTATGGACAGAGAGAACAGGGAGCAGCTGTTCCCCTTAGTTGTGGGGTCAATCACGAGGGCAAATAGTTTTAGGGTAAGGGACGGGAGATTCAGTGGGGATTTGAGAAAAAATTTTCACTCAGAGGGTTGTAGGAATCTGGAATGCACTGCCTAGGAGGTCGGAAACCTTACAACCTTTAAAAGGTATTTATTTGGATGAGCAAATATAATATTCAAGGGTATGGGACAAGTGCTGGAAAATGGGATTAGCACGATTTCAGTGCTAGCTATTGTCAGTGCAGACTCGATGAGCTGAAGGGCCTTCTCTCCACTGGACTCCACTATGATCTTCAAGTTGTTTCCACATTTTCCCAACGGCAACCGACATGATGTGAGGATATCACACATGGATGAAATGGGAAGGTAATTAAGGCAATTGCGAACAATTTTATAAGATTCCTCAATTTTGCAGATGGCGGAGGGTAATCAGGGGATTTTAACCCACCTGCTAAAAGTAAGCACAATGTAAATGGGAGCTCAGTTTTGGCATCATCCAGCAGCCATTGTGAGAGTCAGTGTGTGATGCCAGGTAGCAGTAAGCAACAGCAAATGAAGATAGGATAAGATGCTAGCACTATGGGGGCATGCCACCAGAGTCCTAATGGGACATTGGCACTTAAGCAGAAGAAACGGGTGGAGGAGTTGGCGATTTGGATAAAATGCCTTGCAACCTGGGAGAGGCCACCTGCTGTGGACCCCTGTTGAAGAGAAGCGCAGCAAGCAAGAGAGGTTCAGGCAAAGAAAAATTAACAACCTCTGGACTAACAGAAGAGCCTGCCTTAGGGTGGGAACACAGATGAAGGGCACAGAGAAGTACATGACCAACCTCCTCAATGCAGGAGAAGCTACCATACAGAGAGGGTCCACCGTCCAAGGCATAAGAAACACAATGCTTTACATTTTGAGAGTATATCCACCATGAACCCCAAATGCAGCTCGGTGTTGTTCTTAAATTTCTTACACATGTTCCTACGTGGTGTTCCCCGACACTTGCAACTCAGGTGGAGGCAGAACTACTGACTTTGCTATCCTCATGTTGGGATTATTTTGACAGCTGTCTTGTGGCTGCTTGAGGCCTGGAGGGCCCTGGCATGCTGAGCAGTTCCTGCACAGACGCAGAACCCTCCTCTGTTGTTGCAGCTACTTGAAGCACTGCTGACACTAACAGCTGAAGAGGAGCTGCTGTCCAGAGCAGGACTTTCCTGAGGGGAGCCCTCAGATGCAGAAGGTAGACACTCTTCCTTCTAAGGCATATTTGTATTCCCCTGTTGACCTCAGGTGCACAAGGACCTAGTGAAGACATCAAGCATATTGTTCCCTCTCATCTTACTACTACTGCATAGAGATCATGGACAAGGTGATGGCATGCAGGTCTCTCGAATCTCTAGCATCTACTGAATGGTCTAGTGGATCTATCTATTCATGAGAGTCACTAATCTCTACATGTGGGAAGCCAATCACACACCCAGAAACCTGGCATAGGTAGATTCCTCCATTGTTCATGCATGGATTCACGTAGACTCTGGAAGCTTTGTCAGATGTTCGTTTATCTCATGCTACAGTTGCAAAATTTGTGATGTTGCTAACAATACATCATCAGCCTGGTGCTCAGAACTGCCCTGGCCTCTAGCAGTCCTCCAACTGTCAGTGAACATAGCTGTCATGGCCTTCGCCAGTGCTCGGGGGCATCTGTGCTATGCTCACCAGGTTGTATCCCTGAATGTAAGTGCAAATGGATACCTACCAACCTCCACACCCTCAATGGTCAGTCCCCATGTCTCCTCACTGTTAATTGGCAGGCTACCAGATAATTGTTTGCGGCCAGCCGATCCATGCCCAAATGGAAGCAGCACTTGCTTCCAATTCCAATGTTGGGACCTGTAGCCTCGCCATAAAATTCAACCCAAGCAGTCTGTATCAACATGCAACAAAACCAGGCCAACATCCATAGTTGGGCTAATGAGCAACAAGCAATATTCATACCACATAAGTGCTAAGCAATGAACGTCTTTAACAAGAGAGAGCCTGATCATCTCCCCTTCACATGCAAAGATGTTGCCACTGATGAAACCCCCACCATCAATATCCTAAGGGTTACCATTGACCAGAAAACTAACATGACCAGCAATGTAGATATTGTGGCTACAAAAGCAGGTGAGAAGCTAGAAATTTTGTAGCAAATAATTCATCTCCTGACTCTCCAAAGGCTGATCACAATCTACAAGGTACAAGTTTGAGATTTGATGGAATACTTCCCACTTGCATGAAAGAGTGTAGCTTCAGCAACATTCAAGAAGCTCAATACCAATCAGGACAGAAAAGGCTGCTTGATTGGCACCCCATCCACCAACTTAAACATTCACTCTCACCACCACCAGCACATAGTGACAGCATTGTATATCATCTACAAGATGCACTGCAGCAACTTGTGAAGCCTCCTTCAACAATACCTTCCAAACCTACGGCCACTACCACCTGAAGAATGAAGTAAACAGGCATATGGGAACACACCACTTGCATGTTCTTTTCCAAGTTACACACCATTCTAGTTTACAGATGCATTATGGTTCCTTCACTGTCACTGGGTCAAAATCCTGGAATTTCATCCCTAACAGCACAGCAGGAATACTGCCAACTGCTAGCCTCACAGCCATCTTCTCAAGGGGAAATAGGGATGGCCACAAATAGTGCCCTTGCCAATGATGCCCACACCATGACAAAATATTTTTTAAAAGGTTTTCAAAAATTGCCTTTGTTTAAACGGGATTTCCACTGCCCTTCCAGTGAAATAATATCAGCAAAGTGGGAGCAGTTCTGAGAAATTTTCTCATTATTGTATTTGGAAAAACAATAATTTTTAAGTTGTGCTTTGTTTTCCAATGGAATAAGAATTCCTTTGTGCAGGATTATCGGAGATACATATGCATATTCTTAAATGTAGGATATAAGAGCATTAAAGCATTTGCAACAGGATTACCCAAGGATGATACAAGAACAAAGAAATCATTACCACCAGGGCTTTTATCTCGAGTAAAAGATCACCTCATAGAAATCCTTAAGGGGTTTAAAATAGTAGATACAATGAAGATGTTTCCACCTGTTAGGGCTCCACATCTAGGGTACATAAATGTAAAATAGTCCTTCATCTAATAATTAATCTAATGCTTGAATAGTTAGGGAGAATACCGTATATGCTTTTAAACTAGATTAGCATAGGAGGGAGAAAGGAATAGAGGATTCTGTAAATAGGGGTCGATTAAGTAGGAGGGAAGGCCAGTATGTACCAGTTGTGACAAACATACCAATTCTATGCAATAATTCCCTGTAATTCTGTGTATGAATGACTTCCAAATGTCATGTAAACCTCCATGATTCTATGATCCTGAAGGAAATTTACAAAAACAAATCAATAACTTCAAAGGCTTGTGGTTTGGATCTGATTTTCAAAGCAGTGCACATTTTAGGGTTGAGTTGATGTTGAAACTTTAGTCGAATAGTTTGATATCATCTGAACTCAAATATTTGATTGAAAGCAACACAAATTATCATATTAAAGATCAAGGCTATGGTGCCACCTTAAGTATTTTTCACCTGTTGTTATCACAAAGTATTAGTACTAGTGTTTTCAAACTGAATTTTATACAGTGTGAATAGATACCATATTCCCTTTTTATAAAATATGATACCTATTATATAAAACAATAATTTATTTTCTGCCATTTGCAGCGCCAATGTGTGGAGTATGCCCTCAAGGCTCGGCCTCTACGGAGGTACATCCCAAAGAACACTTATCAGTATAAAGTATGGTATGTCGTAAATTCCACCTACTTCGAGTACCTGATGTTTGTTCTGATCCTGCTGAACACAATCTGCTTAGCAATGCAGGTAGGACAAAGAGAATTATGGGAATTTAATTACCTTTGTTTAAATGGGATTTCTACGTGCTTCCAGCGTAGTAATACCAGTTGAGTGAGAGCAATTCTAAGAAATTTTACAGTCATTGCATTTGGAAAAGCAATTTTCATTTGTTGCTTTTCGTTGCGAATGGATTAAAAAGTCCTTTGCGGAGGATTATCCGCCTTACATAAAACTCTTCTTAAATGAATTTGAAATTATTTTATACAATTAAACTATGTTAGCCTGTTCCTTAGCCTGCTATTTATTTATGAGATATTCAGATAGATTGTATCTCCTGCACAGACCACAAAGAGAAAAATTGGGTAAGGAGAAGCACACTCCAGTAATAGAGCCTGACTGTTTTTTCTAGAAACAAATATAAATGGAGGGAAAATCAAGTGTGCTGTGCAACGTACACTAAACCCTTTACAACTGATCTTTCACTCTGTGTTGTTCTCAGGCAATGCTTTACGCCCAGGTGCTGAAGATTTGAATCAATGTTTCACATTTTGTAAGTGGTTTTATTGGGGGTGATCTTACCAGAATTTGGCAGTGTCAGTTCTGGTGAGAAAACTGCTGTGAAGCTCTCCAGCTCCAATTTTCTCTCCATATTTTGAGCCTCTTAGTCTGAAAAAAAAAGAAGTGGGCGTTGTTTATGCCATCACTCTGGCAGGGCAGGGACTCTTCGAGCCATCAAGACCAGCAGCACTGAGATTGGGGTGCCATCTTTAAAGGGCGCCCCAATTGGAACACAAAGCTTACTCCCATGCACCCAACCCCCCCAAAAATCATCACTGGCATCCCCATACCCCCCCACCATGATCATTGTCAGCATCTCCATCACCCTCCACCACGATCATTGCCTGTGAAAGGGTTAAAATCACTAAAGTATGAATGCAACAGACCTTTCCTGTGAATTGAGTACAGCACAGAGTTCCCTGGGAAGCTGCTATAAATATGTTCTCACACTTACAGATGGTCTGTACAAACAAGCTGACCAAAGAACACGGAGGGGGGGGGGGGGGGGGGATGGTGAGTACTCTGACAGCCACAACAGCAGGTGTCATATTTAGATGATGTACCCATGTAGGTGTGTTTTGTGTTTAATTAGTGATCAATTATTATTAGACAAGCATATAGCAGCTGTAACTGGTTAACTATAATTATGAAGTAATCAGAACTATTAGTTATAATTGAATATCATGACTTCAAATGTACACTTATGATTGGTATATGCAAATCACTTGTAAGATAAGCAAAGAATATATCTATCCATGCCATGTATCACCCAGTAAGTCTGTACACCCTCTTGTGGAAGGCAGACTTCCTCGCTATATCACGAATAATGGCTGGTTTAAAACACTGAACGCTTCATCTGGCCTATCGAGGGCTATATCCTCATCCCCACCCCACCACGATCATCAATGGCATTCCCATCCACCCCCGTGATCATCGCTGGCATTCACATCCCCCCTCGGTGCTGCTCCTCCTCCACAAATAAATGAGCCCTGCCCAAATAGGCTTCCTGTCAGGCCCATCCTGGCACTGCCCCTGGCACAGGTTGGCACTCCAAGGTTGGCTCAAGATCCCGCCCATTGCTTTAGCAGTGAAATTGGTACTTTCCCTTTTTGGGAGAGTAAGGGAGATTAGACTGTTTTCAAAATTAAATACCCTCCAGTAAATTGTACACACTTTAATCATAATATTGTATTTCAGGACCCACTCCTCCATCACCATTGTCCAGAATTTGGACACTGATTTCTCTGGCAGCTTGCTCTGTTGGTGGAGGGTTAAAGAAATGTGTGTGAAAGCAATATAATATTGTCACTACCCATAGGAACACAGGAATTGCTGGACAATAAAAGATCTTGATCCATCAAGATTGCCCTCTACCATTCTGGAGACTTTCAGAGTTCACTGTTATCCTGGAGTTCATACATTGCGTAGATAAATGCAAAAGTCCAGAAGCTGCTGTTTAATAGGCATTGAAATCCATGTAAAGGTGTGAAGTTGCTGTACTTACCCATTAGTTACCCGTAAACTAAAAGAAAATGTTAGGACTGGTGCATTCAGGCATAAGTAAGGTTTTAATGGTAATAATTCTTAATTATTGCAGAACAACCTTCTCTGGAACTGAAAATTTAGTTTTACAAGTGTGGAGTTTCATTTAAATGTTTACTCATTTGGATAACTATTATTGCCTTTTGCTGAAGGGCATTGTTAAAAAATGTGAAGTAAAATCATGTGATATGAATCTCCTAATTGCAGATCTTTGTACTCAATTTAAAGATTAATTTACTTGTTCAGCAACTGGTCTGTTTATTAGTTCATATTTACTCGGTATGCAAACAGATAATGAAGATGGCAAAATTCTAACAATAAGACATAGAAAATGTCTTAGCTGAGAGAAAGCATCCTCTTGTAAGCATAACTTGCTCATTGAAAATTAAAAGCACTTAAACCAAATCCTTGGATCCCAAAATAGTCAAATACATTTTTAAAAAGTAAACTACTACAGTAATAGTGAAGATTTTAGTTCTAATGAACTCCTGAATTGTTATCTAATTCTTTGTTTCTTTTTTATAAGCATCACGGCCAGGCACACACCTTTAGTCAAGCCATGGATGTACTTAATATGCTCTTCACTGGACTCTTCACAGTTGAAATGATTTTGAAGTTAATTGCATTCAAGCCCAGAGTATGTATTGCAAATAATTTTTCCTATCTTTTCTAACTGATCCACATATTGTTCTTCAATCATTAATTAGCTTGCCTGAGGAAAAACTGTACTATTAAAACACCATCAGATACATGGTGAATACAGATGCATAATTATTAAGCTTGTCTCTGTAATAATTTCGTGTTGTCTCGTGATACTAAGTAGAAAATGATCTGATTCAGCATACTGCACCCCAAAGCTTTCCACATTGAGGGTTTGCATGTTGGTACTTGTAAGGGGATTTTCTCGGGGCGTCCCACTGGGGCGTCTTGTATTCAGCCGACCTCAGCAAACACAAAGACTTGTGAAAGACAATTTGCAGTTAACGACATTCTTTATTTGACCAACGTATTGGGAGAGAGATACTCAGAAGATTCCAACTTCTCTCTGACCTTACATCACATAAGTACAACATACATACATTCCTGAAGATTTGATCCTCCCCTCAACCTGTGATCCAAGCTGGATAGTCCAATTACATTAATACACTTTATTTACTTTGGCCAATAGCATTCCACTTTCCAGTAGAATTAGGAAGTCATTGGCCAACCAAACCCAGAAGTTCTTCCTCCCCGTTGCCTAGTAACCTTACCGACGCAAATCCAGTTGGTTCAAAGGTCGCCCCCTAACACCTGCAGTCCTGAGAACCAAAAGGGAGTCATCTTCTTTGGTCTGTTTTCTGTCCCTTTATCAGTAGAGGTTGAATTTCAGCTATTCATTACAACTAGAAGCTGAATCCTTCTATTCATTTCAATAACCTTGGTTACTTGTAGCTATCTGGCCTGCCCCTGATAATAGGGTATTCGCTCTATGCTTCATTGTTCCAAAAGAATGTGGTCTGTCTAATTAAACTTATTTCCCATTATGCTAAGGGCTGAATTGCTTGTTGGCCAAAGTTCATAAGAAAATACAAAAATACAGTTTAAATCTCTAATACTTGTTAAAAAAATATTATATATGTGCTTATGCAGACAATATCTTTGTACAATATATAAGTGAGGCACATTGTGATACCTTTGGTATATATAAGGCACACTGTGGTCCCTATTTTAAACTAATCTACTTGTTTTAATAGTCTCAAAAGCAGGGATTTGCACTATTTGCACTTGAAATAAAATCAAGTGCTGATGATATATATAATTCTAAGATACCTATCATTTGATTCCTTCCTTCTAATCATAACCACTCAGAGGATATTACGCCATAAGTAGCTGTTGAGCAGTATTAAGCACACCAGTGGCTGGGGCATTGATGCTTCTAAAATTTTGTTTTGATAAGTAAACTTGGTTCTAGTCTTTCTAGTGAAGGATTCTTTGTAAGAAAAACTGGGGGCTCCAAATTTTAATGATGTGGCGATGCCGGCGTTGGACTGGGGTAAACACAGTAAGAAGTTTAACAACACCAGGTTAAAGTCCAACAGGTTTATTTGGTAGCAAATGCCATTAGCTTTCGGAGCGCTGCCCCTTCGTCAGGTGGAGTGGAGAAATGCTCACAAACAGGGCATACAGAGACACAAACTCAATTTACAGAATAATGATTGGAATGCAGTCTTTACAGATAATCAAGTCTTAAAGGTACAAACAATGTGAGTGGAGAGAGCATTAAGCACAGGTTAAAGAGATGTGTATTGTCTCCAGACAGTACAGCCAGTGAGATTCTGCAAGTCCAGGCAAGCTGTGGGGGTTACAGATAGTGTGACATGAACCCAAGATCCCAGTTGAGGCCATCCTCATGTGTGCGGAACTTGGCTATCAGTTTCTGCTCAGTGACTCTGCGCTGTCGTGTGTCGTGAAGGCCGCCTTGGAGAACGCTTACGCGAAGATCAGAGGCCGAATGCCCGTGACCGCTGAAGTGCTCCCCAACAGGAAGAGAACAGTCTTGCCTGGTGATTGTCGAGCGGTGTTCATTCATCCATTGTCGTAGCGTCTGCATGGTTTCCCCAATGTACCATGCCTCGGGACAACGGATGAATGAACACCGCTCGACTATGATTTTCCTCTTTGCTAAATGTTGTCTGTAGCCAGTGTCCTTTATTGTTACTGAGGCAGTATAATTGATATCATGTTGATTTTAATCTGGACTAATGCAGTGTTCTATGGTTTTAATGGTCTCTTAGGATTGGAGGGTGGAGCTTGTTTGGAGCTGATTTACAGGGCATGTTATGTGGCTAGGGACAGCTATGCCGCACAGAAAAGCCCAGTTTTTAATTTTGCTTTCAGAAGTGGCTTGAAGTTGAGATAGACAGCAGTATTTTCCCTCTCTCTGGAGTTGGAGGTTCTGTTCTCTATGTGGCTGTTTTTGGAAGCTGCCCAATATTAAGTTTACCTCTCTGAAGTTTGGTAGTTTTGAGGATATTCTTCTTTGCAATCAGCTGGCCTAGATTTCTTTCCATAGTGTTACAAAGCTGAAAATCCAACATTACGTGATAATACTTGCTTTTTGTGCCAAGTCTGAACACAGGTGCATGTTTGTGGGATGGGGTTTAACTCGGAACAGCAGAGATTGCTAGCTGTTAGGAGTTATAATATGTCATGTTTAAGCCTTGTAATTGGTAAAAGTTACACTAATTCTTTTTGTTATATTTTAATTATGTTCTTAAATAAACTTTGATAAAAGCTTCCTAGCAGGTCACTTGAATCATATCTGGAGTGAAAAACCTTATGCTCATCCAAGCCAAAATCAAATGTAAAACTTAATGAAAACAATTTTGAGTCCAGGATGAGTGTGAAAATAGGAGAGTTTCTGATCCATTTTTTGGGCGAGTCCAAATCTGCTATCTTATGCACTCAATGCATGAAGAAACAGCAAATAAATGTTTTTTGCCTGTAGGGAGAGGGGGTGGGGTTTAAATCTCCTGAATACTGGCTGAGAGCAGCAGAGGGCGCAATTGCGCATGCGCAGGTCCCTCTTCTGTGAGAGCAGAAAGGCCTGTCACTCAGCTTCTGCTACTCTCTGCCAGCCTCCGTGCCTAAAACAGGTAGCCCCCCAGCTACCATGAGGGCCCGCGGCCTATCCCGACCCCACCCTCAGCCGGACAGATCGACCCCTGTGACCAACCCCCCCTCCTCCCCCCCTCCCACCTGGACCGATTTCCACTGCCCCCTCCGCCCCCACTGGTCGCAGATCTGCAGAGTGGCAGCAGGCCCCTCTCCCTCCCACCACTGATCGCAGATCCAAAGAGTGGCAGCAGGCTCCCTCCGTCCCACCACCGATCATATTGCAGAATGCGCAGTGGGCCCCCCCCAACCACTGATCGCAGATTTGCAGAGTGGCAGCAGCCCTCCCCCCACCAGCGATCGCATTGCAGAGTGAGCAGCAGGCCACCCCTCCACTTCTGATCACCCTGCCCTGGTTTGGAACCTCCCCCCCAAGGCCCCACCCCACCCTCAGCACTGCCTGGTGCCAGGCTGGCACTGTCCAAGGTGCATACACCACCCCCCCCCCCCCCCCCGCCCCTTCCCATAGAGGCAAGTAAGCATGGACAATAACTTCCCGGGCTCGCTAATTCCAGTTAAGTTATATATAAATTTAAATAATTTATTCAGCCTTGAGCAAAAATGGGTGTGAGGTTATCCAGTGCCGGTAAGATCGCAGGAGGTGACAAATAGGTTGTGAACCTGATTTCTCGCGTAATCTTACCCCACCCATCGGTTGGTGGTGCAATGATAAGATCGCCCTCAGAATCTAGGCTGACTTCACAGAACGCTATGGTGTTTTCAGCCCTGGGTCTTAACAGGCAACACCCCATTTCTGTTCAGGGCAGCCTCCTCTAACTCTCTGCAGTCATGGACAGTGCACTTGGCAGTCTTATTAATACATTCCAAGTTCTCTGCTCAATAATTATCCTTTTCATCTATGATTCCTGAGACACAGCATCTGTGATCAGCTGAGTAGAGCTTAGTATTGCTCAAATGTGAAATGTGAGCCACTGAGTAAAAACCCAACTATATCTCTCATTGATCCTACCAAGACACGTGTGACTGAGCTAATGCCCAAACTAATGCTCAAGAACTAGGACTCACTGTTTAAAAATAAGGGGTTGCCCATTTAAGATAGAGATGAGAAGACTTTTTTCTCTCAGACGGTAGTGAGTCTTTGGAATTCCCATTCTCAAAATACAGTGGAAGCAGAGTCTTTGAATGTTTTCAAAGCAGAGATAGATGGATTCTTGATAATCTGGTGGTAGGCAGGAGGTTACAGTCAGATCAACCATGATATAATTGAATGGCGCAGCAGGCTCAAAGGACTCCTAGTTAATTTGTTCATATGAGCCCTTGATAGTGTATGCTCAAGGCCTGAGCTACTCTGAGGAGTTGATGTCAGAACCTTGGCCGATATTTGCATATCCATGAATAAGTACTACCTAGTTAGGGCATGCAAGGATAACAGTAAAATTATTGGACTAGCAATCAAGCAGCCCAGATGAATTCTCTGGATAAACATGTTCAAATCCTACCATGGCATCTGGGGAAAATTAAATTTCAGTCAAATAAATATGTGGAAAAAATGCTGATCTCATTAATAATGATCATAAGCCAGATCATATTATCATTCAAACCTGATTCACTCCTGTCCTTCAGGGCAGCAATCTGTTGTTCTTACCCAGCCTGGCCTGCTGTTGGTTCTTAACTGCCATCTAATCTGGTTCAGCAAGCCATACCTGCTCAAGGGCAATTAGGATTCAGCAACAAATGTTGTCTTTGCTAGGAATACTCACATCTGAAGAACAAATGATAAAAAAGATTAGAAGTTATCATTATGTTACAAGTATGATCATCCCTTCACTTGCTGTTGACATCAAGTCAGCATGACTGAATGTTGTATGCCATGTGCTGTATGATATTTAATTCTGTCATCAGATAGCAGGGATCTCCCACCTCCTATATCTTCTCACAGGTACAACACGATGCTGCTCATCTGCAGCACCACCTCCTCTGCAGCTGCTAATTGCACCTCAATCTCTCTCCCTCTCCCTGATGCTCAGCACTCTGGGCGGCACGGTGGCACAGTGGCTAACACTGCTGCCTCACAGCGCCAGGGACCCAGGTTCGATTCCCGTCTTGGGTCACTGTCTGTGTGGAGTTTGCACCTTCTCCATGGGTTTCCTCCGGGTGTTCCGGTTTCCTCCCACAATCTGAAAGACGTGCTGGTTAGGTGCATTGACCCGAACAGGCGCCGGAGTGTGGCAACTGGGGGAATTTCACAGTAACTTCATTGCCGTGTTAGTGTTAGCCTTACTTGTAACTAATAAATAAACTTTAAAACTCTGTTCTTCAGCAAAGAGGGAGAGGAGACGCCTATAGTTCAGAGTAATAGCAAGTTTTCAAAGAACCCTATGATGTAGAAGGAGGCCTTTTGGCCCATCGAGCCCGCACCGACAACAATCCCACCCTGGCCCTATCCTGTAACCCCAGATATTTACCCTCCTAATCCCCTTGACACTAAGGGACAATTTGATATGTCCAATCAACCCAACTAGCACATCTTTGGAGTGTGGGAAGCAGCCGGAGCACCCGGAGAAAACCCATACAGACTTCAAACTCCACACAGACAGTGACCCAATGCCGGAATTGAACCCAGGTTCCTGGCACTGTGAGGCAGCAGTGCCAACCACTGTGCTGCCCATGTTCATCCAATGAATGGGGAGTATTTGTTTAGGGTTACTATAAGTGTAATGTCATAACAATGTTAGGGGTTGTGGGTTTTAACAAAAAGAAAAGAACATGGTTTGTACAGACAGATTCAAACTAACACACAACAGGTTTTATTAAAAGAGGTGTTCTCTGTTCAGAGTACTCAGAGTGCTCAGGTGAATGCCATAGATCCACAAACAGTGTCTTCAACTTAAATAAGGGCAATAATTATGGTATGAGGGAGGAAGCGTTGTCTAAGGTAAACTGGGTAAATAAGCTAAGATTAGGCCAGTAGATGAGGAGTGGCAGATATTCAAACAGCTGATCCAAAATGCTCAGCAGGAGTTCATCCCAATCAAAAAGAGGGATTCCACTAGGAAGAGGCAAAATCCATGGTTAACAAAGGAGGTCACGGAAAATGTTAAATTGAAAAGCAGAATATACAAAATGGCAACGGCTGGTGCAGGGTGGCGGGGGGGGGGGGGGGGGGGGGGGTGGGAGTTCCAGTCTACCCAGCTTTTTTAGACTCTGTCAACATTGCAGTCAGGTTCAATAGAGTACTTGAGGTGCAGTCAACCATGAAGGGAACTCAAAATAAACACAGGTGGCTGCAGCAAGATAGACATTCATTCATCTGACAACTGAATATTTTACAAGGCACTGCACATTGAACTTGTTACAGGCCAAAGGCTTCAAGTGGGAACCCTCAGCAAATTTGAAATCAAAGCTGTTTGTCTATAGTGGAGTTGAGTGCACAGCCGAGCAGATTGGAAATCCCCACCCCATGTGAAATTGGCACGGTAGCACAGTGGTTAGCACTGCTGCTTCACAGCTCCAGGGTCCCGGGTTCGATTCCCGGCTCGGGTCACTGTCTGTGTGGAGTTTGCACATTCTCCTCGTGTCTGTGTGGATTTCCTCCGGGTGCTCCGGTTTCCTCCCACAGTCCAAAGATGTGCGGGTTAGGTTGATTGGCCAGGTTAAAAAAAAAAGAAATTGCCCCTGAGAGTCCTGGGATGCGTAGATTAGAGGGATCAGTGGGTAAATATGTGGGGGTAGGGCCTGGGTGGGATTGTGGTCGGTGCAGACTCGATGGGCCGAATGGCCTCCTTCTGCACTGTAGGGTTTCTATGATTTCTATGACATCTCCTGTCTGTCAGAGGACTTCAAAGGGGTCTGCTCTCACCTACAGTTTCTAGCAGGGAGAAAGGAAAATCTCTGCTGCAGAATGGATTGTTGCAATGATTTTAAATCCTGCCAGGTGACTGGGGGCATGGAGGTTAAAGTTACCTTGCCACTTCAGAATTTGCACAACTGACAGGCAAGAATGCAGAAATAGATCACAGGGCTATCTGAAATCACCCTGCCGGGGTGATCTTTAGGTCTGCCAGGCTAGAAGAGGCAGTTCAACCATAACACCTTCATCCTGGAGGGGAGTGTTGAAGTCAACCCCTTGCCCCACCCCAAGCTGCTCAACCCCTAGGATCCTTGAGGGTCCCTTTCTGTGCAGCCTTGAAGCAGCAGAGAGGCAAATGGCCACCGGACCTACCTCCTCAACCCCCCTTGGGGTCCAGGGCACCAGGCCAGGGTTACCAGGGGGTAGTGCACTATTACCATTACTAAGGTTCTTGGCCTGAAGGGAGGTTGATTGAGGGAGTCTGAGGGGGGAGGGGGGTTAATTTAGGTCATTCAATTTAGTGGGTTTGCACATGTAAGGGACCAGATCAGAAACTCCCAGGTATATTCTGAAATTAGACCATTTCCCAACTATTTTTGATAGTGTGAGGATAAAGTGTTTCAGTTGTGATTCTATTGACCCACTGGGAAGCTTTTATCAAAACAAACTTTATTTAACAATATAGTTTAACTATACCAAAAAGAATTAACATAACTTTTACCAACTAAAATATTTAATGATAACATACTATTCTTAACTGATATTCTATGAGTTCCAATTTAAGCAATATTCATCATAAACGTAAACTCCTCTCCAAGATCAGTCAGCAAACAAACATTTTATGTGCTGGTGCATGGGCTAGTAGTCCTCAAGCCTGCAGAACACCTCTGGAGAGAGATATTTATATTTTAATAGGTCCCAAACTACAGTTTCCAGAGAGAGACAAAGAATACCTCCTGCTCCTTGCATACCCAAGCAGTAAACTGTCTGCTTGTCTCTGTAAGCATAGCTCCTCCCATTAGCCCATGATTTGCTCTTATCAATCAACTTAAACAAACCTTACTCTGAAACCCCAGGGGACAACCTAAAAAATAAACAAAACTGCATTAGTTCAGGTTAAAACAAACACCCCAATATCTAGGATCAATTATTCTCCATTCTCAGCATGTGGGCCATTTAAACAGAGTGGGCTCTTAAACATACCCTTCACAAGAACCATAATGAAAATACATTTCTTAAAGGCGCAGTATCATCACACATTATTATCGGCGGGAACCCAATCAGGGCTGACGGGTAAATCCTGAGTGCTCTCATGTCCAACGGGAATCCCAATTTTCAGCCGATGCCCTATTCATTGGATCATCGGGATTCCCGCCAACCATCTGAAGGGGTTGGAGAATCATCCCCCAGAATGTAAGGTTTCCAAAATTTGCTGTTATTACGAAGATAGCTAGAAGGACATGTTGTGATGCGGATATTGTGATTCTGCAATGGGATATAGATAGATTGGGTGACTGGGTGAAACCTGGCAAATGGAGTTTAATGTGGGGAGGTATGAGGTTATACACTTTAGGAGGAGGTAAAAAAAGGCAGATTATCATCTAAATGGAGAGAGATTGCAGGCGAGTGAAGTACAGAGGGATCTAGGCATTCTAATGCATAAATCACAAAAAGCTAACAGGCAGGTCCAACAAGTAATTAAGAAGACAAATGGCATTTTGGCCTTTTATTGCAAAGGCATTGGAGTTTAAAAATAGGGAGGTTTGTTTCAATTGTACAGGGTGTTCATGAGGCCTCACCTAGAATACTGCATACAGTTTTGGCCCCCTTACCTAAAAAAAAGTATAGTAACATTGAAGGCAGTCCAAAGGAGATTCACCAGGCTAATTCCTAGGATGTTGTCCTATCAAGAGAGACTAAATAGTCTGAATCTCGCCAAAATAGTTCCCTCAGATTGCTTTTATTCTGAATTTCACCCACTATATTTTGTAGCAATGGACTAAATGTCAAATATCTTAACATGTAGCAATGGTTCTTCATCAGTTTTCCTCATCATCAAGACCACTCATTTGTGCATTTTCACAAAAATGGCCAGAATGCAATCTGTAAAATACATGTTAAAAATTTTAGAATCCCATTTATTAAAAATTGGAATTTGACTTAGTTATTTATAACTACCATGTATCAGTGGCCCTGTTCATTACCTTTTCCCCCGCTTATAAATTTAAATGTTGTGAAGACCCGTGCTGCAGAACAGCAATTGAGCTAAGATTGTTGCATGTTAGATTTCTTACAATGAATTCATAGGATGTTAAATTTTCTGTCTGGTAATTTGGAGATGAATAATGAGATCTAACTACCAACCTAAAAGAATGCAATTTCATTTTAATATTTAAATACTTGATATCTGTCACACTCCAAATTTAATATCCAATTTTACAGACCAGCTGCAGACTTGCTCCTGCTTAGTGGAAAAGACATGATTAGACTTTAAATGCTTGCAGTTGAAATCATACCATAAAATAGTGAGCTGTAGCAGGAAAAATGGCATCTCTTCCAGAGGTCCATCCAGGAATTGACAAGGGTATACTCAAATATCAGCAAACAAGCTGATCATTATTAAAGAGTTTGATTGTTCATAGTGATCAATTTGAAAATCACTATTTGGAAAAGGAAAGGAACCTTTCCAAGGTTGTTCTCCTTGGAAAGACGGAGAATGAGGGGAGATCTAATAGAGGTATACAAGATTATGAAGGGTATAGATAGGGTGAACAGTGGGAAGCTTTTTCCCAGGTCGGAGGTGACGATCACGAGGGGTCACGGGCTCAAGCTGAGAGGGGCGAAGTATAACTCAGACATCAGAGGGACGTTTTTTACACAGAGGGTGGTGGGGGCCTGGAATACGCTGCCAAGTAGGGTGGTGGAGGCAGACACGCTGACATCGTTTAAGACTTACCTGGATAGTCACATGAGCAGCCTGGGAATGGAGGGATACAAACGATTGGTCTCGTTGGACCAAGGAGTGGCACAGGCTTGGAGGGCCGAAGGGCCTGTTTCCTGTGCTGTACTGTTCTTTGTTCTTTGTTAAGAGTAACATGTTATTTTGTAGCACAACATCAACATGTGCAAATGATTTGATGGTATATTTTGATGCAACATTCCACATTTATAGCAACAAAAATGAGGAAAATACCCTTTTAACAAAATGGAAGTTATTTACACATTGGAAAAATATGGAATCATGGAAACAACCTTTAAAATTGAATCTGCTGTGCAACTCAATATACAAAGTTATTTATGCAGCAAATAACTCCCTTGCATTGTATCAGGGAAACATAGGTGGACTTAGCACTTTACTACAAGGACAGAGTGTAGAAAGAAAGATTGGATGTGGAGGATTGTTGTAGAACTTGCCTGTTTATTTTTCAATTCAAATTAATGCAACATTAGCTGGATTCGAACAGGAGTGTGAATTTTTCTGTCATATTTTCCTCTCTGCATTGTACTGAGATATTTAACACTCGGCTAAAAGCAAAAATCAGATTTAATGTTTTGAATCCGTTTAGCTGTTCATCAAAACTGAAAGAGGGAACACCTGTTCGATACTATACTGGAAGAAATCACAACAAAAGTATAGCAAACTTAAGAACAAAAGATAGGTGATTAAGTGTGGGGAAGAGGGAAAGAGTGTTTTTGTATTGAGACAAAAATGTATGGAATATTTAAAAAAGGGTTAAGATGGGGGAGAAAGGTCACAATCTACATTTGTGAAATTCAGTGTTGAGACCTGAGGGCTGCAATGTGTCTAACCAGGAGATGAGATGCTGCTTCTCCAGCCTGCGCTAGGCTTCACTAGAGCATTACAACAGACCAAGGACAGTCATATGGGCTTGAGAGTAAGGTGCTGAGTTAAAATGGCACTTAACAGAAAGGTTGGGATCATGCTTGTAAACTGAACAAAGGTGTTCCTCAAAGAGGTAACCCAGTGTGCATTTAGTCTCCCCAGTGTAGAGGAGACCACATTTGGAGCAACAAATACAATAAACCAAATTGAAGGAGGTTCAAGTGAAGTACAGCTTGACCTAAAAGGAGTGTTTTGGGCCTTGAATGGTGAGGAGGGAGAAGGTTAAGTGGCAGGTGTTGCACCTTCTGCGATTTTAAAGGAAGGTGCCATGGGAAAGGAATGGAGAGTTGGGTGTGTCGGAAGAATGGACCAGGGTTCCTGTGGAACACTGACAGAGGGGTGAGAGGAAGATGTGTTTTGTGGTGGCATCATGCTGGAATTGGCGGAAATGGCAGTGAATGATCCTTTGAATGTAGAGACTGGTGGGGGCAAAGTGAGGACAAGAGTGACCCTCTCATGGTTCTGGGAGGGAGAGGAAGGGGTGAGGGAAGAGGTGTGGGAAATGGGTCGAACCCAGTTGAGTGCCCTGTCAATCGAAGTAGGGGAGAAACCTTGGTTAAGGAAAATGCAGACACGTCAGAAGTTCCATTTTCGAAAGTGGCATCATCAGAATAGATGTGACAGAGACAGAAAAACTGAGAGAATGTGATGGATTCTTTATAAGAAGCAGGGTGTCAGAAGCTGTAGTTGAGGTAACTGTAGGAGTCAGTGTGATTGTAATCAATATTGGTCGTCTGTCTATCACTGAAAATGGAGATAGAGAGGTCAAAGAAGAGAAGGGAAGTATCTGAAATGGACTATGTGAAGGTGAGAGAAGGGTGGAAATTGGAAGCAAAATCAATAAATTTTTCCAGGTCCAGACGAGAACATGAAGCAGCACCAATACAGTCATCGATGTAACAGAAAAAGTTGCTGGAGCGGATCTGAGTAGGACTGGAATGAGGAGTGTTCCACGTAACCCACGAAAAGACAGCATGACTGGGACCTATGAAAGTACCCATGGCCAAACCTTTTATTTGCAAGTTAAAGTAGAAAATATTGAGTTACAGAACAGGTTCAGTCAGGCAGAGGAGCGTGGTGGTGGTTGGGCATTGTTTGGGCCTCTGCTCAAGAAAGAAGCATAAAGGCTGGTGGGGGATAGAGATGTAGAGGGATTAGTTGTCTGTAGTGAAAAAGAGGTGGTTAGAACCAGGGAACTAAAAATGATATGATGTAGGGCTTCAGAGGAAGCACAAATGTAGATTGGAAAAGACTTGACCAGGGTAGACAGGACAGAGTCAAGATAGGAAGAAATGAGTTCCGTGGGGCAGGTCCAAACACCCTGACTCAATAGGATTTTCCCAGGAAGTTTCAACCGCCAATGGGCAATTCCTCTGCTCTCTGGGACCCTCTAAAAGATGTCTCCAACACTGAGTTAGAACCAGAGATTTCGGACATGAAATTTAGACCAATATCGTAGCCTAACTCCAAGGTAAACCCCATCACTCACAATGCCCTCCCTCCTGACTCCCCCTTCGACCATGAGCAACCACCTCTGATGCCCCTCCACTCCCCGATTCCACTCCTGACCCCTGCCAACAGGACCTAATCTGATCTCACTCCTGACTCCATCCTTAACCTGGATGAGGGCGCAGAAGGATGGATTAGTAAATTTGCGGATGACACTAAAGTTGGTGGAGTTGTAGACAGTGCAGAGGGAAGTGGCAGGTTACAGAGCGACATAGATAAGCTGCAGAGCTGGGCTGAGAGGTGGCAAATAGAGTTTAATGCGGAAAAGTGTGAGGTGATTCACTTTGGAAGGAGTAACAGGAATACAGAGTATTGGGCTAATGGTAAGATACTTGGTAGTGTGGATGAACCCCCAGAGGGATCTAGGTGTCCATGTGCATAGATCTCTGAAAGTTGGCACCCAGGTTGATAGGGTTGTTAAGAAGGCATACGGTGTGTTAGCTTTTATTGGTAGAGGGATTGAGTTTCGGAGCCAGGAGGTCATGCTGCAACTGTACAAAACTCTGTTGCGGCTGCACTTGGAGTATTGCGTACAGTCCTGGTCGCCGCATTATAGGAAAGATGTGTAAGTGTTGGAAAGGGTGCAGAGGAGATTTACCAGAATGTTGCCTGGTATGGTAGGAAGATCGTATGAGGAAAGGCTGAAGGACTTGAGGTTGTTTTCGTTAGAGAGAAGAAGGTTAAGAGGTGACTTAATAGAGGCATACAAGATGATCAGAGGATTAGATAGGGTGGATAGTGAGAGCCTTTTTCCTCGGATGGTGATGGCTAACACGAAGGGACATAGCTTTAAATTGAGGGGTGAGAGATATAGGACAGATGTTAGAGGTAGGTTCTTTACTCAGAGAGTAGTAAGGGCGTGGAATGCCCTGCCTGCAGCAGTAGTGGACTCGTCAACATTAAGAGCATTCAAATGGTTATTGGATAAACATATGGATGATATTGGAATAGTGTAGATTAGAGAGGCGTTAGATTGGTTTCACTGGTCGGCGCAACATCGAGGGCCAAAGGGCCTGTACTGCGCTCTAATGTTCTATGTTCACCAAACCTGACCCAACCTCATCATCCAATTCTCCCTCTGACCTGATCCAATCTCATCACACTACCCCCCTACCTTCCTACTCTCCTGTCACCTACCCACCTCACCTACCTGTTACCCTACCTAGCTCCAATCTCACCCAGCTTCCACTCCAACTACCTGCCATTCTATTCACCTGCCTCCAACCCATCTGCCATCCTACACACTTACCACCTCACCCACCTACCACTTCACTCACCCTACCACCCTATCCACCTGCCACTGTATCCACCTACCACCTCATCTACCTGCCCCTACCCATCTACCATCCTACACACTTAAAATCTTATCTACCTACCAGTTTACCCACCTACCATCTCACCTACCTTCCACCCTTCCCACCTGCCACCCTTCCAATCTATGATCCTATCCACCTACCACCTCATCACCTTTCACCCTACCCATGTACCACTTCACCTACCTGCCTCCCTGCCCACTTACCACCCCACACACCTGCCACCCTATGAGCCTGCCACCCTTCCCTCCTGTCACCCTATCCACCTGCGACTCTACCTGCCTATCATCCTACCTAACTGCCATTCTACCAACTTGCCACCCTACTCACTTGTCACCTTACCCACCTACCACTCTGCGAACCTACAACCTCAACCTGCCATTCCATCCTGCTTATCCATTTACCATAGCTGCCATCCTACCCCCTTACCTCATCCAACTTACCCAAAAACCTCACCCACCATACCCCTTTATATACCTACATGTTCACCTATTCAGCCATTTATTTACTCATTCACTCATGCACTTGTATACTAACACAGTGAGAATATGTTTAAATGCTTCAGCTTTTCGGTGTATTGGTGAACACTTACCAGAATACAGCAGCTTGTGCCAGTCATCCAGCGCTACAAAGAAGCAGTTCCATTGAAGGTATTCTCCACGTTTCTGGATAAGCTGGGATCGGAAATCCCGACCTGAATTGTGGAACTCCGGAGCAGCATAGAAAAGTAGAAAGTGGGAAGAGTTGAGCCATACACACCTGCCAAACCCACAAATTTATTAGGGAAACCTATGGCTAATGAGTCCTCTGGACCTGATGACCTGCAACCTCGGATCTCAAAAGAAGTGGCTGGAGAGATGGTGGATGCATTGGTTGTAATCTTTCAAATTTCCCTAGATTCTGGAAATGTTCCAGTGCATTGGAAAACCACAAGCATGATGCTCCAATTCAAAAAAGGGGAGAGACAGGAAGCAGGAAACTATAGGCCAGTTAACCTAACATCTTTCATTGGGAAATATTGGAATCCATTGTTAAGGAAATAGTAACAGGATGTATAGAAAATCATCATACTAACAGAGTCAGCATTATGTTTTAAAAATGTACTCGAGTTCTTTGAAGATGTAATGAGCAGGGTGAATAAAGATAAAGTCTCATATTTTGAGACTTCCAAAATGATTTGATAAGGTGACCATAAAAGATGACTACACAAGATAAGTGCTCATGGTAATAATAGCAAACTATTGCAGATGCTGGAAATCTGAAACAAAAAAAGAAAACGCTAAAAATACTCAGCAGGTCCAGCTATGGAGACAGAAACAGAGTTAAATGTTTTGAGCCAAATTTGCAGAATAATGAACAACTTTGTCTGAAAGCAAAAACATGAGGAACAAAGTTTGCTCTTTCGCTCTCTCTCTGAGCCCTCTCCCTGTAACCACACCTGGGTTCCCTCTCTATCTCTTCTCCTTGTCCCCTGCACCAGGACTACTCTCTTTATGGTGCTCCACTCCTAGGTCCCATGATCAGATTTTCATGTTTTTTTTTCCCCACACAGGTGCACTGGGCACTTGTCCCTGGTCTGAGCTCAATCCGCGCATGTGCAGAAACTCCCAGGGCATTTTGGGACTTGTAGTTCCCAATCTCTGCCGATGACAAATTAAGTTTGAATATCTTAACATAAGTAATGATTTGGATGAAGGGGCTGACTGTATTGTAGCCAATTTGCAGATAATACAGCGATAGATGGGAAAGGAAGTTCTGAGGAAAATACAGAGTCTACAAAGGGATATAAATAAGTGAGTGGACAAAAAAATTGGCAGATGAGTATAACGTGAGAAAATGTACAATTGTCCACTTGGGCAGGAATAAAAGAACAATGGAATATGATTTAAATGAAAAGAGACTGCAGAATGTTGCAATATAGAGGAATCTGAATGTTCTTGCACATAGATCACAAACAATTTGCATGCAAGTACAGCAAGTAATTAGGATGGAAAATGGAGTGTTGGCTTTTATTGCAAGGAGGATGGAGCATGAATGTAGGGAATTCTTGCTACAACTGTACAGGGCATTGGTGAGATTGCAGCTGGCGTGGTCTCCTACTCCTGCTTCTATTTCTTAGGTTCTTACACAAGTCTTGCTACAATTGTACAGGGTATTCATGAGGTCATCTGGAAAATTGCCTGTGGTTTTGCTTTTCTTACTTAAGGAAGGATATACTTGCATTGGAAGCAGCTCAGAGATGGTTCACCAAGCTGATGAAGGGGTTGTCGTATGAGGAAAGGTTGAGCAGGTTGGGCCTATCCTCAGTGAAGTTTAGAAGGTTGAGATGTGGGACATGATTTTTCCAGTCCGCTACACTGCTTGAGTAGCGCAGCAGGTTGGGAAATACCTGCGGGAGAGCTGAAACGGGAATTGCGATCAGCGTCCAACCGGTCGTGATTTTCCCAGGCTATTTTTTATGGCGTAATCAGCCTTGCGCCGGGAAACACCATGAGGCTGATTATAATGTACTAATATCAATTAGCGTCTCTTTAGCAAGCCCATGACTCAATCGTCTGGGCTTACTAATGTTTCCAACTCCGCCAAGGGAGGTTCTCACCAGCTGCGGTTAAAGCTTGGCCCCAGTAACAGAGACCAGGCGTGATGTCCTCGCTAGTGGGGGCAGATGCCATTGAGGCCCCCCAGGAGGTCAGGGGCAGGAGGGGATGTACCTTCAGTGGTGCCAGCCTGGCATTGCCAGCCTTGCACCCTGGAACTGTCAGCCTGGCACACTGGCAGTGCCTATTGGGCACCTGGCCCTGCCCACCAGGCACCGGGCAGTGCCATAGGGGCAGGGCTTTCTCGGGGCAGAACCTGACTAGGGCTGGGCCAATTGGTGGTGGTGGGAGGCTGAAACCGCTCCGCACTCTACACAGCAATTGGTGGAGGAGGGAGGGGGCGATTGGCCTGGCTATAGGGAGGGGGTCGGGCTGGTCATCGGTGGGGGGGGGAAGGGTCAGGACAGTGATCGGAGTGGGGTGTTGGGGCCGGCAATCGGGGGGGGGTTGGGGCCAACGATTGAGGGGGATCAGGGTTGGCGTTCGGGAGGGGGGCACGGGAAAGCCATCGGGAGGCCAGTGATTGGGAGGCTGGCAATGGGGGGACGGGGATGGAAACAGTGCACTGATGCTCGCCTCTCAGGCAGGATGAGGTCTTGCACCCCTGCACTACTGCTGTGAATCCCCCAGTGGACACTGTGAAGCACAGAGCCAGAAATCCAACCAACTAAGTTTGCCAAAAAACGGGTGGGAAAATTTCCCATTTTCCAGCCCAATGGACACTTTTTTTGGAAAATCACCCCCGTGATCTTATTGCAACATATAAGATTCTATGGGCCTGACTGGGTAGATGCTGAAAGATCGTTTCGTATTTTGGACAATCTAGAACTAGGGGGCACAATTTATAGATAAGGTCTTCTTTCCCATTTAAGATGGAGATAAGGAGGAATATCATCTTTCAAATGATTATTAGTCTTTAGAATTCACTTCCACAGAGAGCAGTGGAGATTGGGTCATTAAACATATTAAAGACTGAGTTATATTTTTGATTGACATGGAGTCAAAGGTTATGGAGGACAGCCAGGAAAGTAGAGTTAAGGCCACAATCAGATCAGCCGTGATCTCACAGAGTAGCAGAGCAGGCTCGATGGGCCAAGTGACATACTCCTGCTCCTATTTCTTACGTTCTCATGGAAGTACTGCTATAACTTTACAAAGTATCGGTGAGACCGCAGCTAGAGTATTGCATGCAGTTTTGGTCTCCTCATTGAAGTAGGGACATTCTTGCATTTAAGGCAATAAAGCAAAAATTCACCAGGTTAATTCCTGAATATTGCTTATAAAAAAGACATGTTCGCAAAACTTTTCATTTTGCACTCAAAGATGTTCTGTCTACCACATTATTGAGCAACCTTATGTGGTTGAAGCTGATTGAATCATGACTTTCAACAATGAATTGAGTAGTCGGAAAAGAAAAAAATTGCAGGACCTACAGTGAAGTGGAGCAGTGTGGAAACAGCTGTGTTGTCCTTGCTGAGAACCAATACAGAGGCTGAATGGCTTCTCTCTGTGCTGCAACCGTTCTATGATTGACAATGAATAAAATGCCTTTGTTTGGTCAACAGTTCCCTGGTAAAAGAAGAGGTTGTCATGGAAATAGGTTTCCACCCTTAATATTTTGATGAAATTGATTTCACACAGCAGTCATGCTGTTTTTGGGAGATAGGATTTCAGGGAGGGCGAAAAATCACAATTTGACTTTGTTGCTAGGAGATGCACCCTGATTTTCACTAATGCAACATCATGTTCAGTAAAGGAGAATTATTTACAAATAGGTGCTTTTACCAAAGAAAAATATTTGATTATTTGAATTCCGGACCACATTATTATTCTTTTTTATTCTGAAAAGAGTAATAGGAAAATTTGTTGCTCTGTTGGGCACAAAATTTAAAATGCTCAGTTATAGTGGTAGGCTATAAATGTTGTCATTGACACTCATGGATATCATTATGCCACAAATTACATTGCCACCTTATCCACCTGTAAAGAGAATTCAAGTGCATTCACATGAGTAGCCTTCACATTAAGTCTAGACAAAAATACTTTTTCTTAACCCACCACCTATCCTGATCTCTCCTCGGTAAAGCAATTCAAGAAATAATGGTGAAAGCAGATGAGTTCTGGTATTTGCTATGGGGATAGTTTCTTGAATCAGTTCATTTTCAATGGTTGACATCACTTTTTAATGTTTTACCGATTAGTAAGAATTATACAAAATGGGTGAATGATTTTGATTACTTTATTTGCTTTGCTTATCCTACTATGTATTGTGTAAATATGTTCATACCTTTCACCAGCATGAGCCTGAAAAAATCTTTAAGTTTATAGATTTAACACAAGATTGTGTAGGTTTTAACCCTGGTCCCACAGATGACTCTAATCTGTTTGCCATTCTGTCTTGGATTTGTTTATATTTAAGGGCTACTTTCTGTATGTAAAATTGTTTGGGGACATTTTTTTGTCTAATACTCAGGGAGCATCATAATTTTGATCAAAATAGGTCAGAAAACACCAGTGTAACATTAACCTCCAGGAAACTACAAGTTATTTTCCTTCCCTTGCAAAAGGATAAAGTCCTCACTCTCATGAATTTCCCCTCGACCATTTTCCCCTCTTTTCTCCATTCTCTTGAAGGTACTCTTGTTTAGATATGACTATTCTTCACATGTGAGCCAAGTTGGCAGCCTATTCAATCATGGAGGGCATGACAACTGAGCCCAATCCTACTCTCACCAACTTTGCACACACGTGGAACTAGCAATCACTGTTTACTGGATAATGATCAGGGGCCGAACTTCTAGCCAATATTTCTCCTCTCTCGTCTGAGGGCAGTGAGGGTTAATTGTGGCACTCCAACTACTGGCTGAGGTCAAACAGTATCCCTCTAAACAATTATTTTCCAGCAAAATGGAACTGTAATTTATGGACCAAAGAAAAAGATTCAGAGATGGTTTCTCAACTGGATTTAAAGTGTCATAATGAGCCATCTGCACAGCCAGTACAGGCTGGTGAAATGGTTATGAACTACAGATTGTCTTAATTTGTAAATTGAACATGTACTATTTCTTAGGCACAGTATATACAGAGCTAACCTAAATATTGTATGGAGAGGATGGATCTTTTGTCCCTTATTAAAAAACACAAGAACAAATTCTGTAATTTTATATGGCTTGACTAAATACTCAAGCCACATCAACCAGATAAAATTCTGAACTCTTTATTAGCTGTACATATCTGAAGAAAAAATAGTTTGATGAAATCAAACCCAGTTCCTTGTAGCTGTAAAGCCACAATGCAAACTGTCCATCAATATTGACATTGAGTACAAAGAGAAAAGTATTGCATTATCAACCACTGATGGGTGCAAAGTTTTAACTCTTCATCAATCTCACGACATGAATCTCCTCGTCAGCAAATAGAATGTGTTGCTGCTTGTTGCTGCCTTCGTTTCATAGCATCATAATTCTCCAATAGTCATTGAAATGTTGCTCCTGGGTATCTTTAATTTGCCTTCTTTCAGGGAACAAGTGTACAATTTGGATACAATGCAGAAAAACAGCTAAGATGACATGCATGCGGCAAAAGTTTAAAAGGCTTCAACAATGTACTTCTTGGATGCCAATTATCTTTTCTCCAAGAGTCAAATTAAATGTTTTCTATAATTAGCCTAAAATGGTTTTTTTTCTCTAAAACAATTCTGAGGATGCCTCAATAATCAGCTAAAGAAATCTGGGAGACATCCAAAATTCTTAAACGGATAGATTTGTATTAGTTAAAATATTTAATGATGGCAATGAACTTTGAGTGTCTGAAGAACTCAACCCCATGCCTCAGTTTTATAGATAAAGCATGACTCAGCAATGAACAATTTTGAACCCTAGGGGCTGGATTTTCATCTCTGGTTTGAGAAACACAAATCAAGGCAATTCTTGACTTCACCAACCCGAAGCCGTCACCTCTTCTCATATCCAACATACTTTCATCTCCTAGAGACATCTACAACAAGTCTGCTCCCTCCCTAGCATCAGAGGAGTACGGATGCTGAGATGATCTGGTTTGAAAGCTTGCCAAAGTTCTTGGGGACATTGGCCCAGCCCTCCATATCATTTTAAACCCCCTAATGCTAACTCTTCACCCACCCCATGACATAAACCATTTCATTCCCCCATGCCCTCTCATATCCCCATTACCCCTCCATGCCCTTCATCTCCTCCATGTCCCCCATAACCCATGTCCCCCATATATCCTCCATAGCCACTCATCCAGTATCCACTATGGACAGACTTCAGGAGCCATATAATAACAATGAACAGCTCTCTGAAATGGGCATTAAAATATTAAACCTTCAACAATCTAATAGAAATCTTACTCAAACATACAACCATTCTTACTGAAAAATACCTCAAATCCATTGATAAAAATGAAAATCTTCTAAAGGTGTCATTCAGCTGTAAAAACAAACAATGCATCAATTCAGAAACCACATCAAAGACATGGGGTCGGGATGGTTGCGGGGGGGGGGGGGGCGGGGGGGGGGCGGATTCTCCTGGCCCGTTAATTCGCAATGAGTTTGGCACCCATGATTGGGTTCCCGCCCATAATGCATGGCAACCCGATAAATATGCAAAATTATGGTGTGACAGCCCATTCACCACCACCCCCCCCCCCCCCCCCCAACACCCCCACCATTCATCTGACTCTCCAGCAGGAAATGCACTGGATGGGCTTTAGTGCTGATAATGCCGGTTCAGGGGAGCACACCCAATGCCTCAGCAGAAAGGCAACCTCCTCCCCAACCACTCAAATAATGGGTCAGCCAACTCCCCCCTCCCCAAACCTCGCAGGCATGAGGGTGACCCGACCCTCCATTCCCCCTCAGACCCCCCACAGCCCACCTCCACCTCAGACCCCCCCCCCCACTCAGCCCACCTCCTCCTTCAGAGCCCTCCACTCAGCCCAGCTCCCCCTCAGACCCCCACTAAGGCCTCTCTCCAGGCCATGCACCTTGGCCATGCCAACTGTACATGGTACCATTGCACCATGGCACTGACACCCTGGTCTGGCACTCTGAAGGTGGTAAAGGCAGTAGCTCTGGTGGGCATTTGCCCTTCTGTTGCTGCCAGGCTGCAGAGGGAAGGTCCCTCAAAGGTCCTGGGGCTTGGGTTGGCTCAGGGGGGGGTGCAGGAGTTGACCTCGCCACTCTCCTACAGGATGAGGCTCTTGTGGCTGAACTTCCCCTTCCAGGCATAGCAGACCTGAAGCTCACCCCTGACACCATGATTTCATGATGTGGAGATACCAGCGTTGGACTGGGGTAAACACAGTAAGAGTTTTAACAACACCAGCTTAAAGTCCAACAGGTTTATTTGGTAGCAAATACCATTAGCTTTCGGAGTGCTGCTCCTTCGTCAGATGGAGTGGATTTTGTGTCTCTGTGCCCTGTTTGAGAGCAGATTTCCACTCCATCTGACGAAGGAGCAGCGCTCCGAAAGCTAATGGTATTTGCTACCAAATAAACCTGTTGGACTTTAAGCTGGTGTTGTTAAAACTCTTACCATGATTTCAGACAGCTCTGTGATCAACATCCTCATTCCTGCCAGTCAGATGTGAAAATTTGAAGTGGCCTGGTCACTTTAATCTCCGTGTCCCCTGGGCAGCTGGCAGGCTTTTAAGTCATAGTAGCCCTCCATTCTGCAGCAGGGATTTCCCTTTTTCTCTGTCAGAAGCTGCAGGTATGAGCAGACCTCTTTGAGGTCCTCTAATGGAGAGGAGATGTTAATTTTACTGGGTAGGGGTGGGGGAGGTCCCTTTTCCACAGCTGTGCACTCAGCCCTAATTTATTCGCACAACTTTTATTTGAAGCCTCTGATCCTTCCTAGCAGGCTGAAACCTTTGAAATCCTCTCTATTCCATTGCAAACCTTTGATTCTTTGTTAATTCCATGCTGCAATGCATCAAAATAGGCTCCCGTTGGCAGCTTAATGGATTTCTGCTCACCTTTCAGTTATGTGGGATTATTTACCTTTCCCTTCACACTTGAATGCATCTCAATTACCTCCATTATTCTTAACTGCAATGTTGGCACAGACTCGAGGCCTGATTTACAATGGTTTCTTCAAAGGGGTTAAATTGTTTTATTTCCTCTTTTGCAAACCATTTATACGCTTTGAAGAAACCACAACTGATGCATTCAAGTATGAAGGGAAATGTCAATAAACACAGCTGACTGGAGCCTGAGTAGAAATCCATTAAGCTGTGAATGAAAGCCTTTTTCAAAGCACTTTATTATGAAATTGAAAGAGACCAAAGGTTTACAATACAATAGAGAGGGTTTCAAAGGTTTCAGCTTTCTAGGAAGGCTTAGAGAGTTCTAATAAAGGCTGTGTGAATACATTAGGGCTGAGTGAACAACTTTGGAAGGGACCCCCAGTGAAATTGACATCTCCTCTCTATCAGAGGACTTCAAAGGGCTCTGCTCACACCTGCAAATTCTGACAGAGAAAAAAGGAAAACCCTGCTGCAGGATGGAGTGCTGTTGCAGTTTAAAAGCCTGACAGCTATTCCAGGCGGCATGGAGATTAAAGTGACCAAGCTACTTCAAGGTTTCACAGCTGACTGGCAGGAATGAAAATGTTGATCACAGAGCTGCCTGAAATCACCATAAGAAGTTTAACAACACCAGGTTAAAGTCCAACAGGTTTATTTGGTAGCAAAAGCCACACAAGCTTTCGGAGCTCTTAGCCCCTTCTTCAGGTGAGTGGGAATTCTGTTCACAAACAGAGCTTATAAGGACACAGACTCAAATTACATGAATAATGGTTGGAATGCGAATACTTACAACTAATCAAGTCTTTAAGAAACGAAACAATGTGAGTGGAGAGAGCATCAAGACAGGCCAAAAAGATGTGTATTGTCTCCAGACAAGACAGCCAGTGAAACTCTGCAGGTCCACGCAACTGTGGGAGTTACAAATAGTGTGACATGAACCCAATATCCCGGTTGAGGCCGTCCTCGTGTGTGCGGAACTTGGCTATCAGTTTCTGCTCAGCGACTCTGCGCCGTCGTGTGTCGCGAAGGCCGCCTTGGAGAACGCTTACCCGAATATCAGAGGCCGAATGCCCGTGACTGCTGAAGTGCTCCCCAACAGGAAGAGAACAGTCTTGCCTGGTGATTGTCGAGCGGTGTTCATTCATCCGTTGTCGCAGCGTCTGCATAGTTTCCCCAATGTACCATGCCTCGGGACATCCTTTCTTGCAGCGTATCAGGTAGACAACGTTGGCCGAATTGCAAGAGTATGTACCGTGTACCTGGTGGATGATGTTCTCACGTGAGATGATGGCATCTGTGTCGATGATCCGGCACGTCTTGCAGAGGTTGCTGTGGCAGGGTTGTGTGGTGTCATGGTCACTGTTCTCCTGAAGGCTGGGTAGTTTGCTGCGGACAATGGTCTGTTTGAGGTTGTGCGGTTGTTTGAAGGCAAGAAGTGGGGGTGTGGGGATGGCCTTGGCGAGATGTTCGTCTTCATCAATGACATGTTGAAGGCTCCGGAGGAGATGCCGTAGCTTCTCCGCTCCGGGGAAGTACTGGACAACGAAGGGTACTCTGTCCACTGTGTCTCGTGTTTGTCTTCTGAGGAGGTCGGTGCGGTTTTTCGCTGTGGCGCGTTGGAACTGTTGATCAATGAGTCTAGCACCATATCCTGTTCTTATGAGGGCATCTTTCAGCGTCTGGAGGTGTCTGTTGCGATCCTCCTCATCTGAGCAGATCCTGTGTATACGGAGGGCTTGTCCGTAGGGGATGGCTTCTTTAACGTGTTTAGGGTGGAAGCTGGAGAAGTGGAGCATCGTGAGGTTATCCGTGGGCTTGCGGTACAGTGAGGTGCTGAGGTGACCGTCCTTAATGGAGATGCGTGTGTCCAAGAATGCAACCGATTCCGATTCACGACAACAGATGAATGAACACCGCTCGACAATCACCAGGCAAGGCTGTTCTCTTCCTGTTGGGGAGCACTTCAGCGGTCACGGGCATTCGGCCTCTGATATTCGGGTAAGCGTTCTCCAAGGCGGCCTTCGCGACACACGACAGCGCAGAGTCGCTGAGCAGAAACTGATAGCCAAGTTCCGCACACACGCGGACGGCCTCAACCGGGATATTGGGTTCATGTCACACTATTTGTAACGCCCACAGTTGCGTGGACCTGCAGAGTTTCACTGGCTGTCTTGTCTGGAGACAATACACATCTTTTTAGCCTGTCTTGATGCTCTCTCCAATCCCATTGTTTCGTTTCTTAAAGACTTGATTAGTTGTAAGTATTCGCATTCCTACCATTATTCATGTAATTTGAGTCTGTGTCTTTATAAGCTCTGTTTGTGAACAGAATTCCCACTCACCTGAAGAAGGGGCTAAGAGCTCCGAAAGCTTGTGTGGCTTTTGCTACCAAATAAACCTGTTGGACTTTAACCTGGTGTTGTTAAACTTCTTACTGTGTTTACCCCAGTCCAACGCCGGCATCTCCACATCATGAAATCACCATGCCAGGGTTAAGCTTCAGATCTGCCAGGGCTAGAAGGGGCAGTCCAGCCAAAGACCCCCATCCTGGGGGAGAGTGACAAGGCCAGCCCCTTGTCCCCAGCTCAAACCCATCCAACCCCCAGGAAGTTCCCTTTGGAGACCCTTCTTTTGCATCCTGGCGGTGACAGAGGGGCAAATGCCCACTTGTCCTACCTCCATGAAAACCCTCAGGATCCAAAGCATGAGGCCAGGGTGTCAGTGCCATGGTGCGATGGGGCAGTGCATCATTGGCACTGCTAAAATATGGGGCATGATGAGGGGTAGAGAGCTGAATGGAGGTCTGATTGGGGAAGGGAACCTGAGTGGGAGGGTCTGAGTAGGGAGGGGGCTGAGTGGGGTGTTTGAGTGGGGAGGGGGACTGAATGGTGGACTGAGTGGGGAAGAGGGATGAGTTGGGGGCTGAATGGGGGGTGGGGTCGGACTACCCTCATTCCTGTGTGGTGTGGGGAACACATATTGTTTGTGGATTGGGGGGAGGGAGAATACCCCTCTTTGGTGAGGAGTTGGTGGTGCTCCTCTTGTCAGTATGGAGGGAGTCACCATTTCATTTTTAGTGGGGGAGGGGGACCTGTCTCTGGGTGGCCCGATCTCTGAAAAGCCAGGCTGGCCAGAGGGTTTCTCTGGATGTATGAATTTATATCCATCAGGTGGGCGAATCCCACCTGACTGACACTCCCAGAGCCAATGGAAAACCCTCCAGTTTTCCCACTAGCAAGGGCACTTAGCCCCGATTCAGGAGAATTCCACCCATAATATTTTAATACCCTCATAACCTGTCAACTTGTATACACAACCCCCCTTTGAGCTAAGTGGTTCTTAGCTTATGAAACTCAACCAAGAATTCATAATGTCAAAGCAAAACATTAAAACTCCAGACAATTGAGCCTATTGAAACTGAAACAACAGATGGCTCAGGTTTCTCTAGGTTACATCAGATGGCCCATCGTTCAAAGAATTCCAGGAGCAGATGGCTTTTTTTTATTCATTCAGGGGATCTGGATGTTGCTGGCTAGTTATTCTGGCTAGCATTCATGTCCAGAGGGCTAGAATACAAGAGCAGGGATGTACTTCTGAGGCTGCATAAGGCTCTGGTCAGACCCCATTTGGAGCATTGTGAGCAGTTTTGGGCCCCATATCTAAGGAAGGATGTGCTGGCCTTGGAAAGGGTCCAGAGGAGGTTCACAAGAATGATCCCTGGAATGAAGAGCTTGTCGTATGAGGAACGGTTGAGGACTCTGGGTCTGTACTCGTTGGAGTTTAGAAGGAAACTTACAGGATACTGCGAGGCTTGGGTAGAGTGGATGTGGAGAGGATGTTTCCACGAGTAAGAAAAACTAGAACCAGAGGGCACAACCTCAAGCTAAAGGGACGATCCTTTAAAACAGAGATGAGGAAGAATTTCTTCAGTGAGAGAGTGGTGAATCTGTGGAACTCTTTGCCGCAGAAGGCTGTGGAGGCCAGGTCCTTGAGTGTCTTTAAGACAGAGATAGATAGGTTCTTGATCAATAAAGGGATCAGAGGTTATGGGGAAAAGGCAGGAGAATGGGGATGAGAAAAATATCAGCCATGATTGAATGGCAGAGCAGACTCGATGGGCTGAGTGGCCTAATTCTGCTCCTATGTCTTATGGTCAGCATTTATTGCCCTCAGCGGCCATTTTAGAGTGCATTCACGAGTCTGGAGTCGCAGGTAGGCCAAACCTTGTAATACCCTCATAACCTGTCAAATTGTATACACAACCCCCTTTTGAGCTAAGTGGTTCTTAGCTTATGAAACTCAACCAAGAATTCATAATGTCAAAGCAAAACATTAAAACTCCAGACAATTGAGCCTATTGAAACTGAAACTGGTCAGCATTTATTGCCCTCAGCGGCCATTTTAGAGTGCATTCACGAGTCTGGAGTCGCAGGTAGGCAGATTTATTTCCCTAAAGAACATTGGTGGACCAGATGGGCTTTTATGACAATCGACAACTGTTTCATGGTCATCATTAGACTTTTAATTCCAGATTTTTACTTAATTCAAATTTTACCATCTGTCATGGTGGGATTCGAACCCAACCTAAGTCCCCAGAGCATTATGATAAAAACAAATTACTGCGGATGCTGCAATCAAACAAAAGCAGAAAATGCTGGAAAATCTCTGAAAATCTGACAGCATCTGTGGAGAGAGAAGAGAGCTAACATTTCAAGTGGGCCAGACTCGAAACGTTAGCTCTATTCTCCTTCCACAGATGCTGTCAGACCTGCTGAGATTTTCCAGCATTTCCCCAGAGCATTACCCTGGGTCTCTAGATTACTAGTCCAGTGATAATACCGCTACGTCACCATCTCCCCGCACTTTATTTCCTATGGCATTGCAGACATTTAAATTGCTACAGGTCATGATAATAGAGTTCCCATACACTACTTTACAATGGAAAAGAATATTCTAATACATCTCAACACTTGTACAATGCTTGTCAATGTAATAGTTACCTTTTCAACTCAGCACCCCAAGATTATTCACCACAGGAAAAACTCACCTACCTTATGCCAGATCAGAAAGTAAGGTATATTTTGAAGTTAGACTAAACCCCAACCTTTTTTTTATTTTGGCAATACTGTGAGGATAAGGTGTTTCTCTCCAGGTGTGATTCTATTGACACACTGAGAAACTTTTATCAAAATAAATGTGATTTTTAAACAGTATAGTTTAAATATAACAAATTAATTAGCTTAATTTTTACCAATTGAAATACTTAAACATGACAAGATACAATTCTTAACTGCTAACCTATCTCTATTAGTTCTGATTTAAGCAATATTCCTCATAGACTTAAAGTTCTTTTCCAAATCAGTTAACAAACAACCGAGGCTTGCTTGTTGGTACATGAGCTGCCAGTCCTCAAGCCTTTGAACTCTTCTGGAGATAGAGAGACAGAGAGACACCTGTCTTCTGACACTCAAACAACAGCCTCCAGAGAGAGGAAAAACATCTCTCGCTTCTTTCGGGATCAAGCAGAAACTAACTGTTTTTCTCTGTATGCTTAGCTCTGCCCACTCACGTGACTCTGTCTCTTGTCAATCAACCCTACTCTGAAACCCCAGGGGAAATTCAAAAATAAACAAAAAATGCATTAGCTCAGATTAAAACATTATTATTATATAGAATTAGTATTATTATTATTCATTATCTAGGATCAATTATTCTCCGCATTCCCAGCATGGAGCTGCCTGGATTGCAGATAGATTTGCACCAGCTAAACAAGAGCTGAACTTTAAACATACCCTCACAAGAAACATGATATAAATACATTTTTTAAAGGCACAATATCATCACACTTATCATACAGAATCTAATAATGTCATTTGAAGTTGTCAAAAGATTCACGCTGACCTGTTAGAATGTTCCTGACTCCTCAGCAGACTTCCCCCCAGGTTCCAAACTCTCCTACCTCTCTTTCTTATTTTCCAAAGACTTGCAAAGCCTGCCTGACCTGACAAAAATACTGTGGGATATGATATACAAACGTCCCCTCGGCCTGTTAATGGCAATCCAGACATCACGGGTGATGTGTGTGGGGCTGTAATTTGAACCTCACCCAAACCTTTTCTCACCTATGAGAACTTTGTGGGTTTCTTTTTGAGCAGAAATCCAAATTCCAGTCCTCATCCTGACTTTTTTGGGACATGAAAATCCAGCCCTGGATATATTTTTCTGATCTAAGTAACTAGGAAAATTGGTCTATCGTGAAATAAAAGAATTAGCATATGATTCTAATGGATATTTTAATCTAACAATGTCAATTCCTGCAATAGTTTATCCATAAAAAGATAAATGTTCCTGCAAATTTTAAAAGAGGATTTAAAAATACATATATTTTAAGTGAAAAAGAAGCACTTGTCATCTGCATCTCATCTCCCATTATCTATAAGGTATACATTGATTAACAACATGAATTAGTGTTGATAAATCATGAGAAAAAATCATTACCAATAACTTTATGGTGCTGGCTGTGCCCCTTTAAGAAGAGCATTGACCTGTTTATGAATTCCCTTCTCAGTGCCATTCTATAAATATATCCCTGTCTGTGCTGTGCCTGAGAATGCTAGTTTTAACATTACCCACGCCCCAGCCCCCAAACTATTTATGTTTGAGCTTTATGATTAAAGTTAACAGCTTCTGAAATTACATGTTTGGTACTTGATGGGACAGGAATCAGAAACACAAAATGATACTTTTGAAGTTGAAGTTATCATGAATATTTAATTTTAAAGAGATGTAAGTTCACATTGTTAAAACCCTAATATTCTACATTGTTAACAAAAAGAGTGATCTTTTTAAAACTACAAAGCACACCTTGTACTAATCTTTGGGAAGAATACATTGTCTTCCTCTTGACTTTTATTTTCAAATCAGGATACAAAAGATGAACAGTGAAAGCCTCCAACATAGTTTAATATGCACCAACAGTACTTCTAAGAAAGCTACATCATAACCGCTAAAAATGAATCCTTTAATTAAAATGCATTGTTTGAGTTGGTACAAAAGCATGAGTTGCTGAAAGAATTTTCTGGTAAGGCTAATCCATGTACTGAGTTTTCAATCTCAGCAATAAAACTGCAGATACACTAAATTAAGACAAGGCATTATTTCCATATAGTGAGAAAAACAGGGAAAGGATCACTGCCTGTTAAAGGTAGACTCTATGGGGTATGGATAGAGGTCTGGAACCAGATCACCTGTCTCCTGATAATGTAACCAAAAAAAAGGACAACGGGAGAAAGTAGATTATTTTAATCAGAAATTGTATTTCTGGTGTAATATGAAAATGTGATTTGGACCAGCACAAGAATTACTAATGGTGCAAAACTATGTTGTGGTGCTATCTTGAGGTTATCGAATATGAGAATATTTGCCATATAAAGTCTTGAATTTAAGACCAACTTCTAACCTGCCTTTCACCCCCCACCCCACCCCACTTCCCACCTGCACCATGTAGGGTTACTTTAGTGATCCCTGGAATGTTTTTGACTTCCTCATCGTAATTGGCAGCATTATAGACGTCATTCTGAGTGAGATCAATGTGAGTATACATGACACTCTTCCAGATCGCACCTGTCTATTTTTTATTTGTTTCTTAATCAGCTTCACTTTGTCAGATATTTAATTTCATTAGTTTCACTAACCACAAGTACTGCAATGGAACTGGTAAGACTTCACAGAACTAGGAAAGCAACCCAGGTCAAATCAGGGTATCACATGAAAAAATTGTGAATTTTGTTCTGTAACAAAATGACTTAACATGTCTCAACTGGTACAGCTTGAAGTCCTGGATGTGTCGATGACAAAGGGTTTGAGGGTCAACTCTTCAGAGATAGTCATGTCTATAAGAGGAAATACTGTGCACATGTAACCTCTTTCTCTTATTTTCTCTTCTCTCCCCTTTTTTCTTTTTTATTGTTTCCTTGTCTTTTCCCTTTTTTCCCACATGCAGCACTATTTTTGTGATGCATGGAATATATTTGACGCCTTAATTGTTGTGGGTAGCGTTGTTGATATAGCTATCACAGAGGTGAACGTAAGTAACCATCTCAATGAACATGCCTGCTCCACTCCTGTTTGTTATTCTTTTGTTAAATTACAATTTTATGTTCGTAATGGTTTTTCTGTCCCCCAAGCCTGGCATGACTTAAAAACTGTATAGCAGGTTCAGAGTGCAGCATAATGCCTACAGTGACTTTAGTTTTGATTACTCTGACTTCTGGTTTAGAAAATGAATGCCAAAATTTAACCAATGTAACATATATAGCAAAGCCATAAGTTTTTTTTAATAAAAACATTAATTTTTGCCAAGGCAACTTCAAATAATTTAGTAAGTAAGTATCCACTTTTTCCCGCCATATGATGCTGGTCCCATAATGTCACGATGATGAAGCGGGATCATTTGGAGCCCGCCCCACCAGCAACTTAGGCATTGGCACATCCAATAATAATAGAAAAAGACAAGGACCCCACGGACACAAAACCACCCCATTCCCGGACATGGATCCCTTCCTCCCACCACCACCACAGAACTCCCAGCATCTCCCCCACAGAATACCTTCTGGTACTGTCACCTGGAGAGGGGGCTCTTTTGACAGTACCTTCCAAATCAATGACCTCTACCAACAAGAAGGACAAGAGCAACAGACATAGTGGGAACACCACTAACTACAAGTTCCCCTCCAAGCCCAGAGCATCTTGACTTGGAGTTATATTGCTGTTCCTTCATTTTTGCTTCGATCAAAATCTTGGAATTGCCTTTCTCACAACACTGGGTGTGCCTACACCACATAGCCTGCAGCAGTTTAAGAAGGCAACCAACCACCACCTTCTCCTTGGCAATTAGGGATGGACAATAAACGTTGGCCTAGCTAACAGTGCTCACAACCTGTGAACAAATAAAACAAAAATGCATGATTAGTAAACATAACTGTGCATGCCTAAGACACACACATTTCTGTTTAAAAACGGGATTTTTTTTGTAGTGCCTCAGCGAAAGATAAACACAACTCAAGTTGTTTAGTTAGATTTCTCACCTGTCTCACTGTTCTTGATCATAAATTTCACTTTTAATATCCCTCCAATGTTAACAACTTTGATTACATTGGAACACTTTTATCATTAAATCCTACTTAATGAGGAATAACTAGAAATCAGTAAGGAACAGTTTCAGCCTAATTAACTGCAAGTTTTTGGTATAGTTTCATTCGGACTGGAACTGCAGTGTAATTAAAACTTTTTAAAAACTGCCATAAGTTGTGTGCACTTGAATATCTGCTATACAGTCTATAACTGAACTTTGCGTTACCTCTCTATCACTAAGCATGATTGGATTTTCTTAATATGAGTAACTACAATGTATTTATTTGTCAAAGGTCTTTGACCATGGTACCAATATCTATACTTTCAACAATGATGTCTATGAAACTAGCTCCTTGCAATGGTGTGCATCTTCTGGCAGAAGTCCATTACTTCTTGGGTATATACAATGTTTTGGTACTGATTAAAGAAACATGTTGTGGATTGATTGAAAAGATTTAAGGCAGGTTCATTTTTAAGCATCCTACTACAATGGTAGCATAGTTGTTTGAACATTGAAACACAGAAAATAGGAACAGGAGTAGGTCACTCGGCCCTTTGAATCTACCCCATCATTCAGCATGATCATGGCTGATCCTCTATCTGATCACCAGACTCCTCTGCTTTCCCCATACCTCTTGACACCTTTAGACTCTAGACATCTATCTATTTCCTTCTTAAATATATTCAGTTATTTGGCCTCCACAGCCTTCTGTGGTAGAGAATTCTACAGGTTCACCATCTCTGAGTGAAGAAATTTCTTCTCATCTTAGAATAATTGGCCTTCTCTGTATACTGAGACTGTGACCCCTTGTTCTAGACCCAGCCAGAGGAAACAACATTCCCTGCATCTATTCGATCCAGGCCTGTGAGAATTTTATATGTTTCAATAAGATCCCGTCATTCTTCCAACTTCCAGTGAACACAACTCTCCTCATATGACAATCCTTCCATCCTAGGAATCAACCTGGTGAAGCTTTGCTGCACTCTATGGCAAGTATATTGTTTTTTAGATAAGAAAACCAAAACTGCACACAAACTCCAAGTGTGATCTCACCAAGTCCCTCTACAGCTGCAGTAAGCCATCTTTGCTCCTGTATTCAACTCCTCTTGCGGTGAAGGCCAACATATCATTTGCCTTCTAACTGTTTGCTGTGCCGGAATGCTTGCTTTCAGTGACCAATGTGAAAGGACACCCAGGTCCCTTTGTACATCAACATTTTCCAATATATCATTTAATTAATATTCTGTCATTCTATTTCTTCATCCAAAGAGAATAACTTCACATTGATCCACATTATTTGCCTACTCATTCAATTTGACTAAATCACCTTGAAGCTTCTTAACATTCTCCTCATCACTCACATTTCCCCAAGTTTTGTGTTGTCAGCAAACTTGGAAATATTACTTTTGGTTCCTTCATCTAAATTAGTGATGTACATTATGAATGGCTGGGGCCCAAGCACTGATCTTGTGGGACCCCACCAGTTACAACCTGCCACTTCAAAAAAGACCATTTATTCCTACTCTCTTTCCTGTCTACTAACCAATTAACAATCCATGCCAATATATTATCCTCAATCCCATGCATTTTAATTTTGCAGTCTAATCTCCTATGTAGGACTTTATCAAAAACTTTCTGAAAATCCAAATAAACCAATCCATTGGTTCTCTCTTATCTACTCTATTAGTCACATCATCAAAAGACTCCAGTAGGTTTATCAAGATGTGATTTCCCTTTCATAAATCCATGTTGATTTTATCTACTCCCTTTGATATTTTCTAAGTGTCCTATTATTGCATCCTTTATAATAGACTCTAACATTTTCCCTACTACTTACGTTAGGCTATCTGGTCTGTATTTCCCTGTTTTCTCCCCGCCTCCTTTTTTAAAATAACGAGGTTACATTTCCCACCCTCCAAATTACTGGGACTGTTCCATAAACTACAGAATTTTGGAAGATGGCTACCAACACATCCACTATTTCTATGGCCACCTCCTTTAGTAACCTGGGATGTAGATTATCAGGCTCTGTGAATTTATCAGCTTTCAGTCCCATTAATTTCTCCAACACTATTATTCCAGAAATAGACTAATATCCTTCAATTTCTCTTTCTCACGAGACCCTTATTTGTATCTTCTTCTGTGAAGACTGAACTAAAGTATTTGTTTAATTGCTCTGCCATTTCCTTGTTCTCTATCATAAATTCTACTGTTTCAGACTGGAAGAGACCTACATTTATCTTCACCAATCTTCCTCTTTTTAGATTTTTATTTTATTGTCCTCTTTTAAGTTACTTGCAAGTTTACACTCATACTCTATTTTTCCCCTCTTAATCAATCTTTTTGTCCTCTTTTGCTGAATACTAAATTTCTCCCATCCTCAGGTTTGCTACTATTTGTAGCAACGTAATATGACTCCTCTTTGGATTTACTACTATCCTTAATTTATTTTGTAAGACATGGTTGAGCCGCTTTCCTTGTCGTGCTTTTGGGTCAGAAAGGAATGTATACCTATTGCAATGCATACATTCATTCCCTAAATATTAGCTGTTGCCTATCCACTGTCATGCCTTTTAATGAAGTTCCCCAATCTATCTTAGCGAACTCGCACCTTATACCTTTGCTAGATATAGAATCCTAGTTTCATATCAAACTTTTTTCTTTTCCATTCCAATGAAGGATTCTATCATGTTATGGTCACTTTCCCTAAAGAGCCCTGTACAACAAGATTATTAATCTTCTCAATGCCTAATAACAAATCTAGGATAATATGTTCCCTAGTTGGAACTTCAACATAAATAGGTAAATGTTTGAATAAAATAGCAAAAAAGGGAATTTTGAGCAAACATAACTAATGCGCTCCCAAAAGAGGTTAGCCACATTGTTCCCTTTCTCAAAACCCAAAAGTAATTTGCAAAGTTTTATTATATACTACAATAACCTAATGGGCTTCTGCTTTTAGCTGCCACATTGTGCATGCAGTCAATAATTGGTTTTGTCACATACAAGTTATACTTGGATGTTTTTTCAGGAAATTAGTTCAGGGTCTAATCAAATTTCTTGATTTAAACAAGTGGCTCTCTTTAATTAAAATAGTTTACGTATTTACTGACTGTATTTGGGTAATTCATCTGCCCATCTACAGTTGCTTATAATTAATATACATCTTTAAAGTATAATTAGCTTAAAAATCTGAACTGGAACCCTCTGTGTTTGCATATGTATTTATTTTGAATTGTTGATTCTGCCAAATAAATGGTTGTGATGTAACTATGGATATTTCTATATGACTGCTTTTAAGTCAAGCCACTCAGTATTAAATCAGGCTTCACCCATCTGGACATGTAACTATGTTGTTCTTGTTCTTAGCATGATTTTAAATCCACAGGAAATGTATGTTTTATCTATTGTTGACTTGGCATGAATTGCAAGATACCGTGATAAATGTGGAACCAATACTTGCTGTTATACAACTTCATTGTCAAAGGGGAATTCCTTTTTAGGGAATAGAAAACAATTTACATTTAAAAGTTTTGTATACATTTGCCAGGCTAAAAGATGTACATGTGAAATAGTATCAACTTCCATAGTTTTTAAGCCAAGGAGAACAGGCAAAAATGTTGGATAATGGGAGAACTGATGGGACTGGGGTCAGAATGAAGCAGAAGTTAGAGTAATGGAAGCCTGGACCATGAACTTTGCAAACCAAGTTCACATTTCAATCCTACCTCAAATTCAATGCTGAGATTTTCTCATAAAATTAAGAAATTAACCAGCGAACCTATAGAATTTCCTAAGGTCTAAAGCCCGGGAACTTAACTGCACCTTGCTGATAAAATTCAAACAAGGTTCAAGTCTGAAAATGTTTCCAGCCCCCCAACTCTGGCCTCATGTGGGCACCGTGGGTCCATCACCAATACCATGTCCATTTTGGGCCCAAACAAAAAATTAACTCTCTACTTCAGTTCGTATGAGGGCAATTCACCCAACCCGCTGCACTGCTAAACACCACAGTCTCCGCATGTTTCCGGCATTGTCAACTCCAGACCTGAAATCTGAAGTCTTTGGGCCCACTAGCATTTCCCCTCTGCCAGGAGTGGTTCATTCCATCACGGTTTAATATAGCTCCCCACTTGCGGGGAGCTAGTGGCCCATCCCCGCTGGAGTGAAGGGGGGTCATCGAGGCCCCCCAGAAGGTCACCAGGGATGTGCCCCTAGGCATTGCCATCTTAGCAGTGCCAGCCTGGGTCCCCAGCACTGCCCAAGGGGCAGAGTGCCCATACCCAGGGGCACCTTGGCACTGCCCTTCGGGCATCGGGCAGTGCCAAGGGGGCATGACTTAATGGGGGAAAAAACCAGTGTGATTTACCCCAGTTTTTACACAAGTTCGACACTGAGATATTTTTGGGGAGAACCACCCCCATTCTTTAGACCAGATGTTTCCAAGAAAAAAATCCAAAGTTAAAATAATTTCACATAGTTCAGTGAAATAACTGTTGTCAAAGAGTTGACCAAAACCATTATGTATTATTGGCCCAGATTTTACTGTCAGCGGTGAAGCTTAGAACTCACCACTGATCTCAAAGAAAGCTGACTCCAAACATCTGATGATCTTGTGGCGTAAATTTCACCATTCCCAATATTAATTTGAATCTGGTGCAATGTCAAGGGGGAGTCCCCAGCAAAATTGTTATTATTAAGCAGGTAACCATTGAAGCATTCTCACAGACAGCGATGGCCTAGAGGTATTATCGCTAGACTATTAATCCAGCAATCCAGCTAATGTTCTGGGGACGCAGGTTCAAATTCCACCATGGCAGATGGTGGAATTTGAATTCAATTTAAAAAAGATCTGGAATTCAGGGCAGTATTATATGGTCTCGCTCGTCCTGAAACCATAAAATCCTGTCCGAGGTCAACAGACCTTCCCATTGTCCGCAGTAAAATTCCAGCCTAAGAGTTTACTGATGACCAAGAAAGAAATCTGCCATCCTTACCCGGTTTGGCCTACATGTGACTCCAGAGCCACAGCAATGTTGTTGACTCTCAACTGCCCTCAGGCAACTAGGGATGAGCAATAAATGCTAGCTAGCCAGTGACACCCATTTCCCATGAATGAATAAAAAAAGGAAATAAAATGCACTAATTATCTTTCACTTCTTTAAATCATACAGAGAGCTAAATAATTTTTTGGGGCATAAACATCAGAAGCTTAAATATCATAAACACGTTTTAAAACAAGAATATATTAGATTAAAACATTTGGAACCTTTAGCACAATGAAAAGATTGATAGATGAATATACAGTTAGTATAGGTTAACTTTTTCAAGAAATTTAAACAGCAATATTACCGGTGCTTTGCATTACAGAATTTGAGTATTGCTAAAAAAAATACATTTTGTCAAAGTTTCCCATCTTACAGTCATCCGAACAATCGCAAGAATACCTACTGGTACGATCCCAGTTGATGTTATAACTGGACGGGAAGATTCCAGAATGGAACTTTGGCTCGAAAGACTGTGGGGAGAATCTTACCAGCTTGTCCCACTGATAGATCAGCGTGACGAGCCATTAAGATTGCAAAAGAGGTAAAAAAGTTGGCCTTGCGCCCGGTTTCTCCCCTCTCACAGTACCACTGGTACTGTGAAGCTAGAATGATCAGACCGGGCTCGAGGCTGATTTAAATATTCATCAGTTTATTTTAAAATTATTAGTGACCCTGAGATGCAATTGTCCGGACTCACTTGACTTAACGGCCTCACCAGTGGAGGTCCTCACCAGCGAGGATCATGTATGGTACTCCACCAATGGGAACCTGACATGATGGCCTCACCAGTGGAACTGGAGGTCATTGAGGCTCCCGAGGTGGTCAGGGGCAGGGGGCAGTGCCAGCCTAGCACCCTGGCAGTGCCTACCAGGGCATGGGGCAGTGCCAAAGGGACCTAAGGAGGGGGGTGGGACCTGAAGAGGCAAAGCCTAAGGGGAGGCGGGCAGGGGGGCTGCGCACTCTGCAATTGGGGGATCAGCCAGGGATGTGATTGACCTGAGGGGTATTGGAACAGTGATCGGCAGGGGAGGGGTATCAGGATGGTGATCAGCCTTGGGGTGGTATCGGAGCAGTGATTGGCCAGGGGCTATCAGGCCAACGGTTGGCTCGGAGGCCAGCGATGGGCCAGGGAGCCCAGTGATCAGGGAGGCGATATCCGGTGGGTGGGAGAGGGGGGCCTATATATGGGGGGGGATTGGGAGTTGGGAGAGTGATATCCGGGACGGTGGGGGGGGGAGCGATAACCAGGGGGAGGGCCCGGGTACCTGGAGTAACAGATCTCTCTGTTCTATAAATACTTGTACATAGAACACTGGGAAATCGGAACATGCACAGTGGCACCCTCTGGCTGTCAGCAGCCAGCTTTCTGGTGAGACTAGACTGTCCACTTCCCTTATAGGCATGAATCACATGTTGCCTCTTTTTTTTTGACTCAGAGCTCGCCAAAACTATGGGCGCGATTTTCTCCTGTTTTCATGCTCTTTTGGCACTTAAACTTTTTTTGGTAAGTTACCCCCCCCCCTCCCCGCCCACTACCCCATAACTTTTGCTTTTTTAATAAAACATGGAGAAACAGGGACCCTAATTGTTTTAACAACAAGAAAGAAAATTATCATAGCCACCCTCTTGCATTGGCCCGTCTCCATAGCCCCTCCTGCATTCCCCACTTGCATAGCACCCCCTGCATTACCCCATGTCATTGTCATAGCAACCTCCCAGTCATAGCCCCATCCCCACTCAGGTCCCACCCTCACTAAGGCCACACCCCTGACACTGCTCAATGTACAATGTCTGGCCATGGCCTCGATCACCAGGGGGCTTCAATGGCCTCTGATTCCCCCCGACATAGTCATCATGTCTGGTCTCCACTCATGGAGACGCCAGATGTCACCCCCTCCCCGCCCACGCCCCAATCACTGACCCGGATATTGCTGCCCCTACTGATCAACCCCTGCTGCTGCAGAGTTTCCCCCCCTTCCCTCCCCCTATGGAGCTCCCCACACTGCCTCCCCCTTCTTGGCCCCACTCCCTCAGGTTCTGCCCCCTTAGGCCCTGCTCTCTTGGCACTGTCATTGGCACTGCCAGGGTGGCCGAGTGCAGTGCCCGGGTACCTGGTGGGCAATGCAAGGGCTATCACTGCCCAGCCCTGCACCCAGCCACCAGGAGATTTCAATAGCCTCCAGTCCCACTGGCAAGTCCATCACATCTGGTCATCGTCAGTGGGGAGCATATCTGATCCTCGCCAGTGAGGACCTCAGCCGGTGAGGAGGTAAGTTCAAGTGAGCTCAGATGATAGCACCCGGGACTCACTGGAAATTGGCTTTGTGCCCCTTCTGAGCATGAAGTCAATTTCACCTGCAAATCAGTGCCAGTAAGAAAGCGAAAGGCGATAAACCGAGCCTGATCCTGAGCTGGTAAGATCACGACCTAAGTATCAAATGGGTGAGAAAATGTTAGATTTTCTTGCCAGGTTTTTCATCAAGGTAAGGAACGCATGCAAAACAGTGGCTGTCATGTGATTCTCGCTAAGGAGGGGGACAGTGCAGAGCCTGATCTCACTGGTGAAGCTGGCTGCTAAGCTCTTGGGGCGCCATTGTGCAGGTACCCCGATCTCCCACTGCACCGGGAGATCGCCTGTCACCACAACCCCCCCCCCCAACCAACAGTCATCCGGAGCCACTGCCGATCACTCCCTGTGCCGGTCTCCCCACTCCCTCACCCCTCCCCCAGACTTCACCCAACCCCACCTCCAATTGCCACCCCTGCAGAGTCCCCGCACCCCCCTCCCCCGATTTCGCCGGCAAAACAGTGCTGGTAAGGTCGGAAGAGGCGACAAACCAAATGCAAACGGTCAACATGGTGAGCCAGGAAGATCACACCCTACCTGTACTAATCACATTCTTTTGTTTTTGTTTAAAAACCCACAACCCCTAGCATAGTTAGGTCATTACAACATTATTTACTCTTCCTTGAAATCTTCTAAACAATACCTTGGTCTCTGTTCTCTTAACTTCAGTCATCCCTCTGCCACAATTCACTGGTTATCTGAACTACAACTGGATCTTTGGAACATCTGCCTCTTTGCAGCTCCCTTATCCTGTCCTGCTTTCCTGACAGAGTTGAGAGATGTTTATTTTCCGATGTACTGTCTCCAAGTGCGAACCAATTCGGCTAAAACTAAGAACAAAGGAAATCCCTTCCCTCTAGAAAGTGGGCCCTTGTTGCTAAGCAGTCATCGCTAATTTATTTAATCTTCATGCTGTAACTCTCTCTGAGCACAATAGAAACACAATTGGAACTGAACCACCCATACAAACATCTTTTCATAGCATGAATGCTCTTCTAGGCACAGAAACATTAAATTAAACTCACTTAAAACTATACCTTATATCGAATGTTTCCCAGTACAAATATAAATCCCTTGAAACTATTTTTGTTTTCCTAACACTATGTCAGGGGAGACAACAAATTACACAACCCTTACAGTATAAAGTTGTTGTTTGCCCTGACATTGGTATTTTTGCGATTGTCTTGATGAGTACAAGATAAAAAGTTTTGACAAAATGTCTGGCAATATTACAGTGAAAATGGAAGTTCTCATCAATTCAGTGATTTTTAAAAAAAATAATTGCAGTCTGCAGGGACTTCAAGAAGCATAGAATCACTGACATCAACATCAATGCTCATGTGTGGACTCCAAGACTGGAATTGTACTGCCCCGCCCGCCATAGGAAGCAGAGCGGGTGAGGGGTGGACAATGAGAAGGTCTGTTGACCTCGGGAGGGATTTTACGATTTTGGGACAAGTGAGGCCATAAAATCCCAGCCCAAAAGTTGTTGTCAGTATCAAATTAGTAGTGAGGGTGAATGCTGACAGTATTGCTATCATTGGCCAGTAATTTACATGGCCTCAAGGGATGTGCTGGGAGGCTGAAGAGTCAGAAAATTGGGGGCAAGGGTCGAGGATGGCATGCTGATCACCTTTCTACTGGCACCTGCCATTAAGTCAATTAGGGTCGTTAAGTTGCTACTTAAGGGCCTTTTCCCACCACCGCTGGTATTGAGAACTAGCAGGGAGCCCTTCATCATATGGGTAGATTGCCAGATATACCCTGCTGGCCTCCATGTGGATTTGATGGGGATGAAGGGCTGGTAGGATGGCCCTAATAATCAGGCATCCTGTGGTTCAGGGCAAGGGATGCCCTGCACCCTTGGAGACACAGACCGTATTCTCACTAAGCCCATCCTGGAGCCTACTTGACTGGCCCCAGTGAACCCAGCCCGATTTTCCTGGGTTCTGTGACCTCCTCCTTCATTGTTGGTCCTGCAGTCCAGCAGCTGCCACCACTCCCAGTGGCACTGGTGGAACTGAAGACATGGCAGCCCTCCAATTGGCAGCTCTTGGGGATGGGACCCTGTCCCAGGCATTTAATTGCCTGCAAACATGTAAAATCGGGTCAGGGCTCCCATAACTGGCTGAGGTGGACTTATTGCAACATTCTGGCTGGTGTAAAGAAGCCAACACTACTCTGTGAAATCATGGCCAGTATCAAAATTCAACATTTAAATAAGTAATCGATATTGTAAAAACAGCTTTTATTTGTTTTATTTATAACAAATACGCATATGTTAGTTCTAACGGACAATTTTAATAATAGTGCATTTATCTTCCAAATTATCGGTTATAAGCCCACCTCAGCCAATTATGGGAGCCCTGACCCAATTTTATATGTTGCAGGCAATTAAATGCCTGGGACAGGGTCCCATCCCCAAGAGCTGCCATCGGAGGGCTGCTCTCAAGATTATTAGCTGTTATAATTTTGCCTGAATCTGAGACAAGGATTTTTAAATAAAATATTTATTTCACTCTGATAACAGCTTCTATTCCTTGTGACATTGTGTCCACATTCAGATACCGACTATAGTATGAAGTTTGACCGCCTTGTTGCAATATTCTTTGCTTGTATAGTTAGGTGTTGACTAATCCATTCCAATTCAATTTGGTTCTAAACATTTTAATAAAAATCTAAGCAATTAACTATAAATTACTTTCTGCGGAAATTTATCAATCTTAGAATCATGGAATCCCTATAGTGCAGAAGGAGACCATTTGGCCTGCCGAGTCTACATCGACCACAATCCCACCCGGGCCCTATTCCCTTAACCCCACATACTTAGCCTGCTAATTCCCCTGACATTAGGGTCAATTCAACATGACCAATCAATCTGACCCGCACATTGTTGGACTGTGGGAGGAAACCGGAACACCCGGAGGAAACCCACACAGACACAGGGAGAATGTGCAAACTCCACACAGACAGTGACTCGAGGCCGGAATTGCACCTGGGTCCCTGGTGCTGTGAGACAGCAGTGCTAACCACTGTGCCACCCTGCAGCCCAAATCAGCCCAAATAATATACTTGCTGATAGCAAGGATTCCAGGTGCCCGGATATGGTGGGATCCATGTCAAGAAGCCCACCCCACCATGGAAGATGGCACAAAACACCCTGATGCAATAATGAAGTCAAGCTGGAAGATATAGCATGGTTTGCCAGGCCTCCACAGCAGGAAACACTCCCCATCCCTGCCATTGGGCTTAGTCTAGATGAGAGAATTCCACTAATTTTCCCTTGAAGAAATGCTGAGTGAAGGGCATTGTAATAGTTTGAGAAAGTACATGATGCTCATAATGAGCCTTTCTGACCTTATGTTGCCATTTTGCCTCCAGCCTCTTCTGCCCATCTGCTTACCTACTTACCTTCCTATAACTCAGAGAATAGTGATGTTCCTCATTCCTGATTGTATTTCTTATACAATGTTTAAGAATGAACTTCCCTATTGGAGTGAGGGACAGTGCTAAAAGGATATGAATATCATTTTCTCATGACATAACAGATCTCATCATTGTCCCTTTAAGAAGATCAACAGAAGTGTTGAATATTAGTAGAAACCCTTGTGGCAGGCTAGCAGTTGTTAGTTAGGATGGTACTCAAGTGTTTTGAGAGGATTCCATGTGTACTAATGTAGTGCCCTGCAAACCAGAGCATGAAAAGTACAGAGATGAGTGCAGCCAGTATGTGTGATAGAAGATACATATTGATACCACCCCTGGATTTTTTCAGCTACCTGAGGGGTCATTGAATTCCTTGTAGCATTAGCTGCCAGTTCTTGGATAGTGGGAGTGGTGCTCTGCCGCTTCCCTCCATAACTGCTGTTGAGGGACTTATTACCCTCGGTGCCAAAACTTTGCTTTCCTGGCCTTGGCTTCAGCCAGGAACACCTCCACGGATGCAGACACCCATAAGGCTGCTTTTAAAGGCTGAAATAGAGTTGAATTTCAATCCTGCTTGTGGCAATAAACCAATCAGGAGCAGTAGTACCACTTTAAACCCATAAACTTAATACAGGCGCAATAGGAAATTAATCTGTTAGTGATGGATTCATTCAGAAAACAGCGTTTTTCTTTTGCTGTCAATGGGAAGAGATTCATCCCAAAAACTCAAATACAAGTGTTGGATTTAGGTGAAATGAATCTACAAGGCAGGGTATTCTACTTCAGATCTTTCCTTGCTCTTCTGCGTTATTTGTCTAAACGTTATGATATAATGATTATTCTTGCCAAGGGTTAGCCCACAGACTCTTGGTCCACTTGACCCACCTCATTCCCCAGCATCAATTCCTTTCTCGTTGGGTTGAGAATATACTGATCAAGGAGGTTCTCCTAAACATATCACTCTTTATTCTACCACTATCCCACTTGGTATCTGGATAATTAGAGTTCCCCAATATTACCACTCTATAGTTCTTGTACATCTGTATGATTTCCCTGCAGATTTGCTCCTCAATCGTTCTCACTATTTGCAGGCCTATAGAATAGTCCCAGTAGCATGAAAATCTTTTTCCTTCTCAAGTCTAACCAAATGGATTCTGTCCTTTCCCCTCAAGGATATCCCCCCTTTCCAATATGACAATGTCTTCCCTAATCAGTACTGCCACACACCTTCATTTTTTACTTCCTTACCTTTTCTGACCACTTTATATCCTTGAATATAAAGTGCTCAGTCCTCACCGTTTGTAAGCCATGTTTCCTTTATTGCCGCTGCATCATATTGCCACGTGGTTATTTGTGTTTTAGCTCACCTACCTTGCTCACTACACTTTTTGCATTTGTATATGTCCATTGTAATCCTGTCTTTGCATTCCATTCTTCTTAATCAGCTCTTGTTTAATATGCAACTACTCCCTTCTTTAGTAATGTCCAACACACTCATTTTATGAACCTTATCTCTGTTTTCTACTTCTATATGCTGGTGCCAATCGTCCAGTCAGACTATTGTTGCTTCCCAAATCCATCCCCATCTTTCCCAGAATTCCATGCTTGAATCCCTCCAATCAAATTTCCACCCTGCCACAATACTGACAAAGTCACATCTGACATCCTAGGGGCGATTCTCCCAAAAAAATTCTAAGTTGCGAATTTGAGTAAAAACTGGAGTAAATCACGCTGTTTTTTTCAGCGGGAGTTTCAAAATGAATCCCCCACACTGTGCACTGAAGAGTGCACTAGCACAAATCGCTCCAAAAATCATATTACCGCTGGAGAGGCCAGCAGCATAGCACTGAGCGGGCCACTGCACATACGCCAACCTGTCAGTGCTGAGACTGGTGCGTGTGCAGTGGAGCCTCATTGCAGACCTTCCAATCACTGGCCAGCCCTGTGATCCCCGCATCGCCAGAAGTGCGATCCCCCCCAATGGCCCGATTGCTGGTCCCCCGAATATGCCCAGGCCAGCCTCAACCCCTCACCCCACCCCAAGCCAGCCTCGATGTTCCCCACCCCTGCAGTCCCGATCCCCCCCCACCCGACCGGCAGCCCCAACCCCACCCCAAGCAGGCTGACCCCACCCCCCCCACCCAATGGCCAGCCCTGATCACTGGCCTTCCTTCCTCTGTCACTCAGCCCAAATGCAGAGTGGCAGGGGGACCCCACCCCCACTGACTGCCCCCCCGCGGCCCCACCCCCCAAGTACCCCATTGATGGGCAGTGCTAAGGTGCCCCCTAGCATTGACACTTTGCCCAGGGGGGCGCAGATTAGCACTGGGCCATCCATTTGGGAGGCCTTGATTGCTCCCTCTTCACTCCAGAGGGATTGGGTCACCAGCTCCTCGCAAGTAGAGCTATACTAAACCCCGCTGGAGTGAACCATTCCTTGCCGGGGGGGAGGGGGGGGGCGGTGCGAGGGGGCAACACTTGCAGGCCTGGAGACTTCAGTCCTGGGCCCACTAATGATATTGAACTTATATGGTATAATACATATTACCATGATTTATGCAGCTTCACACCAATTTCCGGCACAGAGCTTACGGTGCTGGAAATCCGGCTGCCAGAGACTTGTGGAAGCCGTGGCACCCAGCGGGGAGCTGCAAAATGACCTCAGCTAGAGATCCTGGCCAGCTGTGCTACAAAAATAGCACAGCGAGATGGTAGAATTGCCCCCACTATGTGACTGTGACAAAGGCAGATTATTCCTCCTCGTCCTCTTGATCTGTCTGCAACCTTAGACATGGTTATCCACATCATCCTCCTCTAACACCTGTCCACTGTCATTCAACTAGATGGGACTGCTCTCACCTTATATTCTTATCTAATCATAGCCAGAATATAGCTTGTAACAGCTTTTCTTCTCGCTCTTACACCGTTACCTCTGGTGTCGCCCAAGGATCTATCCTTGACCCCTGCCAATGCTGCTTCTTGGTGACATCATCCAAAAGCACATTAGTTTTCACTGGTATGCTGACATCCTCCTGCTCTACCATATAACCTCCGCTACTGACTTCTCCACTGTTGCTAAATTAACAGACTGCTTATCTGACATCCATTACTGGAAAACTGAAGCTATTGTTTTTGGTTCCTGCACAAAACTCTGTCCCCTAGATACTGACTTCATCCCTCTCCCTCATAATAGTTTGAGACTAAACCAATCAGTTTGCAACCTTTGAGTCATATTTGACTGAGATGGACTTCTGACTACATATTCGAACCTTCTTTAAGATCCAATATTTCAACCTCAATAGCATCACTCGACTCAGCTCTGTGTCATGAACATTTAAAAGACATTTCCTCAAAGTGATCTGTAAGCTAATAATTTATGTTTCTTTTCAGTTAACCAAAGCAAATCAAGGTACTGTGTAACCAAATAAATTAAATCAGTAAATTGAGGGATAAATTAAAAGGCAGTCCCTTAAAGAGATACTGCATCAAAGTAAACAGAATCTCAAAGGAAATGTAAAACATCAAAACAAACTTTGAATGAAGGGATTTGATAAAATATCCCAGGCCCCAAGGTGCCCACTAGGCATGGAAGGCCTAAATTACACCGGAGGACATTGCGTGCTCCTTTTCCAAGTTCACCCGACAGCAAACATAGCCATGGTAGAGAGGCAGACTTTCAGGACAGATGACCCCCTTGACCACCCGCTGCCTGTAACTATTAATGGGCAGCTAGACCAGGCCGAGGAGCAGGACCACAAAGAGGTCTTCCTCCTTTCCTGTCGCCATCCACACCATGTGCACAAAGATCAAAAGCATGGGGCTGAAGTGCAGCCAAAAAGAAAATAACAGGTCTTTCAGAAAATTAAAAAGGAGGTGCAGACTAGGGCAACTTAATATGCATGGTCCATGGATTTTACAAGCCACACAAGACACATGCATCTTGGGAGTCTGTGAACCAATGCAACCTATGGTTGCATTTGACTTCTGCATGCAACAGCCAACACCCTCCATCCCAGGTCCCCAATGGTGAGGACTGCTGTGTCGAGAGCCCTCCACTGGGGACTTCCGCTGCTGGATCATATCACGATATGCCAGGGTGTGACCAGATGGTGGACAAAGACAAGGAGGTGAAAGGCATTTAGCAGCAGCCTGTACAGGAAACCCACCACACTGTGCTTAAGGGCACAAAGAGCATTTCTGTGAGGTGACTCGGATTGTGGGGCACTGGCCTTTGGGGGAGGGTTGGGGACTTGCAGCCAATGTGAAATTCTGTCTGAGCAGACCTTGTATGCCACTGGGGCTGAGCACTACCTTTTAAGGTATTGGATGCCCACCAATGCCCAACATGCCTGTTCAAAAATGGTCATCTAGCCCACTCCTCTACCACCCAGCACCTCCCCAATTATGGTCACCTCAGCAGCCACAGCCCTCCTCTCCACCAGCTACCATAAGTTATTACGGTGAAGGTTTCAAAGCAGCAGATCCCTGATAACAGCCACCACTCCTGACAGGGGTAACTGGCGTGAGTTGACCATGCTCCAGAATTTGATCAGTCCTTGGTTAAGATGGGCAGCACCTGTAACAAGTTACAAAGACCCCTCAGATCTATAAACAGGAACTGCACATCAGACCATGTACCTGGCGGAGGAAATACACCGCCAGAGCACACTAGGAGGGAACGCAAAGCAAAGGTATCACTGCAGGCCTGAAGGCGGAAGGTCGCTATCTGGGTACTAAGTTACACAAATGTCTGATCACCCTCCCTAAATGGGAGACTTAGCAGCGAACCACTGCAGCCTTTTGTCACATAAAAAGTCAATGACCAACTTCTAAATCTATGTGACAAACTCTGATGGAGGGGTTAAAGTGATCAGCCAGTAGCATAGCATGGAAGCGATCAGCTTGTTTATGTCCAACACTTGACCCCCTCGAGGAAAGCACTTGGAGCAGTCCTGTCCAGCATTCCAGGTGAGCGGTGACTTTGGCCTCCAGCTCCTGCCAGTTTGTCGGCCAGGATTCCTCAGCAGGACAGAGATAGACTCCCAGGTAGGGGAGACTGTTCATGCTCCAGGTGAAAAGCCTGAGCTCCTCCGGTAGGGAGTTCATCTTCCAGTGACTAGGGGCACCTGCACCCGCCCCAAGACTGGAAAATCCGCTCGAGGTCAAAGGACCTATGCATGGTCTGCGTCCCTCCCGCTACGATTCCCGTGGTGGGTGGGACAGGAAAATTCTATTCTTAGAATCCAGAACATTTGTCCCAGTTGATTATTGCAGAGGATGCAGCGGAATAAACTTCCTGTCAGTCATGCAATCTCCGCAGATCTGTGAACATGTTGCCAACTTAGGCTGAAAGGGCCATCCCAATGTCCAGCTCATGCAGAACCAATCCTGACAACTTCCTTCACAAGAGATGCAGGAAACGCACCATGCAACAAATGGAATGTAACTGGTCATACATAGGGCAACCCTGACAAACTCTTCTCCCAAAGCAAAGAGGTGCCGTCAGGGAACTGCCCACCTTAATTGACACTGCAGTGGCATACAGAAGTTGGATCTGGACAATAAAATGCATCCCGATCCAAATGCCCACAAAACCCTGAATAAGTATTTGTGATGTACCCTGTTGAATACCTTCTCCTGGTCGAGAGACAGAACAGCACTTAACAGACCAGCCCTCTGGGAATAATGGATTACATCCCGGACTGGATGGATGTTATTATGGATGCTCCAGTCCAGGACTGTGTAGGATGGTCATGGTGGATCATGTGATCCAGCATGGGGCCAAGACACGAAACCAACACCATTGCAAAGATATTATGTTCAGTGCTGAGAAGGAGGACTGGATGCAAGTTCTTAAGGAGACAGAGATCCCAACTCTTAGGCAGCAGGTAACTGCCCTGTGTCACGAGAGAGGCATCTCTCTGGTCATGATACTCTCAAATAATTTGTGTGTGTGCGTGTAGCATGTATGTAGTTCCTTTTTTATAATTTGTAAGTGATTCAATTGAAAAATAACCAGCAGCAAAGCTTTAGTCTTGAACAAGATAAAGATTTGTTTAATATGAAATGACTGCTGGAAGTCAGTTAAGTAAAAGTAATAAGATTAACTGATTACAAAATGTAGATAAGGATAAAAGACTTACAAAGGTGTATTTAGTTCAGTACTCTCACATATCATTGGAGGTCTGTAGCTTGCAGTTGAAATGTTGGTTGTGTGGATTGAAGGGCTAAAGTCAAAGAGTTGTGTTCAGCAGCTGTGATGGCTTCTGTAGACTATCAGTTTTTTGTCTTTTCAGGCGAATACAGCAGGCAGAGCAGCTTTGGGAAGCGAGCGAAGGTCTGTTTTCTTTACTGGCTCTGCCAGCACAATACTTAAAGACTGCCTGGATTCCTTTTTCAGCATAATAGTGATGATTTCTGGACAACTTCCTCTGTCACTGTCAGTGGCAAAGAGAAATCCAAATCTCACATGCTGTTCATATTTAGTTCAGTTGGGAGCTGCAGGCTGGAATTGTCTTCCATGACCAGAGAGATGCCTCTCTCGTGACACAGGGCAGTTACCTGCTGCCTAAGAGATGGAATCTCTGTCTCCTTAAGAACTTGCATCCAGTCCTCCTTCTCAGCACTGAACATAATATCTTTGCATTGGTGTTGGTTTCGTGTCTTGGCCCCATGCTGGATCACATGATCCACCATGACCATCCTACACAGTCCTGGGCTGGAGCATCCATAATAACATCCATCCAGTCCGGGATGTCATCCATTATTCCCAGAGGGCTGGTCTGTCAAGTGCTGTTCTGTCTTCTAGGTTCTGCGCACAAAGCTTCTCAGCCAAACTTTATACAGTTCAAAACTCAAAATGGCTGCTATTTCAAACTGTCAAATCTAGCTTCCATGTTAGATATTGTGTTAACTAGGGTCTAGGGGCATAGTCCCTATTGCCTTTTAGCTGAGGTAATTAACCTTTTCAGTTTCTCAGCCATTAACTTGAACGGCTCCCATTCTTCCAGGGTTGGTGAGATAGGAGAGAACCATTTGCACCTCCAGGGAAGCCACTGTCAATGAGTTTCCATTTACCCTCGTGGAAATGCATGTTGAATTTCAAATGTCTTCACATGTCTGGGTACGGCTACTTGCAAACCACTTGGAGCTATCTAGAAACTTGACAACCATTGGCCTAGATTTTCTGTTCTTTTCAGCAGCGGGATCTTCTGGTCCCACCGAAGGTGGTGGTGGGTGCATCAGTGGCACAGCTGGCGAGCAACACAACTGACCATTGACTTCGGTGGGATCAGAACATCCTGCCAGAAGCCAATGGCAAGCCACCTTTGCTATCATAAAACCCATCGCAGGGGGCCCAAAAGTCTGAGCCTTTGCAGTTGTAAAAAGTCAGGTGACTTTTGGTATCCATTTTTAAGACTACTTGTGTCACCTAAAAGTAAGATTAGCATTTTTACAAAATCTATAATATCACAACTATATGTTTGCCACACCTGTCTCAGCTCATCTGCTGCCAAAACTCTCATTCATGCCTTTGTTCCCTCTAGATTTGACTATTCCAATGCACCGTTGAAAACCTTACTGGTAGCCAGCCCTACCTCCACTCAACAATCTGCTGCTGGCCACTTGTTTCTTGTCTGTCTGAAATTGCACTTGCTCAAGTCCAGTGGTCTACTTCTATGTACCTGTTTTGGAAGGTTCTTCTCTGTCTTCATTTAAGAGAGCCATTGAAATGGCAGGGCTTCCATGGCCAACATAGTGGCACCATACCCTGCAAGAATGTTTTGGACTGGTTCTGTTGCCTTGAAGTGAAGAAAGGTAGATTTTGCCTTTTTGAAACCACAGTGCCAGGGACACGGGTTCAATTCTGGCCTTGGATGAGTGTCTGTGTGGAGTTTGCACATTCTCCCCGTGTCTGCGTGGGTTTTCTTCAGGTGCTCTGATTTCCTCCCACAGTCCAAAAATGTGCAGATTAGGTGGATTGGCCATGCTAATTTGCCCCTCAGTGTCCAAGATGTGTAGGTTAGATGGATTAGCGATGGTAAATATATAGGGTTGGGGGATAGGTGGGGGAGAGGGCCTGGGTAAGATATTCGGTCAGAGAGTCAGTGCCGACTCAATGGGCCAAATGGCCTCCTTCTGCACTGTGGGGATTCTATGATTCTTCTAGAAAGGAGCCAAGTGACAGTTCTTATCAAAATCATTTTTGGTCATTGCAGCTCTACTCCGAAGCAGTTAACGACTTCTACATTTTCCCCACTTTGGTACCCCAGATGCGTTGATATTGACATGAATGTGTTTCCACACTATAGCTGGAATTCTCCATCCCCATTTTCAGCTGGTGGGAAAGCTGTTGAGGGCGAGAGAATTCAATGAGAATCCCCAAATAGCTTTTACGCCAGCGGGATTTGCATTTCAGATTGTCCAGGCTTGCCCGTCGATGATGTAATGCGGTTCTCACCATGAAAGGTTGGGAATCCCATTACCATACACTTAAATATTATTAGTAGGTTTCCCCGTTCTATTATTCCCCTATGTTAAGCTTTACCCCGCCGGCCGACGTGACATCACATCGATGGGGTTTACAACAGGTCCTGATGAAAGGAGATCTGGTGAAATGAATCCACCAGAGGTGTACAGATAAGTACAGCCCCCATGGGGGAGAGGGGGCCATGCCTAGGCGGTGCCCTCTGCTACTGTGCCTTGGCACTGCCCCCTGCCTGTACGAGGGGGCAGTGCCAGTGGGGGTGCTTCCGTTGAGGAGGTACATTGGGGTTCCCTGGTGGGAAAGAGAAGGTGTTCACCTCAGGGGGTCCAGTGTCCTGTGGTGGGGTGGGGGGGGTTCCATTTTTTTGATCAGGGCGCCCTGATTTCTTGAAAACCAAGCTTTCTGGCACGGTGGGCTCATTCATTCCACCAGCACGACATTGTGAGACCCACCTCCAGGACTTCTTTTGACTAAGTGTTAAAAAATATGGTGGGAAAAGACAGCCATGGAGCTAGTGAGCTACACCCCGTTTTTCCCACCTGGGTTGACACGTAGTCAAAAAATGATCAAATTTCACCCTATGGGCTGGACTCACCTCCTCTCCCACCTTTGCGGTGTGATTTCTGCTGGCAGAGGCAACTCACCATTGGCCAGAGGTGTGTGCTTTCAGTCTTGCTTATGGTCTGTGGGATTGTGTGCGCCCCACACCCTCCGCTGCCGGGGGGACATGCTGCGGGTGAGTTGCCATTGGCGGGACCGGACGATTCTACTGACAGAAAGGGCTGGGAAATTTCAGCCTTTGCAGATTGTCTGAGAAATCTGCTAATGTCACATATATTATACTCTTGGGTACTTTGGTAATCTTGCTGTGCTATTGTTTTGTTTATAGTGCAGGATTGCGAGGCTGAATACAATGTTATTTAATTTTCAGATGATATATGAGGGAGATTGAGTTGGGGAATCATGCAAAACTTACAGGAGTTAGATGAGGTCATCAGGCAAGCAGCACAGTGAAAGGCAATTTCAGTTATCACATTTAGAAGAAAAATTGGCCCATATCTATATTCTGCAAAAGGTGCAGGATGAGCTAAACATAAATTAAAAGTTTTGAATATGTTGACAGACTCAGCACTCACCACGGTAAGACCATGAAAGGTCACAAAAATCACAGAAAACATTGCATAGTGAACTATTGGGAGGTGGTGGTAGGTTGATGGTAGTAATCCAGAGGGCTAGGCTAATGCTCTGGGGATATTGGTTCGATACCAACCATGGCACATGATGGAATTTAAATTCAGTTAATACATCTGGAATTAAATTCTAGTCTCACTAAGTGACCATAGTCTGAGGTTTTCACTAATGGCCTTTCAGGGGAGAAAATCTGCCATCCCTACCTGGTCTGGCCAACATGTGACTCCAGACTCCCATCAATATGGTTACATAGAAACATTGAAACATAGAAGATAAGAGCAGGAAGAGGCCATTTGGCCCTTCGAGCCTGCACCTCCATCATCATGATCATGGCTGATCGCCAACTCAATAACCTAATCCTGCTTTCTCCCCATAATCATTTGGTCCCGTTCGCCCCAAGTGCTATATCTAGCTGCCTCTTGAATACATTCAATGGTTTGGCATCAACTACTTCCTGTGGCAATGAATTCCACAGGCTTACCACTCTGAGTGAAGAAATGTCTTCTCACCTCCGTTCTATATGGTCAACCCTGTATCCTCAGATTGTGACCCGTGGTTCTGGACTCCCCCAACATTGGGAACGTCCTCCTTGCATCTACCGTCTCTAGTCCTGTTAGAATTTTATAAGTCTCTATGAGATTCCCCCCTCATTTGTCTGAACTCCAGCGAAAACAGTCCTAACTTAGTCAATCTCTCCTCATACATCAGTCCTGCCATCCCTGGAATCAGCCTGGTAAACCTTCGCCGCACTCCCTTGAGAGCAAGAACATCCTTAATCAGAAAAGGAGACCAAAAGTGGACACAATATTCTAGGTGTGGCTTCACCAAGGCCCTGTATAATTGCAACAACACATCCCTGCTCCTGTACTCAAAACCTCTCGCAATGAAGGCCAGCATACCATATGCCTTCTTTACCGCCTGCTGCACCTGCATGCTACCTTCAGCAACTGGTGCACAAGGATGCCCAGGTCCCGCTGCACACTTCCTTCTCCCAATTTACAGCCATTCAGGTTGTAATCTGCCTTCTTGTTTTTGCTTCCAAAGTGAATAACCTCACATTTATCCAAATTATACTGCATCTGCCATTGATTTGCCCACTCACCCAACCTGTCCAGATCATGCTGAAGGATCTCTGCGTCATCACAGTTCACCCTCCCACCCAACTTGTTATCATCTGCAAACTTTGAGATGTTACATTTTGTTCCCTCATCCAAATCATTAATATATATTGTGAATAGTTGGGGTCCCTGCACCGATCCCTGTGGCACCCCACTAGTTACTGCCTGCCAATTTGAAAATGATCCATTAATTCCTCTCTGCCAACCAGTTTTCTATCCATCTCAGTACACTTCCCCAATCCCATGCTTTAATCTTGCATGATAATCTCTTATGCGGAACTTTGTCAAAAGCTTTCTGAAAGTCCAAATATACCACATCAACTGACTTCCCCTTGTCAACTCTACTAGTTACACCTTCAAAGAATTCCAGCAGATTTGTCAAACATCATTTCCCCTTCATAAATCCATGCTGACTCTGTCTGATCCTGCCACTGCTTTATAAGTGCTCCGCTATAAATTCTTTGATTATGGATTCGAGAATTTTCTCCACTACCGATATTAGGCTTACTGGTCTATAATTCCCTGTTTACTCTCTATCTCCCTTTTTGAATATTGGAGTGACATTAGCTACCCTCCAATCTGCAGGGACTGTTCCAGATTCTATAGAATCCTGGAAGACGACCACCAATGCATCCACTATTTCTAGAGCCACTTCCTTAAGTACTCTGGGATGTAGATTATCAGGCCCTGGGGATTTATCCGCCTTCAGTCCCGCCAATTTTTTCCAGCACCATTTCTTTACTAATATTGACCTCCCTCAGTTCTTCCCTCTCACTAAATCTTGCATTCTCCAACATTTCTGGTATCTGATTTGTGGCTTTGTTTGTGAAGACAGAACCAAAGTATGTATTCAGTTGCTCAGCCATTTCTTTGTCCCCTATTATATGTTCTCCATTTCTGTCTGTAGGGACCTACACTTGTCTTCACCAACCTCTTTCTCTTCACGTACCTATAGAAATTCTTAGTGTCAGTCCCTGCAAGCTTACTTTCGTACGTATTTTCCCCTTTTTAATCAATCTCTTGGTCCTTCTTTGCTCAATTCTAAACTGCTCCCAATCCTCAGACCTATTATTTTTCTTGGCCAACCAGTATGCTTCTTCCTTGGATCGGATACTATCTCTAATTTCCTTTGTAAGCCATGGATTGCCTTCTTACCCATTTTGCTTTTGCACCAGACAGGAATAAACAGTTGTTACAGTTCCCCCATGTGTTCCTTGAATGTTTGCCATTGCCTATCCACAGTCATCCCTTTAAGTAACTCTCCCCAATCTATCAAGGCTAACTTACGCCTCATATCTTCATAGTTTCCTTTATTAAGATTCAGCACCTAGTCTCCAAGTCAACTACTTCAGTCCCCATCTTGATAAAAAATCGTGCTATGGTCGCTCATCCCAAGGGGTCTCGCACAGCTAGATTGGCAATGATTCCCTTCTCATTACACAGTGCCCAGTCTAAGATGGCCAGATTTCTAGTTGGTTCCTCCACATATTGGTCAAGAAAACCATCCCGTATATACCCCAGGAATTCCTTCTCTATGGCATTGTGGCTAATTTGATTTGCCCAATCTATGAGCAGATTAAAATCATCCATGATCACTGATATTCCCTTATCACATGAGTCTCTAATTTCGTGTTTAATGCCATTCCCAACATCACCACTACAGTTTTGGGGTCTATATATGACACCCACTAATGTTTTTTGCCCCTTGGTATTTCTCAACTCTATCCACATTGTCAGAGCTAATATCCTTTCTCACTATTGTGTTAATTTCCTCTTTAACCAGCAATGACACTCGCCCATTCTTTCCTTTATGCCTGTCCTTCCTAAATACTGAATACTGGGACATTCAATTGCTATCTCTGGTCATCCTGCAGCCATGTCTCCATAATCTCAACTATATCATATCTGTTTACATCTATCTGTGCAATTAGTTCATCCACTTTATTGCAAATGGTCCACGCGTGAAGGCACAGAGCCTTTAAGCTTGACTTTTTAACGTTGTTTGTCTCACTCCCAATATTTTTCTCTATAGCCCTGTTTGAATTTTGTCCTTGGTTTCTCTGCCTATCACTTTTCTTATTACCTTTTCTACCTTTCATTTTTGTCCTCGCTCTCTCCTTTCCTGACTCCTTACATAGGTTCCCAGCCCCCTGGCATATTAGTTTAAAACCTCTCCAACTGCTCTAGCAAACAGTCCTCCTAGGACATCAGTCCCAGTCCTGCCCAGGTGTAACCCGTCCAATTTGTACAGTTCCCACCTCCCCCAGAACCGGTCCCAATGCCTCAGGAATCTAAAACCCTCCCACAGCACCATCTCTTCAGCCACATATTCATCTGATATATCCTGTCATTACTACTCAGATTATATGTGGCACCGGTAGTAATCCTGAGATCACTACCTTTGAGGTCCGATTTCTTAACTTTCTTCCTAGCTCCCTGTATTCTGCTTTTAGGATCTTATCCCTTTTTTTACTTATGTTGTTTGTACCGATGTGTACCAGGACCACTGGCTGTTCACCCTCCCCCTCCAGAATGTCCTGTATGCGTTCCAAGACATCCTTGACCCTAACAACAGGGAGGCAACATACCATCCTGGAATCTCGTTTGCAGCCACAGAAACGCCTATCTATTCCCCTTACAATTGATTTCCCTATAACTATTGCAGTGGCACACTTTTCACCCCTCCCCTCTGTAGCAGAACCAACTGTGGTGCAACGAGTTTGGCTGCTGCTGCTTTCCCCTGAGAGGCGATTCCTCTCAACAGTATCCAAAATGGTATATCTGTTTTGCAGGAGAATGGCCACAGGAAATTCCTGCACTACCTGCCTATCTCTCTTGCTCTGTCTGGTGACCACTCTTTCCCTTCCTGCCTGTGGAGTTGGAGCCTGCGGTGTGACCACCTCTCCATATGTGCTATCCACGATATTCTGCCTCGTGGATGCTCCACAGTGTCTCCAGCCACCGCTCCAGCTCTGAAACTCGAGCTTACAGGAGCAGTAGCTGAGGACACTTCCTGCACACATGCTGACCCGGGGGACTGGAACTAGCTTGCCACATGGAGCAAGAAGAGCAAACCACAGCTTGGAGCTCTCCTGTCTTTTGAAAGATGTTTTGTTTCAGATTATATCCAATTCTCCAGGGCCCTTCTTTCCTGTTCACAGTCCCCTCCATTGGTTACAGGAGGAGGGAGGGAGGGAAACACTATTGTAGTGTGGTTAAGTCACAACTGCCTTCTGAGTAGGGGTGGCACAGTGATTAGCACTGCTGCCTCTGAGCAGGGGTGGCACAATGGTTAGGACTGCTGCCTCACAGCGCCAGGAACCCAAGTTCAATTCCTGGCTTGGGTCACTGTGTGTGTGGAGTCTGCACATTCTCCCTGTGTCTGAGTAGGTTTCCTTCGGGTGCACTGGTTTCCTCCCACAGTCCAAAAGAAGCCATGCTAATTTTTCCCTCAGTGTACCTGAACAGGCGCTGGGGTATAGCGACTAGGGGATTTTCACAGTAACTTAATTGCAGTGTTGATGTAAGCCTATTTGTGACACTAATAAATAAGCTTTAAAAACTTAAGTGCAGTATGCCACTCACTTGTATCAAAGCCTACAAAAAGCAATGAAACTTGATGGACCTATGCACTAGAAACGACAACAGCAAACCTAATCCTGTTAACCCTGCAAAATCTTGGGTCTCGTCAAGCTTGAAATAATCATACTCATAGAATCATACCTTACAAACAATGTCTCAGACACCACCATCACTATCACTGCACCAACTCTGATGGTGGCACAGCAGAATGCAGTGGGGAGAGATTTATCCTAAGAGTCTCCAGCATTGACTCTGGACCCCATGAAGGCCCATGGTATCAGGTCAAACATAGGCAAGGAAACATCCTGCTGATTACCACCTATTGCCTGCCCTCAGCTGATAAATCAGTACTCCTCCATGTTGAACATCACTTGAAAGAAGTACTGAGTGGCTAAGGCACCTTATGAGTGGGGCTTCAATGTCCTTAACCAAGAGTGGCTTGGAGCAGCACTACTGACCAAGCTGTATGGGTCCTAAAAGATACAGCTGCTGGACTGGTTCTTCAGCAAGTGGTGAAGGAACTAAAAAGAGGGAAAAACCTACTTTATCTCATCCTCACCAATCTACCTGTTACAGATGCATCTGTCCAGGACAGAATTGGTAGGTGTGACCACCACACAGCCCTTGTGGAGACAAAATCTGATCTCCACATTGAAGATACTTCCATTGGGCAACAGTACCATCATGCTAAATGGGATAGATTCTGAATAGATCTAGCAACACAAAACTGGGCATCCATGAGACACTATGAGCCATCAGTAGCAACAACCAGCAATATTTGCCACTACAATCTGTAACCTCATGGCCCAGCATATCCCCCCACTCTACCATTACTATCAACCAGGAGAACAATCCTAGTTTATTGAAAAGTGCCGGAGAACATGTCAGGAACAGCACCAGGCATAACTAAAAATGAGGTATCAAACTGCTGAAGCTACATCACAAAGCAACTTGCAAGTCAAACAGCAAAAGCAACATGCAATAGACAGAGCTAAGTGACCCCACAACTAACAGATCAGCTCTAAGTTCTGCAGTCCTGCCACATCCAGTCATGGAAGATGATGGACAATTAAACAACAAACTGGAGCAGGAGGCTCCACAAATATTCCCATCTTCAATGATTTGGGAGCCCAGTTCAACAGTTCAAAAGAAAGTTTGGGAATCCCATTGACAGCGGCGGGACCAGAAGATCCCGCAGCCGGCGAACAGCGCACCACCTCCTGCAGGAAGAGACACACCCCTGAGAGGCCAGAAAATCCCTCCTTTGTACTCCAGAACTAGCTGCACTCTTAGCCAAACTGCTTCAGTACAGCTGACATCTGCCCGGCAAGTGGTGAATTGCCCACATATGTCCTATCCACCAAAAAGGAACAAATTCAATCCAACCAATTCCTGCAGCATCAGTCTACTCTCGATCACCAACAACGTGATGGAAAGCGTCATTGATAGTGTTATCAAGCGATAATTACTCAGCAATAATCTGTTCACTGATGCTCAGTTTGGGTTCCACTAGAACCATTCAGCTCCAGACACATTAAATACATTGTAGAAATTCACCAAAGATCCATAGACATCACCTTCCAAACCCACAACCACTTCCATCTAGAAGGACAAGGGCAACAGATAAATGGGAACATCACCACCTGCAGGTTCCCTTCCATGTCACTCACCATCCTGACTTATATATATATCCCGACTTATATAAATATATTACCATTCCTTCACAGTCACTGGGTCAAAATCCTGGAATTTCCTCCCTAACAGCATCATGGGTCAACCCACTGCATGTGGACTGCAGTGTTTCATGAAGGCAGCTCATCACCTTCGCAAGGGCAACTAGGAATGGGCAATAAACGCTGGCCAGCCAGCGATGCCCATGTCCCATGATTGATTAAAAAAATGGTGAGGTGAGAATGACTGCCCTTGACATCAAGGCAGCATTTGGCCAAGTATGGCATCATGGAGCCATGGCAAAATTGGAGTCAATGGGAATCAGGGGGAAAACTTTTCACTGGTCGGAGTCATACAGAATACAAAGAAGATGGTATGGTTGTCGGATGACAGTCATCTCAGTCCCAGGACGTCACTGCAGAAATTCCTCAGAGTAGTGTCCTAGGCCCAACCATCTTCATCTGTTTTATCAATGACCCTCCCCCCATTATAAGGTTAGAAGTGTGAGTGTTTGTTGATTGCACAATGTCCAACACCATTCAAGACTCCACAGAAACTGAAGGAGTCCATGCCCATTGCAACAAGACCTGTATAATGTTTGGGCTTGGGCTGACAAGTGGCAAAGGAACATTTGCACCACACAAATGCCAGGCATTTCCAACAAGAGAGAATGCAACCATCACCTCTTCACTATTGCTGAATCTCCCACTATCAATATCCTGAGGGGTTACCAATTAACCAGAAGTTGAACTGGACCAACCGTATAAATAATGTGGCTACAAGAGTAGGTCAAAGGCTGGGAAGTCTGTGAAGAGTAACTCACCTCCTGACTCCTCAAAGCCCGTCCACCATCTACAAGGCATAAGTCAGGAGTGTGATGGAATACTCTCCACTTGCCTGGATTAGTGCACTTCCAACAACACTCAAGAAGCCCAACAAAGCAGCCCATTTGATTGACACCCCATCCAGCATCTTCAACATCCATTTCCTCCACCACCGTGCACAGTGGCAGCAATGTGCACCATCTACAAGATACAATGCAGCAATTGACCAAGGCTCCTTTGACAACACCTTCCAAATCTGCAACTTCCAACACCTAAAAAGACAAGGGCAGCAGATGCATGCAAATACCATGACCTGCAAGTTCACCTCCAAGTCACACGCCATTCTGACTTGGAACTATATCACCATTCCTTCACCGTTGCTTGGTCAAAATATTCAAACTCCTTCCCTAATAGCACCGTGGGTGTACCTACATCACATCGATTACAGTGGTTCAAGCACATGGCAAACCACATTCCACAAGCCACATTCTGTGAAAAAACTAATTTTAAAAAAGCACTACTTGGCTTGACACAGGGCAATGAAGTGGGACAGGTCAATATCAAAGAATAAAAGCAAATTACTGCAGATACTGGAATCGGAAACAAAAACAGAAAATGCTGAAAAATCTCAGCAGGTCTGACAGCACCTGTGTAGAGAGAGCAGAGCTCACAAGTTTGGATGATTCTTCATCAAAGCTGAAGACAATTGGAAATAGGATCTTCCAATTCTCTTCAGCTCTGACAAAGAGTCATCCAGACTCAAAACGTCAGCTCTGTTCTCTCTCCACAGATGCTGTCAAACAGAGAAGAATAGCTGGTTATCTGGCAAACAGTAAACAAAAACATTAATTCAGTATAAAAATGAAAAATAAAAGTTGAGAACAAGAGTACTTCACTGAAGAAAGCAATATGAACTGGGGCCTTGTCCACATTGATTGGAACTATCAATCACACATTTCAGTAGGGGATTGAAGGGTAGATACCAAGTCTATTCCAGTAAGAAAGGAAGGGAGTAAATGAAAAACTCAGGTTCATGAACATTTTAAATTTAAAAAAGAATCATTCAGCACTTACAGGATAGATAATTGTAAAGGAAGCCTGAATCAATAGAATAAATAGAAGAAAGCTACAAAAAGAGAAAGAAGAAAGTCAAAAGTAGAGATACAATCAACAAAAGCAAAAGGGGCTATAAAAATATTTTAATTAAGATCTTAGCGCAGCCAGAATTTAGATGATATATTCAAGATTTCATTATAAATTTGATCAAGGCACTTGATTTCCTACCTGTGTATGAAAAACAAAATGGGAAGAGGCACAGTATCAAGAGTCATTTCTCATGAATGGTTGAATATTTTCCCATCAGGATAATTATCATTCAGAATTAAATCAGTATCTTAACTAGACAGTCGGTATTGGATTTACAATTGAATTTTGAATTACTAAACAACAAATAAGGTACTGACATTTGCTATTGAATTGGAGTCCATATTGTGGTGTGAGTTCATATTTATGTACATGATTATCTAAGTTGAAGATCTAACTGTTAAAAAGGTACAGCAGCAAATTTTGTAAACTAATTCATTAATATTGTTTGTTATTGAAGATAGTGAGTTGGTATATTTTGTTTGTTTTTTTCTACTCAAGAATATTTCCCCATGTTCAAAGCAGTAAGCCATACACCTAACTTCTGCCTAGTACAGCTAAAGGGACTTCTTTGTCATTTACCAAGTTATCAGCATAAATTACCCAATTGCATAGCTCATAAAGAGTTGCTGTCCTTTTATCAACATTAATATCAATAGAAATCGACCAAATCAAAAGTTGAATTTACTCCCTTGACAGGCACTACAACTGGCGTGACAACCTTGTGTTAATGAAAGAAAAATCAGCTAGGGTTCCCACTCCTGATTGATCACTATTTAGTGAGTTTTGGTAGAAAAACACCTATATGAGTATCAAATAAGTCCAGGTTTGGTCCTGTGGTGTCCTTATGCCAAAAAGCCTTCTTGCATATAAATAATGGTAATTTGGATAAGATAGAAAAAATAATTTGGGGGAGTTTTCTGGAATAGCCAACTGTGAAAAGACTGCTTCAGACCTAATCTATAAATTGGGGTGAAATGCTACAGTAAGACAGAAGAGATGACTGTGATGCCTGCAAAGTCATATCCAAACAAGGAGGCCTTTAGAGGATGAGAGGAGAAAGAAATGTTGTATAAGATTAATGTGAAAATAAATTAAAAGTCAAAGGTAGTCATCTATAAACTGTACCATAATAATTTGCAGTCCAATAGACATCTCCTGCTGCCTTGTAGCCTCTCACCTGCAATGGATACAATTTTGCTGGAATTCTACCGCCCCACCTGCCACAGAATCGGAACAGGTGAGGGGCGGACAACAGGAAGGTCTATTGTCCTCGGGCGGGATTTTCCGGTCTCATGTCAAGCGTGACCATAAAATCCCTTCCTAAAATTAAGGTCGGAGCAAAGTTTTCAGTTAGTTGTTCTTGGAAACTCTACCAATGCTTTATGAAGTCCTTTTAAGTAAATATCACAAATTATAAAATTAAAATGACCAACACAAATAAGATTGAATTTCAAATATTTCGAGTTAAAGAAGAAGTAAAAGTCTATTAGTTCTATTTGAAGCATTTCGGGGGGGAAGAAAAGAGCTGTGAAATGCCTTTCCTTAATGTTGTAGCTGCTTCATTAGCATAAAAAAACAGACTTGTGCAGAGATGTAGCGGAAATGCTGTCTCACTGCCAGTCTTATTATAGCTCATCTCTATCTGCCTTTCTTTAAAGCCAGCTGAGAATACCCCATCCACTTCCACCCCCATGGTAAGACAAATGTGCAGGTCTCCTTACTCAACCACTGCATGCTTTTGTTTGTTTTTGTGTGCTGTAATTTGAAACTGAATCTGTGCACCTTTTGAGCCTATTTACTTTGCCTGTCATTTTGGTCCTATAGTCTGTGTTAGTGTATTGTGGAGTGTGCTCTAATTTGTCACTGTGAATGATTTATAACGTTTCCTTCAGTTGTTGTTGTGATTGTGCAATGGTACCTTAGATCCTATAAGGTTTTCTGGTTGCCTTTCAATAAAATAAAGTTTGCCTCAATACAAATTAAGCCCTATTTATGTTTATAGGTAATATAAGAGAAAATGTTAAGTATCGAGCATTGTTGAAGTGTTCAGTTTTAATTTATTTGTTTTATTTTGTAAGTGACATCATCATTGTTTCCTTTCTGTGAAACAAGATTGAACTATCCAAAGCTGCATCCAGGATCCCCATTAGGGCCACTGAAGGCATCGTCAGAGGTGGTTAGCCCAGTTGGTCAGATAACTGGTGTGTGGTGCAGGCTAACACCAATAGCGTGGATTCAATCCCCATGCCTGCTGACCTGCCTCCTTATGTTGCCCCGAGTGATATCATAGCATAAACCATGATTAGCAGCTTTGGGCAAAGAGGATGCTATAAACAGAGAGAAGATTTGGTCAGTTGGTACAGCTTGAGTTCACAGGTTCATACCCACAATTCTCTTCCTTACAAATGACTCCCTGATCTCAGTCAAGCATTTGAATTTTCAAGCAATATAAATCAGAAAGTGGAGGATCTTACAAGCATTCCTATGCACCTTCTGTCAGACACTTTCAGAATAACCAATGAATTTGACAGGGGCAAAAAGTATAAAATAAAGAAATGTATAAAATTCACTGGATTCATTCACCACTCTTACCACTGAAAAAGGTCACATTTCTATCACTTAACACAAGCCAGGCAACACTGATTATTACCAGTGATGTACTATCAACGTAACAGACTTCATTTGCAAATGGCTGTTTGCCACTTTTTGGAAAAGCCCCTTTCAGATATGTTACCATAGGACAAATACATCAAAGTAATGTTTAAAATGGAAACATAATGATACAATTTCATTCTCACCAATTATATCCTTGGAAGAATGAAAAATTAATGACTAATTTTTGCAAAAACTGGAATTTCTTCTGGCTTTTCTCAAAACTTCTAACATTTTATATAAACTTAAAAGGATATTTGAAAATAGAAGACTGTTTTGGGCAAACTTAACAAAAGTTTGTTTGAAGAAGTGAAAAAAGTCTTTCACAGGATACCATACAGGAGATTTGAAGCATTTTTAAGGGATGAGATATTGGAGGGAATGATTAGGATTGAATTAAATATGGTTTGGAAGAGAGGAAAGAGAGTGGGAGTTAATGAAACTGTTTCAGAGTGGTTGAAAATCAGTAGAAGTGCTACACAGGGTTCTTTTCTGAAACCCTTCCCAGTCACAATGCTTACCAAGGATTTGCAGGTAGGGAAAAAAAAAATGTTACCTGAATTTTTGGATTATGCTAAAATAGGATGAAAGGAAGCTGCAACAGTATAGGGATAAGATTACAGTTAAGGCTAAAATGGAATTTAATGTAGGGTAGTATACTTAGGTAATAAATGTGAAGGGAGTGTGGAACAAATCATGGCTTCTTTTTCAAAGAGCCACACAGTCCAGATAGGATGAAAGGCTTCCTTCTGTGCCATAAATTTTTATAATTCTATTTGTCCTTTGAATGGAACAAAAAGGGGTATGTGTTAAAGTAATGATTTACTTATTGAAGTCAATGGATCAAAATTTGGTGTGTGTATATATTTTATGCACATTTCTGCTTAACCTATTCAGTAAATACTACTGCCCTGGTGCCACTTGTTATAGACTGTACCCAGCTGTAACACTGGAACTGTCTGATATAATTTTGGACTAAATGATAGAATGCTAATGATGTCAAGTGCTATCTTTAATGGTGATGGGTTAATATTTCTAATAACATGCTATTGGCTGTGTTTTACATTAAATTCTTAACAAGGACATTTTTTTAAGTTAAAAGTCACCAGAAAGCTGTTGGGTCTGAGCTTTGGCTGCAATATTATCAAGAATTGCCACTTTTCAATATGTTTTGTGACCTATTACTTTCTGTGAGGTACTTCAGAATTCAGACGAAAACTCTAGGATTTCCATTACCTTCTTCCGTTTATTTCGGGTGATGCGCTTGGTAAAACTGCTAAGTCGAGGTGAGGGAATCCGAACATTGTTGTGGACATTTATCAAATCATTTCAGGTAAGAAAAGTTATTGAAAGCTTTAATTGTATTTTATAGTTGCCTTTTGTTATGCTGTTTTCAATATTTGGTTGCAACATAAAATGGTTAGTTTACTTCAATAGTCTTTTTATGGTATGTTCAGAATAGATGGTCCATTTCAAGGAGTTTATCTTGCACAGACACATTCTAACTAAGGCTTTTTATAACAAGAGATCACTGGAATGTTTAGGGTTACATTTTTAGAAGCCAGATAACTTTTTTCAAGAACCTCATCAATCAAAGTTTGGAAAAAATCAGTTTCTGTGAAAAACCAATGATTTAATTGCCATATTACTTATTTCATGTCTTAATTCTAAAGTAGTCTTTGTTCAAATTTTTTAAGAGACAAATAATATATTTAATACATCACATCTTTTAATAGATTAATCAGACATGATTTCCCTTTCATAATTCCATGTTGGATATGCCCACTGATATTATGATTTTCCAACAGTTCCGTCACCATATCATAAAAAATGTATTCTACATTTTACCGTACTACTGATGTCAGGCTATTAGATCTTTGGTTTCCTGGTTTCTCTCTTCTCTTGAACACTGGTGTTGCAATCCACCTGGATCTTTCTAGAATCCAGAAAATTCTGGGAGATTAAAACCAATGAATCTAATAGCTGGAATTCATCGATGTTGTATGTCCCATACCACTGCCACCGAGAACAGATAATTTGGTGTTCAGCCAAATCTCCGTTCACAGCAGCAGGACCAGAGAATCTAGGTTGTGAGTGAGGTCAGAGAAATCCAGCCAATACCTCTGCAGCCACTTATTTTTGGACCTTTGGGTATAGGTTATCAGGTTCAAGCTTTTGGTCCCATTAATTTCTCCGTAATTTTTCTTTCGGTTTCTCACTCTCATTAGACTCTTTCCAACAACTTCCATTTTGATCTTTATGGCTTCTACTGTGACACAAAGGCCAGCATTCTCCCCCAAAAAAGTAAGTGCCCAAGGTGTGGGAAAACTACAATATTTCCCGCTTGTGTTTTGGGCGTACTGACCACAGTGAATCTTCAACCCTCTGTGCCTCAACGTAATTCACTCTGGTAAGTAGTGGGCAGGGCCTATTCCCACCGAGAGGCCATCAGCATAGCGCTGAGCGGGCCACTGCACATGCACCGATCTCTCAGACCGCTGATTGGCGCATGCGCAGTGGTCCCCCAATACCGGCATCCCGATCACTGGCCTCCGATCATTGGCCCACCCCGCAACTCCCCTGATCGCTGGCCTTCTGAACCACCCCACCACCCATTCGCTGGCCTACAGAACCTCCCTGGGCCAGCCCTGATCTCCCACTCACCCCAACCCCGGCCAGCTGCGATTTTCCCCCTCTCCCTGGCCAGTCCCAACACCCCGCTCCAAACAGCCCCAGCCAACCACCTCCCACCCAGATGAACAGGCTCAACACCACCACCCCCCCACCCCCCCCCGCCTACCCTAATAACCAGCCCCAGTAGGCCTCATGCCCTCCCTCTCCCAAAATCCCGATTGCAGAGTGGCAGCGGGTCCCCTTCATGATCACCCCCCCCAGTAAGCTATGGCCCTGCCCCCAGTGGGCAGTGCCAGTTTGCCCCTTGGGCAGTGACAGGGTGCCAGGCTGGCACTGCCAGCTGGAGGGAACCACTCCCAGCAGAGGGCAGAGACGTTAGTGAGCTCAGAGAATACCATCCCGGACCCCTAATCATATTGAAATTCTCATTTCAGTATGATGATCATCTGCGCGCCGATTTCCGGCTCAGAGCTGATTACACTCGAAAAAAGCGCCTGGGAGACTCGGACTGGTGTTTCGGTACATGCCCCTGCTGGTATCTCCCTGCCAAAATATTTTTAACATCTCTGCTACTTCCTTTTTAACTTTATAATTCTTTGTTCCTGCCTCTAAGTGAAGCTTGTTTACTTTCACTAATCTTTTCTTGAACATATTTGTAAAATCTCTTACAATTCTATTTCGTATTTCTTGCTAGTTACTCTCATATTCAGTTTTTTCACTCTTTATCCATTTCTTGGTCATTCTTTGATGACTTTTAAACCCTCCTAATCCTTAGGTTTATGACTCTTTTTGGCAAAGGTATAATCTTCTTCTAATCTAGTAAGTTATTTTAATTTCCCTAGCTAATCATGGTTGCATGACTTTTACAGTGAAGATTTTATTCCTCAAGAGAATGTATATTTGTTGAGTATTATGAATTCTTTCGTTAAATGTTCATCATTGCTAACCTGTTGTAATTTTTATGAACATCAGAGAGATGATAAGATGGTTCCCTCTTTTTCCACCTCTTGATTAATGACAGATATGCTTCAAAAGAAAAAGTTTTTAAAGTGCTGAACCTGTTGTGAACAGACAAATTAAGGGTCCAAAATTGAACATCACACCTGCTTCTCTTGAACTGAAGATTTGTAGGCCTGTGATTCATTTTTGGTCCAATGAAGAAATAGAAGTTGGAAATATATGAAGACAGATTTACAGAAACTTACTGCTGGTAGTGGCAGGTTTCTGAGGCTTCACTCAAGTTGAAATGCAGTGAAAATCCAGCTTTTTTCTTCAAATAGATAGGTTAAAACAGCCAAAATTTTCTGCCTCCTGATGGACTTTAGGCAGGGTTCTTTTCATTAGCTGGCCTGGAACTCTTCTCTTTCTTGGGTACTACAGAAATGTGCCTTATAAATATACTTTATTAGAAACCTAGTCTCTGTCATGTGACCACAGTATCTATTTTTCATTGTTCTCACAAATCATCTGTGACAACTTTTTTTATTGAGATTAGGAGGCCATTAATTCACAGAAAAGGTGTCTGGTATTTTAATTCCTCCTCAGTGAGATATCCTGAAAGTTTTTTTGTATTTTAATGTCTTTAAATAGGTACTGTTTTTAATAGGTAAAATATTCTGTCAAAGAGTCGGTGCAGACTCAATGAGCCAAATGGCCTCCCCTGCACTGTGGGGATTATATGATTCTTGCTCAGACATGAAAACTAGCTCTCATGGCCTTATGTAGTTCTATGTGTATTGATGGGAAAGAAACAGTCACCTGACCTCTCAACTCTATTTTGTTTCAAAGTCAGGTTGCCAAATCTCCAATTTGTTTTTAAAAGTAATGTTCATTTTGAATTTATATTCTGTAAGCCCATACGTCTATATTGTGTGCATGACCTTATATTTTTTAATCTAATTTACCAATCTAGATAAACCCAACTCACTCCATACCTTTGTAATTGTTTTTATTTAAATCAAATATTCTAATTTCAGGCTTAACCATATTACTAATATACTTAATATAAAATTCCCTCATATTATGATCACCCTTTCCCAGAGGAACCTTAATTATAAGATTATTAATGTACCTTGTCTCATTTGTCAATACTCGATCTAAAATAGCCTGCTCCCTAGTTTGATTTTTGACCTATTGATCAGAACCAGCCATTTCGAGGTTAGAATGAAGGTGAGGGGGTGCTAGTATAATAGTGTTGGTCCAGGTTGGACAGGCTTCCTGACATCTTCCTAGAATCAGCCAATTTTCCCAAAAGTGGCCAGGGTGACTGATCAGAGGCAGGCAGACACTTAACATACTTGAAGGCCCAATCAATCAGGATTTTCCACAGATGATTCTAAACCTGCCAGCAGTGTATGGGAATCTCAACTACAACAACAAGGGAGGGTGTCAGTGGCAGCATAGTTGTAAAGATAAATGGCATACCAGGGTAATAAAGGAGACAGCCAAGCAAAGAGTGGATGCATTTTTCAAAATTCTGTAGATTCTGGAACTGATTGGAGGGTGGTAAATGTAGTCCTACTATTTAATAAAGGATTAGGGAATTAGAGACTGGTTAGCCTAACATCAGTAGTCGGCAAAATTCTGGAGTCTATAATAAAGGATAATATCCCAGGACATTTAGAAAATATCAATGGGATTAGACAATGTCAATACGGATTTATGAAAGGGAAATCATTTTGACAAGCCTACTGGAGTTTTTTGAGGACTTAACTAGTAGAATAGATAAAGGTGCACCAATGGATATGGTGCATTTGGATTTTCAGAAAGGTTTTCTTAAAGTCTCACTTAAGAGGTTCGTGTGTAAAATTAAAACGCATGGGACTGGGAGTAATATATTGGCATGGATTGAAAATTAGTTGGCAGACAGGAAACAGAGAGTAAGAATAAATGGATCTTTTTTGACTTGGCAGGCAGTGACTAGTGGGGTCCCACAAGGATCGGTGTTTGCGCCCCAGCTATTCACCATAGAAACCATAGAGACCCTACAGTGCAGAAGGAGGCCATTCGACCCATTGAGTCTGCACCAACAACAATCCCATCCCAGGCCCTATCCACACAACCCCACACATTTACTCCTCTATTCCCTCTAACCTACACATCCCGGGACACTAAGGAGCAATTTAGCATGGCTAATCAACCTAACCCTCACGTCTTTGGACTGTGGGAGGAAACCAGAGAACCCGGAGGAAACCCACGCAGACACGGAGAGAATGTGCAAACCCCACACAGACAGTAACCCAAGCCAGGAATCGAATCCGGGTCCCTGGAGCTGCGAAGCAACATTGCTAACCACTGTGCCACCGTGCCACCCCAATATACATAAATAATTTGATGAGAGAACCAAAAGTAATATTTCCACGTTTGCTAACGACACACAACTTGGTGGGAATGTGAATGGTGACAAAGATGTTAAGAGGCTACAAGGTGATTTAGACAAGTTAAATGAATGGGCAAATAAATGACTGATGCAATATAATTTGGATAAATGTGAAGTTATCCACTTCAGATGGAGAAACAGAATGGCAGAGTATTATTTAAATGGTGAAATACTGGTAAATGTAGCTGTCCAAAAGGACCTGGATGTCCTAATAGACCAGTCACTTAAAGCAAGCATGCAGGTACTGCAAGCAATTAGGAAGGTAAATGGTATGTTGGTCTTTATTGCAAGAGGATCTGAATACAGGAGCAAGGATGTCTTACTTCAGCTGTACAGGGCCTTGGTGAGACCTCACCTGGAGTATTGTGTGCAGTTTTGGACTCCATATCTAAGAAAGGTTATACTTTCCATAGAGAGAGTGCAGTGGAGGTTCATCAGACTGATTCCTGAGATGGCAGGATTGTCATACAAAGAGAAGTTGGGTTGACTGGGCCTTATTCACTGGAATAAAGAAGAATAAGAGGGGATCTAATTGAAAATGTACAATTCTGACAGGGCTGGACAGACTGGATAGAGGGATGTTTTATCCTCTGGCTCGAGGGTTCTAGGACAAGGGGTCCTCAGAATATGGAGTAGATAATTTAGGACTGAGATGGGAGAAACACCTTCACTCAGAAGATAGTGAACTTGTGGAATTCTGTACCACAGATGGCTGTGGTGGCCAAGTCACTGAATATATTTGAGAAGAAAATAGGATTTCGAGACTCTAAAGATGTCAAGAGGTATGGGGAGAGCACAGGAATATGGTGCTGAGATAGAGGACCAGCTAGGATCCTATTGAATGGCCGAGCAGATTCTAAAGCCAAATACTTTCTTCTCCTCCTATTTTTTATGTTTTTATGTCTGTAAACCTGTCTGCAGCCAGTGTCCTCAAACAAGCCAGCTTTCATGTTTGGAGCTCTGCAGAGCAAGGGACCAAAGTAATTTGCTGCTGCTGGAAAGGTGTCCTACAGGCCCTAAGTAGCTACTGGAGACAGAACAAACGTCCCTTGAAGGCTCAAGGCAGCATAGGCTCCCTTTAGCAATGTGGTTCGTGTTTCCAAACTCTGATTCCTGCGGTGAGGTGAAGAGTGACCATAATTGGGCATGCAGTTACATGGTACAGCTTTGCAGCAGCCAAGAGAGCTCTCATGGCCAGAAGAAGCCATTGCTCATAGGAGCATAGAGGCATGCAGTGCAGAAAAGCTCTTCTTCCCATCGAATCTGCACCAACAATAACCACCACTGAAGTCACACTACTCCCATTTTCCAGCACTTACCCCATATCCTTGAATGTTATGATGTTTCAAGTGCTCATCCAAATACTTTTTAACGGTTGTAAGGCTTGCAACCACCACTACTTCCCCAGGCAGTGCATTCCAGATTCCCACCATCTTCTGAGTGAAAAAATGTTTTCTCAAAAACTCTCTGAATCTCCTGCCCCTTACCCTAAAACTATGGTCTTTCATGATTGACCCCTCAACCAAGGGGAACAGCTGCTTCCTATTCACTCTGACCATACCCCTCATAATCTTATATATCTCAATTGCGTCCCCCCTCAGTCTTCTCTGCTCTCGAGAAAACAATCCAAACCTATCCAGTCTCTCCTTATAGCTCAAATGTTCCATCTCAGGCAACATCCTGATGAATCTCCTCTGTACCCCCTCGAGTGCAATCACATCATTTCTATAGTGAGGTGACCAGAACTACACACAGTACTCCAGCTGTGGCCTAACCAACGTTATGTACAGTTCCAACATTACTTCCTTGCTCTTATTCTCTATGCAACAACTAATAAAAGCAAGTGTCCCGTATGCCTTCTTAACTACCATATTCACGTGCTCTGCCACTTTCAGGGATCTGTGAATAATTAACCCACGATCCATCTGTTCCTTTGAGCTTCCTCATGTTGTGCATTTCATTAGATACTCCCTTGTCTTGTTACTTCTTCCAAAGTGCATCACCTTACCCTTATCAGGGTTAAATACTATCTGCCTCTGCCACTGCTCTGCCCATCTGACCAACCCATCTATACCTTCCTATAACCTATGACCTTCTTCTTCACTATTAACCACCCTACCAATTTTGGTGTCATTTTCAAACTTGCTTATCATTTCTCCACATTATCATCTATATCATTTATGTATATAACAAACATTAAGAGCCCCAGCACTGATCCTTGGTAGTGGACATGGAGGATACATGGGCAGAATGCGCTACTGAGCTCAGTAGGTGTATTGGCAGAGGCTCAACTTTATCCAGATGTCTAAGTACCAATGGCTACGCAGACTGTGCCTTTTCAGGGAGGAGCTATGTGGAATAATCGTACAGGAGTTGAGACCATTGGGAAGTGAAGGCCATCTAATGCAAAACACCTTAAAAGTGGCACTGACACTCAATTTTGAATCTCTGATTAAATTCTTTGAATACTTAACATCCTATGCACGTTCACAATATATCCTTTCCATCGAACAACAATTGAAAGAGAGAAGTTCCAGACACGAAAAGATTTATTTAACAGTGGAAAATAATGAAAATACTCCAAATATCACTGTTTCTATAGATAAAATGGTAAATGTGATTACACCTCGGCCCAATCAGTAGTGAACTTAATATATTGGCCAGCTCGATGGAACATGCTTTTTGTGGTCTCCTTTATGCAGTGATGGGCTGCTGACTGACAGCTCCAGATGAAACCTGAAACACACAAGAATAGGCCAAATATGCTGGATTTTGTATTGTGCAGGAGGCCATTGACTATACTCATGTGGCCATCAGTGCTCCCTTCGAGGAGCCAGCTCTCTTTGTAAATAGAAAGGGCTTTCACTTTCTTAATATTGAGGGTAAGCAGATTAAACAGATGTGCAGAAGGTTTCCAAGAAGTTACAATGACTCCCACATCCATAGACAGTCCCAATTGCTTCTGCTCTTCAGGTCATCTAAGTGCCTTTGTGGTTGGATCCTGGGGGACAAGCAGTACCCTCTGAACTCATGCTTTCTAACCCTTTCACGTTGCCTCAACACACAGACAGAGGATTCATATAACCACTGCCATATGACTACAAAGGCCACCATCAAGCAGGCAAATGGCCTGCTGAAGATGAGGTTTTGGAATCCTGATATAATACCCTCAAGGCTATCCTGCATGATTTTCATCTGCTGCACATTAGCACTCAAAAAGGGAGTAATGTTAAGCCACTGAGCAAGCTGCATCCTCAGAGGAATAGGTGATTCAATAGGTGTCAGCTGATAAAGGTAACGCCAGGGTGATGCAGGCCACAGCACATTGGCATATGTAGCAGGGAGATTTGTGACCCTCCGAAAAGCAAATGTTACACACGAGGACAAGTGAAGGGGGATGCTGAGCCAAATAATTTATTTTCCAGAGGTGTTGTTCCTGATCTACCATTGAGACCCTCATCTTCTAAGCATTCTAGCGACAGCAAAGTCCAAATACCATCATCAAAACAGGCGCTCTGGAGTACCTTATTTTTACAGACCATAGCCTCATTGGATCTAACATGTGGCTCATGTCAATTGCTGCATTGAAATAAATATACAATTCGTTATGGATTGCATTTTAATGGCCTTTTACTTCATTAAACATTACACAGGTTTTCATTTTACAAATAATATCATGCAGTGAACCTCAAGTGCTAGTCCATACATTTGGGAACATGCATACTGTAGCTCCCTCTTAGCCTTGAGTTGATGTGAAGGTAGGTTGCTGCCTTTCTTGCTCCAGTACATTAGATGGCTCTAGTCTGAGTGCTCAGGGTATCTGAACCCGACTGGAGCCCAGCATATTTGGAATTACCTTCATATATCCTGCAGTCACCTCAGTAATCAAAGCAGGATCCAGTGTTTGTCTTACTATTGAAGGGGCTGAGGATGTGTCTTCAGCTATGGAAGCACTCTTAGAGGAACCTTCATTGCTTAAAGCCTGCCTTTCTACTGCTTTTTAGGGCCTCATATTCATTCTTGTGGTCATCTGGTATGGTTGTGCTCCTGGTGACATGGCCAGCAATCCCAGCCATTCATTGCTACATAAACCTCATGGATTATGCCATGCTTTGGATGTCTGCTCGTAATGCCTGCATTCACTTGATGATATGTTCCATGTGTTTCTCCATGGGGTTTGCCAGTCTCTCAATCAAGGACACCATGCATTCACACGCCAGAGAAATCACGTCAGAAAAGGACTCATGTCACAGATAGAATCCTCCATGATTTGTGCATGGAATGGATTTCTGGAAATTCCGACGGATGTTCACACTTTTAATGCATCAGCTGGAGCCTGTACTGCTTTAAGACCATAATGTTAAGGACCAGATCAGAAACTCCAAGTTATTTTCTGAAGTTAGCCTACATCCTAAGTTTTACATTTGATTTTGGCAAGGGTGAACATTAGATGGTTCACTGTGGGTATGATTCAAGTGACCCACTAGGAAGCTTTTATCAAAATAAAGTTTATTTAAGTACACATTTAGAATCTAACAAAAAGAATTAGCATAACTTTTAACAATTAAAATACTTAAACATGACAAAATATAATTCTAATAGCTAGTTATCACTATGGTTCCAATTTAGCATTATCCCCCATAGATGTAAATCCCTTCTTTATAACTAGTTATCACAGAAACCAAAGATGCTTATGTAGGTACTCGATTTTCAGCCTTTTGACACTTCTGGAGAGTAATCCAGATAGATACCTGTCTTCTAATTCTCATACAGCAACTCCCAGAGAAAGCTCCACCCCAAACTGTAGAACTCAGAGAAAAATACTTATTTTGTGGCAGATTCCAGTCTCTACTTCAGACAGAGCAAGAGATACAGAGAAAACAACCTCTCTCTAAAAATCCCAAAAAAGCAGACTGTCTTGAGTTCTCTGTGAAAACCTAGCTCTACCCAGTCATATGACCCTGCCTGTCAATCAACCTAATCAAGTCCTACTCTGCAGTATCCCAGGGAAAACACAAAACAACAGAACTCTGCAGTAGTTCAGATTAAAACAAACATTGTATCAATTAAGATCAATCTTGAAGCTGTGGTAACAATACAGTGCTACTCGATCCAGACAAAACAGCTCCAAGTGCATAGAACAGATCCTGCACAAGAAACATGACTAAAATACATTTCTTAAAGGCACATTATCATTGCAATAAGAAGAGCCTAAGAAAGAGGAATAGGAGTAGGCCATTCACCCCCTCAAGCCTGCCCCACCATTCAGTAGGATCATGGCTGATTCAACATTTTTCACATCCACTTTCCTGCCATTTCCCATAAACCTTGATTCCCTTACTGATCAAAAATCTATCTATCTATATCCAGCACTGTTCAACAAGAATTACTCTTCCCAATCGTAGAGGCACTCGAGCGAACAATTCAATAAGATCAGTTAATGATGTTTTCCTTTTCATTGCAGGCACTGCCATATGTTGCTCTTCTGATAGTTATGCTGTTCTTTATCTACGCTGTGATTGGAATGCAAGTAAGTGACCTTGTACGATAATACAGCATCAAATTCGTTTAGTATCAATCCTAATGTTATGTTGAGCACAGAACAAGAGAAGCACAATGTTCTGACTGGCAACTGCTTTTATTGTAATTAATGTTTGGGAAAAATGGAGTTAAATATTGGTCTCATCTGATACAGTAATAAATGATGTGGAGAAGCCGGCGTTGGACTGGGGTAGACACAGTAAGAAGTCTCACAACACCAGGTTAAAGTCCAAGAGGTTTATTTGGTAGCAAAAGCCACTAGCTTTCGGAGCGCTGCTCCTTCGTCACATGAGTGGGATTTCAGTTCACAAACAGGGCATATAAAGACACAAACCCAATTTACAAAATAATGGTTGGAATGCAAGTCTTTACAGGTAATCAAGTCTTAAAGGTACAGACAATGTGAGTGGAGAGAGGGTTAAGCACAGGTTAAAGAGATGTGTATTGTCTCCAGCCAGGACAGTTAGTGAGATTTTGCAAGCCCAGGCAAATCGTGGGGGTTACAGATAGTGTGACATGAACCCAAGATCCCGGTTGAGGCCGTCCTCATGTGTGCGGAACTTGGCTATCAGTCTCTGCTCAGCGACTCTGCGCTGTCATGTGTCGTGAAGGCCGCCTTGGAGAACGCTTACCCGAAGATCAGAGGCTGAATGCCCATGACCGCTGAAGTGTTCCCCAACAGGAAAAGAACATTCTTGCCTGGTGATTGTCGAGCGGTGTTCATTCATCCATTGTCAAGCGTCTGCATGGTCTCCCCAATGTGCCATGCCTCAGAACATCCTTTCCTGCAGCGTATCAGGTAGACAACGTTGGCCGAGTTGCAAGTGTATGTACCGTGTACCTGGTGGATGGTGTTCTCACGTGAGATGATGGCATCCATGTCGATGATCCGGCACGTCTTGCAGAGGTTGCTGTGGCAGGGTTGTGTGGTGTCGTGGTCACTGTTCTCCTGAAGGCTGGGTAGTTTGCTGCGGACAATAGTCTGTTTGAGTTTGTGTGGTTGTTTGAAGGCAAGAAGTGGGGGCGTGGGGATAGCCTTGGCGAGATGTTTGTCTTCATCAATGATATGTTGAAGGCTCCGGAGAAGATGTCGTAGCTTCTCTGCTCCGGGGAAGTACTGGACGACGAAGGGTACTCTGTCCACCGTGTCCCGTGTTTGTCTTCTGAGGAGGTCGGTGCGATTTTTCGCTGTGGCACGTCGGAACTGTCGATTGATGAGTCGAGCATCATATCCTGTTCTTATGAGAGCATCTTTCAGCGTCTGGAGGTGTCTATTGTGATCCTCCTCATCTGAGCAGATCCTGTGTATATGGAGGGCTTGTCCGTAGGGGATGGCTTCTTTAACGTGTTTAGGGCGGAGGCTGGAGAAGTGGGGCATCGCAAGGTTCTCCGTGGACTTGCGGTATAGTGAAGTGCTGAGGTGATCGCCCTTGATAGAGATGCGTGTGTCCAAGAATGCAACCGATTCCGGAGAGACGTCCATGGTGAGTCTGATGGTGGGATGGAACTTGTTGATGTCATCATATAGTTGTTTCAGTGATTGTTCATCATGAGTCCAAAGGAAGAAAATGTCATCGATGTATCTAGTGTATAGCATCAGTTGAAGGTCCTGTGCGGTGAAGAGGTTTTGTTCGAACCTGTGCATGAAGATGTTGGCATATTGAGATGCGAATTTGGTCCCCATGACTGTTCCCCGTGTCTGGATGAAGAACTGGTTGCTGAAGGTGAAGACATTGTGGTCCAGGATGAAGCGGATGAGTTGTAAAATTACATCTGGAGATTGGCAGTTGTTGACGTTGAGTACTGAGGCAGTTGCAGCAATGCCATCATCGTGGGGGATACTGGTGTAGAGTGCCGAGACATCCATTGTGACAAGGAGTGCTCCTGGTTCAACTGCTTCACTGGTTCACTGTGTGAGAACCTCTCCGGCTACGTCGAGGGCATCCTGAAACCCATTGTACAAAGAACCCCCAACTTTTGTCGCAACACTATGGACTTCCTACAGAAACTCAGCACACATGGAGCAGTTGAACCAGGAGCACTTCTCGTCACAATGGATGTCTCGACACTCTACACCAGTATCTTTAAGACTTGTTTACCTGTAAAGACTCGCATTCCAACTATTATTTTGTAAATTGAGTTTGTGTCTTTATATGCCCTGTTTGTGAACTGAAATCCCACTCATGTGATGAAGGAGCAGCGCTCCGAAAGCTAGTGGCTTTTGCTACCAAATAAACCTGTTGGACTTTAACCTGGTGTTGTGAGACTTCTTACAGTCATAAATAACATAGCGTATTGATGAATTAAACATTTTTTAAAATTCATTTGTCGTGGGACATGGCTGGCCAGCATTAATTGCCCATCCCTAGTTGCCTTCGTTCAGAGGGTAATTCAGAATCAACCACATTGCTGTGGCTCTCTTGTCGCATGTAGGCCAGCCCAGGTAAGGACAGCAGATTTCCTTCCCTAAAGGGCTTTAGTGAACCAGATGGGTTTTTCCAGCAATCGACAATGGTTTCATGGTCATCACTAGATTCTTCATTCCAGATATTTTTTATTGAATTTAAATTCCACCATTTGCTGTAGCGAACCTGGGTCCCCAGAACATTAGCTGAGTTTCTGGATTAATAGTTTGACGATAATACTACTCGGCCATCACATCCCTCATTTGTAAATAGTAACTAATCTGAGAAAACTCACACAACATTCGCTGCAAGGTGCAAGATTTTCATTCCTTCAGCATTTATCACTGTTCCAAACACAAACACGCTCATGCTAAAAAGAACTTGGATATATCATTGCACTCTTCCCACATGCACTACATATTCAAAACGCACATATATGGCAGCAGTAGTTTTGAGAATTCAATCAAAGCATACAGTAACTTGCATAAAAATAGCAACTTTAATATCGTAAAATGCTCCAATGTACTTCACAGAAATGTTATCAGAGAATTCTGACAGAAAGCCACTGAGGAGAAATTAAGTAAATATTTAGTCAAAGAGCTGGGTTTAAAGGTGCATCCTAAAGGAGGAGAGAGAGGTGGAGAGATTTGGGAGGGATTTCCAGAGCTTACAGTCTAAACAACTGCAGACACAGCTACCAATGATGGATCAATGAAAACTGGAGACCATAAGAATCAGAAATGGAGGAAACTAAAGTTCTCATAGAGTGCAGGTCTGAAGGAAGTCACAGAGATAGAGAAGGGTGAGGCCATGGAGGGAGTTGAACACAGTGAAATGAAGTTTAATTTGATGAATTACTGATCTAGGAGCCAATATAGGTCTGCAAACATGGGTGGGTGAATGGAACTTAAGCAGAAATTCAGATATGGGCAGCAGAGGTTTGGATTAACTCAGATTTATGGCAGTTGCAAGGGTGGGGGACTGCCAGAGCATTAGAATAGTTGAGTCTGAAGGTAACAAAAGCATCGATGATGACTTCAGCACATGGTCTGAGGCGAATACCCATGCTGTTGCAGAGATGGGGACAGGCTTGGTCATGGAGACAATATGGGATGGAAGTTCAACAACGGTCTTTAGGAAGCCAGGTTGCAAATAATTCAATTCAACCTCTGACAATAACCAGATTGGTGGATTAGAATTGAATGCTAGGATTGGGCGTTTGTGGCAGGGGGGCCAAATGCTACTTGATAAATAGTGGAGGAAATGTCTGCAGATCCAGTACTGTATGTGCTGTGTAGGGAAGTGGTGTTTAAGTAGAGCTGGCTGTCATTAGTGAATGTGTGGAATCTTATGTTATCGGCAGTATTTCAGACAGTGAAACCAGCAATATTGCCAGAGACAGGCTCCCAATTGGCCACCTTTGCAATTGCCATCGTATTAAGGACAGTGGGCAGGCTTCCTCAACTGCTTGCTCAATCACAGGACTGGCAGTCTTGGCAGCTCCATCAGGAGTCACAGGTGCTGCAAAGGCATGTAAAAGGACTTGAAGGCATCCCATCAAGAAGGCACCCTCAGAGGAGTAAAACTAAATTAATAACTCAGAGGGAGAAAGATGTTGGGCCCCTCAGAACAGAGGGGAAATCCATCTAGATGCATCATTGATTTCAAATAAACCTGTTGGTCTACAACCTGGTGTCGTGTGACCTCATCATTGAGGCTACAGCTGCTATTTTTTATGCCTGTGGCTCCCTCTTAGGGGCATAGATCCTTCCACTCCAATGGCCCCTGAACTGCTGCAGGGAAGCCATATCCATTGAGGTGGCAGCCTTTGCATGCAGTGGGGTCCACTGTACTGCCGGAAAAATATTGCCAAGTCTTCTAAATCTCCCATAATTCAAGCTTTGGGTATTTAAAATGGCTGCCCGCTTCTGCAGTTCTGCCAAACTGCATCTTACCTATCTGCTCCTGTGAAAGTTTCTTGGTGACAGGAATGCTTTCCACTTCTTTCACAGCACCCCACATCCAAGCCCACCACCACAAGGCCAGGAAAGTTAAGCCATATATTTCTGGATGATGTCACCGAGGGACAAGACAAAATATCGAAACTAAAGTAGACTGATATAATTCTGGGTTTTTTTTCATTTTGTAGGTATTTGGAAAGATTGCCATGATTGATGAAACTCATATCAACAGGAACAACAATTTTCAAACCTTCCCACAGGCAGTTTTGTTGCTCTTCAGGTTTGTAATGCTCCCATATTTCTAGAATTGTCACTCAATTTCTATGTCCAATAAATACACAAGTTAGTGTGATAATGTGTGATTGATGCTTTTATTTTAGACTCTATGGAACATTCCCTCTGTAGATATATGAGAAAATCCTGAAGCTTACACACATTAGGGGGACTTATTGTCTTCAATTTGCAATATGCAAGTACAATGCAAATTTTAAAAAATCATGGAAAACATGGGCTTGAAATTAATGTTTCCGAACCAGTAACCTGGAAGATGCTAGCTGTTAGAGATCATTGCCCTCCACTGTAACAGACTTTTCTTTTTTCTTTCCTTGCAGTTATGTCCTTTTTAATATACTCTTTCTTCTGCTGTTTGTTTTCACAAGGCTGTATAGTCTATGTGGCCTAAAAGATAGGCAAAAGACCTGCTGCACATTTAATAAGGTGCACAAGATTGACTGAACAATTAGTCTTTCTCTGTGTTTCTCCATTCCTTCCCAATTAAGAAGCAACCAGCCACCATTGGACCTTGCTCCCAATTCATCTCTGCCACACTGTGCTTGACAGTCGTCACTGGATTTTATTTCCCAGTGCACATTTTTTCCTCTACCTTTTTTATTGCCACTACTTAGCGCTGAACACATAACTCCGTTGGCTGCCCAAACAGCCAGTATCAACTCATACTGGCTCAGCTAAACAAAGCGGGGAAGGCATATGACTGGTAATTTGAATATTAGAGAAAGAACTATAGTGCGGAGATGAAATCCCCAAATGCTGTTCATGAACTGCAGTTGACTATTTCTGCTCTGGTTTAAGCCTTCAATCATTACTTCAAAGCTTAACTTTCAAAGTTTTCTCTTCGCTAGTCTCCCTACCTTCACCAAAAAAGCTATCCATAATCCTGTGGTCTTTGTCCTGCATAAAATCCAACATTCATTCCTCTGACACCAGTCTAGTTCTCGTTCTTTGCTAATTTCACTCCATCACTGTGATCCTTCAGCAATGTCTTACCATCATCCCACCTGTTTTTAAAAGTCTCCTTAAGATTATGTTTGATGATGTAATCATACCCTTTCCTAACCTTGTTACTCCCTCCCTTTCCTCTTCTGGTTGTTGCTTGGTGTCCAGCTTTCAGTAAAGATCACTGTGTGAAGATCTCTACAGAAATACAATTTAATGTTATAAATTCCGCTGCAACCATTGAGCATCACTCTTCATGCTTAGTGATACTTGTAGCTGTTGATATTTTCCACTCTCTCCAGCAAAACAGTTGGGAGAGAGTTGAAGTTTGCAGATAAACAGGCAACTCCATGAAATGAGTTTCTAACCCACTGCACATTCACCTGTTGTTGTTTTTACAGCAGCAGGTTTTGTGGCGTCCGCGTTTCCCATTGTGCAGAGAGAGAACATTCAGTATCATAAAATCAGGCTCCAACAGTGCAATTAGGAGCCTAATTTAAAGTTGATTGCTTCGGCATGGATTTCTCAAAGGTCAGGAAATCAAGAAGGAGTAGCAAGCACTGCTGGTTCCACAGGTAAGTCAGAACTGCTTGTGGGCCAGGAGGCAACCCTGCCTCTCAGGGAAGTCTTTGCCACCCACCCACAACCCATTCTGATCACAGCCTCTGTCTCCCTTCTCCCGATCACTTGCCTTCATCCTCCAACTGCAATGGTCCACCCACCTTGATGTTGAACCCTCCCTCTCATATCTGCAGCATGGTGGCACAATGGTTAGCACTGCTGCCTCACAACATCGGGGACCGGGGTTCAATTCTGGCCTTGGGTGACTGTATGGGTGGAGTTTGCACATTCTCCCTGTGCCTGCGTGGGTTTCCTCTGGATGCTGTGGTTTCCTCATACCTGTCCCCAAAGTATCCTGCAGCGCCAGGATTTCCTTCCCAGCTGCTGGCCACGCTGTCAATTTGGTAGCTGCTGGATAGAATACGGCTAGTGGGAAAGAAGTAGTCCAATTTAATACTCTTCCCATTTGTCTGCTTCATAACTAACAAGTAATGTAGATGCCATGCCAGAGAGAGGTTTACAATGTACCAATGGCAAAATCTATACATAACATTTGTTGCAGATAATAAATTATAAGCATTTACAGCAATGAACTGGTACTAAAATAAACTGTGCATTTTTAAATGTTATAGTAAGAAGTCAGCTGTTAGAGGCTGCTCTGTAAATAGTCACAGTTGCATACCTAAATATTGTGCAAAACTAGCAATTCTTCATTCTGAAACCATAATGTGAAGCAACCCTGGAAATCACAATTCCAAGAAATTGTGTTGAAAACAGTTCAGAGAAGGTTTACCAGATAAATACCTAAAATGCATGGGTTGTCATATGAGAAAACATTAGACAGGCTAGACTTGCATCTGCTGGAGTTTAGAAGAGACTTGATTGAAATGTATAAGGGTCTTGACAGGCTGGATGTGGAGAGAGTCTAGAATCTAGAACTAGGAGGGTAATGTTTAAAAATAAGGAATGTCCATTTAAAACAAAGATAAGGCAAAATGTTTTGTCATGAATCTTTAGAACTCTCTTCCTGAAAAGAAGGTGGAAGCAAAATCATTGAATATTTTTAAGACAGAAATGGATATATTCTTGGTAAGCAAGGAGATGACAGATTATCAGGGGTAGGCGGGATGCAGATTTGAGGTTCCTGTCAGATCAGCCATGATCTTATTAAATGGCAGAGCAGGCTCGAGGGGTTGAATGATCTACTGCAGCTCCTTGTTCGTATGATTGTATTGGTAAATCAAAAAAACAGTCTTGATTATGGTTGATGCATTTCAAACATTATAGCTGGTAATCATCATGGACTTTATCTCACACACAATGGACCAGCCAGTTAAAAGGGAAAAACTCTAGTTCCCTTACTCAGCTGCAAACTGCAATTAATGCATAGGATATAATTTTATCTGAACAGATACATACACAGTGGGGAGGTTGGGTCCTTTGTTATTATGAGTGGGATCTGCCATGGCTCTTTAACTCAGCCACAGCATTAACATCCCGCTTCAGGATTTCCCAAACAATTACAGATTGTAGGTGACTCACATTCTGTCAATGAAGGCTCTCTATTTAAAAGCATCCAGCTGGAGTCAGAATGTCTGCAAAAACCCTTGCTTTTATGAAGCAAATTGAAGATAAGAACATGGAAGGAAGGAAGATGCTTTTTACTCTGAGTGTGAAGAAGAGGCCAAGTACACAATCTACATAATGGAGGCTGTGAGCAACTGGAGTGTATTGCCCAGGATCTGGAAACTGTCAGAAAAGTTTCATTAGATTGGCAAGCTGAGTGCGAAACCACTTTCGAGTAGCATCCATCACCCTCTATCTTCCCAGGATTCTCCTGCACAGCACTCTTCTGAACAATCCACCTTGCAGTTCCACAAATTCCTTTCACTCCAGGCATCACCATCAGAATAGCCGACACTCAGAATAACTCTCATCCTATTGTCATCTCAGACCTATCCCTCACAATCATCCTCCGCAAATGTTATCATTCCATCCTCAGCAAACATCCTACTTCTCACACTCATAATTCTCTACCTTCTCTCTTTACAGGAGAAGAGAGCATACAGCTCCAGGGAGAAGCAGAGAACCTGCAGCCATTGCCACCCTGATTGCATTGGAGAAAGATACCTTTAATATTGGCAGGGTAGGACATCTGTTAGTTGTTGGCAATAGAGAGATGGGGTGGCCCATAGACATAATTAGCTCGATTGAGTTTGTACTCTTTTCCCATATCAGCACCAACCCATGTCTTTGATCTCCCACAGGTCCTTCAAGGGTGATAGAGGAGATGTTATGATGGAATAAACCGAGGAGTCCTCAGATGAGGGCAAACATTCAGGGAATGCACATTCTCCAGGAGCACAAATAGACTCACCTCATGGGCAATGGACTAGAGATAGCTAGGTTGTAACATGGTGACAAGCACATCATTTATGGGCAGGAGCAGATGCTGAGAGACAGGGACTGCAGTGGAGAGACCCTGTCAGAAAGTTCAGCATGCTTCCGTTCTGCTCAGCTGGATGTAGTCATCCAGAGAAGTTGTGGAGAAGTAACTGGAAATGTGGGTGCTTCTGTCAGCATTTCCAGAGGCTGTGAGCATCTTGAAGAGAGATTGGAGAGTCTATCTTTAGCATGCTATGATGTCTCAGGCATTTGTGAAAATGTTTATGTACATGGAAAGAGTGGGCACTGAGAGCCTGCTGGCCCAGATCTATGGCCTATATATGCTGTCTGTCACTTTACACAGAATGGAGCGAAGCCTCACTGACATGCAACAAAGGGTTTTCCAGCTATTGGCTGGCAGAAAGGTGTAGGATGGCTATGTGAAAGAAGATGGAAAAAGTACATCTGATACTCCCATTTCTCATCCCTTGCCACCATCTCGCAGCCTGCAGACAGAGCCACAAATTATGCCTTCTGTTCCGATGACCAAGTCTGCTCTTGCACAGGTGTTGATTGGGCCATTTTTTGGCAGGACCGTTACCCATTACAAAATAGAGAGAATGTCTACCACAAGCACCTCAGATGTCACAGCAGGAAAGCCAGCTCGTACCAGCTCCATGAGGCAACATTAAAACATTCCTTTATGATGCTGTCTCTAGTAACCAGGTGAGTGACTACAAGCCTCATGGTCACACGTGGTTTCTCTTCCTACTCCTTCCTCCTCCCCAGAGTGAGGATAAATGCCATTCTGTACTTTCCACTTCCTACACCCCATTTCTCTCTGTTCTGCAATATTATGAAAGGTATAGCAGATCACAAACATTCTGGAAACCCTTGATGGGGCATACCGAAGAGTGCTTCCAGATTTGTTGAGGCACCTGAAGTGCATCTTCAGAAATCTAATGGCTTGTTCTATTATTGCCTTTGTGCTGATGTGGCTCCATGATATCTCTCCACTGGTTCACTGGTAGACTTCCTTACGGGAGTCACCAGCAAGATCTTTAGAGGGTAGTCCTTGTCTCCCAGAATATAGCTGCTGAAGCTATGTGGAGGAGGGAAGCCTATGGGAGATGTGACTGCTGAATCATGCAGCGCAGATATGGATGATCACCTTGTTGACAAAGCCAATAACAATAAGTGATGGCCTTGGAAAGCAATTCATCAGTGACCTAGGAGTTGAACCTGGAGAGAGAGAGAGAGAGATTCTTGAGGTGTCACTAGCAGATCTCTGAATGGAGCCAGAGATGACAAAATTCAGTGGTAACCTAGGCAGCCAATGCAATGCTTGCCCACTTGGTTATCTTGGAATGAACTCTTCTTCCAGGAGGCTGAAGATGACAACAATGATCAGCGATGAAAACCTGAGCTTCATGAGACACTGTTGCTCCGCCATCTTTAGGAAACTCACCCTCTATCTGTTACATTCTTCTATTTGACGTAAACATACCAATCACACAACAAGGATTGGCGAAACGATAATATGGGTTCTTTATTTGAAGGTAAGATTATATACCAACAGTCTTACCTAGGAGGATGAGTATGCATGTTTGACCTCCATAAGTTACTGCTGTGTTCTGAGTAAAAGGTCATGAGACTAATACGTGTGTCAGTGGTACTGATTGACATGAATTTAAATATGCCTCCTTAAAGATACATATCACAACATGCCCATTTTTCTTATATAGGTTTACTTTTACAGAGTCAAACTATACACCTGACAGGAAAGGAAAATAATAATTATGTCTAAATATATCCTTTTGCACGTAATAAATTTACAAGTCTTTGAAAAACATTGGTCGTCCGCTTAGCGGTCTAGATTTAGTTATGGTGATCTTGATTGAAAGCTTCTATACAGTTTCAGAATGCTGGTTAGGGTTGCTTTACTTATGTTGCACCTTATACCATGTTCTGTTCACAATAGGGTTACTCAATCTTTCTGGTTGTGGTATTGTTCTGAATTGGCACCTGTTTCATTGTACTGTTGTGTCATTCAGTGATTGTACTTGATACATTCTTGCTTCTGAGCATATGCTAACGATTTCTGCTGGATTGCATATGCCATCTGAGTGTTTAGTGTTTTGTCCGAAGTTCAGATTGGGTAATTCAATACCCACATGCCAGTAATGGGATCTTTCATCTTCCCCTGCTTTTCAATTAATGCGTCATGTACTCCTGTGAGTTTCGTCAAGTGATGAAGTTTGTCCACACTTGTCTGCCAAACAGTAATTTCACATTGATTCTGCAGTATGATGAAGTTTGCAAGCTTGGAATGGGTATACATATTCAGTTCCAACTGTGTGTGTAGCCTGTTGGCTGATAGTATGCATTGCAGAGTTAGATGGTCTTCTCCCAGTCAAAGCACAAAGTTTACAATAGCACTCCTTGTGGTCTGTGGTCCACATCATTGGCTTGACAGTACTATGGATGGTGATCAAGGACAGGTCCTGCATACCAGTAGGCCTTTGATCACTGGACCCATGGTATCCACAACATAGAATATCTGGGATGACCAGAGTGAGTTCTTGTAGCAACATTTGAGTGTAATGATCCAGGGATGGAATCTCTGAGCCACTGTATGTGATGAATTTGGCAATAGTTGGTTGAATAATTGCTTGCCACATCTTTGGGCACATATATTTCAGTGTGTGAAAGTGGAAGGATATTTGCGCATGCATCAGTTTCCAGTTTTGCATATGGGCTGTGCTGTCCTTGGGTCCTTGGAAAAGGCTTCTGATGCTACCATTGTATCAATACATACTATGATGTGCACCATGTGGAATATCAGCTCACTTTGTGTATCAATAGTCTGGTTAGCCTTACCTGACCTTATAGTTTGGCTGTACAGTTCGCAGATCTGATTTTGTTGCTGTCTGGTATGCACTCTTGGTCATTTAGAATACTGTACTTGCCTGACCTACTGTACCTGCCTGACCTAGGCTTCTTGTGACATCAGACTGCTTATTTTGGCCTTTGCTTTCTGCATTAGTGCTTCCAGGGTCTTCTGGTGCCCCATACCTTGAATATATTATTGAAAGCTGGGCAGTTTGTGGGTGCATGTATAAGGCCTCATCACCTGCATTGCTTACTATGCTTTGCTGTGTTGGCTGTCATGCCAATGAATTACGTAAAGCCTAGGCTCTGTTGACATAGTGATATGGCTTCGTACTTGTGTGCGCTTGGCAGCAGTGTTTTCATGCTGTAACCTTAGGATTGGTCCAAGGAGTCTTTTTGGAAAATTTCTGTTAGGGTAAATGCTTTTGTGAGCTCAATAAGGGCAGCACGGTAGCACAGTGGTTAGCACTGCTTGCTTCACAGCTCCAGGGTCCCAGGTTCGATTCCCGGCTCGGGTCATTGTCTGTGTGGAGTTTGCACATTCCCCTCGTGTCTGTGCGGGTTTCCTCCGGGTGCTCCGGTTTCCTCCCACAGTCCAAAGATGTGCGGGTTAGGTTGATTGGCCAGGTTAAAAAAAAAAAAATTGCCCCTTAGAGTCCTGAGATGCGTAGGTTAGAGGGATTAGCAGGTAAATATGTGGGGGTAGGGCCTGGGTGGGATTGTGGTCGGTGCAGACTCGATGGGCCGAATGGCCTCCTTCTGCACTGTAGGGTTTCTATGATTTCTTCTATGAATTAATCTATTGGCTAACTCTGATGCCGTAAAATTGTAATAGTGCCACCTGTCTCTGCATCTGCTTATGAATTGATCAATGTTCTCTCTGACTACTCAGAAAGACAGGGATTCCAGCTAGTATGTTAAGAGCTAGGCTTCATTTGTAATTGATTTTCAATGGTGACAATATTTTATCTGGATTTTTTAAGGTCATTGTCTGACAGACATAAAGTGTTCAGTCTCAGGAGGCCTTTACTGCCTGTAGCGGTTTCAACCTTAGTGGCTTGCTTATCTGATACAGAAATACTGAGGCCGAGAAAAATTGGCGCTATGTGTTGTTAGAGCAAAGTAAACTGAGAGAGGAAGTCTGTTGCCCTCCAAATGAGTATTATAAATTTTGTGCTTATCTTGTGCTTTTTTTGCACATTACTAGGATCTTCTGAAACAGGACAGGTATTCAGTATCTTTTTCTTCAGCCCTTCAGAACTTGGTTTCGCTCCCTGAGTGACATTACCTGAAGTGACCATTAGCATCAATTCATAGATTATTGCTTCATCACAGTAGTGGTACTGTTGAACTCTGATTTTGGTACTTAGATTATGTCCCACACACAAAACAGTGATTTTGGCATAAAATGTAACTGCCTGCTTCAAAGGCTAAGTTATAAAATGAAAAGAAAATTTTTGGCATCCTTCTTCTAGCTATTTGGAGCTGTTGACTGTTACTGGATGGACTCTTCTTCCCTCGCCCAGTCTCTAGTATCTTATTCTCTTCTGGCCTCCTGCAGGGACAATAAGCAGCTGCAATGGATTATCCCCTGTCTGTGGAGCTTTGCTTAAAGCTAGACTACCTGGAGTGGCTGTTCCTGTACAAACTTTGCAACAGATAGAATTGTACTAATTAACCTCTCCCAAATTTGAGCAATCTCGCTGGGACCCAGTGATTTGTCCCAGAAGAAGATACAGTGTGTAGGATTCATACAGTACTGCAGAATCACTTGCACACAGTGAGCTAGCCCTTGATAGTTGATATACATCAGTTGTTCAGCTGCATGTGTAAAGCTCGAGGCTTGGATAGTTCTCACACACTGAAAAATTAAAAAATGGTAATTTGTCAAGTTTGTCAGAATGAAATGTAAACCTGAATATTACTGAGATTTTAGTGTTATAAGTAACAGATTCCACTGAACCAGATGGAACATTTAATATTATCCATAACAAAGAGAAATGTTTGTGAAGATATGAAAGAAATTCTGAATGACTTAGATTTCACAATTAATTTTGCATGAAATTTTATCTTCACCAATAATAAATTGGACAATCAAACATTGGATGTTTGAACCTGAGTATAAATATAATCAATGATAAAGGTCTTAAGCTTTCTTGCTGTCTATGTTTATGGCCCCACAAAATTATACATTCTTCATTCCAGATTGGCAATGAACGCTTATGTTTTATATATCATCCAAGTTAATTTATTTTGCTTTGGCTCTGCAAGATCTGTTTTTGGATAAATTTCACAGCTATCTGCTGGAAGGGAATGTAATCTTCCTTTAAGAGGTTCATTCTGCTCGCCTATTCAAAATTGCAGGGAGAATAGGATCAGGTTTCCTGTTTCCAATCCAATCATGAGGGAAATCATCAAGTCAGAAGTTAATGAGGCCCAGGAGGGACTGCACCCCCCCCCCCACCACCACCCCGATCTGAAATTTAAAACAGTGGGTGTGTTTCACACTCACCAGACCTGCCAAAAAATCTATTTCAGGTTAAAATTATTGCCAATCTTAATAGAATTCACGGTCGTTTGGCACATTTTCACTTACCAAATTTTCCTTTTGTATAGTCACTAACTTTTATATGAACATTTGCAACTTTTGTTTTGTTTTGCTTTGCTTTTCAAGCTTTTTAAATTTAGAAAGTGGGAAGTATAAAATTGCATTAAACCAATTAGAAGCATTTAAATAATACAAAAATTAAAACATTAAGTTATTTGACTCTTCAGCATGTTATATATTGTAAAATATAGTGGCCGCGATCTAACGGCCATGATAGTCACAGGCGCAAATCCGATAATAGCTACTAAATCTTGTGAGAGAGCCAAAACAGGATTTGTGCTGATGAGGTTTAGGTTGGTAATATTTCCCTCCTGCCCCTCAAAAACAAAAAAACAGTCATGATAACCACACAGGGGCACACAGGTGACAATAGCCCCAGTTGCTGAGGGACATGGCACTGCCTAGGTGGCACAGTGACACAATGGTTAGCGCTGCTGCTTCACAGCGGCAGGGAGTCGGGTTCAATTCCAACCTTGGGTCATTCTCTGGGTGGAGTTTGCATGTTCTCCCCATGTCTGCATGGGTTTCCTCTGAGTGCTCTGGTTTCATCCCACAGCCGAAAAATGTGCAGGTTAGGTTGATTGGCTATGCCAAATTGCCCTTAGAGTCAGGGGGACTAGTAGGGTAAATACATGGGGTTACAGGGATAGGGCCTGGGTAGGATTTGGCCCATCAAGTGCAGACTTGATGGGCCAAATGGCCACCTTCTGCATTGTAGGAATTCTATGAGAAACCTGACAATGCCAACCTGGCCGTAGGGAAAGTCGGGGGAGGTTTATTTTCATCGTCTTTAAAGATGGCACCCTAAACCTCTGTGCAAATGGCTTTACTGGCTCTGATGTGGAGATGCTGGCATTGGACTGGCTCTATCAGACCCCACTTCTCCAGAGTTAAGGTGCAAACCACCCCCCCCCCCCCCCAGACTCTCTGTGCACAGAATGCCAGAAAATCTGAGGAGAAAACTCATCTGTACAGGTACACACCGGTTGTCAGTCTCAACCTGACACGCCGCCAGATTTTGGGAAAATTCTGCCTGGTGTTAGTTTGTCTCGGTGTTATTTTCAAGTTGAGGGAGCAAATCATAGCTCAGATTAGAAAGCCATCGTGTATTTTTGAATGTAATATAAATTCTACATCACACTTGTGGATAACACCATCTTTAATTCCACATTAACCTTCGCTATGCCGTATGTCATTATGCTAGAATTTCCCTTTACTGTGTGTGGTCCACTTAATGCACCACATGGTTCCTTCAAGATGGCCATGCATTTGTGCATCTTATAAAGACCACTATTTCTATGCAGCCGATTTGTTCCTTGCACACAGTATATTCCTGTTTGCTGTGCAGTCAAGCACCCAAACAACTTGCACGGAACATTGTTAACAAGACCTCAAAAGGATTCACACCAGGTCTCAACAGTTTCACAGTTGCCTTTCAAGGGAGCAGTTTCCAGGAACTCCCTTGATATGTCCCATGCAGGTGGAGCCAGAAAGTTGCACCTTCGCTGGCCACAATTCAAAGGTCTGGCAAAAATGGAACAGAATCCTGGAAGAGCTAGATTAAGCCCATATTTCTAACCTAGTCTTTTGCCTTTTCTGCTGATAAATTTGCTTTAAATTTCACCTTTTCTCTATTGTTGATGTAAATTATCATCCAAAAAAGAATTGCGAAAGGTAAGAAAAAATAGAAGTAACAGTCAAATACTGAACAAAAAAGACTAAACATGCATTTATAAATCCCTATAATTTAAAAAAATACTATCATTAAAAGATGTGAATTACCAAGGCCAGAACCTGGCGGTTTCTGTGGCAGGGGAACATAAAATTTTATAGACAGGACTCCCTCCAGGATCTCACCTGCCCCAAACCAGAAGCCATTTTATGGTGAGATGGGCAGTGTTTTGGATGGGAAGTCCACCCATATCCCTCTTAATGCCCAGAAGTAGCCACTTAATGGTCAGTTAAGGGCCTTTTCCTGCCCAGCCTATTCTAGCCACTGCAACACTGGGCCTGAATGGGCTGGAGAGCTATTGGCCACCTACAGTTCTCTGAGGCAGAACCTCCATTCAAAAGTGGACAAAAATTCTGCCAATTGCCAGTTAACTCTCAACTGAGCATAAAATAGCAGCAGGCCTATCAGAGTCAGTGGGGATCATTCCCTCTCAGGATGGCGAGCGCTCAAAATCAAAATCGTCTTTCATTTCTTTTAACAGTGTTTAGCATTCACGTATGAGCAAACTGCTAACATGATCTGGTTAGGTGTAAGCTATTTTAAGTCTTTCCTTCTCATCTGTTACTAAAGCTAAGAATCTGCCTACGACTTTGCTTATAAATCCAGAATCCCCTTCCTCAGGTCAGTAATAGTGATACAGCAAAATCCTCTTAAGTAGGCTCTCGCATTATAGAAACCATAAAGACAATGTAAATAGAATCATCTAGAATTTAAAGCAAATAAAAGACATTCAATCCATCTGGTCTATGCCATTGTTTATGTTCCATCAAGCCTCCTCCTATATTTTCCATCTAACCCTATTAACATATCGTACTATTCCTTTCTTTCTCATGTACTTAGGTAGTTGCTCTTAATTGGATCTATGTTATGCACCTCAACTGCTCTTTGTAGTGTGGTAGCATGTTCCACACTCTAAACACTGTCTGGTTAAATAAGTTTCTCCTGAATTCCTTATCAGAGTTATGAGTGACTAGCTTATATTTATGGCCCCTAGTTTTGACTCACCATAGGTGGAAACACCTTTTTTAACCTATCAAACCTCTTCATAATTTTAGTAATTTTTTTTAGTATGTGCAGTAATCACCATGCCAGGCAACAGCTACCGCAGTGGTTAAATCAAGCTCTCTGAGCCCTCCACTGAGTTTTTTCAGTGGGCAGTCTTCAATGCTATCATTGACTGGGGTGCAACACAGTTGCAGTCTGGGCTTCTGCAAGGTCCACCTGTGCCGATTTGCTGCTCAAAGGCCTTGACCAGTATGGAAATGGCTGAGGAGTGCCCAAGATTGGTGTGGCAGGTTGAAGCTGGGTGGGCGGGCTGTGGGCCCTGTGATAAGGAAGTGGTGTTTAATGGTGGCATGTTGGTTCCATTCCTACTGCCATAGGGCCCCTGCTGTTATTCCTTGGCACAGTGGTCTTAGCCATGTAGGCTGACATGATGGGAGATAAACAACAGGTGGATTGGTAAGGTTATTGTGTCGTGGCAGGATTTGGTTGCTGTAAACCTTCTCCAGGAACGTTCTTGCTGCAATCTCCCTACTCATGTGGGGGAGATGTTGCCCGGGACTGGGAGCCAGGGTAATTGAGTTGATCAGAGGATACACATTGTTGTGTTGAGCTAGGTATCTACAAGACTGATATGGGATGAGTTGTTCCATATTGGTGCACGGTACTCTGCAGTCGAGTACACGATGATAAGAGTTGAGATCCTTAAGGTTTGGGCATCTGCACTCCATGAAGAGCTAGCAAGTTTGCTGAGGACATAAACAGAAAATGCTGGAAAATCTCAGCAGGTCTGACAGCATCTGTGGAAAGAGAACAGAGCCAATGTTTCAAGTCTGGATGACTCTGCATCAGAACTGAGATTTTGCTGGTGGAACCTGCCAGTACTGCTGAGTACTGCTGCTAAACCTGCTGAGATTTTACAGCATTTTCTGTTTTCGTTTCATTTCCCAGGATCCGCAGTAATTTGCTTTTATCTTATGTTTGCTGAGGAGATTATTTCATGTTTTGATCTTTACTGCTATCTTGCTCAGATGTTTTTTGTATGTCAGTGTTTTGTCAAGGGTAACACCAAGATAAACGGGATATTTTTTGTGATTCAGTCTCTTGCCATTCAAGGAGAAGTTGAGTTGGAATATACTTGAAGCAATTTGTTGCTACTGGTCTAAAGGTGCCATTTCTTGCATCAGTTGGCCAGCAACCTCTATTAGTAACTTATATTAGTCAACTCCTTCAACCTTCTCTCTCCTAAATAAAAGAGCACAGCTTGTTTAATCTTGTGTGACAATTATAAGCTCTCAGTTCTGGTATCATTCTTCAATGGCTTCTATACCCATTTTGTAATATGGAGATCAGAACTATGCAGACTACTCTAAATGTGATTTAATTAAGCTGCTACACATGTTTGTAGCAACCAAAATTTGCTTATGGCCCATTAAGGGAAGCACTCACAAACTTGTGCTGCCTGCCATTTGAATTATTGTGACGCATGATTGAGTGAGGTTCATGCTGTTGGCAGCAGCACTCATCAGTAATCAAGCAGACCATGCTAATAACACATAGTACAGACAGTCAGCTCTTCATAAAAACAGCCCGTCCTTCCCATAGAGTAGTCATATTGAATCACAGGAGTCTTCTGCTGAATGCTGCAATTCCTAACAAGAAAAATACAACACCAGGGCAAAGAAAAGGCTCCTAACTTATTAGCTGTGGTACTTGAGGCCTTAGTCAGGAAGAGACAAGCCGTATTTCTCTGAGTTGGGGTGGGGTAGCAGGAGGCCATCAACCAGATTCAGAAAGGATTGGGAGCAGTTGACCAGTGGGGTCAATGTGAGGAGTCTGGCCCATAGAAAAGGATGAGCCAGTGGATGCGAAGTATTTGGATTTTCAGGAAGCTTTTGATAAAGTCCCACATAACAGGCTACTGTGCAAAATTAAAGTGCATGGGATTGGGGGTAATATATTTGCATGCGTTGAGAATTGGTTAGAAGACAAACAGAGAGTAGGAATAAATGAGTCTTTTTGAAAGGGAAGGTGGTGACTAGTGGGGTCCAACAGGGATCAATGCTTAAGCCCCAGCTATTCACAATGATTTGGATGATGGAATCAAATATGATATTTTCAAGTTTGCTGATGACAAGAAACATGGTGATGGAACTGGCAACATTGGGGCACCATCTTTAAAGGGCTGATCAGCACTGAGGGTAAACTGCCCTCAGCAACCCCCTCCACCACGGAGGTAACAGGGTCTCTCCCCCCACCACTGCACTATTATGGTGGCTCTCCCTCACAGCCCCCACCAACCATTATAGTAGTATTATGGGTGCTCTCCCCCACTCTTACCCTCACTCCCATGTCCCACCCCTTCTCATTCCAGGTCCCCCAATTCATGCTCATGGTCATGCTGCTGCAAAATCCTCCTCAGATCTTCAGCCAATCTGACAAAAAAATCTGGGGGCGTGGTTTACACAATCAGTCTGGCTGGGCAGGACCTGATAGAGCCAAAAAGGCTGGTTCCACAGAGATCAGGATGCTACCTTTAAAGCGCCCCCTGAGCGGCACACCCCTCAACAGAAGACTAACCCCACAAGCATCAGGACAACAACCCTTCCCCTGCCCCACACCATGAAGGTATCAGCAGCTTTCTCCCCTCTCCCCAGCTACACAAGAAAAGGGGCTCTCCCCCACCATCTCCCACTATCACTGCAGCAGTATCACAGGCACTCTCTCCCTCACAAGCAAGTCCCCAACCCATCCCTGGCAAGTTCCCCCTCCCCCACCTTTTATTGGCAAGTCTCCCCCACTTCACTGGTGAGCTCCCCCCTTCACTGGCAAGTTACCCCCCCACCCCACCCACCTCGATTCACTGGAAAGTCCCCCCTTTACAGGAAAGTTCCCCCCACCATCAAAGTAATTGGTCCTTCCTCTCCCCCATCACAATAACAGAAACCCTTCTTCCCCCAATGGGGTTCCCCAGAGGTCCTGTTGGCATTTCCAATGTGTGCCAGGGGGCAGTGCCAACCTGTACCGGGGACAGTACCAGGCCACTGCCCAGGCATGTCCCTCTCCACCCCAGGGGTTATACTTAACTTGGCGCGCCCGGCAGGATTTCCTGGACTGAATCCCGTTCTTCTAAATCTGTTGCAAATCTCATGTTGTTAACATTTGAATATTTTGTAAGGGGAGTCATGTGTAAGGGGGACTTGTTAATGATATTCAGATCTATTAAAGTGCACCTATATGTACCCACTCTTTGTTGGTGGGAACCTCATTATGTTACTGGCGAGGGGTGGGGAAAATCAGGAAACAAGATCTCGCTGACGAGAATCTTTTCCTGACTCTTGTGGGATTTTGTGCCAGTGTCACCATTTATGTTTGCGGCGAATGCGGGTGCAAGATTGCCCCCATTGAGTGAGTAGGAAAATACATGGCAAATGCAGTATAATGTGGATAAATCTGAAGTTATCCACTTCAGACAGAGAAGCGGAAGGGTGGAGCATTATTTAAATGGTGATAGATTGGGAAATATTGGCAAACAAAGGAACCTTGGTGTCCTTGTTCACCAATAACTGAAAACAAATAGTTTGGAAGGCAAATAATATGTTGGCCTTCATTGCAGGAGGACTTGAACACAGTAGCAAGGATGACGTACTGCAGCTGCACAGGGCCTTTGTAAGACTACAACTGGAGTATTGTGTGCAGTTTTGTTCTCCTTATCTAAACTTGCCATGGAGGAAGTGCAGTGAAAGTTCACCAGACTGAGAGATTGCGTCATATTCATTGGAATTTAGAAGAATGAGAGGGGATCTAATTGAAATGTATGAAATTTTGACAGGGCTGGACAGATTGGATGAAGGGATGTTGTTTCCTCTGGCTGGGGTTCAAGAATAAGGGGTCACAGTCTCAGAATACAGGGTAGGCTATTTAGGAATGAGATGTGGAGAAACTTCTTCACTCAAAGGATGGTGAACCTGTGGAATTCTCTACCACATAAGACAGTGGAAGTCAAGGCACTGAATATATTTAAGAAGAAAATAGATTTCTAGATTCTAAAGATATGAGGGGATATGGGGAGAATTCAGGAGTGTGGCATTGAGATAGAAGATCAGCCATGATCATATTGAATGGTGGAACAAGCTTGAAGGATCAAATGGCCTACTCCTGCTCCTAGTTTCTGCCCCGACGTCCTGGCAGCAGAGTCACAAGAGGTCTAATATCCTCTGAGTGGTCACGCTCAATTAATGTATCTTTACGTGACATCCCATATCCACTGCACCTTCAACCCATCCTGCTGATCTATACATTGCATCCGAGTCACTTACCCAGCAGCAGTCCCTAGCACTCAGGAATCATGCCGAACAACCAGTTACTCAACCTCATGCTCACATGCACTCCAATGATGTCAGCCTCACAGCCACCTCTTGCTGCCCCCACACATCTCCAGCTATTCAGCTGTCCAGACACATCACCGAAACAAAATGCTATCCAATCAATGACTTTCTTCCTTCTCTTTTGCAGGGAAAGATGGCACACAATAGTTGGGAGCAAAGCAGAACCAGGAAGATAAGGATGCCTGTTCCTCCTGAGTCCACTGGAGGATATGGTTCTCTGCATCATGGTACCAGCTGCAATATACCCCAGGGCATCCACGCAGACAAGAACATAGAGAATGTTCCTACTTTTTGCCCCTACTCAACTCTCAGCCCACCCTCATTCTGTTATCCGACAAACTGCTTATTGGATGACCATGGACCTTCCCAACATCCTTCCCTCACCCCAGTCATCCTTTTTATGATTTTCTGCTTTCATACACCTAAGAATTGTTACCAACCCAGTCACATCCAAGGTGGAGAGCAAAGTAACACCACAAAACTATTGAAGAGGCTGCATCATTTGCATTATTGACAACCACCAACTCAGATACTGACACTGCATGTATTTTAGAGATTAATATAGAACATGGGGTGAATCACTGGGTGTGCAGTGCCACAAACAAATGGTTGAAAGGTTGGTTGAACCAGGGAGAAAGGATAATTCCTGTGCCAACTCAGAGGGTGAGGTTGCTGATTTATTCTGCTACAGGGGACTCAGATGAGGACTTTGATGGGACAACATACACGAAAACATGGAATCTTGCTCAAACACGACTGATGGCATTACACAGAGTTGCCTTCTCTGTTGTCTCTGCTCCGGCCCCCAGACACACTGCAGATCCAGAGGCACTGCTGCTCCACCTTCCATTTCTTTCATTCATTCAGGGGATGTGGGCGTTGCTGGCTGAGCCGGCATTTATTGCCCATCCCTAATTGCCCTTGAACTCAGTGGCTTGCTTGGCTATTTCGGAGGGCAGTTGAGAGTCAACCACATTGCTATGGGTCTGGAGTCACATGTAGGCCAGACCAGGTAAGTTTAGCAGATTTCATTCCCTAAAGGACCAGATGGGTTTTAACAACAATCAACAATGGTTTCATGGTCATGATTAGATTCCAGATTTTTATCGAATTCAAATTTCACCATCTGCCGTGGTGGGATTCGAACCTGTGTCCCCAGATCATTACCCTGGGCCTCTGAGTTACTAGTCCAGTGACAATACCACTCAGCCACTGCTTCCCCACTTTCAGCCTTTGTGATGACAAGCCACCAAATCCTCTGCCCTCCCTCTGAGGATGCAGCAACACTCTGTATCAAATCCAGAAACTCACCAAAACATTTCCAAAAAACACTTCCAGAGTCTTTACAATTGCAAAAGTTAGTTGCAGAAGTTAGTGTAAATGAATTTATCTACCAGTTGTCTGTGGCCCTTTAAATTATTTTAGTGCTGGATCCCTCTTGCAGCTTTGGCAATTAATATGTCAAATAGATTTCTATGGACTATTTAAATTGAGCATCAAATCTGCCAGCACAGCTGTTTGGCATCACAATCTGGCACGATTGCATGAGGATCCTTACCAGTATGGAGAGCCATATTGGAAGCAACAGAGTCCACTCAAGGGGCAGGATTTTCTCAGAAAAATTCTAAATGTCAAACAGGTGAGAAAATGGGAGGTTTTCTCGCCCGTCTTTCAGTGAGATTGGTAATTTGTGGCACTTTGTGTAATATAGGGGCCGTAATGTGATTCTCGGCAGTGGGCGGGGGGGAGGAGCCTCTGGAGTCTCAGATCGCTTGAGAAGCGGGCTGCTGAGCTCTATGAGCGACATTGCGCTGATGCTCCAATCTCCCAGTAAATGTGTACACAGTATACTGGAGATCTGTCACTGCCCCCATGGAATTCGCCTCCCCTGATCGCTGCCCCCACCAATTGCCGCCCCACCCCCCCGATCACCACCCTAACCCCCGATCACTGACCTGTCGATTACTGCCCTACCCTCCATCGCCATCCCCAACGTCAATCACCAGCCTCGATCCACAAACCCCGATCACCACCTCAAACCCCCGATCATTACTCCCTGATTGCCCTCCACCCTGATCGCCATCCCTAACCCCCCCGATCACTGCCCCAACCCTCCGATCGCCACCCCAATCCCTGATCAACACCCCAACCCACAATCACTGCCCCCCAATTGTCCTCCACCCCAATCGCCGCCCCCACCAACCATCTCCTCCCCTCTGCAGAGTTCTCCCCTTCTCTCCCCTCCCACAGACTTCCCCCCACCTCCCCCGTCAGGCTTCACCCCTGCCAGGAACCATCCCCTGTCAAGTCCTGCCACCTTGGCACTACCAGGGTGCCAGGCTGGCACTGCCAGGGTACCAAGCTGGCATTGCTCCATGGGCACAGCCCAGCCCTTTCCCCAGCCACTTGGGGGGGGTTTCAATGGCCTCCAAATCCACTGGCGAGGCCATCACATCCGGTCCTTGTTGGTGGGGACCATATGGGATCCTTGCCTGTGAGGACCTCGAGGACTAAGTTAAATGAGCCCGGACAATTGTGTCCCGAGCCTGTTAATGACATGTTAAATATGTCGTTATGATTTAAATGGGCACGAGGCTGACTTTGCCGGCAAAATATGGCCTGCAGGATTGCGAGAGGCGAGAAACCGGGTGCAAACCCAATTTTTCATCCCTCGTCCTATCTTACCAGTTCGCCACACCAATCAACCAGCAGGACAAGCCAGTATGATCGCGCCCAAGGATTCTCTTGCTGCCAAAGTACAGCTTCAACCCTACAAATCCAAATTTCATGCTCTACCTATGGATTTCAGTGCTTTCCTCCAGAGATGCATCTGTGTGGATTTTCTGGGTTTTTTTCCCTTGGTCATTTATGTTGCTACATTTAATGATTTGTTCTGGTAGAGAGGGAGAAATCAACACCTGGGCAAATGTTAAAGTTCTTGGTAACTGACATGCAGTGTATCTTGAACTAATATTCTGTAAACAATGACTCACAGTCTCCTGGAATCTACAATAAAGACCAGCAGCTCCACCTCGTGGATTTAAGAACCATAAGAATATGTGTGCTGAGAAGGAAATTGTTACCCCATGGATGGTTAAAGTGTTAAAAGTCTGAATCATGACCCCAAACTACCCACTCCCAGGAGGCAAGTTAATCTTCTAAATGTTATAATGAGGTTATGTGCCGTATTTTTATTCATTTAAAATTTAATCCTGGCATGCTGGATTTCCTGAGTCTTGGGAAAGCACTGCAAAAAGGATTGCATGTCTTTGTCCCAAGTTCCCATGATTGGACATCACCCCATCGCACCCGTTATGATCTCCTCCTCCCACTCCCTCCCAATATCCCAACAAGGTCTCCAACCTCCCTCAGAAGACACCAGCCTCCTTCCCTCATCCTGCCCTTTCATGGCCCCACATCACTCCCTGAAAGGCCTCCAATCCCCCTCTTCCCAGCATCTTGAACAACCCCCACCTCCATCCCACACACACACACGCACACACACTGGGGGATCAGACTACCCTCATCCCCAACACTGGGATTTATCTATCCATGAGATAAACCAACACACCCTCAGGGATTTCCACCCCAATTAGGATTGTTCCTCATCCAACTGGAAACTAAGCATTTTGATCAGGCCAGTTTATGGGCAAGGAATTTGTTTTATGTTTCCCGCACTGTACCCTCACTACCCCCACCCAGCCACTCCCAGCAGGTCAACAGAGTCAAAATTTTCCCCAGAGAAAGAAAGATAAGTGCAATGGTTAGCACTGCTCAGCAGCATTATATGTTTAACCTTATCAACACAGGCTTACATACGGTTAATTAATTTGAGACAGGAATAAGAAGGATATAGAGTTCCAATCAGGGCCACTCCTGCACTTGATAGTATCCCATTTACTAGTGATGGATCATCACTGGCACAAAATCTTATGTATAGGTTCACATCTAGCCTTTCGGTTGGACTAGTCCAAATTAGGATTAGAGTAAAAGTTAGAAATAGTGTTTTGAATAAGAAAATATGAATCTCATTAACAGTAATATTGACTTATAAATTCTGATAAAATGTTGCATGTGATATTAGGGATGGTGAATTCCATTCATGGTCTGGTATTACACCAGGTCTTTTGCAAGCAAACTCCATTAATTCACAAGACATTTTAATTAATAACAAATAAATCCATAAATATGAAAATTATTGTGTGACTGGCAACGTAATAGCAAGATTCTGGTGACAAATAAATGGCAACATGCAAGTTCCTTAGCTATTTAAAGGCTTCTAAATAATCCTAAATAGAAACCATCTGAACTCCTGAATTACACTCTTTCCTGTAATCAATCTCAGATAGCCATTACTCAATATAGAATCCATCTGAACTTCTTGATTCGATTAAAACGTTTTAATTCAATCCATTACTTTTTGTTTTTTTTCACTTCATCTCAGTGAATTGGGGGCAGCACGGTGGCACAGTGGTTAGCATTGCTGTCTCACAGGGCCTGGGACCTGGGTTTGATTCCAGCCTTGGGTGACTATCCGTGTGGAGTTTGCATGTTCTCCCCGTGTCCATGTGGGTTTGCTCCGGGTTTCTCCCACAGTCCAATGATGTGCAAGTTAGATGGATTGGCCATGCTAAACTGTCCCTTAGTGTCCAAACATGTGTGGGTTAGGTGGATTAGTCAGCTTACATGCGCAGGGTTACGGAGATAGGGCAGAGGGAAGGGCCTGGATGCAAGTAGGGTGGTGGAGGCAGGCACACTGACATCGTTTAAGACTTACCTGGATAGTCACATGAGCAGCCTGGGAATGGAGGGATACAAACGATTGGTCTAGTTGGACCAAGGAGCGGCACAGGCTTGGAGGGCCGAAGGGCCTGTTTCCTGTGCTGCACTGTTCTTTGTTCTTTGTTCTTTGATGCTCTTATGGAGAGTCAGTATGGATTCAATGGGCTGAATGGCCTCTGTCTGCACTGTACGGATTCGATGGTTCTAATTATCATTCAGCTTTACCTACTGCCTGGGCAAATTATTCATCACAAATTCCTTGGCATCTGGGTTTTAAGAATGTTAAAAGCATGTGAAAAAGAAGATAAGATCATTAATTGTATTACAAAACATTAGAATTATATTATGAGAGTATTAAAATCCCATAAAAAGTTGAACTGCTGGTCCTAATTTGTTCTAATCCAAAATTCCTCCTTAACTACAAACAATTTTTTGAAAGAAAACCAGGAATCTTCAACACCTGCTATTGTTTCTCTTTAATCATTCATTAGCAAATGTCTGTCAACAATCTGAGTTGATTTTCTGTGCAGTTTTTCTATTATTGGATGAAGCTTGGCTCTTACATCTTTACCACTCTTTGGTACATCGATGTGCTGTGCAGTTACACTGCAAGCTTATCTCACACATCATCCCATATGTCTTATTTAGACCCTGTTGTCAATTATTCATGCTAGTGAAGTTCTCCATTGCAGACATTAATTTCTAATGTGTCGGTGCGGACTTGATGGGCCAAAGGGTCTCTTCTGCACTGTGTGATTCTATGATTAGGCAAAGGGAAATGTTGACATGACCAATAAAAGTAAACTGAAATATATCTCCTAAAACATTCAGAAAATGACATTTAAGTATATTAACTAAGGCTCTTGCAATTCATTTTTGATCTTTCTTTTTCCTCAAGCCAAATTGAGTCCTATTATATCTGCCTTGTAACCTTTCTATTCCTTCAACATCTAATAGTGAAATGCTCAAAACAACACACGCTACTCCAATTGTGGGCTTTTTTTTATGATCTTACTCGACGTGTTCTTTTCAATATCAGCAGTGTGGTTACTGACCTTCAACACAGTTGCTACATTCAGCATGGTTACTAGGGAGGGACAAACGACAGCAAAGATAACCAACATGATTGTATCGGATGAATAAACTGTAACATGAATACTAGGATTGAACAAATTGCAGTATGGTTACAAGAGATCAATAAACTGCAGCATGGTTTATGGGGATAAGTAAACTGTTGCTAGGAATGAATAAAATGCAGCTCTCTATACAAATAATGTTAAGGCCCAGATCAGAAACTCCAAGGTATTTCATGAAGTTAACCTCGACTTAACTTTACATTTGATTTTGGCATTAGGGTGAGCATAAGGTGTTTCACTCCAGGGGCAGGATTATCTGGCCATGCTTGTCCCAAGACCGGAAAATCGTGCCCAAGGTCAACGGACCTTTGCATGGTCCATGTCCCACCTGCTACGATTCCCGTGGTGGCCAGGAGGGGAAAATTCCGCCCCAAGTATGATTCAAGTAATCCATTAGGAAGCTTTAATCAAAACAAACTTTATTTAAGAACACAGTTAAAACATAACAAAAAGAATTAGCATAACTTTTACCAATTAAAATACTTAGAAATGACAAGGTACAATCCTTAACAGCTGGCTATCTCCATTCCAATTTAAAGCAATACCCATAGACTTAAATCCCTTCCGTAGAACAAGTTAGCACAGAAACCAGAGGTACTTACATGATGCTAGATTTTCAGCTTTTTAACACTTCTGGACAGAGAAAGATCCACTCTCAAGCAGCAAAATCTCCAAGAAAGAAATTTATCGAATGGCAGATCCAGTCTCACACTTCAGAGGGGAAAAGAGACACTGTTGTCTCTCAACTCCAAAAGCAGCATCTAAGCTTGAATATCCTATGTGAGCCCAACTTCACCATCACATGACCATACCTGCCAATCATCCCAATCAAGTCCCACTCTGCAAAATTCCTGGGGAAAATAGCAGAACAGCATTAGTTCATGTAGAAAACCAACATTCTAGCCATAGAAGCAATTATGCTGTTGCAGCAACGATACAGGATGGCAGTAGACACAATGGCCAGAACTCTACCACCTCGCCTGCCATGGAATCGGCGGGTGAGCGTCCGACAACGGAAATCTCCATTGACCTCGGGCAGGAATTTCCGGTCTCACCCGAGCGAGACCATAAAATTCCGCCCAATGGCTCTGAGTGCATAAAACTGCTACAACAGATCCTGCACAAAAACATGGCTCAAATACATTTCTTAAAGACACAGTATTGCCACAGTAAACACCAACCCAAGAGAGCTACACACCAATTGAGAGGCTGAACAAGAGAGAGAGTTGAACATTGACTGAGGTTCTTTTATCCAATAAATCCAGAGACGATACATTAAATATCTGTGTTGAATTTGTGAGACTTGCCTAGTGGAGCATTTGAGTGTCTGATGAGATTGTTGACCCAATAATATTGTGCATCTGTAGGCTAATAAGTTAATTTGATATTGCCACATTGTTGTAATATTAAATTACTGGCTGTACCATATGTATAAAAATCTTTGATTCATTCCACATCCAGAATAAGAGAGAAGATTCTCAGTTTAGAACCATAACATCTCTTCTGCAACCTGGCATGCCTATGTAGTCCAACTTGCTCCTGTATTCATTCATATATGCATTTTGTATGCTGCTCCAGATCTGAACCCTTCTATCGCTTTGTCCTTCTGTTCCTTCCAGGCTCTTCTCTTTTGTTTCATCCCACTTCAGTCATTGAAGTTCTCCATTTTCTCAGTTACCTTCTGTGTACCTTTCCCTCCCACCATCCCAACACCACAATTCTCCCTCTTCCCCGCAACCACCCCCCGCCCCCACCTCCCACACCCACCTACTGTGTCCTAATTCTTACCCCAGCTCCTATCCATCATTGCTTTTCTGCCTTCCCCCTCTCCTGCCTCAGTTCAGGCTTGGAGAAGCTCATAGCTACCCTGTATTCCTCACTCAGCATTGTTCAAAGGGCCCATTGAGACACTTATTACTTCCTTTTACAAACAACAACTTGAACTGCCCCATTATTCTCTCCCCTGCTGACTGTCAAAAACATTGACAGAGTATGGGAAGATTGTGTGGGGTAACTCACTGAAAAAACTAGAGTGAAACACCTCAACCCCATAAAAAATTATGACAATTCCTCTTGTCTATTGTCCAGCTCAGTGTCTTTGTTTGATTCCACTCTTAATTATATAATCAAGACAGAATCCTCACAAGTGACTTCTCTCACTCCCGCACCCTCTACCCCCATCCCCCACTACAGTGATACTTCTGATTGCCTCAAGGATCTGTCCTTAACTGCCTCCATTATATCATCTATCATCTATATGCTGCAGCTTGCCAACATCATCCAAAGGGCAGAATTTCTCAGTCCGGTGAGGGCAAGTTGGAGGCGAATGGACAATGAAAATAGGGGAGCTGTGTTGGTACAGCTCCTTAATGCGTTCCCACCAGCAGGCAAGTTTTCTAGGGGTGGACCAGGATGCAGATCACATCTACTTCACAGAAGATTCAGTTTATTTAAGGCCCCAATTAAGGGTGATCTTTTGGGCTCTCTAGCATTTTGTTGGTGGCAGATGATTTCCCTGCTGAATAGGGAAGTTGCCAGCTTGTTGGAGTTGGATTCCCTGCAGTAGGTTTGAGGCAGTAGAACCGAAGGTCATTGCCCAATTCTAAGCCTGCACAAAGGAAAAGTTGTCCCCCACAGTCCAAATGACCCCATTGTGGGTTTTCCACCATTGATTGGGGCCTTCTGACATCCCCAGTGTGCATTATTAACTTAGCTTTGCACCCCCAAGGATGCCTCAATGTTGAGGCATTCTTGAGCTTCCCTACCTACCTCAGCACGCCCAGCTCTCCCAGTGGGACTTAAGCTGTCGACTTTCTGATTGGGTCAGCAGCATCAAAAGCCTGCCGCCTTCCTTAATAGGATGACTAATGCAGAGGCAATCAATTAGGAGGCTGCCTCCAGGCAAATTGCAACTTCTGACAGGCTGCCAGCGGTTGAGTGCTTGAGATCTTCATTTGTCCCTGATATCGTGGTCCCAACATCCACAAGAAAATCTTGCCTACACGGTCAGGTTTTATATGTATGCCAATGATAACCAGCTCATTACCTATGCCAGATTGCTTGTCCTACATCCATTCTTTGATGAGTCACAATTTCCTCTAGCAGAACATTGGGAAGGCTGAAGTCATTAGCCAGGATTTTCTGTTCCTGATTGTGTCATACAGGTTTTATAACGGCAGCAGGAAATATTGCGAGAACTGCAAAATTGCGTTTTACGTTGTTGTAAGCACGTGACACAATTTCTGGAGGCATTATCATTTGACATATCATTATCTACACAGGAATTCACCCTGGAGCCACCCTATACCCCACCCGGCACTAACCTGACACTGCCTCCGGCACTGCTGGGCATTGTCCTAGGGCATTGACTGGGGAGACTTGCCTGGCACTGTCCATGCTGGGGGCAGTGCCCAAGAAATGCCAGGGTAGTGCAGGGGGTCGGTTTTCCAGGGTGAACTCTTTTGCTCTCGGCACTGGAGCGGCCTTTAAAAATGGTGCCCCAATCCTCAAGTGTCTAAGTTGCTGGCAGGGCGAGCAAATCAGAGGCCGCCCCACCAGTGATACATATGCCTTTCCCACCTGCCATTGGCCTTTGCCGATTTCCAGGAAAATTTCACCCATTGTGTTTGGCCCATGCCAGAAACTCTGTTCCCTTATCAACAACTCCATGACCCTTCCTGACATATTAGGTAACCTCTCAATGTCCATGACAGTTCAAGTCAGGGCCACCGTTGGAAAGCATTATCTATTGAGATTGCAGCACAACTGATCACAATCCATTGACTTTTGGGAACATTATGTTTCACCTTGATAACAGTTGCTCTGTCTCTATAGGTTGTGAGTGTGATGTACTGTAAGCCAGTAACAGTGTGGAATAGAATCATAGAATGGTTAGCACAGAAAGGGGCCCCTCAGCCCTTCATATCTGTAACAGCTCTCTGCAACAGCAACTCAGCCACCCTTTCCCCAGGGTCTTGCAATTTTTTTCTCTTTGGATGATCCAATTCCCTTTTGAAAATCACAGCTGATCTTCCACTACCATACTCTCAGGTAGTGCATTCCTAAACCTAACCACATGCTGCATTAAAAAACATTTTCTCATGTCACCTTCGACTCTTTTGCCATTCATCTTAAATTGGTACCCTCTGGTTCTTGATCCCTCCACCAATGGCAACAGTTACTTCCTATCAATCCTGTTCAGACTCCTGATGACTCTGAATCAAATCACCTCTCATCTTATTGAGGAAAACAGCCCCAAATGCTCTGATTTATTTATGCAACTGAAGTCATTCACCCTTGGGACCCTTGTCATAAATCTTTCCTGCACCCTTTCTATTGTCTTCACTTCCTTTCTAAAGTGTGGTACTCAGAATTTGGATACAATATTCCAGTTGAGACTGAATGATTGTTTTCTAAATGTTCACTATAGCTTCTTTGCTTTTATATGCCATGCCTCTATTTATAAAGCACAGGACCCCATACTTTTTAAAATTTGTTAATGGGATGTGAACATGCTGATAAAACCAACATTTAATCATCTTTGAGAAGGTGGTGTAAAGCCACTTTCTTGAATCACTGCAGTCTCATAGTGTAGATACACTCAAAGTGCCATTAGGTAGGGAGTTTCAGGTTTTTGACAACAAAGGAATGACAGTATTGTTCCAAGTTGGGATGTTGTGTAGCTTGGAGGGAAACTTGGAGGTGGTGTTGTTCTTTATTCATTATGCCTTATCCATCCGTTCGTCAACAATTTGTGCACATATACCCACAGGTCTTTTTCCTCCGGCACCCAACATAGAATTGTATCCTTTATTTTGTATTGCTCCTCCTCATTTTTCTAACCACAATATATCGCTTCACACTTCTCTGTACTAAATTTCATCCGTCATATGTCCACCCATTCTGTCTGTGTCTTCTGGAGGTGTACTAGTATCCTCCAGTTCATAATGCCTTTGTAAAGTATTATTGTACAAACTATAATACAAATAAGGTTGTTTTATTTTCTTATGTGAATGACTAATCCATAAATATTAACAACATATAATAAAACATGTGGAGGAGGAGTTTGAAGGGGACACATGTTTATCAACTCATTTATCTATTTTAGTATGTTTGCTTTCAACCATGGTGAACAGTAATGAAGTTTATTCACATTTATTTTCAGGATATATTTTACTGTTTTCTTACAAAAAAATGGCATTCTCTCTAAATACAAATTGGGATATAGCATATCCTACATATACCACACAAAGTAATGAATATTGGTATCATTCATAGTTCTTTAATGAAGCAAATTACCAAACATGATTTTCATTTTCAGGTGTGCTACAGGTGAGGCCTGGCAAGAGATCATGTTATCCTGTCTCCCAGGAAAACGTTGTGAGAAAGAGTCAGCATTTCACGTGCCAGAATCTAACTGTGGAACCCATTTTGCTTTCTTCTACTTTGTTAGTTTCTACATGCTATGTGCTTTCTTGGTGAGTACATATCCAGAAGGAATATTAGAATTTTCAATTTAATCTATGTGGTGTTCAGTAGGAATATATACTACTCAAAAAATATTACTGGAGATTATGTATTCTGTGAATTCAATCCCACCCTCCCTATTGAAACTTCTGCAGCAGTATAGTGATAAATGTAGCCCAGTGCTACAATACTAATGAATGGTGAGGAATGACACGTTTGCACTAAATGTTCACCTTATTGGCAGGAGAAGAGTCAGAAGTTCCCGAGCTCAGCAGAATCCTTGAGTACTGAGTTATGAGGCAGATGCCAGGGACCATATGGTAGGGAGTTAGGGCAAATTGGAGGGGAAACTTAGTCCAATCTCCTTATCCACATTTCTAAGCAGCATGCTTTGAAAAACAAATTACTCTTTTTAATGGCACATATTATTGCACCATGCAATTAAAATCTGAGTGATGGCCGTAATACACTTTTTCCACCTAGCAGCCATTTTACTCCACTGTTTTCTCAGTTGATTGAAGCACCTGCCAGACTCAGGTTGATCCTTATGAATAAATTTAAATCTTGATCCAATGCAATCAGTGAGATCCTGATGCAGTTTTAGTTACCTACTGAGCAGAGCACCCATAGTGGAGATCAATCAGGTATGGTTAAAACTTTGTGGCGTCTAGAGGAGCTGGAATACTCCTACAAATACAATCCTCCCACCCCCATCCCCATTGATGACTTATCCTGACTGTCAGCTTGGCACAATCTTTGCAGGGCCAAATGATGGTGAACCACTTCAGGGTGCCCTTTTAGTGAGCAGCTGGCCAGCAGAATGTTAATAGACCTCGACCATTAAAATGGACCTTTTTTAAATGACAGGTCCTAAGCCTTACATCCCTTCATCTTTCTGTCCACGCGCTAACAGTCCCATTCACACTCCTGTTAACAGTCCCATTCCCACCCCCATCCCCATGTGAGTTTTACACAGACAAATGTGATGCACAAGCATGCAGAGATCGTTTAAAATATGTTGAGGACATTTAGTGACTGTAAAGGAATGGGCAATATAAATATAAAATTATATTAAAATAAATAGATTATGGTTTTAGGTGAGAAATAATTTTGTATGACTGTATTAAACATTTATGCTCCTGCTTTTGTTAGGGCCCTGGATCAGAATCCAATGGTATATCAACAGCTTGGACCCCAACAATTTTTCTATTTTGGCATAAATATGAGGAAAGGATGCTTCACCCCAGGAGTAATTTCACTGACAAATTAGGGATGTTTTATCAAAACAAGCTTTATTCACAACACAGTCTAAGCATAAGTCTAACAAAATGAAATAGTTTAACAATCGTTAAACAACTCGATCAGGCGGGGTGGTTCGAGTGAATCCCAGTAGCCCTCACGTCTGTCAGGAACCCCGATTTTTGGCTGAGGAACCATTCACCAGAGCATCAGGATTCTTGCCGGCCATCTGAAGTTGGAGAATTGCCCCCAGTATGATTTTAAAGCATTCCAAAGCATAATAGACGCTATCATGTTGGAGATGGCATCACACCTAAGTGTTCGACAAATCATTTTCTCTCTGCATAGGGACAGTATATTCTTTTCCCCAAGATGCAACATGTGTAATCAAGCAATGAATTCTTTTGACATGCTAGATTCTCATATTAACAAGAAAATGCCTTCCAAATCCTTTTCTATGACAATAGTGTCTGCTTAATTAAGTTAAACATTTGTCCAAGATAACGTAATGAAAAGCTAGTGAAGCCCTTTGAATATTTCAAGTAATCTGTAATGAAGTTCTGCAGGTACTGCAATGAGTGATTTAAATAATTTCATGTCATCTGAAATATTTTCACATTGCATCCTTTACTGCTCAATTAGGCTTGAGCTCCATTTTTACGATCAGAAAGAATATCATGTTCTTTTTCACCTTATTGCTGTGTTGTGATACACTAATGGTGGGATTCTCCAATCTTATTCATTCCTGCCTTGCTGCCAGTGAGAATGGAGAATTTGACACTCAGCCAACACTCCATTCACTGCAGTGGCACCGGAGAATCCCAGCCATGGATGAGGTCAGAGGTTTCCGGCGTGTGTTTGTATACATTGTCATTGCATGACACTAAATGTAATTATTGTTTGTGAGCTAGCATCAAATGGTGTATTAGTATTATTTCAGGAATTCAGGATAATTACAGATGAGAGATGCCATTCAGCCCAATTTACTTGGTCCAACTATAGTGTAAGGTCCTAGCTCATATGGGGTTAATGCGGGAATGAATACTGTAGCACCCACACAATGTGAGAGAACACATGACCTTAAGGGTTAGTCTAGTTTTCAACAGATCATGGAGCAAGCATGGAGACAACTCCTAACTTGAACCCTTGACTGTATGTGTATAGTTCTTGCGGTGAATAAATACATACAGTTAACTTACTTAAGTCGACGAAGACTTCATTAAGACTGAACAAACTGTATCCAACACCCTACAACATGGTGCCAGTGAATGGACAAACACAAAATCTCATAAAAAATGCAGAAAAACTAAAATCACATTACTGAGGACTTTGGAAAAAATAAATTCATTAGAAACATGATTGTTCAGATAAAAAGACAGAAGCTCAACAAATTAACACACTGCTTTATTTGGAAGGCCTGGTGGCAGACAACATTATAGCTGGAAAAGGAATCAAATAATCATCTGTCAAATTTGAAGTACTAAAGTACTAAAGTTATTCAATGTTTATTTTAACCAAAAATGTAACAACATATCTTAAAGGGCTAAATTTAATAAGCATGGCTAGCAGTCAGGAAAACCCATAAAGTCATTCATTAATAATCGTTATATGATAGCTGAAAGCTACAACTACAAAGACCTGAGGCGGAATTTTACAACCTCATCACGTTCCCTTTACAGCGGAAAAAAGTCATGAAATCAGGTGTGATGCGACTAGCAGTTTTCGCGCCCATTCTCATTTTACCACAAAAAAATCGGCGCAATCAGGACTCTGCCCAAAACGAGCGAAATGTCAATTTGCATTTTTTTGCATTCATCACATTGCAATTAGAGAGCTTCACTCTCAATCGTCCCAGCTCACCTGCCTTAACGACTTTGTTCGCCGCAGTTGGAATCAGTAAGGAAAACATTTCAAGTATAATAGGCACCGGAGCAGTGAGGGTGAGCGAGGAGATAAGTCTCTGCTTTCAAATTGTTTGGACTCTCAGCACAAACCCAGGTTTGAGCACTGACCTTGGGTCTTAGTGCTGACTCTAGACCCCACTACGAGCAGCAGCAAGCACTGCTGCTGATGGGAAATGGGCTGGGAACTCTCTGAATTGGCAGTGCTGCAGCCTCAGGACTTGTCAAGCAGCAGTGTTGGTGGCCAGTACTGCATGGGTTCTAGGTGTGTGTTTATGAGTGGAAGAGGGGAATGGTGGGTGGGGCTGTGTTGTCATTCTGGGAGGCTGTGGGGGGGAATGTGGGGGGTGTGGGTTGCTGGGGGGTTGTTGGGGAGAGTGTGGGGAGTGTGTGTTGCTGGGCTGGAGGCGAGCAGAGTTCTTTAACCTCTCCATCTGTCTCTCCCCCACCCCCCCCATTTCAGATTGATGAGATGGCTTTTGCAGTGCAATCCATTGAACTTGCTGTTCTTTTGGTTGCTGCTGGAGCTGAGGAGGAGGAGCAGGAGGCTGAATTGTGGGCGGAGGAGGCCCAGGCTTTACCACTTGCAGGAGGAGAGGGAGACAGCTGCCGGAGGCAGCATGTGGCCACCATTCACCTGGGGAGGTGGTGGTGGGGGGGGGGGGGGAGGGGGGGGGGTGTTGGGAGGGGGGAGTAGGGCGGGGAGGGGAGGTGGGGTGGGGGGGGAGGTGGGAGGGGGGAGCGGGGTGGGGGGGGAGGCGGGGGCGGCTGGGGGGGCTGGGGGGAAGTGCAGGAGAAGGAGGGAGCAGAAATGCTGGCAGTTCCGCATGCATGGTTCCTTTGGACTGTTGGACATAGCCTGCACCCGATGGCTCCAGCTCCGAAAGGAGACAGTGCGACACCTGTGCCATTTGCTGCAAGACCTAGCAACTTGAGGCGGGGATAGCACCCACTCCTGGTGGCTATGAAAGTGAAGGCCGCCTTCAACTTTTATGCCACTGGGTCCTTCCAGACGCCAGTGGAGATCTTTGAGGCATTTCCCAATCATCCATCCACAAGTGTGTGAAGGAGGTCACGGATGCCCTGTATTCCCAGGCTGGCCAGTATATTAAATTTGACCTGGATCAGGCCCAGCAGGAAGCCCAGGCTGCAGGATTTCCAGCCACCGCGGGCATGCCAAATGTGCAGGGGGCTATAGACTGCACCCACGTCACTCTCAAGGCCCCGGTGAAGAATCCTGGAACATTCATGAACAGAAAGGGCTTTCATTCAATAAATATGCAGTTGGTGTGTGACCATCAGCTGAACATCATGGCACTTCTGTGCCAAATACCCCAGCAGCCATGCATGACAGTTTTACATTGAGGAGCTCCGATGTCCCGGAGGTCTTTGAGGAGGAGCTCAGGGTGCAGGGATGGCTCGTCGGAGACATGGGGTACCTGCTTCGGACTTGACTGATGACGCCTGTGCGGCAGCCTGAGACTGAGGCGGAGACCCAATATAATGAGGCCCATGTTGCCACCCAGTCAATAGTGGAGCGGTGCATAGGGCTCCTCAAAATGTGGTTCAGGTGCCTGGACTGCTTTGGCAGGGCCTTTCAATATAGCCCCCTGATATTGTCCCGCATTGTGGTGGTGTGCTATGCCCTACAGAACCTGGCACAGCAGCGAGGAGACCTTTGGAGGAGGAGGACGTGGAAACCGACCAGCCTGGTGTCGCTGAGGCGGAAGCCGCCCAGCAGGAGGAGGAGGATGACGATGACGAGCAACACCACCCAGACACTGGAGGGCTGACAGCAGCAAGGGTCAGGCATACAAGGGTGACGAGGGAGACCCTGATCACCACGCGCTTTGGTCACTAGGGGCCTCTGTTGCCTCATGTAGGTTTCATACCACCCCACCCCCTGCAATCCTACAATTTCCTGCAACATTGAAACATCAGAGTGTTGGACCTGGGTACACTGTCTTAGCGAGTTTCTGTGGCAAGCAGGAGGGTAATGACGACTTGCTATGCGCTATTGTGATGGTGCAAACTAGCCTGACTTCTACCTGAGCTCCATATGCATGCTGGCACCTGGGCCCACATCAGGGAGCACTAATCACCCATGCAGGGCCCCAGGGCAGGTGGGGTGGGGGTTGGGAGGATGCTGGCAATCTCTCCTGTGTTCTGGGGATACCATGGCAGATGTTGCAAGTCACTGCCAATGCATGCCACCTGCTGTAGCCAGTGAATTTTTTGAGCGCCTTGATTTTCACAGTGGTAGTGCGCTGAGGGGCCTTCCCCATTGACATCAATGTGCAGGGTCCTTCTGGTGATCTTGGACTAAGTACATTCCTGTTAGAGGCTAATCAGAGACAAATTAGTCGCAGGTGTTGGGTGAAATATTCATGCCAATAAAAGTGCATTCAAAATAATTGATCAAATAAAAGCATGTAAAAGTGAGACTTTAAAGGGCCTAAATATTCTATCCAACGAGTGTTGCCCTTCACCCGTGCTATCTTAGTGTCGCTACAACTTCTTAACTTTATGTGGGCTGCCACTATATCTCAGTGTCTCCCCAGGATGTACATCGGAGGTGGAGCTGGCCAGTTGCCTACTGCGCCCTGTGGCCTGTGATGCCCTTGGCGATCGTCCTCTGGAGGGCCTGGACCTTGAGGACCCTGGCTGGCTTCCAGGTGTCAGGGACGTATCCATGACAGCCTCTTCATCCTGCTGCCCCTGAGATATCCCCATGTCAGGAAGGGGTGAGTCAGAAGGTGTAGCCTCAGCTGCAGTCCCCTGTGGAAGGCCTTGGCACAGACTTAAGTCTTTCATCCTCACTTTGGGTTCCTGTAGGTCTCTTGGTCACTTCATGGGACAGCAATGCTTCTGCAGTGAGCTCCAGAAACTATGGCATCACCAGGCCATGCCAGTCCTGGAGGACCACCTGCATTCTTGCCATAGTGGTCGAGCCCTCTGCGAAGGCCCTCTGAGTCAGGGGCCACCTGTCAAAGGCAGCAGCAAGTACTCTCTGAGACTGGGCCACGCTCTGCAGCCCTCAGCCATGACCCTCTGCAATTGGGCCACATTCTCAATGTCTGCTCCCATAGCCCACTGTGCCTCAGCACTGTCCCGCTGGGTCTGCTGCAAGCTCTGCAGCCTCTCTGCTGTGACCCTCTGTAACTCGGCCACATTCTCAAGGGCTGCAGCCATAGCCCACTGTGTCTCAGCACAGTCCCACTGGGTCACCTGCAAGCTCACAAACCTCTCAGCCATGGGCCACAGAGTCTCGATAAGCCTGTTGAGGCCTTCAGCTGTGGCCTGCTATGACTCAGCCATGGCCCTCTGGGACTCCACCGTGGCCTTCTGTGACTCGGCTGTCGCTTGGACCCTGCCACTCATGGCGAGGATTTCCTGGCCTAGGCTTTCCACCTGGGGCGCCACCTTTGCAGTGTTGGCCTGGGAACCACACAAGACAGGTAATAGTTGGTCCCCCTGAAAGCTTTGTGAAACAGGGTACACAAGGCAAGCAATACTCTAATCGACCAGTAGAACAACTGTGCCAGCGCTGTGGAGCAAAGTGCTCTATAGGCGAGATCAATGTCCTGTAATTTTAGTCCAGTGCTTTCCCTGTAACAGAATTTGACTTTTTGGGTAGAAGTTTCTGAAAAAATGGCGAAGTGTCAGGGTCTAACTGAAAACTGCGTGTTTCTCTACAGAATTACAGACAAGGTTTTAGACCAGACTTTCTAGCACTTAGTGCACAAAAAATCTGGGGTGTGGTTTATGCCGTCTCTGGTGGGGTGGGACCTGATGAAGCCGACAAGGCCAGTTCCACAGAGATCGGGGCTGCAGTAGCTGGCCCCTTTAAGGTGGAGAGGTTCATGTGACCCAAGTGCCCAATGGGAAAAGAGAGCAGGGATTTTAGGGCAGAGTGCAGGCTTTTGTAGCCAGAGTGGATCCTGGTAGCTGGAAATACTCTGCGTATATATTGTGTTTGTAAATAAACCATTGTAGTTCGTTATACTAACTGGTGGTCACCAATCCTGGCAACTACTACAAGGGCGCCATCTTTAAAGGGCACCCCAATCTGCATTTAAATTAAGCTCCCCCAATACCCCCCTAAACATGGAGTGCTACCCCCACAAGCTGTAGGGCAACCCCCCCCCCACCACCATAGAAGTATCTGGTGTACTCTCCCCCTTCTTTCCCCCCCCCACCAACACTGTCATTGGGGCTCTCCCCTCTGCCCCCATCACACATAAGGGAACTTCCTCGCAATGGAAAAGTATTACCTCTGCCAGAGCCCACTTGGCACTGTTCATTTCATGTGCCCTGAGAAGTGCCCACTTGGCACTACCAGGGTGCTAAGGAGCAATGCCCAGCCATGGCCCTCAACACCTGAAGCCATGGCCCTCAACACCAGTAATGATTCACATCAATATGATATCATGCTGCTGGCGGGGGTGGGGGTGATGCATCAATTGTGGGTAGAGGATATGGCACAAAGCCATTTAATTACATTCAAATGTTTTCAAAACCATGGACATCAGGTTCACACCAAAGGGTGTGAAGTGTGAACCTGATCATGTCACCTGTGGGGAAGATCTCAAACTGAGGTCTCACCAGTACAAATCCCATTATAGCTGTAAAATCTCACAAGAGGTCCATAACGAGAATTATGCCCATGGCAAATTGGGCTGCTAATTTCTGCCCTCCAGCAAACTCTGCAAGGCCAAGTATCTAAACACACAGAAGATCCAAAGGTTGAGACTGCACACTAAGAGGGCACACAACCATGCTTCTTAGTTGAGGTCAAAGATCCTGTATTTTCATTTTGGAATGTGGACATTTTAGTTAACGGCCTTCTCACAAACTTTAAATTGGGCACAGGAGCCAGTTACGGTCTTATTGGACAAAGAATCATGGCTGGGAGACCTCTGGCTTCAAATGACATACACATCATTCTAGAGGCCTGGAAGAACCTAATTTCCAGTTATAGGCATGATTCTGGAGCCATTAAGGTGTGCCAGCAAACAAGGATGGCGTGCATTGATGAATATTAAGTGTGCATTGTTGGCATTCAAGAAGGCATGTGAATATTCCTGTAGGGATGGTATCCTTGCTTTGCAGCTGTGTCAATATGCAAGAATGCTAAACCACTGCTACATATATCAACCTGTAGAGATTTTGCATGTGGTATGCAGAGATTCCTGTTTCCAGATATCTAAAGTAGCTGTTACTGGGTAATGTTTCGTCATCCAACTGCATTGTAAAGTCAGAATCTTATACTGGTTTTCTTTTTAAATTTTTTGAAACTTAATATAATGTGTATTTTTTTTCTCAGATCATCAACCTCTTTGTGGCTGTAATCATGGATAATTTTGACTATTTAACTCGCGATTGGTCCATTCTTGGTCCTCATCATCTGGATGAATTTAAGAGAATCTGGGCTGAGTATGACCCTGAAGCCAAGTAAGTGTTACACTTAATTCCTAGAATTTAAAACATTCATTTTAATTACTGTATACACTTTTTTGTTTTATATTCTATGTTGATCTAACACAAACCCTATTCTATATGTCATATTTATCTGCATCTTAGACTCTCAGCTGTACATTATGCGTTAGCCTAACTTCCAGACTTTAGGCTTGAAGAATCACCACTTCTGTTTCCTAACTCTGAACCATACATTATATGAAAGTATACCATAGATGTTTCCCTTTGCTACACTTGGGGAATCAACATAAGTCCAGTGTAGGAAAAACAGAGGTGCAGAGATAAATTTCTGAGACAGGTTTCTGCCACAGTGGGTTGTACTGCATTGTGCCCATTTGTATCAATGACAGTTCACCCGCAGCTCAGTTGTAACCTATATGTCAGGGTCATCAGTGCTTATGTCTCTGCCTTGATGATATCCTCACTGCCATCCAAAAGACAAAAACGTCATCCTTTGGGGATCTTTGACGCAACAATTGGCCATGAGTCTGATTTCTGGAATGGAAACGAGGTGGAAAAGGTCACTGCAAATGGCATCCTCCTGCTTATAAAGTGTGCTCAGCATGGCCTCCTCCTCTGTCAGTGGATAAATTGAAACCCACATGGAGGAATCCTAGATGAAAGCATTAACACCTCCTTCATTATGTCATTGTGCTGGTCAAAGGTCTAAGTATGGGTTATTGATGCCAGCTAGACAGATTATCGACTTGTTTGATGAACATTCACTGAGCACTAAGACATTGTAAGATACGGAAGTTCAAGAAAAAGAAGATCACTGTCACAGCCCTAAAACAGCCCAAGCAAAGAGAGGAATTCCAAGTGCAGCTCATGACTAAACTGGAAAATCTTTCCAGATTAAATTGCAGAAGACTGAAGTTAAACAAAGTTAGTTGTAGTTGATTCTTGTTCCCAGACCATTGGGTTATGCATCGCTTTCACCAGGACTGGTTTGCCTAAAATGATGCTCAAGTATGTGACCTCCTGGAACAAAAACAAGTTTTCATTGCCTGGCAGAATAACCCAAGGTTTCAACTCAAGAAGGCTCCTTAGTGTCCCAAAATGTGTAGATTAGATGGATTAGCCATTGGAAATGTGTGGAGTTATGGGGATAGGGCAGGGTAGAGGGCCTAGGTCAATTACTCTGTCAGAGAGTTGGTGCAGACTCGATGGACCATATGGCCTCTTCTGCACTATAGGGATTCTATTATTCAATAAGGCAGCTTTTGATCAGCACAAGGCTGACACCCAAAGACAGATCAAGGAAGTGTGGTGGGAAAAGAAAACCTGATATGTTTTTATGAATTCGTTCACAGGATGTGGGGGTCACTGGCAAGGCCAGCATCCCTAATTGCTCTTGAGAAGATGTTGATGAGCTGCCTTTTTGAACTGCTGCAGTCTTTGTGGTATAGGTCTACCCACAGTGCTGTTAGGAAAGGAGTTCCAAGATTCTGACCCAATGATAGTGAAGGAACAGCGATATAATAAGCTGATAATAATAACATGCAAAGTGTTTTTGAAGCCACCAGGGCCAGATTAATAGACTGAGCTCAATCGGACAAAATCCCATTCGTTCACAAGATGCTGTTTTCGTTCTTAAGAATGATAATGCCATCCATCAATACTGGAAGGAATGTTTTGAACAACTCCTCAACCGTGAATCTACAGTGGCAGTTGATACTCTCCAGGCTTCCCCTAGTACCCTGTGGTAGAAATCTATTGGTGAACCACCACGAATGGGAGAATTTGGTCAGGAACTCTTTATTGCATTCATTGAACTGACAATGGTGAGATTGGGCAGAGTCAACATTGATTTATGGAAGGAAATCATGTTTGACAAATCTGTTGCAGTTTTTTGAGACTTTGACTAGTAGAACAAATAAAAGAGTACCAATGGATGTGGGTTATTTGAGTTTTCAGAAGGTTTTCAATAAAATCCCACAGAGGGAGTTAGTAAGCAAACTTCAACCTCATGGGATTGAGGGAAACATACTGACATGGATTGAGGATTAGTTAATGGGCAGAAAACAGAAAGTAGGTATAAATAGATCATCCTCAGGTTGGCAAGCTGTTACTAGTGGGATACCACAAGGATTAGTGGATTTTTAAATTAATTCGTGGGCCAACATTTATTGCCCATCCCTAATTGCCCTTGAACTGAGTGGCTTGCTCGGCCATTTCAGAGAGAAGTTGAAAGTCAACCTGTGGTTCTGGAATCACATGTAGGCCAGGCCAGATAAGGGCGGCAGATTTCCTTCCTGAAAGGACACTAGTGCACCAGATGGGTTTTTCTGACAATCGACCATGGTTTCTTGGCCATCAATGGATCCTTAATTCCAGGGCTTGAGCCCCAGCTATTCACAATCAATATCAGTTAGTTGGATATGTGGACCAAACGTAATATTTCCACGTTTTCTGATGACACAAAGCTTGATAGAAATGTGCATTTTGAGGAGAATACTAAAAGGCTTCAAGGAGACTTCGATAGACTGAGTGGGCAAGAACACGACAGATGGAATGTAACATGGAAAAACGTGAAGTTCTCCAGTTTGGTGGGAAAAACAGAAATGCAGAGTATTGGAGGGATTGGAAAATGTTGATGTCCAAAGAGTGCTCTGTTCATAAGTCACTGAAAGCTCACATGCAAGTGCAGCAAGGAATTAGAATGGCAAATAGTATGTTAATCTTTATTGCAAGGGAATTTGAGCTCAGGAGTAAGGAAATCTTGCTGCATTTGTATAGAGCATTGGTGAGGCCATGCCCGGAGCATTGCATACAGTTTTGGTCTCTTTATCCAAGGAAATGCAATAAAGGCTCACTTGGCTAATCCATTGAATGGCAGGATTATCCCATGAGGAGAGATTGAGGAAACTGGGCTTGTATTCTCTGGAGTGTAGAAGAATGAGTGGTGTTCTCATTGATGTGTACAAAATTCTTACAGAGCTTGACAGGGTAGGTGCAGGAAGGATATTTTCCCTGGTTGGGAGGCCTAGAACCAGGGAAGACAGAAAAGAGGCATACTATTTAGGACTGAGATGAGGAGGAATTTCTTCAATCAAAGGGTAGTGAAGCTTTGGATTTCTCTATCCCAGAGGGCTCTGGAGGCTTAGTCATTAAGTATGTTCAAGACAGAGATCCATTGATTTTTAGATAGTAAAGGCATAAAGGAATATGGAGATAGTGTGGGAAAATGGTATTGAAGCAGAAGATCAGCCATGATCCAAATAAATAGTGGAGTAGACTCAAGAACCTATTCCTATTTTCTGTGTTCCTATGTTCCTTTAAAATCAACTTCAACAAGCTGTACATTGTGTCTGGCTGGCCAAAAAACAGCATCTTATTCTCTCAACATTCAAATGATCAACATTACAGGCGAGGACAAAGAAAATGCTTCAAAGACACTCTGAAGCATTCTGTGAAGAATGGTGGTAGTGATTTTGAACTCAGGATGGCAACAACTTATCGGTCAAGCTTCCAGTCCCATCTTAATGATGAGGCAGAGCGGCAACAGAGGGGAGAGAAAAAGAAACAAATTATGCATTTGGGAGCTCACAACCTTGTGGGATGTCCTGGCCCATGTGCCCAAAGATACGCAGGTCAAAAATTGGCTTGTTCAATCAAATGAAAATAGACCTTATCCTCAAATTGAGGGACAGTCGATGACAATGATACTCCTGAAAATTTTAATGTTTCCTTGGGAGATGCATCTATAGTGGTTGTAGCCTTAGACTTTGTTAGAATTTTCAATTCTGGGTTTGAAATCAAGTTGCCATTTCAGTCCCAACCCTGCACAAACTTTTAAAGAACCTGACCAATTAATGGCAGGGCATGGGCTCACCATCCAGTTGAGGATGGCAGGCAGGATAATGAATCTGGTCAATTTGAGGCCTCTAGCTTGGACACACCAACAGCCCCACTGGCTGAGGTGGGAGCCTGAGGATATATAATGGAGAGAGACAATGTAGAGGTGCACTCTGAACAAGTCAGTTTTTTATAATTTTAAAAAGCCACAACTGCCTGGCCACAGTTGTGGAGGACAACCCAACAAAGGAAGAGCCAGTAGCCACAGCAGCTGTTATGAATCAGGGGATGGCCCCTCACATGATCCATTGCACCAATATCCCTTACCACTCTGAGCCAATCAAGTTGGCATGGATATGGTTAAAGCCAGTGGATGCTACTCATGACAACTGAAAATCTTAGGTGGCATAATAATAGGGGTAAATAACATTAAGTGCCCTGAATTGGCTGCCTGCCAATAAACAGCAAGCAGCCAATCCAGTCCCAAGTCACTCTCATTGACTCAGAGTCAGGATGTATTTTGTTCATGTGGGCATCGCTGACTAGGCATGCATTTGTTGCCCATCTTAATTGCCCTTGTTCAGAGGGCGTATACATCACCATCTCCCCCAATGGTGACAAGAATGGTGGCAAGGAACTAGCACAGAGTCTAGCAGCACAAAGTTACATGGCTGCCTGCCTCCAATCTCAGCCCTGACAAATTCAAAAATCTGGCCCTCTGACTACAAAGGGATACCTGACACAAGGCTCAGGTCAAAACTCTTGCAGTCTCGAATATTTGAGGAATTTCTGGTGGCAGAACTCAGATAGCCAATAGGTTTGACAGAGGAAAGTCTATTTATTTATCTCCTGCTTAGGCTGCAAGTGCTTACTACCTGTATAACCTATTAACTCTGCACACTTTGTTCTGTTCATTTGTCACATATATTATGGCTTAGAGTTTCCACTCAATTGCACTTTCTCTTTCGTGCAATTTTCCAATATCAATGCAAAGGTGTGAGGGGTGAGTTGGCTATGATGGAACTTCTTTAAAATGCATGATAGTGGATAGACAACGGCTAATATTTAAGAAACAAAAGCATGCATTGTCACAGTTACATATTCTTTTCTGGTCAAAATCACAAAACGAAAAGTGGCCCAACCTTAGCTAACAAAAGAAACTAAAGATAGTGTTAGATCCATAAATGAGTCATATAAAGTTGCTCGAAAAAAATAGCAAGCCTGAGAATTTGGAGCAGTTTCAAATTCAACAAAGGAGGACCAGGAGATTGATTAGCAGGGGAGATGTAGAGCCTGGCAGTAAAATTACAAAAAGCATAAAAGTGAACTATAGAAGTTTCTGTGAGTATGTAAAAATAAAGATTAATGAAGACAAATGTAGGTCCCTTACAATCTGAAATGGAAGAATTTACAATAGACTACAAGGAAATGGCAGAGCAATTAAACAAATATTTTAGTTCTGTTTTCACGGATGACAACACCAATAATTTCCCAGTAATGCTAGGTAACCAACGGTGGCATGAGAAGGAGGAAATAAAGAAAAATAGTACTAGTGTAAGAAACCTAACACTGGAGAAATTAATGGGATTGAAAGGTGATGAATCCTCAGAGTATGAGAATCTACATCTAGGGTACTAAAAAACGTGGCCATGGATGTGTTGGTTGTCATCTTCCAAAATTCTGTAGATTCCGGAACAGTCTGGCAGATTGGAGGGTGGTAAATGGAACCCCGTTGTTTAAAAAGGAGGGAGAAAACAGATCGGTTAGCCTAACATTAGTAGTAGATAAAATGCTAGATTCTAATACATAGGATATGATAATAGGAACCTTAGAAAATATCAAAAGGAGTAGACAAGGTCAGCATGGAGTTATGAAAGAAAAATCATGTTTGACAAACATACTGGAGTTTTTTTAAGGATGTAACTAGCAAAATAGATAAGGAAGAACCAGTGCATGTGGTGTATTTGAATTTTCAGAAAGGCTTTGATAAAATTCCACACAAGAGGTTGGTGTGCAAAATTTGAGCACATGGGTTTGGGAAAAATATAACGGCATGGATTGAGAACTGGTTAGCAGACAAGAAATAAAGAGTAGGAATAAATGGGTCTTTTTCAAAGTGGCAGGCAGTGACTAGTGGGGTGCCACAGGGATCAGTGTTTTGACCCCCAGCTAGTCATAATACACATCAATGATTTGGATGAGGGATCCAGTTTGCTGATGACACAAAACTAAGTGGGTATGTGAATAGTAAGGAGGCTTCAAGGTGATTTAGAAAAGTTGAGTGAGTGAGCAAATACATGGTAGATTCAGTGTAACATGGATAAGTGTAAAGTTATCCACTTTGGTGGGAAAAACAGAATGGCAGAGTATTATTTAAATGGTGACAGATTGGGAAATGTTACTTTTTAATTCATTCATGGGATGTGACCATCACAAGCTAGGCCAGCATTTATTGCCCATCCCTAATTGTGGACTGAGTGGCTAGGTAGGCCATTTCAGAGGACATTTAAGAGTCAACCACATTCTGTGGATCTGGAATCACATGTAGGCCAGATCAGGTAAGGATAGCAGCAATCCTCCTCTCAAGGACATAATGAACCAGATGGATTTTTATGACAAACGATAATGGTTTTATGGTCATCATTAGACATTCTTGATTCTTATTGAATTCCACTATCTGCCATGGTGGGATTCAAATCCAGGTCCCCAGAGTATTACTCTAGGTCTCTGGATTACTAGTTCAGTGACAATACCACTACGCCATTGCTTCCCCATACTACACCAATGCCTCTATCCAAAGAGACCTGGGTGTCCTTGTACACCAATCTCTGAAAGCAAGCAAGCAGGTGCAGCAAGTCGTTAGGACCGCAAATGGAATGTTGGTCTTCGTTGCAAGAGGAAATTAGTACAAGAACAAGGAATTCCGTGCTGCAGCTGTACAGAGCTTTAGTGAGACCACACCTGGAGTATTATGTGCAGTTTTGGTCTCCTTACTGAAGAATGGATATGCTTGCCATAGAGGGAGTGTAGCAAAAGTTCACCAGGCTGATTCTTGGGGTGGCAGGATTGTCGTATGAGGAGAAATTGGGTCGACTAGGCCTATCTTCACTCGAGTTTAGAAGAATTAGAGGGATCTCATTGAAACAAAGAAAATTCTGACAGGGCTGGACAGACTTGATCCAAGGACGATGTTCCCCTGGCTTGGGGGGGTGGAGGTGGTGAACAAGTGGTCATAATCTCAGGATAAGGGGTGGACCATTTAGGACTGAGATGAGGACAAAGTTCTTCACTCATAGGGTGTCGAACCTGTGGAGTTCTCTATCACAGAAGGCTGTGTCAGCCAAATCAATGAATATATTTAAGAAGGCAATAGATTTATGGACACTAAAGGCATCAAAGGGTTTGGGAAGAAAATGGAGCATGGCGTTCAGATGAATAAAGGATTTGTCATATGAGGAGCAGTTGAGGAATCTGGGTCTATACTCAATGGAGTTCAGAAAGATGAGGGGGATCTAATTGAAACTTACAGAATACTAAGATGCCTAGATAGAGTGGATGTGTAGAGGATGTTTCCACTAGTGGGAGAGACTAGAACTCGAGGGCACAACCTCAGAGTGAAGGGATGCTCCTTTAAAACTGAGATGAAGAGGAATTTCTTCAGCCAGATGGCGTTGAATCTGTGGAACTCGTTGCCACAGAGGGCGGTGGAGGCCAGGACATTGAGTGTCTTTAAGACAGAGATAGATAGGTTCTTGATCAATAAAGGGATCAAGAGTTATGGGGAAAAGGCAAAGGAATGGGGATGAGAATCATTTGAGCCATGATTGAATGGCAGAGCAGACTTCATGGGCCGAATGGCCTAATTCTGCTCCTATATCTTACGGTCTTATGGATCAACCATGATCATTTTAAATGATGGAGCAGGCTCGAGGGGTCGAACGGCCCACTTCTGTTCCTATTTTCTATGTTTCTAAAATACCACTGAATTCGAAATGAAAATTGCTTTCAGCACAACTCGGGTTCCACGATCCTTTATGTTAGTTTTTACAAACATCATGCTAGAAGTAGGCCCCACCCACAAATTTAGCCCTCAGGTGAACTAATGACCATTGGAAGTTGCTGCTAATTGCACTTATTTGCAGGCCTTCCAGGATCCTTCAAAAATTAAGTTGGATATCTTTGGATGCAAGGACATCAATGGGTAAATTTTGAAAGGTTTTCAATTTAGAAAACTAGAAAATAGTTTTATACATTTTTTCAAAATGTCATTTTCAGTCATTTAAAATCAGATGGTACACAAGTGGTGGTTTGGTGCTGAATTAAAATGCTTGGTTTTGTGATAAATCATAATGCACCCAATAGCCACTTTTTCAATTCCTTAATTTTCATTTTAACACACTGCTCCATTACAGTAGTTCAAAGCAGATTCTGTTTTTCCTAACATGCAAATATATTTGAGCAGAAACTGTGGGGAGAAAACATTTTTAAAAACAGATACAATTTTGGATGTAATTTGTGCCAGAATCACCAATTGCAGCCAAAGTTGAACTCTACGGGGGCAATTTTGAGCCAGCACTCGCAATGGCCGTAGAACGCTCATTTTAATATGTTAGCATATTATTTTGAACCTGCACAGAATTTTCAGCTGGCGCTGGTATGGCGTCATGTCGGCACCATTTACAACAGATCTATAGAAACGTGAACCTGGGGCCTTCACTTCTGAGGAGGGTTTCAGAGGTGAGGCAGCCAGCACCCCGGCAGTGTGCACTGCTCAGGGGGCATCGGAGAGGACTTAGGGGACACGGAAAGGCTCAACTCGGAACCGGGGATGGGGGTCCCAGAATCACCATTTCTGGGAGAGGGGTCATGAAGCTTGACTTGCAGGCTTTCACTACCGTTCATGTGGTATACAGGTAGCACTTCCCATGTCCTCTTTCCTAGGTTCCTGTCCATATAGCGGTTGAGGGAGCACCCTTCCTTACTGGGAGCTGGCAAGATGGTGGGAGGGATATAACACTGCCATTCACACACTTCACAGGGATGAGGCACCGGGTGAGTTCAGTGGTACTCCCGAGCTTGATGGCATGAACAGATAGGATGGAAGCTCTGCAGGTGAACAAAGTGAAATTTATTGACAAACATTCAAAACAAAATGATGACCTTACTGCAATAGTTCCTACATTCACCTGTGCTCATGAAGTGCCTATGGTTCCTTAATTGTCCTCACCTTGCCACTATGTCTAGGTGTCTCCCCAGGATCCACAGCTGAGATTGAATCAGCCTGATAGTATCCACGCCCTTTTCCTGAGATGACCTTGGCAAGCATCCCCTGGGGGGCTGAAACTTTAAGGGTCCCGACCTGCTTTCAGGCAGCGCAGATGTTGGACTCCTCGGTGTCAGGGGCTAGAGGCGTGTCGCTCACAGGAAGGGGGGTATCAGATGGGCCAGAGATGCCCAGGGCCCCTGGCTGGAGGACCCCGAGCTGTACTCCTGTTGATCCTCTTCCCTTCAGATTCCTGGGAGCCCATGTGCTATTCCATGGGTTGGAGGGGCAGCTGGAGTGTGATCCCAGAAGCCTCACCGTCCTCTGGCGCAGACACTCATTGATTCCCACCAGTGCCTGCACCAGGCAGTTGAAGTCCTGTACCATGGTGCAGAGATCCCCTGCCACTGATGCATGTCCTTCACCAAGGTCTCCACTGCGGACACTAACCTCACAGTGTTGGCCTCAGTGCACTGCCATGACGGCACCATCTCTACGGATAGAAGATGGCGGCACTCTTCCAATCGGCCTTGAGCTCTGAGGAGGGCTGCTGTCATCCCTTCCTGACTCGCCCACTCTGTCTTTACAGCTCTAGCAGCTGTGGGACAACTGGGCCCAGGGGCACATCATCGGCCTCGAGCTCAGCAGAGTCCAGGGCTCTGGCATCCCTCCAAGTGTCGGTTCCCCGGAACGTCCTTGCCTCCACCTGCTGTGGATCTTCAACTGTGCCATGTTCACCAGTAAGTGACCCAGACGCCTGCCTACCTATTGGTCCCACCAAAGTTTGGGAATCTGTGCCACGTGTAGGTGACTACTGTGATGCATCTTCCACGGTGGGGCCGGAGAAGTTACCCTCCGCACTGCTGGAGTCAGGTGATTCCAGGGGGCACAAGAATGGCCCGGCCTGTTTCGGTGGCCAGCCTGCAAGAGATAGCACATGGCATCAGTGCATTACAGCGAATACCAAGGGAACATCGTTTGCTCTCTTGAGACTTTCTTCCTCACGTTTCTTTGCTGCCCCAACTTCACGAGCAGCACAGACACACTCTTCCTCCTCCACAGCCAGATCAAAGGCAGCTCCTCGAAGTGTGTGAGGGTTCGCAACTTGGGCATGACCACAGCGGGCTGTGCCTGCTGACGCTTACTGTTGTCCTGCAATGACAGAGAGGAAGAGTGTGGATGGGAGTGTTGACATTTAAGATGGTGATGAGGTGTGGTAGGCATGGGGCTTGGATGAGAGCTAGAATGTGCGGACCATAGCAGTTACTGGGGGAACATGGTGATTGTGGGAGGGAAAGGGGGACCTAGTGCCTGGTGTTGGCAAAGGCCAAGGTGGCTGAGTGCAAGACAGGGTTGGGGTGCAATGGGTGTGTGAGGATGTCCAGTGGAAGACTGGGATGATTCACTTACCCTGGCTGAGCGAAGAAGATCATTCGTCATCGTCCGACGCTGCTCCCCCATCCTCTTCAAAGAATGTGTTTTCATTTTACCACAGTTTGTAAATAACATAAATTCCCTAACTAACGTTGCCTCCATTTTTGTCTTCGCATATTACTCTGCATTTGCCAAGAACCGTGTTAGAACTGTGCACGCTCAGCCTGTTATTTTAAACACACTGCCGCTTCATGTACCACTTCTTCTGACCCCTTGCTCTTTCTTGCTCATTGCTTCCCACTCCCGACCCTCTCGCTCCCTCTTACCTCACCCCTTCTTTCTCCCAACTCTTCCATTCCATCTTGCCACTTTCTTCTCCCAATCTCCTCATTGACTCCCATTCGCACTGTCCTGTCCCACTCCCATCATTCTTTCCCATCCACTCTTCCCTCTTCCAGCCTCCTTACTGCTTCCCATTCACTGCCTCGCTTTCCTCCCTTCTCCCAAGCCCTTTGAGCAACAGCAAGTACAAGTACAAACCTGCTACAGGCTGGTGTGAGATCTGACACACCTCTAACATGCTGCCAACTTTAGGTCCATATCTGAACCCACCGTTAGGAAATCAAAATTTTGCATACTGCCCAATTCAGTCACACCACATGCCACATTGCCCACTCTTGCAATCTCCATGAAATAGCCCACATGAGCTCACTTCTCCTTTTCACCTCTTGCACTGTGGCCTCCAGCACTTAATCAGAGTACCTGGGGGAGTCCTCTCTCTGACCTGCTGTTCCATCTATCAGTTTTCCTCCTGCCTATGAAGTCTCTCTCCAAACCACTTCCAGCAACTGCTGCAGCCAAAATGAATCTCCCCTTTAGAAGTGCTGAATAAAGTGAAGCCAGTTTGCTAGCTTCATATGAGCCTTGAACTCTTGAGGCCAGAGTTTAATCTGACGCATGGGAGGGGTTGCAATGTGGGGCGGGAGGGGGAAATAGGGTTGCAAATTCTCTAAAACTTTCCTGGAGTCTCCAGGAGTTGAAGATCAATCTTCAGGACATTGCTATATGAACCTCTGAAGAAAAAGCATAATGACAATTTTTAAAATTGGTTTTATTTGTCATTTTCTTTGAATATTTCTCTTTACAAGATTTAAATACTGAAAATGGGAGGGGATGGAAAGGTTATTTGGCTAACAGTCAAAAATTATCCAGTTGAGCAAGAAAGCAATGGGTCACAAATGAGATACATTGGGGAACAAATGGCAGAAGCGTGGAATCAAGTTCTTTGTTGAAACTACCAGGAATATATTTAATCACAGAGGACATTGGGGAAAAAATCAGCAGTCTGGCAGCATCTAACATTAACACTTCGAGTCCTTTGACTCTTCATGAGTCAAAAAACTCAAAATGTTAATTTTATTTCTCTCCTAATTGATGCTTGCAGATCGGCTGAGTTTTTCCAGCATCTTCTGTTCTTGTTTCAGATTCCAGCATTGCAGTATTTTGCTTATTTTGTACATTTAATCACAGTGGGCATGCTAGGGGACGGAGACCTATAGAATCGGAAGGAAGGTGTACGGTGGGTTGCCCATGGCTTTATTGACTTTGTATAACTGGCCAACCGAAGACCTATTAAGGACCTCTTCTTGCCATCAATGGTAGAGTAGTGTGGTGGTGTGGGACATTCTTCCATGTGAGGAGATTGCCCAGTAAAAGCCTGCATCCTCCCTGCGGGCTCAGGGGTGGGAAAGCCCTCATGAACAGACGGTCTGTGACCCGTGGAGGGCCTGGCTGATCGGCCTGGTAAGCCCAACCCCTGTCCCAGATGTTTCAAGGGAGTATAGTCCCAGCTGTGGTCACTGCTCCTGATAGCTCTGCTGGGACTAGAGATTTCCTAGCCCTTGGCAGTTTCATTGTGTACTCCTCATAACTTGATTTCCTACCTATCTTTGTATCATCAGCAATTTTGGCTACAATATACTCGATTTCTTTATCCAACTCATTAATATTGTTCATAGATAGTTGAGGCCCCATCATAGATCACTGTGACACTCCACATTTTGCCAAACTATTCACTATCAGCTGGTGCTTTCAAACGTCATGTGGAGCGCTGGAAATTGGTTGCTTGCAAATTCGTCCACTGTCTTAATAGATGTGTACAGAATCAATTAGAAGAAAAAGGGAGTAATTGGCAGCAAGAACAGCCTTTACTCGGACAAAAAGGGCAATATTTTCACATCTTTTATTCAATATTTGCTGTTTATTCTGTTTCAGGGGTCGCATCAAGCACTTGGATGTTGTTACACTCTTGAGAAGGATACAACCCCCTTTAGGATTTGGCAAGCTGTGTCCACATAGAGTGGCCTGCAAAGTAAGTAACAATACACTTTGGAAATACTTCTCCCAACCTCCCTACCCAACTCATGAGCCATTAGCTGGTAAAGATGCACCCATAGAGGAAGAATTTTTTCATTATTTGTGATAAACTTGTAAATGTGAGAACTTATTGAGAACAAATATGAGACTGTGCAGGGGAAAGCAGTGGCAGCCAACTTCATGGCCCATGAGTGGGTCGGCTGCACAAGTGGGGAGGAAGAAGAATGGCAGGGCTGTAGTGGTAGAGGATTAAATTATAAGGGAACAGACGACCATTTTTACAGCTGTAGCAGAGACCTCTGGATATGTTGCCAGGGTCAGGGATGTCACTGAACAACTGCAGGGCATTTTGAAGGGGAAGGGCAAACAGACAGATATTGTGATGCATATTGGTACCAACAATATAGGTAGAAAAAGGGATGAGGCCTGCAAGCAGAATCTAGAGAGCTTGGAAATAGATTAAAAAACAGGGCCAGGAAGGTAGTAATCTCTGGATTACTTCTGGTGCCAGGTGCCACTGATTTTAGAAATAGGAGGTTAGTCCAGATGAATGCATTCCTGCAGAGATGGTGCAGGAGGGAGGGCTTTAGATTTCTGGAGTATTGGGACCATTTTTGAGGTCAGTGGGACCTGTAGAAGGTGGACAGGTTGCACCTGAACTAAAATTGGACCAGCGTCCTTGCAGGGAGGTTTTCTAGTGCTGTTGGGGAGGGTTTAAACTAATTTGGCAGGTAGATGGGATCCTGAGTGAAAGTTCAGCAGGGGGAGATGTGCAGCCAAAATTAGAAGAGACAGCAAGTGAGCCAGGATGGCATAGATGTTATGGGCTGGTTAAGGCACAAGGGAGTTTGGCAAGATTGGGTGGTACTTATTTTAATGCAAGGAGTCTGACGAACAAGGCAGATGAGTTGAGGGCACATATTAAAATTTGGGGGTATGATGTCATTGCTGTCACTGAGACATGATTGAGAGAAAGGAGGGATTGGGAGCTCAATATTCCAGGATATAGGATCTTTTGGCAAGACAGGGAAAGAGGTAAAAGAGGAGGGGGGTGTCGCGATTTTGATCAGGGAATCAATTACAGCAGTAAGAAGGGACAACATCTTAGAAGGCTCTTCAAATGAAGCCATATGGGTAGAACTTAACAACCAAAAAGGAGCAATCACATTGCTAGGAGTGTTCTATAGGCTCCCTAACAGTCTGAAAGAAATAGAAGGCAAATTTCAGAGAAATGTAACAGTAATAGGATAGTGATAGTGGGGTATTTCAAATTCCCCAACATTAATTGGGATAGTCATAGTGTGAAAGGTTTAGAGGGAGCGGGATTCTTAAAATGCATCCAGGTGGATTTTTTTAAGCCAGTACATAGAAAATCCTACAAAAGAGGGGGGTCCTGGACTTAATCTTGGGCAACAGAGCCGAGCAAGGGGTTGAAGTATCAATGGGGGAGCATTTTTCAGACAGCGATCCATTAAATTCAAGATTGTTATGGAAAAGGACAAGGATAGGCCTGAAATCAAAGTTCTACACTGGGAGAAAGCTGGTTTCAAAAAGATCAGATGTGATTTGGCCAGAGTGGACTTGGAGTAGACACTTTTAGTTAAATCTGTGACAGAACAGTGGGACTCATTCAAGAGGAAATAGGGAGAGTACAGGGCCACCATGTTCCAATAAAGAAAAAGGATATGACCAACAAATCCAGTGATCCCTGGATATTGAAGGATATACAACATTGGATGAAGAGGAAAAGGAAGGCTTATGGCAGACATCAAGGGCTCAAAACTGCAGAGGCCCTAGAGGAGTGTAGAATATGCAAGAGGGAACTTAAAAAGGAAATTAGGAGAGCAAAAAGAGGACATGAAAGGATACTGACAGGTAAAATAAAGGACAATCCAAAGTTGTGTTACAAATACATTAAGGGTAAAAAGATAACTCAGAAAAGAGTCGGGTCCATTAAGGACCACAGTGGTAATTTGTGTGTGGATCTGTAGGGTTCTAAATGAATACTTTGTGTCGGTGTTCACTAGTGAGACTGACAATGTGGGTACAGAAATTAGGGAGAAGGACTGTGATTCAATTAAAGAAATTAACGTAGACCGAGAGGAGGTCCTGAGTGGTTTGGCAGTCTTAAAGGTAGACAAAACTCCAGGGCTGGTTGAAATATATCCCTAACTATTGAATGAGGCAAGGGAGGAAATGGCAAGGGCACTCACAATAATTTTCAATTCCTCTCTGGCCACAGGAGAGGTGCTGAAGGACTGGAGGACAGCCAGCCAATGTGGTACTGTTATTCAAGAAAGGAGGAAGGGATAAACCAGGAAACTACAAGCCAATCAGTCTAACCTCAGTGGTAGGGAAACTATTGGAAGAAATTCTGAGAAACAGAATTAATCTGCATTTGGAGAGGCAAGAATTAATCAAACAGCATGGTTTTGTTCAGGGCAGGTCATGTCTGACCAATTTGATTGAATCTTGTGAAGAGGTGACCAGGTGTGTCGATGAGGGCAATGCATTTGACACAGTCTACTTGAACTTCAGCAAGGCTTTTGATAAGGTTTCGCATGGGAGATTGACAGCAAAGGTAAGAGCCCAAGGAATCAAACTGGATCCAGAATTGACTAAGTGACAGGAAGCAGAGGGTGATAGTCAAGGATTTTTTTCTGACTGGAAGACTGTCCAATGGGGGTCCTGCAGGGATCAGTGTTGGGGCCCTTGCTGTTTGTGGTTTATATAAATGATTTTGACTTGAAATTGGTGGGGTGGTAAATAGTGAGGAGGATATCCTTAGATTACAGAGAGATATAGACAGATGGTCAGATGGGCTGATCAGTGGCAAGTGGAATTCAATCCGAGTAAGTGTGAGGTGATGCACTTGAGCAGGATAAACAAGACAAGGGAATACATGTTGACAATAGGACCTTGGGAAGTACTGAGAATCAGAGGGACCTTGGTGTACATGTACACCGGTCCCTAAGGAAGAAGGACTGGTGGATGAAGTGGTTAAGAAGGCATATGATATCTTTGCCTTTATTAGCCGAGGCATAGAGTTTAAGAGCAGGGATTAGGCTGGAACTGTATAAAACAATGGTTAGGCCACAGCTTGAGTATTGTGTGCAGTTCTGGAATCCACATTATAGGCGGGATGTCAGAGCATTGGAAAGAGTGCAAAGGAGATGTACTAGGATGTTGCCAGGGCTGGAGCGTTTTAGTTATGAAGATAGATTGGATAGACTGGGGTTGTTTTCCTTGGAGCAGAGGAGACTGAGGGGAGACTTGATTGAGATGTATAAGATTATGAGGGGCATAGATAGAGTAGACAGGAATAAACTTTTCTTCTTGGTGGAGGGATCAATGACTATCGGGCATAGATTTAAGGTAAGGGATGTGGTAAGGTAAGGTAAGGTAGAGGGGATGTGAGGAAAAACATTTTCACCCTAAGGGAAACTTACTGCTTGAAAGGGTGGTAGAGGCAGAGACCCTCATAACATTTAAGTATTTAGATGTGCATGCTGCCATGCAGTGGGCAGACAATTTTCACATTTAAGGTCCAAATTAGGAGTCATTTTGACCACATTCTGGCATTTTGCCAGCTCCAGATTGGCCCACCACCCCATTCAGAAGCCAGAAAATTAATCCCTGTAGCAGTCTGGAGGAGTTTGCCCTTCAATCAGAAGAATTTGTCTACTTGGCCCCTCTCAACAAAAAATAAAATATTTTCTTTATTGCAAGAACACCTCCATTTTGAGGAATGCCTCAGCAGTGCTCACCTGTTTGTGAGGCTGCCAAGACTGTAGAGCTTCTGGTCATGTGAATGAACCAGTTGCATTTGAAGCTTGCCCACTATCTTTAATTGGATGGCGAGCTTGGAGGTAGCCAATTAGGTGACTGCCTCCAGGAAATTGACTTCCCTCCTGGCAAGTGATCCTGATGTCAGGGCTCCAAAGCCCGTAGGAAGTCCCACTCAGTGCTTCTATTTATAAAACGCAGGATCCCATTTTAACCACTGTCTCAAGCTGCCCTGCACCTTCAACAATTTGTGCCCATATACCCTCTCTTCTTTGCTACGTGCTTCCGCCAATGCAACAATTTTGTATTACTTCTGCTTATTCTTCTTTCCAAATATATCACTTTACACATTCTTGCATTCAATTTAATTTACCATGTGTCCACCTATTCCACCAGTCTGTCTATGTCCTCTTGACATCTATCACTACCCTTTCCACAGGTCACAATACTTAAAAATTTTGCATTATCTGCAAATTTTGTAATTGTGTCCTCTATACCCAAGTACAGTTCATTAATTATGTATCAAGAAAAGCAGCAGTCCTAGTAATGACCCCTGGTATTCCCAGTGTATACCTTCCCCCAGTCGGGAAAAACAACTCTTGTTTTCCAACATTTTGTATCCATACTAACAGTTCGATTTCTGGCTTGGGTCACTGTCTGTGCAAAGTTTGCAGTATCTACTTTAGTAATGTCTGTATCTGGATGCTTAATTCCATTGTACAATTCAAATTGGCTTAATCCACCTGGTTAATGTTTGAAGATTAATGTCCAGATTTGTGAAATCAACAGTATTAACCATGAACACTCCTGCACAATAGCAGTTCCTATATCATTAATGAATTCCCTCCTCTGGTGACCTTTTGAATCACTAAACCACTTTTGATTTAACAACCTCTGTGTTAAATAAAAAATATAACTCTCGAAGTTGAGAGGGACACCAATCAGGTAAATGCATTTTAGTGAAATCCAATAAAACTGAGACCCAGTCATAGGAAACATTGTCATGTAAAACCTTATTCAAATTTGTTATGATTACAGCATTTTAGGTTCAGAGTTATGCACAGGACAATAATAATCATTGGTGCAGATGAAAGAGAGACAAAAAACTTAAATTTGGATTTCAGGAGGCTTATGTACCAAAAGTACTGAAGAGATAGTAGGTTAAACTCTCCAACGTATTTGATATTTAAAAATGATCCAAATTTGCTTAATAAATGCCTTTTGTCACAATTACCATTATAAATGTAACCTTCCACAGTCACAGCTATGTTCTTTTATGATCCAATTAACACAATGTACTCAAAGTACAAGAAGTAATTCAAATGATTTTCTACCAGTTTAACAAAGTATGGAGGAAACTCCTCCATCATTTCATCTACTTTTATCATTTTTTTTATGAATAACATGATTTGCACAAATAGTTTATTTGTACCTCTTCTAAGCATTTTCAACTCCTGTAACCCCAAATAACTAAATACTAGGAAAAATCCTGTCATCGGTTGTAATGTCATTGACACTCTCTAGAGCCCTTAACTTTTCACAGAAAATTAACTCCCAACTCATTGACATTTAGGTACTTTGAATCAAACAGACTTTACATGTTCACATGTGCATTACTTAGATAACACTCATTCAATATAGGAAACACACAAAAAACAGACATTACTTTGTAAAATTATCCCACATTCAAATGGTAGCATCATGAACTGGGAACATGTTCCAATATATCCCTCGTTGAAATGCAAAACCCATACAGACTCTCTTCCATTATCCTTTATTTGTCAATAAAATTAAAACTTATTTACCCCTTTAGAATTTAGGTAACTTCCCATTGATATGAGTTGGCTATTTTATGCACTCAATTTATTCAATCAATTAAATATCAGAAACTGTAATGCTTAAGTATAACCAATCACTTTAATTCAAAAGGCAACAATAAGAAAATCTGAATGAGTCAAACTTTTCAGATCTCAATTATCGCTAGGTTGTGAAAAACAATCTTGAAGTCTTGAAGCTGCTAGATTTGTTAGTCATGAGCCATCTATTTAAAACAAAACACAAAAAAACATTCGGCTTGGAGCCAAATTAGTTAATTTGGTCTCAAATATCTGTCGAATTAAAAAAATAAAATAAAATTCACAATCTCCAATGTATATAAATTCTTAATTGCCAAATTAGGAACAGAAGATGGTGAAATCTCTGCCAGTTAAGAAAACACAGAAATAAAACACATTCCAATGTGATGATTTCTTCAAGACAAAGATAAAGGAAACTGCACATTGTTCCCTCCAAGCTTTAAATCTTTTCTTATCACAATTTGAACCCAGGATTATTCAAAATTCAAATTAGTTATTTCAAACTCCAATGTATGTACTTTGACTTTATAATTTCAATTTACTTTCCAAAAAATTGCTTTCAAAGTAACTTCCCACATATATGTTATATATGTATTTATATCCTATATCTCTTAAGCATGAATGACCATTGATTATACTTAAAAGGTTAAGGAATTCCAAAAATTAATTTCAATTTAATCCAATCCAATTTCCAATTTTTATTTAAACTCTGTATCAAACTCATTATTTTAAAATCACAATTAGGAGAAGAACATTAAACATTAAAGCAAATAACAACAAAAATATCTGCACAACCATTTTATTAAACACACACAGACACACATGGAAGTTTCCAAAATTCATTCCACAGCATTTTATTTTTCATTCAAACTCAACATTTTAAACTGGGATGAAAATAAAACATTCAAAGAAAATAAAGAAAATAGATTAAGACAGTCGCCTCATTCTTCTTTCTTCCAAACTGTAATCAAACTCAAAAACAAAAGTAAATTTAAGAAATCTTAAACTTTAACAGTTTTAACACTTTCTCAGCCCTTTTGAAGTTAAACCAAAGTGTAAAGCCCACAATAAATACTCAAGAACAAAACAATGGCGTTAACAACTTCTGCTCTCAATCTAATGCAATAACAACCACCTACATTTGACAAGCAACCAGACCACACGAACACACTGAAAATACAAAAACTACTCAAATTATCAGCTGAACCTCAGATTTTCTCCAATCAATTTTTTCACCTCGCCAATTAAGTTAAAATATTTCCCTGGTAAGGTGAAAGAACAAAGTTCCTTTCTCAATTCTGTAACAACACACTGCACACTCTCCCCCCCCCCCCCCCCATTCCTTTTTTAAAAAAAAACAAAGGACCGCTAGAAAATTAGCATTTTCTGATAACGCAAGACTATCTATTGGTGGAGACGTTAAGTCTGCATTCAGAACTGCATACAGTGGTGGGATTCTTTAATACATTCATTCCTTCCCAATCAACAACATCGCCTGGTAATTCCAAGCCCTCCTTGTAACTAATAATCACAGGATTCATCAAATCAGGGACAAATTCTAAACTTACTGAGGAATTAGGTGCATCCAGAAAAGGAAGTGAGGATCCCCAGTCAACGCCACGTGCAAAACAGGCATTCTTTTCCAGATACAATCCACAACTCATTCCATAAACACCATCTCGCTCAGACTCAACTGTCCCAAATACAGACAACATCCCTATCTGCATTGGCAACTGAGATTTTAATTTATTAATCTCCTGCTGGAACTTGGAGTAATCAAAACTTTGATTCACTTCACTAACTTGGTATACTTTAAACTGACTCATAGACAATATATTTACCTCTTTTGTTCCTGCTTTTCCTACCTTTCCACGAAACTACTGATTTTCTTCTCTTAACTTCTCAACTAACTCTCATAATTTCTAACACACCTTTGAACTTCATTTCCTTTGATTTCTCACTCTGTAACTCTTCTAAAACTAATAATCACAATAACTTTACTCAATTTCAACAAACATTTTCCTTTATCTCTGTTTCTCTCATTAAAACATCTCTGAATCACGGATCCCAAACCGGGAAAACATACTGTAGCATTTTACCCATTTCTCTAGGCTTAGTCCCAGGAGAACAAGAGTGACTGAAGGGGTACAGTGCCTGCTAATTTACCAATAAGTCCCTCTAAGTCAGTTGGTATTGAGAGCATGATGAACACCCCCTCTCTACTCCAGAGTTAGGTTTTAGCCTTGCCTCATGGTCGACAATAGAGTTCACCCTTCTCCTTGATTAACCTTACTTCAAAATCTCACTTCTAGATTAACTCAGGAAGGAAGTACAGAAATGTGAATCAATCCACCCCCCAAAATACTACCAAATAATAGGTCTTTAATCCCCCTCACGGCTGGCTATAGGGTTACCACTCCCCTGTTTAAACTAGTGTTGCTGTTGTTTCATCACACTAAATGAAATGCCTGACTCACTTTAAATCACTTAACAAATAAAAGGTTCGATCTCGGGGTAACTGGAGCTATCTCTTATCAAGGACCGTCTGGGGTGCCATTCTGTTATCCAGCTATCATTTAAACACCTTCCAAGCATTCCAGTTTAATGAGACAAACAAAGACAGTAATTCAATTATTTCTTTATTTAACACATCTAGTATCAATTCAAACATAAACAGTTGCAACTCATTAACTCTTTACTGAACTTTAACTCTTACTGAACATCAACTTCCAACTGAACTTTAACTCTTAAACTGCACATTCACTTTAACTGAACATCAATTTTAACTATTTAACTGAAAATAGATACCACGAAGTTTAGAAAAACCTTGACCAAGAAATATCTTCGATGTAGAATCTATCTTCTTCTCTCTGAAATATCCTTCAGGGTACAAGGTCTTGTTGTGATGGTTGGTCTCTTCAAGTTATCACTGCCAAACAAAGAACTCACATGTCTCTTTATCCACAATTCTCCACTCACTTCCAGAAGATTCTCTGTCATTCTGCCAATTGTGTCACCAGAAACCGATCACATGGCTCGAACATCTAGTGAAATTACTTTTGAACGACGCCATGATGCTTAGTTCATTTTACATGTCCCATACATAGCAGCCATAAAAATCAGGGCCACACTATCTCAGTTAATGTAAACAACTTCCCTGATCTGACCAACACAGGATGCTTCAGATCACAGCTCCCAGACCAAAGACACTATGACCTGCATCTGGTTTTAATCCATGAGTTGACCAAAATTCCCGACTTTTAGCCATTTTAAAGCCAATATTACCATTATTGTTGTTAAATTATTATTGGAGCCGTTCTTTCTCCATCCACACTCCCAGAACCAGGATACGGTCCCCCTTGTCCTCACTTTTCACTCCACCAGCCTTCACATTCAAAGGGTTATCCTCTGCCATTTCCACCTACTCTAACATGATGCCACCACCAAATACATTTTCCCCTCACTCCCCTTGTCAGCATTCCCCAGGGACAGTTGCCTCCAGGATACCCTGGTCCTCTTCTCCATCACACCCAACACTTCACTGCTTCCCACAGCACCTTCGCATGCAATTGCAGAAGATGCAACACCTGCCCCTTTACCTCCTCTTTGCTCACCATCCAAGGGTCTAAACATTCTTTTCAGGTGAGGCAGCGCTTCACATGCACCTTCTTTAATCTGGTCTATTTCATTCATTGCTCTACATTGGAGAGACCAAACGCAGACTGGGTGACCGCTTTGCAGAACACCTTCAGTCCGTCCACAGGCATGAGCCGGATCTTCCTATCACTTGCCATTTTAACACACCATCCTGCTCTCATGTCCACATCTCTTTCCTTGGCCTGTTGCAATTTTCCAATGAAACCCCATGCAAACTGGAGGAACAGCACCTGATCTTCCGATTAGGTACTTTACAACCTTTCAGACTTAACATTGAGTTCAATAGCTTCAGACCATGAACTCTGTCCTCCATTTTCATCAAGTTATTTTATTTCATGTTATTTATTTGTTTGTTTGCATTTCTTCCATTGTTTCATTTTCCGATTTTTAAAGAATCTCGCTTTCCATCTTTTACCCCCATCACTGTCTCCCCTCACCCCAGCCCACTAGGGCCATATGTTACTTGTCTCAGGTTGTCCTTTGACATGCTGCTTACCTTTGTTCTGCCATTTACACATTCTGATCTCTTAATGGCCACTATCAGCATACTTCTTAGTCATGATCAGCACCATTTACCATTTACATCCACTTTATCTTTTTGTCTATGATATCTTTGTCACTCTCTCCACCAACTGTTGGCTCTCTATCCAGTCCCCACTGCACCACACTCCTCCTCACTAGAACAATACAAATCCCATCCTATTTTTAAAAAAATTTCTTATTTCAGCTTTGACAAAGGGTCATTTGAACTCGAAACATCAACTCTTCTCTCTCCTTACAGATGCTGCCAGACCTGCTGAGATTTTCCAGCATTTTCTATTTTGGGTTTCAGATTCCAGCATCCGCAGTAATTTGCTTTTATCCATCCTATTTTCTGTTGTCTTCAGCTCTGACAAAGGGTCGTCCAGACTCAAAACTGTTCTCTCTCCACAGATGCTGTCAGATCAAATGAGATTTTCCAGCATTTTCTGTTTTGTTTCAGATTCCAGCACCTGCCGTAATTTGCTTTTATCTTTGTCTTATGGATGTTTAGTATAAGGCCCATGCTCTTGAATACCTCAGTGTGCACCTCACAGATAATGCCCCAGAACCACCATCACCATCCCTGGGGATGTCCTCCACCAGAGGTGGTGGCAAGTGGTCTACAATAAGGACAAAGTTGCCCTGGGGATCCTCAACTAGGTTCTGGACCCCAAGATGCCTTTTTGTATCAAATCAAACATGAGCTGATTACTACCTAATGCCCCCCCCCCCCCCCTCAGCTAATGAATCAGTCCTCCTCCATTTTGAACACCATTTGATGGAAGCACTGATGTGGCAAGGGCACAGAATGTATTTCAATGTCTATCATCAAGAATGGCTTGGTAGCATCACTACTGACCAAGCTAGCTTAAGGGCAAAGCTGCTAGTTTGCGTTTCAGCAGGTGGTGAAGGAACCAACAAGAGGGAAAAACCTACTCGGCCTCATCCTCACCAATCAATCAGTCACGGGTGCATCAGTCCATGAAGTATTGGTAGGAGTCATCATACACAGTCCATGTGGAGACAAAGTTCCATCTTCACAATGGGGTATCCTTCATTGTGTTGTGTGGCACTACTACCATGCTAAATGGGATAGATTTTGAACAGATCTAGAAATACAAAACTGGGCATCTATGTGGCACTGTGGACCATCAGGCAGCAACAGAATTATATACAAATGCAATCGATAAACTCATGGCCCAGCATATACCCCACACTACCATTACCATCATGCCAGCATTCAACCCTGGTTCAATGAAGAGTGTAGGAGGACATGCCAGGAGGAGTACCTGGCATGCCTAAAGATGAGGTGTCAACTTGGTGAAGTAGCAACACAGGACAACTTGCATGGGAAATAGAAAAAACAGCATGTGATTGACAGCGCTAAGTGATCGACAGCGCTAAGTGATCACACAACCAACGGATCAGATATAAACTTTGCAGTCATGCCACACTCCGTTGTGAATGGTGGTGGTCAATTAATCAGCTCACTAGAGACGGAGGCTCCACAAATATCCCCATTCTAAAGGATGGGGGAGCCCAACACATCAGTGCAAAAGTCAAGTCTGAAACATTTGCAACCACCTTCAAACTACTGCCCACACTCTATAAGGTGAAATGTCGCAAGCAAGTAGTAATTGTAGCTTCAGATTAAAATGAACCAACATTTCAGACTTCTGGGAAGCATCTTGGACATCCTTGTATGCTTTCTCACATTTTGTTGTCCAGTCTCATGACTGTTTCACACATAATAAATTATGCAATGGCTCAATATATAGCTAAATTAGGAACAAATTTGCCATAATAGTTTACTAATCCTGGAAAGGACTTCAATTGCATCACATTTGTTGGACCTAGTGCTTCTAAAATATCTTTCGTCTTTTTAGATGCTTTATGTAGGCCTTTACGATCAATAACATGACCAAATACTGAACTGATGTTTGGAAAAAGCCACACCTTTCCTTCTTGATACACAGACCATTTGCTTGAATGTTTCAATGTTGCTTCTAAATTATTCATGTGTTCTTTTTCACTGGACCCTGTAATTAGAATATCATGCAAGTAACATTGTACACCAAGGAGACCATTTAAAATCTAATAAAATCTTTGGAATAGAGCTGGTATGGATGTTATTCCAAAAAGCAAACTTTTATAAGGAAAAAGACTTTTATGAGTCATGATGGTAAACAATGGTTGAGATTCAGAGGCTACATTCATCTGTAAATATGCTTGTAAAAGATCGATCTTGCTGAATTTCTGTGCATCTGATAACCCAGTAAACAAATCTTCAATTAAAGGAAGCAGATATTGATCCGCACACCACATTGGATTCATGGTTGTTTTAAAATCAGCATAATTACAAAATGCACCATCTGTTTTCATCACAAATATGATGGGGGTAGCCATCAGTTACCGATTGTAACCAGCTCTAACACACCAGTGCTAGTAAGTTGTACTAATTCTTCTTCAATTTTGGGACAAATTGCATATGGCATCATTCTTGCTTTGAGACTTTTTGGGGTTATTAGACTTTATCTGGAGTTTCACTTGAACTCCCTTCATTGACCTAAGTGTCTTTTCGAACGCAACTTGTATTTATCCAGAAGGTGCTGGAGGTCTGTTTTAACATCAACCAATCTGTTGACAGCACTCCAGTTAAGCTTAATCTTCTCCAGCCATGATCTCCCAAATAGAGCAAGAAGATTACCACAGACCAAATGGAGAGGCAACTCTGCTGTATGTCCATTCAACTCTACTGTTTGTCCATTCAACCCTGCTGTTCGTCCATTCAACTCTGCTGTTCGTCCATTCAACTCTGCTGTTTGTCCATTTAACTCTACATTGATTGTGATGTAACCTTTAACAGCATGATCTCTTCTGTGTATGTCCTTAAAATCACATCAGCTGGTTTGAAAGGAAAATGCTTCAGCTTTTGTTAGTATGTATTCTCAAGAATAAAAGATACAGCAGCACCAGTATCAACCTCCATCCTAATTGATTGTCTACCTAACTTCAGAATCACCCTGATTCACGCTGTATGGATCAGATGTTCAGTTGGAGCACTTCATCATATTTCTGGACATTCTCTTCACAATCATAATTCTTCTCTTCCATGTTGTGAATTATTTTTGTAGACTGCAACTTCTTCTTAAAGGCACCCAGATTCTTCTTCTGAATATTCTTCTCAGGGAAAGCTGGTCAAGCCCAACAAGCTTTTTCAATGTGACCCATTTTGCAACAATTCTTGCATTGACCTTCCTTGCTCCAGCATTCACTCACTGAATGGCCCATTTTGACACATCTGTGACATGCTTGTTGCTATTTTGACTTCTTCTGGGTGGGGATGGTAAAAAGGTGTGAGGAATGAGAGCCTGAACAGTTTCTGAAACAACTGGGATGAAGTCAGAACACAGAACACAGAAAAGCTACAGCACAAACAGGCCCTTAGGCTCACAAGTTGCGCGGAACATGTCCCTACCTACTACCCTCTATCTTACTAACTTCCATGAACTTATCCAAAAGTCTCTTAAAAGACCCTATCAAATCCACCTCCACCACCACTACCGGCAGCCGATTCCAAGCACCCACCACCCACTGAGTGAAAAACTTACCCCTACCATCTCCTCTGTACCTACTCCCCAGCACCCTGAACCTGTGACCTCTTGTGGCAAACCATTTCAGCCCTGGGTAAAAGCCTCTGAGAATTCACTCTATCAATACCCCTCAACATCTTATACACCTCTATCAGGTCACCTCTCATCCTTCGCATCTCCAAGGAGAAAAGACCTAGCTCTCTCAACCTATCCTCATAAGGCATGCCACCTAATCCAGGCAACATCCTTGTAAATCTCCTCTGCACCCTTTCTATGGCTTCCACATCCTTTCTGTAATGAGGCGACCAGAACTGGGCACAGTACTCCAGGTGGGGTCTGACCAGGGTCCTATACAGCTGCAGCATTATCTCCCGATTTCTAAATTCAATTCCTCTATTGATGAAGGCCAGTATTCCATACGCCTTCTTAACCACAGCCTCTACCTGCGACGCTGCTTTGAGCGTCCTATGAACCCGGACCCCAAGATCCTTCTGATCTTCCACACTGCCAAGCATCTTACCCTTAATACTATATTCTTTCATCCTATTCGACCTGCCAAAATGAACCACCACACACTTATCTGGGTTGAAGTCCATCTGCCACTTCTCCGCCCAGTCTTGCATCTTATCTATGTCTCGTTGCAATTGCTGACATCCCTCTACACTATCCACAACCCCACCAACCTTTGTGTCATCAGCAAACTTGCCAATCCATCCTTCCACTTTCTCATCCAGGTCATTTATAAAAATCACAAAGAGGAAGGGTTCCAGAACAGATCCCTGGGCACTCCACTGGTGACCGATCTCCATGCTGAAAAAGACCCATCTACAACCACTCTTTGCCTAATGTGGGCAAGCTAGTTCTGAATCCACAAAGCAATGTCCCCTGGTATCCCAAGCTCCTTCACTTTCTCAATGAGCCTTGCATGGGGCACCTTATCAAACGCCTTGCTGGAATCCATATAAACTACATCTACCGCTCTTCCCTCGTCTATGTGTCTAGTTACATCTTCAAAAAATTCAATTAGGCTCGTAAGGCATGATCTGCCTTGGACAAAGCAGTGCTGGCTATTTCTGATCATACTATTCCTGATCATACTATTCCTCTCCAGATGTTCATAAATCCTGCCTCTCAGGATCTTCTCCATCAATTTACCAACCACTGAGGTTAGACTCACCGGTCTATAATTTCCCGGGCTATCTCTTCTCCCTTTCTTGAATAACGGAACCACATCCGCAATCCTCCAATCCTCTGGAACCTCTTCCGTCTCCATTGATGACGCAAAGGTCATCGCCATAGGCTCAGCAATCTCTTCCCTCGCCTCCCACAGTAACCTGGGGTACATCCCATCCGGTCCCGGCGATTTATCTAACTTGATGCTTTTCAAAAGCTCCAACACATCCTCTTTCCTAATGTCCACATGCTCAATCTTCTCAGTCCACTGCAAGTCTGCACTACAACTACCAAGATCCTGTTCCACTGTGAATACTGAAGCAAAGTATTCATTGAGTACCACTGCCATTTCTACCAGTTCTATACAGACTTTCTCACTTTCACATTTGATAGGTCCTACTCCTTCACATCTTATCCTCTTGCTCTTAACATACTTGTAGAATGCCTTGGGGTTTTCTTTTATCTTGTCTGCCAAGGCCTTCTCATGACCCCTTCTTGCTCGTCTAATTTCCCTCTTAAGTTCCCAGAGAACTGAGGAGGACCTTCTAACCAACTCACCTTGGCACTTGCCCACCCACATGGCTGCATACACTCTGCTTCCAAGGTCAGCGGGCCTGACTTCATCCTGAACCTGCAACTCCAGAGTAATAATCATGCCACTCAGGATACTTTCTACCATTTTCAGCTGCTTCATCCCTGATCTTGCCTCCATCATCAGGTTCGAAGCGGGGATGTTCACTGATGATTGCACAATTTTCAGCACCACTCGCAATTCCTCAAATACTGAAGCAGTCTGTGTCCAAATGCAACAACACCCGGACAATTTTCAGGCTTGAGCTAACATGTGGCAAGTAACATTTACGCCACACAAATAATCATCACCAACAAGAGAGAATCTAACTATCTCCCCTTGACATTCAATGTCATTACCATCATAGAATCCCCCACTATCAACATCCCAGGGCTAATAATTTACCAGAGGCTTAACTGGACCAGCCATATAAATACTGTGGCTACAAGAGCAGGTCAGAGGCTGGGAGTTCTGCAGAGAGTAATTTACCTCCTGGCTCCCCAAAGCCTGAGCAGCATCTGCAAGGCACAAGTGAGGAGTGTGATGGAATACTCTCTATTTATCTGGATGAGTGCATCTCCAACAACACTCATTAATCTGAAGACAATTCAGGACAAAACAGCTCTTTTGATTAACACCCCATCCACCTCCTTCAACATTCACTTCATCCACCATCAATGCACAGTGGCAGCAGTCTGTACCATCTACAAGATGCACTGCAGCAACTCAAAGGCTCCTTCAACAGCACCTTCCAAACCTACCACCTCTACCACCTGGAAGGACAAGGGCAGCAGATGCATAGGAGAACCACCACCTGCAAGTTCCCCTCCAAGCCACACCCTATCCTGACTTGGAACTATGTTGCTGTTCCTTCACGGTCATTGCGTTTCCTGCTGTTTGATTTGCTCCTAAGTGCTCTGCCCAAGCTACCCTATGTGCCCGAATACAATAACAGGAAAATTTATATAATTAAGTCTAAACGAAGAACCTACTTCATATAATCATAACTGCTTAAGTTTTTTTTTATTCTGGTTTTCTTATCGTTAGTTTGAATAAATTATTAATCTTCTTCACTATTTTTAAATCTGGTTTATGCTAGCTCTTAACTTTTGATTTTCCATTGAGTATAAATTTAGTTTATTAGCATAACTTTAATAAATCACTGCTGTAAAATCTGGAATCACCTTTATGGCATTTCAGTCAGCCATCTTATTTTTTTCTTTCATGCAGCGCTTGGTATCCATGAATATGCCTTTAAACAGTGATGGCACAGTCATGTTCAATGCAACTCTCTTTGCTTTGGTTCGAACTGCATTAAGGATCAAAACTGAAGGTACAATATTCTACAATATTTACCAATTTGTCTATTTTAAGATCAGTAAGTTATGATAGCCTTTAATGTTGATATGTTGATTAGATGCTTATTTTAGGACATTGATTTCAAACATGGTTATTTTGAAGGAAACAAAATAAGATTTTCTGGTCTCAGAATAGTCGCAGACCGATGTACTGCAGAGGATGTGTTACAGAGCTCCTCAGAAGTCCCAACTCAAGGACTCTGGGAATTGTCTAGGAAGTTTGTACTTCTGATTGGCAATTCCACAGCTCCCAGAATCCTCCAAAAACTAATTAAACTCTGAGTTAATCAGAGGGGGAGATTTTCCAGCCCTGCATGTTCATGCACAGAACTGAGGCTGCGCAAGGTCAGAGAATCATGGGGGAGGGGCCCAACATCTTTAGGACCAACGGAAACCCTTTTGAGATTCTCTCCACCCGTACGTAATCTGGTTCCTGCCCTGCAAGGGAGGGAGCCAGATTAGCTATTTAAATATTCATTTAAATATGCTTTGTCTAATCAAGCCGGATTCTCCCTGCTCCCGGAATTCTCCAACCCATGGGTGCAGTGAAAACCCGTCGCTGATCACTACTGATCTCCACGAATGGGCATGAGCAGAAAATCTCCCCCACTATCACTACCCCCATTTAAACGTTACAGGTAAGGGGGAATTGTTTGATGAATTGAGTTGGATTCTGCCCTTAAGTTACATAGCCGATGTCTGAAATTCAATGTCCTATCTCAACAGGGAATTTGGAACAAGCAAATGAAGAGCTTCGAGCTATTATCAAGAAAATCTGGAAACGTACAAGTATGAAGTTGTTGGATCAAGTTGTGCCACCAGCAGGAGGTGAGCCCCCTCCAGATATGGAACAGTTTGAAAAATGGAAATTGCTATCTCACAATTACATATAATTAACCGACCATATGATAAAGCATGATGTTATAGCAGGGAACACTTCAGATAGTTGATAGATGAAAGACTTCTCCATTTTATCCATGTAACTGTAATTCCTCATCCCTGGAACCATTCCATTATATTACTTCAGTTCCTTCTCCGAAGCCTTCATGTCTTTCCTAAATAACGGTGCCTAGAATTGGATGTAATGCTCCAACTCAGGCCAATATAGGGCTAGCATAATTCTGTCTTTTGTACTTTATTCTGCTATTTATAAAGCCCAAGGTACCGTACAATTATTAGCTACCTCATTAACCTGTTATGCTGCTTTCAAAAAGTTGTACACAAACACCCCTAGGTACTCTATTCATGCGACCGACTAGAAACCTTTACCCTTTTAGCTTCTATTGCCTCTCTTCACTCTTCCTAACCAAAGTGTACCACCTCACACTTTCCTGTATTGAATTTATGGTTATGTTCTTTATGGTTAACACAACAGGATCTCTCAGGTATGCTTTAATCCAAGTTTCAAGAATGCTGACATTTTGGGTGCAAAATTCTGATCAGTAATGCTGATGAAGCCTATAGAAGCTGAACATTTCCAAAATGTTACTACAGCCTTCCATAGAGAAAGGCACATATGTGTTGGAAACAGCTGAAGTGATGGTGTCATGATATTGCAGAGCTTTACTGGCTAATGTGACACCCATTTTCCAAATGTAGATCATGGAGCTCCATTCATTTGTCTCTCACCAAAGATCAAATATCCATCTGCAAGTAGGGATCTGTACTATGGCTATTTAGAGAGCCAGGCAACAAATTTCGGTGATTTATTTCTGCTGAGGCCCAGATTGTCATCCCTGGGTCAGGTTGCAGAGTCGAGAGGCTGGGAACATGGTGTGCCCCTGTGCTTCAGCACTGTATTTAAACAAATGAAGAATAATAGTCAAATGAAAACCATCACTCCAGCCCTTAACCCCGTCCTATACGCCATCCATACAGACCTATGCCAATCCATGTGCTCCCCACACTTCATGGCTCCTCACACTCCCTATGCTAACCCATTCCCTCCAATCTGCCCACCCATTACCCCGCATATGCAAACCCATGTCCCTCTGCCCATTGCCCACATACCTCTCTACAAATTTAGTGCCAACTAATGTCAACCCTTGCCTCACATCCACCACCCTTTTCCCTTACTCCTCCATGGCAGCTCACCTAGTATTCTTAGACAGTTCCTTGACAGTTTTGATACTTCCTGGATAACTTTGTGACTTCCTGGACAGAATGGGCAACTTTGACAGCTGAAAATTCTTTAACAGTCCCTTGACAGCTGGACAATTCTTTGATAGCTTGACAGTCCCAATGACGTTGTGCATAAATAGCACCTAACCATGTTGTGAAGACAAAAGCAAAATATTTGTTCATTTCATCTGCCATTTCCTTATTATCTACTATGAACTCCCCATTGTCATTCTCTGGAGGACCAACACACATTTTATGCTACACTCCTTTTTAATACCAATAGAAACTCTTACTACCCATGTATACATTTCTACCTAGCTTCCTCTCATAATCCAATTTCTTTTTCCTGATTAATCTTTTAGCCATGCTCTGCCTCTCTCTTTAGTCTGATTAATCATCTGACCTGCTTCTCATCATTGTGCAGTTGTATGTTTTTTCCTTAAGTTTGGTACTTTCCTTAACTTTTTTTAGTTAACCACGGATGACAGGTCTGCCCCTTAGAATTTTTCTTTATAGTAGGAATTTACTTATTCTGAGTATTGATCTATCCTCAAGCCTCATATCCCAGGTCATTTCAGAAAGCTTAGCTTCCATGCACACATAGTTGCCCTTATTTAAGTTTAAAATACTAGTTTTAGACCTACTCATCTCCTTTTCAAACTAGATGTAAAATTCAATCATATTGTGGTTGCTGCTACCTGACGATTAGGTCGTTAATCAATCCTGTCACAATCCACAATACCAAATCTAATATTGCCTGCTCCCTAGTTGATTCCAGAATGTGCTGCTCTAAGAAACTATCTCAAAATTATTCTCTGAGCTCTTCATCCAGGCTGCTACTGTGAATTTAATTTTGCCAGTTTATTTTTAAAGTAAAATCACCAATGGTTTTTACCGTCCATTTATCACAAGCCCCCAATGTTTCTTTTTTATACTTTGTCCTACGTTGTGGTTACTGTTAGGGGCTTGTAGACCACTCCCACTAGTGACTTCTTTCCCCAACTGTTCCTCATCTCTACCTAAACCGATTCTACATCCTGGTCTCTCGAACCAAGGTCATCATGGAATTCTATTTGAAATGTTTGTTAATGTTCCATACTTCCTAATTCAGAACAAAGTTGCTGCACTCCTATGGTAAAGATGCATGAAGATACATAGTGTTGCTTATGACACTCCTATGATGGGTGAGGAAATCTAACCCCAGCAGTACAGCTGCACAGAGTCGCGGCAGCACGAGGAGCCGAAAACGCTCGTAGACTGTGCCCTGTACCGTCAGCGTCACCAAACAGCACCCAAGGACCTCCACCGAGTGAGAATCCGAAGCCAAGGAGATTGTCTGTCTCCAGGGTCGCACGGGAAGGGCATATTGACGCACTGTGCGAGGGTGTATAAAACTCTGTGCTCCCGCAGTCGAACAGGCAGTTTTCTGCATGGTCATTTACCTTAATCTCCATCATTGACTTGGAGGGTTGGTGAGGCTGATTTACTACATTTAATGTAACTGCAATATAGTATATAACATCTTTATATTCCAGATGATGAAGTTACTGTGGGGAAGTTTTACGCCACCTTCCTAATCCAGGATTATTTCAGAAAATTCAAGAAGCGCAAAGAACAAGGCATTGTTGGGAAAGCTGCTCCGAAAAATGCACTCTCTCTACAGGTATATTTGAGAAATCTTTCTTAATTTAAATATTATACTTTTTCTGAAAAGTGCTTTGAATACACTAAATTTCCATCGTAGATGTCATGGGATGAGAAGATGGCCAATGGTGATCTACCTCCACTGTGGAAAAACCCACTACGGGATGGCTGGAAAATTCCGGCATTTGTCTCATCTTTTAGTTATTTTCTTAATTGCTTTAGTTATCCTTTCAGCATTTTAATGCAAAAAATGTTCGACTTAAATTTTGTCCTCTACTAGAGCAAAGAAACAAAGAGCGTAGCTCAGGTCAGGAAGTTTCCTGACTCCTGGACCACCCTTGGTAGAAAGTACCCTGAGTAGCATAATTAGTACTCCGGAGTTGCAGGTTCAGGATGAAGTTAGGCCCTCTGACCCAGGAAGCAGAGTGTATGCAGCCGTGTGGGCAGCCAAGTGCCAAGGTGAGTTGGTTAGAAGCTCCTCAGCTCTCTAGGACTTCATCCTGGTTGTTTCAGAAACTGTTCAGGCCTTCTGGCTCTCAACCCTCACACTTCTTTACCACACGCACCTTCCTATCCCCCAAGGTTCCTCATCCCCCCAGTGCCAACTCAATGCCACCTCATACCCCCTATCTATCCTTGTGGCCCCTTCTACCCTCATTTCAACTTCACAGTTACTACCAGTGTCCACCATGGGCAGTTCTCAGGAGCTGGATGGAGATGAAAAAAGAAATAAACTTTTAATGATCTAATAGATTTCTCATTTCTACATATTTGATGGTGAAAAAAAACTCTCACAAAGAACTCATTCGAAGCTTTTAAATCTCCTCAAGTGATTAATCTCTTATAAAAACAAATACATTTCTATTCATATTCCACATCAAAGTAGCCTTTTTAAACTGTCAATCAAACTGTGAGACCAGATCCCACTGCAGCAATAACTGTAGCCTTTGAAATGCAGCCTGGGCATTCAAAGGCTACAATAATAACCCTTGGGGAAATGTCAACAAAAATTTCATTTGAAAGTGTACAACAGGATGCTACTGTTTTTTTCTAACCTGCAGCACAGCCTGTCAATCAAAGTAGTCCAACAGAGGGTTTTTTTTATCTCTCAGTGACAGCCACAGTCTGTTTATTTCAAGAGTGGAGGATTTCAAAAACTGCAGATCGTGACAGCTATATTGACACTGTACACCCTTTAAGATAACTTACATCTACTCCATCAATTCATGACTGCCACTCTGCACATTAAGGCCTTTCAAATGTCAAAATGGTGTTTGTTTCAAATGCTTTGCTGAGATCAGCTTTCTCTCCTGTGTGAATCTCACCCAGTCAAAACTTGTATCTGCTGGAATTGGGGGTGGAACTTTCACCAACCATTTTTAGAGGTCTTCAGAATCCTCTTAATTCTGCAGAAATCTGGCCCCAAATGGTCTTGAATATGTAATGAAACCTTGAACTGGCAAATAGCACAAGTATGAAGTTGCATGGAGGTACAGAAGAAAGCAATATTTTTACTTTACTCAGAATTTTGTGAAGTGTATTTCCAGGTGTAAAAAAAATTACAGGTTCATAGTATGGCAGTTTTTGCTTCAGGAATTGAAGTTTGGGTCTGACACAATTCTGCAGGAGTTTGTCTTATGAAAATTGTAGGAAATATTTCAACAGGGAGAGAAAACAAGTCACCTGCTCATACCTATGCCAGGAATTCAAACCTTATAAGGGGCTGAATTTTATGCCCAGGAGACTAAGTGCAGTGACTGGTGGGTTAAGAGGCATGTTTCCTGCTGTGCAGTGGAGCAGGATATTGCAACTGATTTTATGCTCGGAAGATCATTAATTATGCACCGGCAAGCAGCTCTCTTAATTACTGTGGAGGACGCACTGATTTGTCTGCCCTGCTTTCAGTTAATGGGGTCGAAGATCCTAATGCCATAATTAAACACCAGGCAAACACACACATTCATACTTCTGCCATCCAGTTGGGTTCACCGGCAATGCCAAGGGGCAGAGCCTAAGGGGAGGGGTGTGGCCTCAGGGGGAGTGGGGTCTGAAGGATAGTCTGCATGTGGGCAGCTGCACACTCTGAAATCGAGGAAAACGGTGCAGTGATTGACCTGGGGGAGTGAACTGGGGGTGGCAATCGACAGGAGGGCGGGTGGCGATGGTTTGGCCCCAAGGACAAAGAAGAGTTTAGCCCTAAAGTTTAGCCACGACTCCCTGGAGGCTTTAATAAGACTTTGCCAACACCAAAGTCTCCTCTACCCAAGGGATGGTTTCAGGACATCCACAATCTCACCAGCTTGGGAGACAATCACAAAAGAAGTCCCTACTATGGGCAGCGAAAAACGAAATGTCCTCAGTGCAGGAAGAGGATGAATGATCTCATCTACACCATCATGGTAAGTAAATCTTCAACTCACCTCAAACTCTCATCTCATGATAACATGCACACAAAGAGGACGATTAAGTACCGAACGAGTGTGAAAATGGGAGAGAATCGCACTGATTTTCTCGGTGAGAGAAAATTCAAATATTAGAGAAAAAAATGAGGCAAAGTGTGATATGCGCCAGTAGGGGGAGTGGACAGAGTCCATTCACGCTGGGAAGCAGCTGTTGAGTGTTGGACGGCATTATCACGCATGTGCAAGATCTCCCAGTGCCCTGTTTAAAGTGTATATAATTAGTGCACTAGGAATCTGACGCTCTCCCCAACCCCCCAATCACCACCCCCGGTTCACTCCCTGCCCTGCTGTCGATTGCCACCCCCAGTTCACCCCCCCCAGTCGATCGCCGCACCGTGATCCTCAATTGCAGAGTGCGCAGCAGCCCACACACAGACTATCCTTCAGGCTCCACACCGCCTTAGGCCACACCCCTCCCATTAGGCTCTGCCCCTTGGCATTGCTGGTGCCTGCAGGGGCTCACTAATAATATTTAAATAAATCTTTCAATCAACCTCACGCCAGCAATCTAGTGCTGGTATCGGCGCGAGAGGCAAGAAACTGGGTGCAAACCTTACTGGCTCACAATGCCGATTGACCAGCATGACAAGCTGGTAAGATCACCCCAAAGGGGAACATTCCTTAGGGATGTCACACAGTATTCACAGGGGAGATATCAGCATTGAATGCCCCATGTACCATTTAACATCACCTGCAACTCACCTATGCTGTGCACAAACAGCACCTTCATCCCTTAATAGGGAGGGCTCAGCTCACACAGCAGGTGTGAATGCTTTCCAATCTCTGCTCTTTCCTTTCTAATCACATTGAGGTAGCACAGTGGTTAACATAGAACATAGAAAGCCACAGCACAAACAGGCCCTTCGGCCCACAAGTTGCGCCGATCACATCCCCACCTCTAGGCCTATCTATAGCCCTCAATCCCATTAAATCCCATGTACTCATCCAGAAGTCTCTTAAAAGACCCCAACGAGTTTGCCTCCACCACCACCGACGTCAGCCGATTCCACTCACCCACCACCCTCTGAGTGAAAAACTTACCCCTGACATCTCCTCTGTACCTACCCCCCAGCACCTTAAACCTGTGTCCTCTCGTAGCAACCATTTCAGCCCTTGGAAATAGCCTCTGAGAGTCTACCCTATCCAGACCTCTCAACATCTTGTAAACCTCTATCAGGTCACCTCTCATCCTTCGTCTCTCCAGGGAGAAGAGACCAAGCTCCCTCAACCTATTCTCATAAGGCATGCCCTGGAGCTGTGAAGCACTGCTGCTTCACAGCTCCAGGGACCTGGGTTCCCGGCTTGGGTCACTATCTGTGTGGAGTTTGCTCATTCTCCTCGTGCCTGCGTGGGTTTCCTCCAGGTACTCCGGTTTCCTCCCACAGTCCAAAGATGTGCGGGTTAGGTTGATTGGCCATGCTAAAAATTGCCCCTTAGTGTCCTGAGATGCGTAGGTTAGAGGGATTAGCGGGTAAAATATGTAGGAATATGGGGGTAGGGCCTGGGTGGGATTGTGGTCTGTGCAGACTCAATGGGCTGAATGGCCTCTTTCTGCACTGTAGGGTTTCTATGATTCTATGATCACCCACAACAAGGAGAGATCCCAGACTGGAGGAGGGATGGCCAACATTCTTGAGCCCACTTATTTTGAGGAGGGTGCCACCAAGTTGGCAAGGGATGACAGGAATAGCTTCTGTGGGAAAAGCAAGATCAACCTCTCCCAGCAACCCAGAACATCGGAACCCTCAATGAATTGATCACATCTTGACAATGAGTGACATGCAATCTTGTACTCAGCCTACTCATGAACTAATTATACCTTGTCTCTCTCACAGGCCAGCAGGCCCAGATAGACCACCAGAGTTACCGTAAGCCCCAATTCACAAGCCCATCAGAGGAGGATGCTGAGGATGAACATGTGTCACTGCATTCAATTGCACCCTCCACCAGATGCACACACCCCGATGGGTCATGGTTCTAGATTAGGCTCAAGGTCACATTCTGGGGAACACCAACACTGACATGTCTCTGCTGTAATCAGAGGCCATGACAGCCCAGGTGTCTGGCACTCAGAAGAATGCTGGAGAACAGGCACTTGGTGTGTCCGAGTCAGATGATGAGCCTCTGGAAATGGCAATAGCAGATAGGCTGGAACATCAGACAGAGTTGCAAGAGATAATCAGCAGATGAAAGCAAAAGATGGAGAAGTTCCTTCAAGTTTAGTCTGAAGTCATGGTTTGACATGTGAGCACCTCAAGATTTCCATGTGAAGCATGACAGCTGCCTTAGAAACCTTGGTCCAGCAGGTTCTGCCAGATTTGCGCTCCAGCGTTCTAGACATAGGTAGGATCCATGAATGGCTAGGTGAGAGAAGGGCGGAAGTATCTAGACCTCACCCCAGGAGCCCTCTCTCTTCAAGAAGTCAGCAAGGATCCTTGGGCACCCATAGGGAGGTGGACCAACAGCTTAATACCCCAGGGTTATCCACCCAGGTGATCCTGAGAGTGTCCCACTACCCTCTGCCGATGACCCCATCACCTGCAACTCCACAGACCAAAAACAGTGCCTGCCTCACAGCAGGAGTGGCCCTACAGACCTCAATTGTCCAGACAGTGCTTGCCAAGATCATCACGGGCAACAAATAAATCCCCGGGACCTGATGAAGTGTATCCCAGGACATTGTGGGAGGCTAGGGAGGAAATTGCAGGTCCCCTAGCCGAGATATTTGAATCATCGATGGTCACGGGTGAGGTGCCTGAAGATTGGAGAGTGGCAAATGCTGTGCCTTTGTTTAAAAAGAGCTGCAGGGAAAAGCCTGGGAACTACAGGCCAGTGAGCCTCACATCTGTAGTGGGTAAATTGTTGGAAGGTACTTTGAGAGACAGGATCTACAGGCATTTAGAGACACAAGGACTGATTAGGGACAGTCAGCATGACTTTGTGAGTGGAAAATCATGTCTCACAAATTTGATTGAGTTTTTTGAAGGGGTAACCAAGAAGGTAGATGAGGGCACTGCAGTTGATGTTGTCTACATGGACTTTAGCAAGGCCTTTGACAAGGCACCGCATGGTAGGTTGTTGCATAAGGTTAAATCTCACGGGATCCAGGGTGAGGTATCTAAACGGATAGAAAATTGGCTTGACAGAAGCCAGAGGGTGGTTGTGGAGGGTTGTTTTTCAAACTGGAGGCCTGTGACCAACAGTGTGCCTCAGGGATCAGTGATGGATCCACTGTTATTTGTCATTTATATTAATGATTTGGATGAGAACATAGGAGGTATGGTTAGTAAGTTTTCAGATGACACTAAGATTGGTGGCATAGTGGACAGTGAAGAAGGTTATCTCCAATTGCAACGGGATCTTGATCAATTGGGCCAGTGGGCTGATGAATGGCAAATGGAGTTTAATTTAGACAAATGCGAGGTGATGCATTTTGGTAGATTGAACCAGGGCAGGACTTACTTAATTAATGGTAGGCGTTGGGGAGAGTTACAGATCGAAGAGATCTAGGGGTACATGTTCATAGCTCCTTGAAAGTGGAGTCACAGGTGGACAGAGTGAAGAAGGCATTCGGCATGCTTGGTTTCATTGGTCAGAACATTGAATATAGGAGTTGGGGCGTCTTGTTGAAGTTGTACAAGACATTGGTAAGACCACACTTGGAATACTGTGTGCAATTCTGGTCACCCTATTATAGAAAGGATATTATTAAACTAGAAAGAGAGCAGAAAAGATTTACGAGGATGCTGCCGGGACTTGATGGATTGAGTCATAAGGAGAGGCTGAATAGACTGGGACTTTTTTCTCTGGAGCGTAGGAGGCTGAGGGGTGATCTTATGGAGGTCTTTAATTTAATGAGTGGCATAGATCAGCTAGATAGTCAATATCTTTTCCCAAAGGTAGGGGAATCTAAAACTAGAGGGCATAGGTTTGAGGTGAGAGGGGAGAGATACAAAAGTGTCCAGAGGGGCAATTTTTTCACACAGAGGGTGGTGAGTGTCTGGAACAAGCTGCCAGAGGTAGTAGTAGAGGCGGGTACAATTTTGTCTTTTAAAAAGCATTTAGATAGTTACATGGATGCGATGGGTGTAGAGGGATATGGGCCAAATGCGGGCAATTGGGATTAGCTTTGGGCTTTTAAAAAAAAAGGGCGGCATGGACAGGTTGAGCTGAAGGGCCTGTTTCCATGCTGTAAACCTCTATGACTCTATAACAAGGTGCAGCAGTCAGTAGGTTGCCTCCTCATCTGCTGCAACTGTCAGGGATGCACCAAGAAATAGTAGCAAGGTTGAAAGAAGTAAGGAATTTTGAGATCACAATGGGGGCACGGGTGTTTACTCACTGTACAAAAAATGCACCTTTGTAAATATATCTTCTGTTCATGACAATGACCTCATAGTTTGAATGCATCATTCACATGCATCTATGTGATAAGTAACGTTTGCACCACAAAATGCCAGGCAATGACCATCTCCAAATACTAGAGCAATTCAGAAGCTCGGAATCCTGTGACGAGTAACTCAACTCCTGACTCCCCAAAGCCTGCAATATCTACAAGGCGCAGGTCAAGAGTGTGGTGGAAAACTCTCCACTTTCTTGGATGAGAGCACCTCCAACAACACTCAAGACACTCAACACCACCCAGGACAAAGTAGCCCATTTGATTAGTACCCCATCTGCAAGCATGCACTCCCTCCACCACCGGTGAACAGTGGCAGTTATGTGTACCATCTACAAGATGTGCTGCAGGAACTCACCAAGAGTTCTGAGACTACATCTTTCAAACCCATGGCCACTACCATCTAAAAGGACAAGGGCAGCTGACACATTGGGAACACTGCCACCTGAAAGTTCTGCTGCAAACCACTCACCATCCTGACTTGGAAATGTATTGCGCAGTTTCTGAACTGTTGCTGGGTCAAAATCCTGAAATGCCTTTCTTAATAATACTGTGGGTGTAACTACACCACATGGACTGCAATAGTTCTTGACAAAGGGCAATTAATGATCGGCAATAAATGCTGGCCAGCGATGCCCACCTCCCATGAATGAATGAACAAAAATGGTGGTGTGAAGCTGTAAGGTCCATGCTCCTGTTTCATCCCTGATTTCTTCTGGGGCAAGGTGGTAATTAAAATTCCCCCACAATATCTGCAGAACAATATATAAATGCAAATTTTCACACTTAAAAAGAAACTTTTAGACTTTCCTCTTTTACCCTTTTTTTTCTTGCTAGGCTGGTCTGCGTACTTTGCATGACATTGGCCCTGAGATTCGTCGCGCAATATCTGGGGACTTGACAGCAGAAGAAGAACTGGAAAAAGCAATGAAGGAGGCTGCTTCAGCTGCATCTGAAGATGACATTTTCAGGGTAGGTTTTACATAAGATAAAGCTGATAAAGGGATTTAACCTTTTCCCCTGAAATCCTGTAACAGGAATAATCATTATAGTTAGTATTTTATTGGCTGATTTTTATTTTTCTTGCACTTATTTTTGATATTATTACATTGCTTATAACATTAGTTAGGATTTTACAGATCTAAAAAAGGTAGGCAAGGAACTCATCTCCCTTGATGTCGGCAGACCTGCAGCCATTTAACAAACCGAGGAGCTATAATTCGCTGGAGGCAAAACATGCACCCTTTACTGTGGAGGATGTCCCGCCTCAGAGCTGCCAGCCAACCTGATTGGCCGGCAGCTCTGTAGTCCCAGAAGCGCCGCTGGGAACCATGGCAACTGCTGTGACTATACCTTGGCCCATGGGTTTTAAGTACTAGTAGCTCCAGCATACAAGTGTGGAGATCTCGTAGGAGGAACAGGAGGGGAGCGGAGGAGAAGGGGGGTCATGTGGGAGGGTCAGGGTCCAGTTGGGAAGGCCAACAGGCTGGACACTATCGGGAAAGGGGACCTATGAGAGAGAAGCCTCCTCACCAGTTGTGCCCAAGGCTTAAGCAGGCTTAATGTTGAGTTTTCACTGTGACCCCCGCCCCCTCACCCTGTCCTTAACCTCCTGTCGCCAGCCTCAAAGTCATGGCTGTGTGGAAAGCGGTCATTAATTGGCCATATGGGGAAAGGGTGGATGGCTAGGCAGTGGGAAGGTCACCCAAGGAATTCCCACCTCCTCCACCCCCTCCCACAATGCCCTCACCAGATGGGACCTGTAAAATGTTGCCTATTAAGACAGTAATTTACACTATATAAAGTTATATTTTGCACCTTTGAGAGATTCTACAGGATAGTTGGGTGGAATTTTAAAGATATGGCTGGTCAGTAGACTATCCTTTGAAACACCCACCGTGTTGAAACACCCATGGGGCGGCACGGTAGCACAGTGGTGGGGTGGCACGGTAGCACAGTGGTTAGTACTGCTGCTTCACAGCGCCAGGGACCCGGGTTCGATTCCCTTCTTGGGTCACTGCCTGTGTGGAGTTTGCACGTTCTCCCTGTGTCTGCGTGGATTTCCTCCGAGTGCTCCGGTTTCCTCTCACATTCTGAAAGACGTGCTGGTTAGGTGCATTGACCCAAACAAGCGCCGGACTGTGGCAACTAGGGGAATTTCACAGTAACTTCATTGCAGTGTTAACGTAAGCCTTACTTGTGACTAATAAATAGACTTTACTTTACTTTTTATCTCATCATTCAGCAAAATTGTACGCCATCCATTTCACATTTGAAGATTTACCACTGTTGAACCATCAAACTACCACCGTTGATCCATCAAACTGTCAATTTGCGTTGAACTTGATTTGCTGATCATTTGCCCATTCTGGAGATTATTAATGTCCTCCTGTAATTTGTTGCTTTATTCCTCTTTGATTTAGTGTCATCTGCAAATGTAAAAATTGGGTTTTTATTTCCAAAGTCCAAATGATTAATGAGTACTATGAACAGCAGTGGGCCCAGCACTGATTCTTGTGGAACATCACTTCCCACCTTCTGCCACTCTGCATAACAAGGGTGGCATGGTGGCACAGTGGTTAGCACTGCTGCCTCACAGGCCAGGGACTTGGGCTCGATTCCCGGTTGGGTCACTGCGCAGAGTCTGCACATTCTCCCATGTCTGCATGGGTTTCCTCCGGATGCTCCGGTTTCCTCCCATGGTATGAAAGATGTGCTGGGATTGGCCATGCTAAATTCTCCTTCAGTGAACCTGAACAGGCACCGGAGTGTGGCAATTAGGGGGATTTTCGCAGTAACTTCATTCCAGTGTTAATGTAAGCCTACTTGTGACGCTAATAAATAAATTTTTTAAAACTACCCTTTATTTCCACACTGCTTTCTGCCTTGAAGCCAGTTAGCCTCCTTTCTGCCACTTGTATTCTCAATCCACATTCTCTGACCTTATTGGAGGCCTTTTGAAATCCAGAAAAATTACATCTCCTGCTTTGCCATTGCCTACCTTTTCTGGTACTTTCAAAAAAATCAATAAAGTTGGTCCAGCAAGATTTTCCCTTATGAAATCCATGCTGACTATTAATTATCATATTTCTAATTTCTTGGTGTTCTACTATTTTCCCCTTATAAAAGATTCCATTAATTTTCACTTCTGATGTTAAGCTGACTGATCTATAATTTCTTGGACATTTTCTGTCCCCCATTTTAAATAGAGGAATTACATGAACAATCCACCAGTCCTCCAGCATTACCACTTTTACGAACAAGCTATTAAAAATGAGCAATACAGCCTGTTTTATCTCTTCCCTAGATTGTTTTAAAATATGTGGATGCAATCCACCTGGACCAGAGGCTATATCCTCTTTGAGTTTCTTTGGCTAATTCAATATATTTCCTTGTTTATTTTAAAGGCTGCAGTATCTCATTACTCATCTCATAATTCGATGTCATGTCTACCTGTTCTATCTCCTTGGTAAATACCAAGGTGAAGTAATTATTTAATAATTCAGCAATGTCTCTATCGTTATCTTTGATATTATCCTGTCTATCCTCTCTTAATGGTCCTATTCCAATCACTGCCTTCCTTTTTTATTGATGTGCCTGTAAAGAATTTTAGTATTTGGTTTTATATTCCTTGATAATTTAATTTCAAAGTTAGTCTTTGCCCTTGTTCTTTGACTTCTCTCCTTGTCTCTTCCTATTCTCTCTTATCGTGTAATCTTCTGCTGTCTGTGTATTAGGTATGCCCATTTCCTAACCTTCATTTGTTTCCTTTTGCCTTTATTTATCCATGGAGTTCCACTGGTGTTTAGTTTGTTCTTTTTAGTGGAATATATTTTCCTGCAAACTATTCAACACATTTTTAAATGTTTCCATTTGTCATTCTGAATTCTAAATTATTGTTTGTCAATATAGTTGCCCACTTTATTTTCACAATTTTTATTTTCAGTCCCTCAAAAATCAGCTTTTCTTCAATCTGTCAAATTGGTTTTCATTATACATGGCCTTTTCTATTATTATCTTCAAATGTCTTATATGATTGTCACTATTGCCTAGAATTTTCCCTACTTTTATTTCACTTATCTGCTCTCGTTTATTCCCCATTACTAGATTCAAGAGCAAGTCTTCCCTTGTTGGGATTTTCACATACTGGGTTTAATAGAAGTCCTGTACGCATTGTAGGAACTCCAATCCCTTATGTCGTTTCCATCCAATTAATACCAGGATAGTTGAAATTTCCCATAATTAGCAATCAATGAGCAGAATTTTACAGTCCCCTCCAGAAGGTTTGAAGGCACTGGGGGCTCATAAAATTCCATGCGTGGCCTGATGGTCCTCTACCCACCCTCTCCCAACCTGTCTCTTGCTGGATTTGTTAGGTGGCCTGCCCGCCCTTGGGTCTGTTAAATTAGTGTCCAATTAATGGCTAGTTAATAGCAATGTGGGTATCTACACTACATCTGCTGCAGGGGTTCAAAAATGCAGCTCATCACCACCTTCTCAAGGGGAATTATGGATGAATAATAAATGCTGACCTAGCTAGTGATGTCCACATTCTATGAAGTTTTAAAAGTGCCTCAATCTCCTCCGCCTTTATTTTACTCATAGCGGGGGAGGCCAGAGCAAGTGGGTAGCCTGGCAGCTTTAGTTATGCAGATTGATGTCAGGCAAGAGAGGTATACCTCTTTTGTGGGCCTCCGTAACAATGGAGGGAGGCACCCTGAGCCAATGCCCTGCTAAATGTTGAATAGCTGCTCCATTTCTTGTCAACTCTTCAGATGGCAGATTGGGAAACACCACCATCCAAAAAAATCCCACACCATTTGTTAATTTGTCTGCATGTTTATTTTTTTTTATTCTTGGGATGTGGGCATTGCTGACTGGGCCAGCATTTAATGCCCAGCCTTAATTGCCCTTGAACTGGCTATTTCAGATGGCAATTAAGTGTAGGCAGGACCAGATAAGGATGGGCGATTTCCTTTAGTGGATCAGGTGAGTTCTTTTTTACAACAATGTACAATGGTTTCATCATTAAACTTTTCATTCCAGATTTTTATTGAATTCAAATTTCATCCAACTGCCGTGGTGGGATTTAAACCTAAGTTCCCGGAGCATTATCCTGGGTCTCTGGATTCCCAGCGACAATACCACTATGCCACCACCTCCCCAAGTTCCTCTACCTCCCTTCACTATTCTGCAGACTACACTTATTAGTGTGATGGATCCTTTTATTTCTAACAATATGGATTCTATTCAATTTTGCTGATAGCTGCAACTCTTTTTTTCTACCATAATGTTGTGCTAAATAAGTACCACTGCTCCATCATTCCATTTTCCCTCTGTATCTTTTTTAAATATGTTCAACACTGCAATGTTTAATGCCCAGTCTTGATTTTTCTGAAGTCTTGACTCTACAACAAGGGAGGCAACATATCTGTGGCTGCAGGAATGCCTGTCTGTTCTCTAAATAATGAAAGCCTATCACTATTGCTTTTCTGACCTTCCTTCACCCAACCACCCTACAGCTGATCATTCTTGGAGCTGTGGACCGAGCTCTGGCTGAACTTCCCAAAGGAACCATCTCCCTAACCAGTAGAACTGAATACTGGCTAGAGAGTGGGATGCACTCCCCATGTTTTGGCACATGGGGAGGCACTTTGGTAGAAAGAACAAACTTCATGGGCAGAATTTTCTGGCCGCATTCGCTCCAAAACCAGAACATCCTGCCCTACGTCAACAGGCCTTTCCATGGTCCGCTCCCCGCTCACTACGATTCCTGGGGCGGGAAAATTCACCCCCATGAGTTAAATATTCTGTTTCCAATCCATTTTTTTTTGTATTCCTTTTTTCTGAGTATCATCCTAGCCTTTGTATTGTTCTCTGGCTGATAGTTTAGAAGGGAATCTGCTCTCAGACCTATTGCATTATAATTGATACAGTAAGTAGTCTCACAACAGTGACTCACCTGATGAAGGAGCGGCGCTCCGAAAGCTCGTGCTACCAAATAAACCTGTTGGATTTTAACCTGGTGTTGTGAGACTACTTACTGTGCGTACCCCAGTTCAACGCCGGCAACTCCCCATCATTATAATTGGTTGCTTGGGGAAGTTTGGGATTATTCAGTTTAATCGTTCTTCCTGCTCTTTGGAACATTCAAACCTCCGTTCTGTATTTAGTTTGCACCCTAGCAAATATTAAGAAATCATTATGTAGGGGGAGTCAGAAATCCAAGTCTAAATCCATTCACTCTGGCACAACTCATTTGTCCGACTTTCTGTAGTACTGGGCAGCTGTTTGACATTCTTATTGTTAAAGGATTTGTTGGTATATTGTAAAATTGAATGTTTGAATATGACTGAAAATGATTTCTTCCCACAGAGGGCTGGTGGTTTATTTGGTAACCATGTTAGCTATTATCCAAGTGATTGCAGAGGCTCCTTCCCACAAACTTTCACCACACAGCGTCCTTTGCATCTCAATAAATCGGGAACCTCTCAAGTTGAAATAGAGTCACCGTCCCATGAGAAATTGGTTGATTCAACCTTCACTCCAAGCAGCTATTCTTCCTCTGGTTCAAACGCCAATATTAACAACGCCAACAATACTGCTATATCCAGATTTCCAATTCCAGTCAACTACCAAAGCACCGTCAGCACAGTGGATGGTCATAGCAATTCTTTGACCTCAGCACTTATATTGCAAGGCACAACATGGAAGATCAATCCCAAAAGGTAAATTTGTAATAATCCAATGTGTATGAAGATGTTTCTCACCGAATGTAATTCATTGTCATTTCAGTTTCAAGTCTGTTTAATATATTAACATTTTGATATAAAAAGGATTACAATGGAAAAAAGACTTTTTTAATATAGCTTGAGCCCATTATAACAAGGATTGTAAATGTATAGCTTTAGCCGCAGAAGAATAGATATTGTGAATGCATTACATGTCCATTGCAACATGTGGTGTGCTTATGGTATGAGCTGTACAAATACTGGCAGCATGAATATAGGATAACCCCAGAACAAAAGGCAATAATTTCAGCTGACCACTTGACAACTGAGTTTATTGGGTAAAGAGATTGAGTTACAGTACAAGCATTTTAATACACAGCAGTGCAGATTGGAGAATCAGACATCATTGTCATAGCCCTAGCTATCTCTGAACTTCATTCCTGTCTAGTGTGAATCGGAATAGTATGAGCTGAGTATAACAGGCTGCGCAAGCTTATCTAAGCCCAGCCACAACAGAGCGCACTATAATGTGGGGCCCAGCATGCCACACTGTTTTCATTTTCCAAAAGCTGTCATATGTATGTAAAGTAATGTCTAATTAAATAATTTTTCTTGTCTGTTCTTGTGCTCTCATGTGAAACAGGACACGGTATTATGAAACACTGGTACGGTATGTACCCATCTGAGTGTTCTTTCAGTTTAACTATAGAAGTTTCAATCTTTTATAGCATTATTGTTCCAGTTCAATAATAAATGTATTTATTGCATTAGCTATTTTTTTTTTTTAGAATCTCTTCAGATTCACCTCTTCTGCTGAATCATAACTGCCTGACAAAGGGCAAAAACATGTATATTCAAGCCTCACCTAATGCCTCCTTGTGCCAAATACAAAGGAACATTTTGAGAATTGTGTGTGTTGGTTTACCCTCCAATTTCATAGGAGCATAGGAACATGAGTTGGCTTTTTCTAGCCCATTTATGTATAGCTGCTGTTTTGATTTATTTTGTGCCATTGAAATAATATATCAACATCAGATAAATCCAAAACTTTGTCGCAATTTGCACACAAATGGGGTAACAGAAATGTACTAATATTTATCTCTCTCACAATCTTAAGACTAGTAAATTAATTTTATAAATTCAAGTAACTATTGTTTTGATTCCTAATTATACGACATCGCTTAACAACTTCTCTGCAGAATTTATTGACAGAAAGTTTGCACTTCAGAATTGAACAACAAAATAAACAGAAATCTTTAGCCACTAAATTGCATTATTGAGTGGGCTACTGGTTAATAAAACAAGTTAGCTAGTTGCTAAGCTCATCAGCAGCAAATCTTTCACAATATGACTTCAAATTTATAACGTGAGAATGTTAACATCTACTGTGCACAATGAGGTGCATTTAAAGTGTATTTATTAGTGTCACAAGCAAGCTTACATTAACATTGAAAGAACTTACTGTGAAAATCCCCGAGTCACCACACTTCGGTGCCAACGCACCTAACTAGCACATCTTTCAGACTGTGGGAGGAAACCGGAGCACCTGGAGGGAACCCACGGGGAGAATGTGCAGACTCTGCACAAACAATGACCCAAGCCGGGAATCGAACCCAGGGCCCTGGCGTTGTGAGATAGCAGTGCTAATGACTGTGCCACTGTGCTGCCCTAACTATGCTGTATAATGCAGGAATAGTTATAAAGCATTATCCCAGTGGTGAACAGTCCACTTCTGTTAAGGCCAGAAGATCTGCAAGGCTTGTTTAATTTCCTCTCAGCCCACCCACGGAGCCATAGGCATCAGCGGGGTACAACTGCGGTGGCAGGCCATCCTGTGGAAGGATTTCCCTCACAGTGGTGGCCTGACAGCTGCAGCCACAGTTTATTTTATGAAAGTTCAAACCACTACAGAGGGTGCCTCAAGTTGGAGATGCCCTTGTGGTCCCACTTTACAATGACAGTACCTACCTTTGCCAGTTGGGCTCTCATCCTTCCAAAGTCGCTGGCTCTTTGATTGAACCTGCAGCCTTTGGAACCTGTCAACCAGCAGAAGCAGAAATGGCCAATTAAGAGGTACTTCCCAATGGGCGTTTCAATGGTATATGCAAGATCAGGACCTAGAATAGCCTGACTGGTTATTTTTAAAACTGTGTCTCCTGCTAATATAAGATAGTCCTAAAAATGACCGCCAATGCCAGTCAGACATGTGCCAAAAACCAATGATGGATTTTGTCCTTCCAAACTAGGGCTATTTTTAAATTATTAAATGCCATTGTATATTTTGTGATCAATGAAATGAGTGGAGAACTTCAGTCATACAGATAAACAATCAGAATATAAATGGATCCTACAGAGGCTTTATTATACACCAATGCTAATCCAGCCTGTAAAACATCCCATAACATTGCACACCTTATTCTGCAGATTTTGTATTAGTTTGTGTCAGCTCTCCAGCTGCCTGACATAATTTTTCAATAACAAAATGAAAAGGGTTAAAATACAGAAAGAATAACCTATGAATGGAAATTGCTGGACAGAATTAGCAGGTCCAAAAATTTGTTGGACCTTGCCTTGAAATTGCAAATATTAACATTTTTTCCTTATAATCAGAAGAATCAATAATTACTTGTTAAGCCCTTTAGTTAAATGTCATTGAGGTTCATCTAGCATTGGTTTCTTTCTTTCAATACTGCCTGCCATTATCAGTACTAATTTTTGAAAAGCTGGAAATCTGAAACAAAAACTGAAAATACTGGAAGTACTTCGACCAAGTTCTGAAAATGGATTCTACTCAAAATGGAAACCTCCTTTTCTAGACTATGTTGTGGTGATTGTCCTTTAAGGATCTAACTGCAGAGTGAGGGTCACATGACCCAGGGAACCAAGCGGGGAGCAGGTTGGTGGATCACCCTGCTGAGCTCTGTTTTCTGTTCCAGCTTCTTGGAAGCTGACTGACAGCCATGAGGCTGCAAGCCTTTGTATTACAGTTATATGTAATTAAACTTTGCAATTGTTACTTGCTGAACCTCAACCTGAATTATTACATTGGCAATGAGGATATGTGAAAAAAAAAACCCAAGATCATGAGTATAAAGTCATGTTGAAGTTCAATTCAAGTTGAAAAACAGAAGAGTGTTTGCAGATATGCTCCAATACACACACATATATCCTTTTGATGCGTCAGTGGAGGATTGGGCACAATGCCATACTGATCGATGGACCTCACTGCGTCCATCAATCAGTGTGGCAAGCCTGGAAAATAATGTGAGAGGCTAAAAATCTGATTTGTGTCCGGTGCAAAATGGATTACTATCTTACCGGCCTCTTTTTAACGGTGAGAATTGATTCGCACCCAGAAAAAGTGTGAAGACTATTAGCATCAGATTGCTGGATTTCCATATCATATGGGAGTTGGCAAAGCTGTTTCCTCCCTCCCAGATGTTTCCCTCTTTGACAAGACATCACACTGGTGCAAATCATTACTGCTCTGCACTAGCAGAGACCAGGCACCATGGCCACGCTGGTGAAGTTCCCAAGTAGTCAGGGGCATGGTTGGGCAGTGCCTGCCTGGCAGTGCCCACCTAGCACATTGGCGGTGCCCATCTGGCAGTGCCCGTTGTTTGCACGGTGAGGAGTCGTACAGGAGTGGATTGCAAAGGGGTGGCATGTTGGGGGTCAACATGGAGGATGCATGTTGGGGGATTTCCAGGGGACCCATTGGCAGGGCCTGATGTCTCAATGCCAGCGTCAGTGTGGGGGGAGAACATGTTGCCTATGAAGGAGGTGGGCCCAATGACCTGGGGGCTGGTGGGTGGTCTTCGAGCTCACCGGCAGATCGGGACACCCTAGCAAAATAGTGGCCGAGTGCTCTGAAGCCAGTTTCACCGGTGTGTTTAGGCTCTGTGCCCCCATACCGGCGCCAAGCTCTCAGCTGTCGACAAAGTGACTGAGGGCTCACTGGGAGACTGGGGGTGGTTCACTTACCCTGGATGAGCAAAGAACATTATTCATCTTCTTCCAACACTGCTGCCCCGGCCTGTTATGGAGTGCAATGGCACACCAGGACTGCCACTGCATCCCAAACGGTGGTGGTCACCCTGCTGGACGGCCGTCTCCTGAAGTGGGGGGTATAGGGTGTCCTACCTCTCCACTACCTCATCAAGCAGTATGGTGAGGGCCCCCTCTGTAAAGCGTGGCTCTGGTTTCTTGGCTGCCATCCCCTGCAGTTGTGGAATAAGAGCTGGGGAGCAATTTATATGGAGCTCTCCAGTGTTTGCAGCAATTGAGTGGTAATGCAGTGGATGATTTAGAGGTAACATCTCGCTGAAACGGTGTGAAACTCGTGGGAATAAAAATTTATAGCAATGAGCTTTTGGATTCAGACTAATAACATGCTGGCAGCTTTGTCGGGAAACACTCCAATTTTTGCACCCGAACTTACACTCTGCTATTTTTGGTCAGATTTTGCCCCAAGTCATTCACTGAGATGGTTGAATTGTTGAAAACACATTCCCATCCAAGGCTATTGGTAATTTTGCAGCGATTTAAGTTTAACTCAGCCAGGATATCCCCTGGAGAAACTATTGCAACTTATATTATCAAGTTAACACAGATCTCAGAGCACTGTGACTTCGGAGCCACTCTCAGCAATATGCTGTGGGCCATTTAGACTGCGGGATAAATAATGAGGCTATCCAAAAGAAGCTATTCGTAGAGGCAGAGATAAATTTTAAGAAGGTGCTGGAGATAGTGCTGGTGATGGAGAGCACTGAGAAGTGCACACAGGAACTTCAGAGCACACAGAATGGTGCGTTCACCAGTTAGGGTAGGAAGCTGCAGTCAGCAGTGGCACCAAAAATTAAGACATGATTTTAAAACAGGAAGCAAATGCATCCACAAATAGAGTGAGAAGATTTAAAAGAGCCAATCTATTGCCTAGGATTGAAGTAGGCTTTTACCAAGGTGTGGGTCATCACTACCCTGAAGCCTGCAGGTATAAAGAGACTGAAAGTTTTTTCTGCCACAGGAAAGGTCACTTGAGGCACTGATGTTAAAGTAAGTCAACTGTACCCAGTGACAGAGTTAGTAATGCTTTGCAAGCACATAACATGGAAGAGTTCAATACTAAGAATTTAAATGTTCACTCATTGTTCAACGTGAAAGTAGGCACGACTGCCCCCATCATTGTGATGCTTTTAGTAAATGGTAGGCCTTTAAAGATATAAATGTATATAGGAACCTCTCCCATGGTGACAGGAGAACACATATTTTGATATTTGCAAGAAGTCCAGCCATTGAGTTAAGGGGTACTGCAGCAAAACTAACAACTTACACAGGAGAAGCCATCAAGATAAGGGGTACTACTATAGTACCTGTAAGCAATTGGCAGCAGTTCGCTCAGCTCCCAATAATAATAGTGTCAGACAAAGAGTCAAGGCTTTTGGGCTGTAATTGGCTCAAGGTACTCAGGTGAAACTGGATGGAGATCTTCCATGCACGGGAAGAGGGACAGCCTGAGTTAATGAAGAAGTATGAGAATTTTTTTGTAATGAATCAGGTAAAATAAAGAGCCTCCAAGTGAAGATCTATGTGGATCCAGGGCAACCTTTTGTATTTTTAGAGCAAGACCAATACCATCTGCCTTGTGAGAAAAGTTGGACACAGAATTAAAGGGATTGGATAGTTCTATTCACAAAGTGGGCAGCACTCATAGTCTCTGTGATAAAGCCTGAGAAGACCATCCACATTTATGGAGACTACAAATTAACAGTTAATCAGTAAGATTAGATAAGTAACCAATCCCGAAGACTGAAGACCTGTATACAAAGCTGGCTGGAGATCAATATTGTACAAGGTTGGATATGAGCCACGCATACCAGCAACTTGAGTTAGACAATGCTGTCTGAGGTTATTGATTGCTACCCCTTCCACAAGCCTTCAATTCTTCAACCACCGATGAACCATGATAGCTGTGTGCACCATCCACAAGATGCACTACAGGAACTCACCAAGTTCCTTAGGCAGCGCCTTCCAAACCCATGACCACTATCGTCTAAACGACAAGAGCAGCAGAGCAGATGTCTGGGAACACCACCAACTGGAGGTTCTCCTCCAAATCACTCACTACCCTGACTTGGAAATATATCACCATTCCTTCGCTATTACTGGCTCAAGATCTGGAACTTCCTCCTTACACTGAGGGTGTACCTATACCTTGGACTGGACCAGTGGAGCAGTTCAGCATCACCTTTTCAAGAGCAACTAGGGGTGGGTAATAAATTCTGGTCTAGCCAGCGACACCCATATGCCATAAATGAATTTTTCAAAACCATTACAGCATATAGAAGCCTACTCTTTGGTGTGTCGTCGGCGGGTGGTATTTTCCAGAGAACAATGGAAAAATCTATTGCCAGGACAGCCTTGAATTGTGATATACCTGGATGATGTTTTGATAACTGGATCAACAGAAGCTGATCACGTGGCTAACTTAGAGGAGGTGCCAAAAAGATTTCAAGAGGCTGGAGTTTGCCTCAAGAAGGAGAAATGTACTTTTCAAGCCGATCTGGGGTATCATGTAGATGCACAAGAATTACACCCCATGGAAGACAAGGTCAGAGCAATTAAGGAGGCACTAACCCCAGAATCACATCTGAGCACAAGTCTTAGAAATGGTGAATTACTGTGGGCATTTTCTACCAGATTTGTTGACATTGTTGGCCCCCTTGCATAGGCTGCTAAAGAGGCACCAGCGTTGGTTTTGGAAAATGTCCCAGAGAGAAGCTTTTCACAGAGTAAAGCAATTCTTACATTCATCAAATTTATTGGTGCCTTTCAACCCGTTTAAGGGATTGATGTTAGCCTGTAATCCTCTCCATGTGGCATTGGAGCAGTATTGTTCCATAGATGGATGACAGCTCTGAAAGAGCTATAAAGTAGTCTTGATAACCCTTTCAGTGGCATGCCACTCACTGGCAGCAGGATCTTATGGTCCGGCAGTTATCAACAGAGTTTATTGTTGAACGCACCCCCAATGCCGGGAAACCCACATAAAATCCTGCTGTCATAAATAGCAGCAAGATTTTGATGATATCTGATAATGGAACAGCCTTCATGAGTTTCAGAACCTCACTGCACTCATAGGGATCAAACACATTAGGATAGCACCTTACCACCCAGCATCCCATGAACTAGCTGAATGAGCCATCCAAACCTTTAAATCTGGCCTAAAGAAGCAGTCAAGAGGGACCCTGGAGACCAGAATTTTACAATTTTTTCTGGGCTGTAGGCCCACTCCATAAACAACAAAGAGAGTCCTGCCAGCAGAATTGGTCGTGAACCATCATCTCAGAACAAGACAGAGCCTCTTGTTTCCAAATTTGCCAGGGAGGGTAAAGGCCAGCCAAAGCAGTCAGAACACAAACCATGATTCATGTCAGTAAACATGGTCATTTTCAGTGGATGAAGCTGTGTATGTGAGGAGTTTTGGATGTGGGTCAAGTCAGGTCCCTGGAGTCATTCACAGGAATCATAGTGGGCAGACCATACAAAGGTCCATTGACCTCAGGTGGGAAATTCTGGCCTTGGGGCAAGAGCGGCCGGAAAATCCCACCCATTGTATCCAAATTTGGATCCTTGTATTATCAAGTGGAAGTAGAAGGAAGAATCGTCTGGAAATACGTAGATCATTTGAGAGAGCGAGAGTTGCCCCAGCAGCCAGTACTGCCATCAGGAGCTATATTGCCATCTGGGAATGTTGTCAACTATCCAAGCACTGAAGTATCTGGTCGTCCTGTGGTAGGTACAACCGACATCTCCATGGAAACAAATAGAACTGAACTGCATCTGTTATTGTGGTTTCGGCTGACAGCAGTCCTGTGGAAGAGCCCAGACAGAGGAGTTACACTGCTCCGCAAGGAATCTGAACCCTCCTGAAGGACTTAATTTAGAATTGACTAAATTAATGTACTAAATGTTTAATTATCTTGGACTTTGTAAATTGAGTATTGACAGTTGTATAAAAGGACTTGGAGGGGAGGGAGGGCGGCACGGTAGCACAGTGGTTAGCACTGCTGCTTCACAGCTCCAGGGTCCCGGGTTCGATTCCTGGCTCGGGTTACTGTCTGTGTGGAGTTTGCACATTCTCCTCGTGTCTGCGTGGGTTTCCTCCGGGTGCTCCGGTTTCCTCCCACAGTCCAAAGATGTGCAGGTTAGGTTGATTGGCCAGGTTAAAAAAAAATTGCCCCTTAGAGTCCTGGGATGCGTAGATTAGAGGGATTAGCGGGTAAATATGTGGGGGTAGGGCCTGGGTGGGATTGTGGTCGGTGCAGACTCGATGGGCCGAATGGCCTCCTTCTGCACTGTAGGGTTTCTATGATTCTATGATGTGGTGACTGTCCCTTTAAGGACCTATCTGCAGAGTAAGGGTGACATAACCTAGGGAACCAATCGGGGAACTGGGTGGGGAATCACTCTTATGAACTTGGGTTTCTGTACCAGAACCTTCTCAGAAGCCCTGAGATTGCAAGCCTCTGTATTTTAGTTATATGTAAATAAATGTTGCAGTTGTTATTGAACTAACTGGTGAACAGGAATTATTACATGTGTATTTCCAGTATTTTCTGTTTTTGTCACTATGAATCCATACACAATTTTGTATCAATGAATGTTATTATACTGTAATTGGCTATTGAAGTGCATGATATTCTGTCACTTAATTATGCTCATTGACTCTGCCCAAGGATATACATGTGATTACTTTGCTCCTCGGATTTACATCAGGTGCAATGACCCTGCTATGCTCTTGTATTTTCAGCTCAGACTCTGAAGATAGCCGTTTGCCAATCATTCAGCGAGAGGAAGCATCTCCTGATGAGATTTATGATGAGAACTTCAATGAAGATCCTGATTGTTGCAGTGAAGAGAGCATTCTTTCTTCACAACTGTGAGTACTTCTTTCTAGTGCTGAATGCAAACAGTTATAAACGTAAGAAAGATCAAAAGCCTCAGAAAATTGACTGGCTTTTAACAGGTAGCCCCAATTACTCATTTACTAACGGTTTCACAGTCCTTATCTTCCTGCTGTCACTGATGATCACATTGCCATCCTCTTGACCTCAATGCAAAAATGAAAGACGCTGCAGATTAAACATTTCAGAACAAAATAAGTCACATGGAGGGAACACGACAGTATACAATTTCAACAGGTTGCCAAATTCTGTAATTTAGTGAGTGAGGAAATTTTGGGTGTTGTAAGAATTTATCCCTTTCTAACTCTTTTGAGTTTAAACAATTAAACTAAAGTAAATAACCTGAGGAACAAAGCAAGAATGGCAGCCCCTTAAAGGGGGATCGGCTGAAACAAAAACAAATGAAACTTAAAACATTAAACCAAAGTGTGATCGAAAGGGTCAATAAGGCACCCCAATCCCTGCGGTGCCAAACATGCATGGAAGGCCTCAATGGTGCCCATGGACACTGCATGCTCCATCTCAAGGAATAAAGAACAAAGAAAAGAACAAAGAAAATCTCCAGGGACACCCAGCTGCGAATGTAGCCCCCGTAGAAGGGCAGAAAGTCAGATCGGGCGACCTCCTCAATCGGCCGCTGCCTGGACTTGTTGATCTTCTCTCTTTCCAAAATGTCATCAAGTTTTGTATTTAGCATATAACTTAACTTTCGACTTAACTTATAGTTTCTTTCACAGTGTGAGTCATTGGTAAACAAGCTGGCTGCTAGTGCAACTGCAGCTAATTAGTTAACCGGATGGAACTGGTAGCCTGGTCAGCAAGGGCGAACTCAGTTTTTTGGAATTCTTGCCAGTATTTTTCTGTTAACACATGGAGTAAACAGCATGGAAGCCAGCTTGGCACAATACAGTCTCTATAGAGTACTTAAGTTGGGAATATGGCACACTGAGGGAAGCGGTGCTGTTCAGGTCTTTTATAAGGAACGGCCGAAGAGAGGGAATAAGCAATAGTGAGACCTGAGAGCTAAGGTATAGAGCTTAAGTGATTGGGGAGTTTTACATCTTTCTTCTCTATTCTAGAGCAGTAGTTTAAGCTAGCACAGAGAGATACAAGTTCATATTAAATTTATAGCTTTACTAGTTAAACTACTTAATGTAACTGCAAATAATTGTTGAGTGATATTTCAAAACTTGAAACATCAATTATTTAAATAAAGTGCAATAGAGATGGCCGGGTAGGTGATATATTGCAGCTGTAGCATATAAGAACTGGGGAGCACTGGCAACCACCTCTGCAGGAAGTGTCTGCAGCTTGAGGAACTTTGGCTGAGTTGTTGAGCTGCAGGCCATGCCTGAGGCACTGCGATGCATCAGGGAGGGAGATAATTACCTGGATACTTTGTTCCAGGAGGCAGTCACATCCCTTAAGTTAAGTACTTAAGATTGGTTTGTGGTCAGGACAAGAGAGCATGACTGTGAGTGAAACAGGTACGAGGACCCAGAAAATAACACTGGAGAAAACTCGGCTCTTGCAGTTGTCCAACAAGTTTGAGAACCACAAAGTTAATAACCTCTGGATTACTACTTGAGAAAATTGGCATAGGGTAAATAAGATCATAAGAATAGAACACATGGCTCAGAAATTGGCATGAGAGGAATGGATTTCAATTCATGTAACATTGACACCAGTACTGGGAAAAGAGGGAACTGTTCTGTTGGGACAGGCTTCACTTGAACTGGACAGGGAGCAGTGTCTTGGCAAAGTGAATAACTAGAACTGAAGAGAGGGCTTTAAATTAAATAGTCGGGGGGGGGGGGGGGGGGGGGGAGGTGGAGGGTTCTAGTGAAGGAAAATTTAGAAAGAATAAAGCGAAAGAACAAGGCAATTGTGCAAAGTAGTGACATGGGTAGTAAGCAAACAGGGTCATAGCACTTTATAAATAGAATTCCACTCCCTTAATGTTCAGATCATTTGCAACTACATCACCAATCTTATCCTTCCCGGGGACTGTGCAAATAGCTACATCTTGGAGCACTCGGACATCCCGGGGTCTTCAAAGACAACCCTGGGCTGCCGGGATGGCTGATAGGAGACAAGGACGACCCGCTGAGATCATGACTGATGACGCCAGTGTGGAGGCGAGACCTGCTATAATGAGGCCTATGCTGCCACCCGGTCCGACAAGAACAGTGTATTGGCCTGCTGAAGATGTGGTTCCGCTGCCTAGCCCACAGGGCCCTGCATTACATCCCCAGGAGGCTCCTGCATCAAGATGGTCTGCTGTGAGCTCCAAACCTGACACAGCAGCGGGGTGACATGCTGGAGAAGGAGGAGGAGGAAGACCAGGCAGATGCCTCTGTGGAGGAGGCAGACCAGGAGGCTGAGAAGGACCCAGTGGTGGCGACAATTGTCTGGCAGGGCAGGAGGACCAATGGAAGCCCTCATCGCCACTATGTTCAGCCACTAGGAGGCATGGTGTCCAGCAAATCCAACCTCCAACCCCAGGAGTCCTTCAACAGCCCCCGCCCCCCTCCTGAACCCTCATCCTAACTCTCTGACAGGGCAGACCTCCTTCCTCCCCATGCATCATGTTGACATCATCCTAGGGGATGGGCCTTGGTTGGCCGTGTCAGCAAGTGACTTGTCCAGGCAGGAGGGTGATGATGACTTGTTGTGAGGCAAGCTGTGATGCTGCCCGGTAATGTTGAATTCTGACTTCTGCCTGTCCTCTGAGTACACACAGATGCCTGGGCCCATGACCGAGTGATGATCAGAAACACCACCATGAGGTCCAACGTCCCAAGAGATGGGGGAGAGTTGGGGGGGTGGGGGGGCGGCATTGGGAGCAGCTGTTCCGCTTGGTTCAGGAGCTATCACAAGGGGGGCACAGTTTAGGGGTTGGAACAGTCTGCACCCAGTGGGTGCATGGGTCTGGAATGCACCGCTTGGGATGGCAGCAGGGGCCGGTAATCTAATGACAGCTATGATGTACTCAGCTGCGCAATTGGAGTACCATGGTATCCAGGGTATGGCACAGGTGCTGAAAGATGGGGTACATGCAACCTCAGCGGTAGTTATCATCAATGCTGACTTGATGGGCCAAAAAGCCAATCCCAAGCTGTATGACACTCCATGCCTCTACGGGTGCGCGTGGGGGTATCTGTGGCTTACAGATCACAGATAAAGGAGAAGTGGCAGTGGAGTACAATAATCTTGATTGTGTTTTTTTATTCATTCGTGGGACATGGGCATTGCTGGCTGGTCGGCATTTATTATCCAGCCCCAGTTGCCCCTGTTCTGAGTGGCTTGTTATCCCATTTCAGAGGGCAGTTCAGAATCAATAACATTGTTGTGGTTCTGGAGTCACATGTAGGCCAGACCAGGTGAGAACAGCAGATTTCCTTCTCTAAAGGACATTAGTGAACCAGATGGGTTTTTCTGACAATCATCAATGGTTTCGTGATCATCAGTAGATTCTTCATTCCAGACATTTTTATTGAATTCATATTCCACCTCTGCCATGGCGGAATTCGAACCTGGGTCCCCAGAACTTTAGCTGAGTCAAAAGTTATGGGGGCAGTATTGAATGCTCTCGTGGCAGCGGGCAGGGGGAGGTGGTGGTGAGTGGTGGTATGGGCGCATGTACATGTAGCCTCAAGAAGGAAAGTGGACAGGTTGACAAAGAGTTCAGGAATATCCACATGGACAATGATGGGGTAAAGGGTAATGGGGGTATGTTGGATTGTAACAGGAGAAATGTGAGTATGCCGGGGATGGAAGGAACTTGGTGGTGATGGGTAGTCAGCAGCACCATTTTTGAGCTCACCAAGAAATGACAAAGTTTGAAAAACAAGCTAGAAAATAATCAGTCTGGGAGGGGTCTCTGGATATATATGAGGAGTTCAGCAACACAGTTTTGGCCAATTAGGAGCACCTATAAATGTCCTGCTCAAACCATGGAGAGCATGGCCCCGCTGAGTGCTGGACTTGCGGGTTTAATGAACAATGAATGAGCTGGCTCTTTTACTAATGGTGTGCGTTCAGGCAAGAAACCTTAAAGTTTCGGCCCTATCATGTATATGATCTTAATTGGCATCTGATCCTTACAGAGACATGCCAGAATGGATTTAGGGTCAAACAATCAAGGGCTTGTCTGCTGCACAGAGGCAGCATGGGCCCTGTTAACTACCAGGTTCCCATGTTTTGGTTTTGAAATGTATCTAGTTGATTGATACATCTAGCTTCCTGTAGCCATGTGACTATGCCAGCAGGCTACCTCTGGAGTCAGACACCTTAAGATCAGTTCAATAAAGACCTCTCACTGAGTGCACATTGAAGAAGACTGCTGTCCTTATACATGAAACATGGTGTGCAGAAGTGAAGACAAAATAGAATATTTAACCCTGCAAATGATACAGAGAAAATACTGAGAACACAGGAATGCAGAATGGTTCAAAGCTGCAAAAAAACTGCTGAAAAGAACAAAGGGAAACAGACAAAAGCTGAAAGTGAAACAACTCAGAAAGGTACACAAATAAATAAAAATCTCCAAAAAAAGCTGTGTAAAAAAGGACAAAAATAAAGTATACACAGGCTACAAATGAAATTATTGGCTGCAGAAAAAATGATGAAACAGACAGAGGCTGCAGATAAATTACTGGTTGAGTAAAAATGCAGTAAATTTTACATCCCATCTCCACTCCAATTGAAAAATTATGCCAAAATGGCAGTATTTTACATTTATAATGACAAAATACTGAGACTGCAACATACCTTTAGTTAACAAACCTGAACCAATAAAAGTAGCAATACTACTAACACTTAAGGAGGGACTGCGACAAAGTGTTTACCACCTTAAGTCTAACAAACGAGGAAAGAAAAAAGACAAACGAGATTTTGAAAGACTAGATGCACATTTTTAACCCCGAGTATATGTTACATATGAACATTATGTATTCAACACTAAAGTTCAGAGTGAAAACGAGACCATTGAACATCATAGCAGTAAAACAACTATCAGAATCATGTGAATTTTGACAGCTAAAAGATAACCTGATTAAAGGTAGTCTTGGGTATGAGAGACTCCTTGATGAGAGCAGATCTACTACACGATGAAAAACTGACACTAAAAAACACGATTGACATGTGTCAAAATGCAGAATTTGTGAAACATCAGCTGGAGCATATGTAGGTTTTCTTTTGTGAGCATCGCTGGCTGGGCCAGAATTTATTGCCCATCCCTGAGGGAATGTAGGAGCATACCAAGGGATACATTATGCTAAGAAACAGTGCAAGCCAAGAGAGCCAAGCAATTGGCCCAGGCATTGTTCAGGTTTGTCATGACCTCTGCACACCATATTGTTTCAGCTGTGTTCTGGACCGGCATGTTTTTCTGCTAGCATCGCGGAGAATCAGGCGTGGATGGAAGATTCTGGTTGAGCTTTTTTCTGTATCCAATTAGTGGGATGCAAATCAGTTTCATGCCAGCTCCATTGGATTTCCCAATCCACCATGGCAAACACCAGCAGAAGACCCCACAGGAAATTCACGCCAGCGTAAAACCGATTTTTGGACTTCTGCCAAATTCTCCCCATTGACCAATCAGTGGGGCCATGGAAGAATTCTGCTATACGAATGCAATGCATATGTAGAGACTGACTATTAGAACAAACAGTTGTTAATGCATGAAAACAGTGGTTGTGTAGTGGGTTACGCACCATCACACAGGATTGTGCATGCAAATGTGAATTTTGTTTGCTCGACAAAAGGGGGTGTTTGTACCTCTTGTTCGATATGAAAGAGGGATGTTTGGGTTTTGACTGTGGATCCTACATTAGAATTTTATACTCCCCCCCACCAATGGGTTTTTAGGTGGGGGCAGCATGAATTAAAGGGATGGGATTCCTTCTAGGTTCCCATCCACCCCAACCGCGGAGCGATTTTTGGACGGGAAGCCCACTTTTGCTCCTGCTGAGACCCTTAATTGGCTAATTTTTAGGCTGGCAGAAAGTCTGAACCTTTGTTGGGGAAGTCTGAAAAAGAACAGAGTTACATCTTGGGCAGGAAGAGATGGAGGGGTTGGGGGCACCTCTATTAGATGTCCACTTCTAAAGTCAGACATCCCCCCCCCACCGCCTCCTCACTTTCAGGTTCAGTGGCATCTGAGGTGAGATCAGACAGAACGTGGACAGACTCCTCTACTCTTTGTTGAGCCTGGTAATGATCTCTGATGTCTTTGCACCTCTGACATATATCTCTGGGATAATTCAAAAGGCTCATTCTTAGTCTCCAACAGTCCTCTGAGTATGAGAGACCTCAGTTATCACTGCCAACACCTGTTGTGGACATGTGTTAGTGAGGTGATCATCAGCTTGTAAACCTATTCTAAAATTAGGATCTAGCAAAGTGGAGGGTGCAAGTGAATGCAGTGATGGGTCTTCATCAGATGATTCCTCTGCCTTCTCATTAAAGGTAGCCTAGGGCTAGGTCTGAGGTGTTTGCTCAAGCTTTTTCTCAGCCTTTTCTTGCAGGTAGCTGGAATTGAAAAAAGAGATAATTAATGATCAACTAGGCAGGCTCCATTATAGGTACATTCTAGGTACTCAGTTGATGTCTGCATGTTGTCAATGTGAACTGAATGGACCCTCAGTGGCTTGTTGGGGGGAATCTGATGTTACCTTCTGTGCATGAACAATTTCTGTCCTCTCCAGTGAACTCTGCCATCTGCTCCTTGTGGGAGGAAAGTGTCCTCAGCTCAGGGGTTCCTCTTCTGGTCATCACCCTCTCCTTTGTGTTGTGGGCAATCTCATCCTGCATAAAGACAGATGGATTGACTGTGAACACTATGAATGAAAGAGCATTTCAGAAGCATGCATGCCTGCTGTGTGTGCTTTGCCCTTCCTAGAAAGCGATCAAGATTCAATTTGTGCAGGATCTTACCCAAGATGGTGATCTTAACCTGCCTGCCAGACATGCAATGCTGATGTTCCATCTGCTGGTCTTGTGTGGCATTCCCGTGGACTCTAACCTGATACTCCTATGAGAGTGTGAATTTGGAATGAGAAGAAGTTGGCAGAGCGCATCAGATCATTCATTCTTTTCCTGAAATGCTGGGCAGTCCTTTGGCCTCCTCCCAGTCCATTGTGGTCAGGTGCCAGGACCTCCAGATCCCAACCCAAGGAAGGAGCCTTTGCAGGATGGCCTGGATGAGAATCCCCAAGGAGGCCTAGCTGAACCATGGGCAGATATTTTGTCCCCGCTATAGTGAAGCAGAACTATACAAGACACCTGCCTGCAGTGAATGAATGTCTATGTAAATGCCATTTAAACATAGAACATAGAACAGTACAGCACAGAATAGGCCCTTCGGCCCACGATGTTGTGCCGAGCTTTATTTGAAACCAAGATCAAGCTATCCCACTCCCTATCATCCTGGTGTGCTCCATGTGCCTATCCAATAACCGCTTAAATGTTCCTAAAGTGTCTGATTCCACTATCACTGCAGGCAGTCCATTCCACACCCCAACCACTCTCTGCGTAAAGAACCTACCTCTGATATCCTTCCTATATCTCCCACCAGGAACCCTATAGTTATGTCCCCTTGTAATAGCTCCATTCACCCGAGGAAATAAACATGGCACCATACCCTTCGAAACCATGAGGTTAAGGCAATTTGGGTGAATCCTACTCACGCTGTCACGAGATTCAACAATGCATAATTAATGAGAGAAAAGTAGAAAGTTGGACAGGTAAATCCAACCCTCCACCCAGTGCGAATCATGCTGGCTTTCTTCCCTGCCACTGCACTTGGAGCAGAATTTTACCTTTTTTTCCGCAAACTATGGCAGCGGGCGGGAAAAGGGACATTGAAACTGTTTGAACCAACAGCAGCTTTCTCCGCAATGTTGGCCAGAACTTAGTGATAAATGTTGAAGGGCTGGGCCCACAATGACATGTTGGTGGAGCCCACTCTGCCAGCAACTTTGTTTTCAAGATCAGGCCACCATTTTTAAAGACTGCCCTGATGCACAGAAGTTAAGTCATAGAGATTAGTGCTGGGGGTCAACTATTACAACCTGTACTATTGGACTAAAGGGCAGTTGAGTGTTGTAGCCAAAATTGCTCATGAAACAAAAATAGCTTGGGAAGCAAATTGTGAGAAAGACACAAAAATTCTGCAAAGAGACTTGGATAGGTACGGGCAAAAGATTTGGCAGATGGAGTGTAATATGTGAAAATGTGAGGTTATCCACTTTGATAAGAATAGAGAAACAAAACATTACTTAACAGGAGAGCAACTACAGAATGTTATGGTGCAGCCAAAGAGTCAGCAGAAACTTTTCCATATATACTGTAATTCCCCACTATTTTCATGACATTGCCATCCTACTTCTAGCAGGCTGGTCATTGCAAAAGGAGGCCATTTGGCCCATCAAGTACGCAGCAACTCTTTGACAGCGTATGTTACCCAGGCCCCTATCCTTGTAACTCCCTACATTTGCCATGGTTAATCCATCTAGCCGACACATCATGGGACACAAAAGGGGCAATTTACCATGGCCAATCCACCTAACCTGCACATCTTTGGACTGTGGGGAAAAAAACTGGAGAACCTGGAGGAAACCCACCCAGACATGGGGGAAACATGCAAACTCTGTACAGACAGTCATCCAAGGCCAGAATTGAACCCGGGTCCCTGGCGCTGTGAGACAGAAATGCTAATCACTCTTTCCATTTTCTACTAATTTAATTATGTTTTGTTTGTTTTCTCCTGGCCCCTGCAGGAATTCCTATCAAGAGCATGATGAAGACAAACAGCTCACTTCATCAGTGGATTACTGTGAGGAAAGTGATAAAAGGAGGCAGTCTCCTTCAAAGGGACTTCTTTCAGCCACATCATTAGGTAACTTTTAAAAAAAATAACTCCAATTTGTTTCTGATATAACTGATGCAGATATTAACCAAAATTATTGGATGAAACAGTCACAAAATGTAATTGTAAGGTACTATGACAGCACATTACAGACTTCATCAAAGTTTTCTATGAGCTAACTTTAGATTGATTCCTTAACAAAATAATTAAAGCATTTCAAGACCTGTTGAGGTAGCTGATGTTATTAGCCATGTTGGTAGTACCTTCTGCCATAAAATGCATATTTATGGATGTTGGCTGAGAAGAAGACCAAATTTCATTGATGCTATTCTTATTCCCAATATGCTAAGGGCACTTACGAGAGAAGCAAGAAGGTTTCTAGCATCTGTGGGAACTTGTTACTGACAGAGCTGGTAGAGAAATTGAACTCTATACCCTTTCCCTTGCTGTCTGTAATCATTATGGATTTGGAGAAGAAGATGTCTGTGTTTCTTAGCCCCCAGATTGTATGATCAATTTAACTAATGGCCGCATGCTTTTATGAGTGTAAATAAAAAAGGCAGTTTATTCAGCCCAAAAGTTGAAATGCTTTTTCACTCACACTCACGAGAGAAACAGTTTGAGAAAATACGCATTGTTACAAGCTGTAAACAAAATAGTTGACTTTTTAAAGGTTTGGTTTGTTGGAAGAAATGAAGCCATTGCAGGTCTGACAAAGGTGGTGTTTTCACTCCAAAAGGGTAGTTCAAAGTCTTATATCAAGGATTATTGCAAGATTCCCTGGAAGAGATGGATATTTGGTAGATCGTGAAGTTAGTCACTTGTTGTTTCTACTTACCAGGAGATCAAATTCATTCATAGGTGGGCTTGAAATAGGAATGAAGCTGGGATACTTTTTAGATGTGACATTCTCCAGGTTTAAAAGGATTTGGTCTACTGCCTGCTCTGCTTCTGATGTCCTGCAGCTGATGTGTAGACTGCTTGAGTTTCTCTGGGCCTTGAGATAAGTACGGTTCGTTACCTGAAGACTAATGTCCACATAATGGATTAGAGCCAAGGTGATTGATACCAGCTACAATTAGCTCACTGCACTGGATATTCTAACTTCACATCTCCAACAAATCTGGCAGTCATTGTTTGGTAGATTTCTTCCACTAAGCTGGTAAGGATGGTCTCTCTACATCTGAGAACTCCATCTGCAGTTTTGAACTTTCCAGATGCATTTTCAGATTTGAGTTAATCCTATGTCTGGGCAGAAATTGCAAAAGTCACTTGACCCTTGACAGCCAGCTTAACAGTCATTTAGTGTTAATTTTCAGATAAAAGACAATGGCAGAAACATTTATATTTTTTATTTCTTTTATTAGTGCCACATGTAGGCTTACATTAACACTGCAATGAAGTTACTATGAAAATCCCCTAGTCACTACACTCCAGCGCCTGTTTGGGTACACGGAGGGAGAATGTAGTATGGCCAATGCACCTAACCAGCACCTCTTTCAGACTGAGAGAGGAAACCGGAGCACCCGGAGGAAACCCAAGCAGACACGGGGAGAACATGCAGACTCCACACAGACAGTGACCCAAACTGGGAATCAAACCTGGTGCTGTCATGCAGCCCATCTTTGAATGGATGGGACATACCGTAACTGGGCATAACAGACCATACACGAATATAATACATATAAATTAATAATTATATGTTGTACATTTTTTTGGGAGAAGGAGTATAAAAACTAGACAAGAGAAATGAAATGTTGAACTTGAAGTGAAAAAATGTTTAATGTTAAGTTTATTTATTAGTCACAAGTAAGGCTTACATTAACACTGCAATGAAGTGACTGTGAAATTCCCCCAATGGTGGTTGATTCTGGTTTTATCAAGAAATGAAGTCCTCATTAAGCTTTGTAATGCATCAGTAACCAATAACAGCTACTTACATATCCTTATTTAATGTACCTTGCTTCCTGAAGGGAGAAGATCATCATTTCACCTGGAGTGCCTAAAGAGACAGAAGAATCAGGGCTTGGAAGTTCCTTGCACAACTCCACTCTCTCAGAGGACTGCACTCCCACTACATTTAATTCAGCACCAGGTAACAAAATGCTACATAAATTTACAACCCTTCTGTGCCAACATTCTACTCTAGGTTTAATCTAAATGGTTCCCAGAAGAGTTTGTTTTGTTTGTGTGCCCCAGTACACTTGTATGGAAGAAATTGGTTTTATTTAGCACAGAAGTGTTGGTTTAGTGGTGCTTTGAAATTACTTTTTTTATTGCCACCAAATGAATGTGAAATTATTTGGGTTCTGTGGTGTAATTAGAAGTGCAGGAGTCATAACCCTGAAACATGCCTTTTACCTATGAGTGGCTGTGCTTTTGTGTATTCTCTTATTTATCAACATCTAATAGATCACTTTGATAGAGATGAAGTCAACAAATCTTTTTCTAATGAAATTCTATTTAATCATTTATTAAATGGTGCATCATTTGGGCAGTGAGTGAAGTGTGCACTTTGTCCATTCAATGACATTGGTGGGAAACCCAACTGATTTTCATGATCAGGTCTTGTTTAAAAACAGTAGCTAAATTGCCAGAATTCAGAGGGGATGTGCTAATGTTACTAGGCCAGTTATCCAGAGGCCGAGGTTAATGAGCCACCATGGCAGCTGGTGGAATTTAAATTCAATTAATCAAATCTGGAGTTGAAAACTAGCCATAGTAATGGTAACCTTGAAATGGACGTTGATTGTCATTAGAAATGCATCTGGTTCATTAATGTCCTTTAGGGAAGGACATCTGCCATCCTTACCTGGATTGGCCTACATGTGACTTCAGATCACAGCCTTCTGAAATGGCCTACCTGGCCACTCATTTGAATTAGAGATGGAACAACAAACAATGTCCACACTCCATGAAAAGAATCAATTACTGTTTTTAGGCATCTTTCCCATTTGGGAGAATGGGAAATCTGGCACTGCACTAACTGAAGTGGGTCTGCCGCAGCATTTTAATGGGGAGGGCTGAATGGAATGTGGTTGTCCATGGAGCAACAATCTGAAGTGGGAAGGAAACAAACAGCAAACATAAGGGAGTTCAACTCAAGGAAACCTTACAGTAATCAACAATATTGAAAAAAGTTATTGTCATATTTGCTTCCAACTTTAATAGGTTGATTCACTAATCCCTTTCTGGATTGCAAAGGGAATTCTAGCCGGACGTAGGCACAGAAATACTATTTGAGTTTTGATGGTGTCATAGGATTCATTTTAATACATTTAGATCCTTGCTAGTTTTGGGCAGGAGTGCTAACCACCTAGCTCTGGACCCATTCAACAATTGCAACAAGCAGGCCTCTAACATTGGGTTGCCATTTCTTTCAGTTTTTTCACTGCCATCCAGTGTTTTTTATTACATGGATTGGGAGTGTTGCTGACAAGACCAGGTTTTATTGCCCACCCATATTTGCCTTTGAGAAGGTGGTGGGGAGCTGCTTTCTTGAACTGTTGCAGTTCATCTAATGTAGGTAAACCCACATGCTGTTAGGGAGGGAAGTCCATGTTTTTGATGCAGCAACAGCGAGTTCCAAGTCAGGATGGTGGTGTGAAATGGAAGTGGTAATTGATGCGCGTTATCACACACGAGGCTTGAGATGCTCAGGAAATAAAGGCTTTTATTTGCTGTAACAACGAAGCTACTAATTATATACACGATCCCAGACTGAGGGGTCCCAGACAGAGCAGAGACCTTTATACCTCTCCCAGGAGGCGGAGCCTGACTGGGATGTACCACAATAACTATAATACAAGGTGTAACAGCCCAACCCTAACCCCAACAGCAACAAGTAGAACAACCCATCCCTAACCCCAACTGCAACATATATACATACTTGTAGTACTGGCCAGACCCTGGCTCAGTACTATCTAGTGGGAACCAACGATGGTTCACCACATTCACCCCTCCTTTGAAGACAAAGGCCGGCGGGGTACAAAAAAACAGAATAATTTGTCATCAGTCTATAAGTTCAGACGGTCATGGGGACCGCACCGTCGTTGTGACCTCCTCAATACCGGCGATGACACCGGAGTAGGCACTCGCGGTGGCGTTCTCCCCAAGGCGATGTCCAACTGTTCCTCCACAGTCTCACGGGCCGGTTGACCCTGAGGTGATGGTAATCCATGGAGTTCCGACACGCCCTGAAGTGGCGACCATCCTCTGGACTCAGGCAAGCTGTACACGGGAGTAAAAGGGTTAAGTAATGGTCCCGATGCTGCCCGCGCCGTGTCCGGAGGGGAAACAAGAGTTATGGGGTTTGTAACAGGGGGTATGGGAGCGACAGGGGTTTCTACGTCCCCTGCTGGCGCCAGGTCTCGGATCGAGACCGTGTCCTCTCGCCCGTCAGGGTATGCCACATAGGCATACTGAGGGTTGGCGTGGAGGAGATGGACCTGTTCGACCAACGGGTCGGACTTGCGGGCCCTTACATGTCGCCGCAGGAGGACAGGTCCTGAGTACGTCAACCAAGACGGTAATGAGGTCCCAGAGGAAGACTTCCGAGGGAATGAAAACAGCCTCTCATGGGGAGTAGCGTTGGTTGCCGTACACAGGAGTGAGCGTATGGAATGGAGCGCATCAGGGAGCACCTCTTGCCAACGGGAGACTGGAAGGCTTTTTGACTTCAACGCCAGTAAGACAGCCTTCCAGACTGTAGCATTCTCATGTTCCACCTGTCCATTACCCCTAGGGTTGTAGCTCGTGGTTCGACTAGAGGCAATCCCGTATGAGAGCAGGTATTGCCTCAAGTCATCGCTCATGAACGACGAGCCCCTGTCGCTGTGAATGTAGCTGGGGTACCCGAACAGGGTAAAAAGATCACGGAATGCCTTGATAACCGTGGCAGCGGATGTATCAGATCAGGGAATAACAAAAGGGAATCTCGAGTACTCGTCAATGATGTTGAGGAAGTACACATTCCAATCTGTTGAGGGAAGGGGGCCCTTAAAATCGACACTCAGTCTTTTGAAGGGACGAGTGGGCTTGACTAATTGTGCCCGGTCAGGTCGGTAGAAGTGCGGTTTGCATTCTGCGCATACCCGACAGCTTCTTGTTATGGACCTGACATCCTCCACCGAGTAGGGCAGATTGCGGGCTTTTATAAAGTGGTAGAGCCGAGTGACCCCAGGATGGCATAGGTCATTATGGAGAGCCTGCAAATGGTCCTCCTGTATACTGGCGCATGTTCCACGCGAGAGGGCATCCGAGGGCTCATTGAGTTTCCCTGGACGATGCATAATGTCATAGTTATAGGTGGAGAGTTCAATTCTCCACCGCAAGATCTTGTCGTTCTTGATCTTGCCCCTCAGCGTGTTATTAAACATGAATGCCACGGACCGCTGGTCCGTGATCAGGGTGAACCGTTTTCCCGCCAAGTAATGGCGCCAGTGCCTGACGGCCTCCACAATGGCCTGGGCCTCCTTTTCCACTGCTGAATGCCGAATTTCGGGGCCTTGGAGGGTGCGGGAAAAAAAGGCGACGGGCCTGCCCGCCTGGTTAAGTGTGGCGGCCAGGGCGAAATCAGATGCATCGCTCTCCACCTGAAAGGGGATGGACTCATCAACAGCGTGCATTGTAGCTTTCGCGATGTCGGCTTTTAGTTTATCAAAGGCCAGTCGGGCCTCTGGTGTTAGGGGAAAAGAAGTGGACTTGATGAGCGGACGGGCTTTGTCCGCGTAATTGGGAACCCACCGTGCATAATAAGAGAAGAAGCCTAAGCATCTTCTCAGTGCTTTTGCACTAGTGGGCAGGGGAAGTTCAAAGAGGGGACGCATACGGTCTGGATCAGGGCCAATGACCCCGTTTTCCACCACATATCCGAGGATGGCTAAACGGCGCGTACGAAACACACACTTCTCCCTGTTGTAGGTCAGGTTCAGGCGAGATGCAGTGCGTAGGAAATTCAGGAGATTTGTATCGTGGTCCTGCTGGTCATGGCCGCAGATGGTGACGTTATCCAGGTACGGGAAGGTGTCCCGCAGCCCGTTCTGGTCCACCATTCGGTCCATAGCACGCTGGAAGACCGAGACCCCATTGGTGACACCAAAGGGAACCCTGAGAAAATGATACAAGCGACCATCCGCCTCAAAAGCCGTGTACTTTCGGTCCTCTGGGCGAATGGGGAGTTGGTGGTAGGCAGACATGAGGTCTATGGTGGAGAACACCCGGTACTGCGCAATCTGATTGACCATGTCAGATATGCGCGGGAGGGGATACGCATCCAGCTGCGTGTATCTATTAATGGTCTGACTATAGTCAATGACCATCCGGGGTTTGTTCCCACTCTTGACCACCACGACCTGCGCTCTCCACGGACTAGCGCTAGGTTGTATGATCCTTTCCTTGAGGAGCCGCTGAACTTCAGATCGAATGAAGATCTGATCCTCAGCGCTGTAACGCCTACTCTTAGTCGCAATGGGCTTGCAGCCTGGCACAAGATTCTGGAACAGGGAGGGTGTGGTAATCTTCAGCGTCGAGAGGCTACAGGCGGGGCGCGTTGGGCAATTTGGAGGCTGCTGTTCTCCCACTGAAAGCGAAGGGAGTGGCCCACCGTACTGTAGGGTTACACTCCTCAAGTGGACCATGAAGTTTAGTCCGAGAAGTATCGGCGCGCAAAGGTGCAGCAACACCAGGAGCTTGAAACGCTCGTAAACTGTGCCTTGCACCGTTAAAGTTACCACGCAACTCCCTAGCACGGTGACAGACCGGGACCTTGATGCCATAGAAATTGTCTGTTTGACAGGTTGAATCCGGAGTCCACACCGCTTCACAGCGTCTGGGTGGATAAAACTCTCAGTGCTCCCGCTGTCAAACAAACAATAAATCAAGTGGTCGTTTACCTGAATGTCCATCATAGACTTGTCAAGTCTATGAGGTTTGGCCTGGTCCAGGATGATCGACGCCACCGTTGGTTCATGAGCGCCACTGCAGGCGGCTGAGATTGACGAGGATGACCCCTGCTGGTCGTTCGCGGTCGGTGCCGACCAACATGGCCACTCCCATAGGTCGCACGTGGGTGATGGCGTCAAACTCAGTGACCCCTGGTGGTCACACCTCTCCGACTCCGTCGACCGTAATGGCGTTGTCCTGGCCTCGCACGTGGACGAAACCCTCGACGATGCCGACGACGAAGAACCGGGCTCCGAGGAATCGCAGGCCGCACTGCTGTTCCGAGAAGCAGATTTAGATCGGCACACTTTCGAATAGTGCCCCTTCTTACCGCAGGCGGAGCACAACACAGCTTTAGCGGGACACCGTTGCCGAGTATGCTTCGCTCCCCCACAGAAGTAACACCGCGGGCCGCCCGGAGCTGCTGCCGTCGTCTGGCCCGAGTGTGAGCACGTCATCACGCAGCATTTCGAACCCGAGGGACGAGGAGAGATCAGCGACTGCTCCTGCCACGTTGTCTCCACGTGGTCTTCAGGATACAGTACTAGGCTTTTGGAGGCCGTCTCCAACATATCCACTAGTTCTATTGCCTGGGTGAGGTCAAGATTACCTTTCTCCAGTAGTTTGAGTCGGATGTAAGATGATCCGACTCCCGCCACAAACGCATCTCGAGCGAGGTCGTTCATATTCTGCTCTGCCGACACTGCTTTGCAGTTACAGCCCCTGGCTAGCTGTAGGAGCTCGTTCGCGTATTCCTCCATCGTTTCGCCGGACTGCCGTCGTCGAGTGGCTAAGAGGTAACGAGCGTGTATTTCGTTGGGCGGTTTAATATAACGCTTCTTAAGAAGCTCGAGGGCCTTTGTGTAGTCGGTGGCCGCACGGATCGCGAGGTAGACAGTGTCGCTTACCCTCGCATGGAGGACCCGGAGTCTGTCATCATCTGTGGTGACCGCTGCGGAGGCTGCCAGGTAGTCCTCAAAACATTTCAACCAGTGGTCGAAGGTGTTAGAGGCGCCCGCCGCACGTGGATCCAGTGTAAGGCGTTCAGGCTTCAATATCTGCTCCATACTCTCTATATCGTTTTTTTTTTCCGACGAGAGTTTATTTACAGCAAATAAAATTGATGCGCGTTATCACACACGAGGCTTGAGATGCTCAGGAAATAAAGGCTTTTATTTGCTGTAACAACGAAGCTACTAATTATATACACGATCCCAGACAGAGCAGAGACCTTTATACCTCTCCCAGGAGGCGGAGCCCGACTGGGATGTACCACAATAACTATAATACAAGGTGTAACAGCCCAACCCTAACCCCAACAGTAAAAAGTAGAACAACCCATCCCTAACCCCAACAGCAACATCTATACATACTTGTAGTACTGGCCAGACCCTGGCTCAGTACTATCTAGTGGGAACCAACGATGGTTCACCACAGTAATATTCCCATGTTCTGCTGTCCTTTTCCTTCTTGACCAACCTTATTGCACAAGGGACCATATTTCAACTTTTCTCTCACTCAAGGGGCCGATGGCCAAATTTCAAAATGATAAGGTTTGGCACAAAATTAAACATCAATTTTTAAAAACTGAGGTATAAAAAGAAACAACAATGTTGAAGCAATAAATTGATCAATAAGAGCAGTAAATAAAACATAAAAACTAGGAGCAGGAGTAGGCCCTTTAAATTTGGAGACAATACATTTAGCTCCCTCATCTAAATCATTAAAATATATTCTGAATAGCTAGGGTCCCAGCACTGATCTCTGAGGTACCCCACTGCCTGCCATTCAGAAAATGATCCTTTTGTTCCTGTTCTTTCCTGTCTGCCAACCAGTTTTCTGTCCATCTCAATACATTACCCACAATCCCATGCACTTTAATTAAACATGTTGGACTTAGTTGAAAGCCTTCTGAAAGTCTAAATAAACCACATCCACAGGCTCCCCCTCATCAAGTCTACAATTTATTCTAAGAATTCCAGTAGATTTGTAAAGCATGATTTCCTGTTCGTAAATCTCAGATTCTACTACTGTTTACCAATTGTCCTGCTGTAAAATCTTGATAATGAACTCTAGAATTTTCCCCTCTACTGATGTCAAACTGACTGGTTTATAATTCCCTGTTTTCTCTCTACCGCCCTTTTTAAATAGTGGGGTTACATTAGCTACCCTCCAATCTGTAGGAATTGTTCCAGAGTCTATAGATTCTTGGAAGATGACTGTAATGCATCCATTGATTTCTAGGGCCACTTTCTTAAGTACTCTGGGATGTAGATTATCAGGTCCTGGGAATTTAATTGACCTTCAATCCCAACACTACTTCCCTACTAGTACAGATTTCCTTCAGTTCCTCCCTCACTAAATCCTGTGCTCCCCAATATTTCTGATATATCGTTATGTCCTCCTTTATAAAGATAGAACCAAAGTATGTATTTAGTTGGTCCACCATTTCTTTGTTCCCCATTATAATTTCCCCTGTTTGACTATAAGGGACCTACATTCATTTTCAATCTTTTTCTCCTCACATATCCACAGAAACCTTTACAAGTCAGTTTTATGTTTCCTGCAAGATTACTCCCATACTTTATCTTCCTCTACTTAATCAATCCTATGGTTCTCCTTTGCTGAATTCTAAACTGCTCCTAATCCTCGGGTCTATTGTTTTTTCTGGCCAATTTCTATGCCCCTTCCTTGGATCTAACATTATCTCTCATTTCCCTTGTAAGCCATGGTTTGACCACTTTTTCTAGTTTTACTTTTGCACCAGACAGGAATAAACAATTGTTGCAGTTCACCAATGCACTCTTTGAATGCTTGCCATTGCCTATGCACCATCATCCCTTTAAGTAACTATAAGGGGATTTTCTCGGGACGTCCCTCTGGGGGGTCTTGTATTCAGCTGATTTCAGCTAACAGGAAGACTTAAAAGACTGTATGCAGTTAAAGGTGTTCTTTATTTGACCAACACGTATTGGGAGAGAAATATTCAGAGGATTCCAACTTCTGATGTTACATCACATGAGCACAACAGATATACATTTTCGAAGATTCATTCCACCCGCCCAACCTGTCGTCCAAGCTGGATGGTCCAATTGCATTAATGCACCTTATTTAATTTGGCCAATAGCATTCTATCTTCCAGCAGAATTAGGAATTCATTGGTCAACCGAACCCAGAGGTTTTCCCCCCATTGCCTAGTAACCTTACCTACGCAAATTCGGAAGACTCAAGGGTCGCTCCTAACACCTGCAGTCCTGGGAACGAGAAGGGAGTCATCTTCTCTTGTCTGTTTTCTGTCCCTCAGTGGAGGCTGAATACCTCTATTTATTGAAACAAGAAGCTGAATCCTATTAATCTCAAAAACCTCGGTAGTTTGTAGCTGCCTGGCCTGCCCTTGATAATAGGATATATGCTCTATGGTTCCAAAAGAATGTGGTCTGTCTAATTAAGTTTATTTCCCATTATGCCGAGGGGTAAATTGCTTGTTGGCCAAAGTTCACAAGAAAATTCAAAAATATAGTTTAAATCTATATGTGCTTAAACAGTCAATACCTTTGAATAGTATATAAGTGAGGCACATCGTGATACCTTTGATAAATATAAGGCACACTATGGTCCCCATTTTAAACTAATCTGCTTTGTTTTAATAGTCTTCAAAAAGCAGGGGTTTATATTCGCTGCTACAGTTCCTTACCCTGCACCCCCCCCCCCCCCCCCCAACCAATGGCTAGCCCAAGATTAGGCCATTAAATAGAGCTGTCCCAATAAATGTTCTTAGATCCCGAAAAATAACTTGGCCTCCAGTATCCTTTCTTTTTTTCCCTGACTGCCATTGCTGATGCTGCACATTCTGTGGACTTAGCAAGTCGTGCTCAGCCACATTTAATCAAGTTTATGATTACCACCAATGCCAAGATTACAATGAAAAATAATACGCTTAGCCAGCCTGAGAGCCAACCACCTAAGGTAAATGGTTTGGGGTCTTTGAGTTTCCCCACCTCTTTTTTGATGTGTTCAACCAGATTAGTTATATTTTCTGAACTATTTGGTATGTACGTGCAACACTCTGATCCAATTACTGTACATGTCTCACCCCTTGCTGCCAAGACATAATCTAATACCAATCTGTGTTGAAGCACCAGTGTGCATGGCTACTGTCTCATCATTGATCTTAGTTAGGTCAGTGGCTGTACTATTGGCAACTTGTTCCAAAATGGGAGCATAAAATCAGAACTTTTCACATTATTTTAACTACTCCATCGTGGGGAAACAATATACCAAAAAACGGTTCTGTCTCTATAATAGCCCATTGATGTCTTGGCCAGGGAGGGAGTTTAAGAGTGTGATATATGTATGGGATTACATATCCAAGGTAACATGACCCACTCCATCTGACAAGGAGCCAAGGATATGCCCTATCCCTGCAAATCCATTATGTTCCATTACGAGTTGGATAAGTGTTGCCTCCTCTGAAGTAATAAGAAATATTGCAAGATTGGTCACGACCGGGTGGATTCAGACATAGCCGGGTGATTAGATCTACCATGTAGTCACATTCACTCACGCCTAAGTTTTTCCCTTGGCCTTCCATATTTCTAGCACAATATATTCCTTTTGGTTTTAGTGTTGGCTGTTTTAAGACTAAACCAGGAGCTGGTTTTCCTAGGTTATAGATAGGTATATGTTTATATAGCTCAACCTTCCTGCGCATGACTCTGTTATGAAATTCTTTCCTTACCTCTCTACTAATGAATCCTGGTATCGGGTGTCCAGGATACCTAGAATTCTGGGCTGTTTGATCCATCATTATCAATTCTGACCATGTCAGAGGTAATGGTTGTAGAGGTATTCCCCCGCCCCCATGGATGGATGGGGATGTGTGAACATACCCAACACTTTTGACTGTCTGGACATTCTAGCATATGTGTGTGCCATATATAAGCAAGTATTCATACGTACCTCCCAAGGGGAACATTGAAGTACCTTAGTTGCTGGTCCTACCCGAGTCAAAGTTTGTACATTCAACACTAAAAACATACAAACACACCTTTTCATCATTACAGTTTTTACATCTTTTCCCCTTTTTTCTTAAAAAAGAAACAAACCCCCACCTTTGGTCAATGTCAAGTAAATAAAACTCATTTACGGACACACGCAACAAACATGTTACACACTGTTCCACATTCTTGACTTGGCCTCTGTGTTGAGTGTAGTCTAATCAATCTTTATTGTAGCTGTAGAATTTCAAAAATCTTCGCTATAGCAGGTGATATTCTGTAAATATACACCAAAAATGCCTTTCGGCCTTAAAGTTTGTAACTTATCAATTGAATTATTTCTACTTCCCCTCTTCTAAAAACCCCCCATTATTCTTATGTCATGATCTGGCCTAATCTAGTAGCTTATCTGCAAATCCAAATTTTGAATTATCATCACTGTAAGTATAAAATTTCAGGATTACTCATTGGGATATAGGACCATATTTCTCATTTATTAGGGCACATGTTTGTCCTGAAACATCAATGAATTCCTAACCCTATTTTGTCTGTCATAAGTTTCAGCATTACCTTATCTCCTGGTATAGGCAATTTAGGAGTATTCTGTCCTGCCAGTTTAGTCTAATCTCTGTGCTGCTTCTGAGTGATTATCTGTTTTTTGAGAGAATGCAGATGGTCTATTACAACATACATTGAAATACTGCTCCTTAGTTTATTTCAAGTTCTCCTCCCCCTGTTATTGCATCCTCTGGGAGGCGCATTGCTCTTCCTGTTATCAATTCAAAAGAGGTTAATCCTGTTCCTCAGGCAGGAGGAGCCCTTTGTTGCAGCAATATTGCAGGCAAAGCCTGCACCCAATTGTTTCCTTCTTCTAAAATAACACTGGCTAAACTGTTCTTCAATGTTCAGTTCATTCATTCCACCATCCCTGAGCTCTGAGGATGATATGGTATAGGAAATGTTTGTTTTATTCCTAACATTCAACAGACTTCTTTTAAGACTCTCCCTGTGAAGTGGGTTCCCTGATCGGAATCGAACTGAATAGACATTCCCCACCTAGGTATTATCTCATTTGCCAATATCAGAGCCACAGTTTTGGCCATGACATCTTTGCATGGAAATGCTTCAACCCATCTGATAAACTGATCTACAATTATCAAACAATGTTTTTCCTTGGACCCGTGGCAAAGGCCCTGTGAAATCCATTTGTAAATTTTCCCATGGTCCTTTGGGTCTTGCCTGACTTCCCATTTTAATCCTGCAGGGATGGCCTAGTTCTACTTGGGCGCACTACAGGCACCTCTGGCAAAGCTTCACCACATCTCTTCCCATCTGCTTCCACCACAAACATTCCCTTAATAAATTAAACATTTTGTCTCTGCCTGAATGTGCTAACCTGTGGTACACTTTGAGCAGCAATTGCTGTATTACCCCCTCGGGGAATATTATTTTCCCCTCCCTTCTCCATATTCCACTTGATCTTTCCATCTTCCATCTTTCTTTCACATTTCCTTTTCCTCTTTAGCTGCTTGTTCCTGCACTTCCTTCACATAAATATCTCAGCTATCTTTGACTGACACAGCTGCTACCCCTGTATCCATACCCAATCCTGTTCTACCAGGGTCTTTGCAGCTTTATCGGCTAAGCTGTTTCCCTTCTGTGCTTGACTCTCAATCCTTTTGTGGGCTTGAACTTTTATTACTGCTGCCTGTGGTAAACCACTGTTATCTGTTATCTGTGGTGGTTAACCACTGTTAGTTTGTATTTATTATTACCTGTATATGTGGCACATCCCTGTCGGTTCCACCCAAGACTCCTCCCCCTGGTCCGGGCATAAAGGTGGTGGCTCCTCCCCCGAGCCTTCGGTACAGACCAGATCTCCGACAGGGATGGCTCCAAGTTCTTGCTAATAAAAGCCTATTTGTCTTGCTCACAACTAGTCTTGACTCGATTGATAGTGCATCACTGCCTCTAAGGGGCTGCGGGCTACTTGGAGTAAATCCCGAATCAAATTCTCATGCTGTATGTGTCCCTCACTAGAAGTTGCAAAACTTTGCCTACTTCAGGCTGCCATGTAATCATGCCCTATTCCAAAAGCGTACCTTCTGTCAGTGTAAACATTAACTCGCTTCCCTTTGCTCCATTCTAAAGCTTTGGTTAAAGCTAACAGCTCTGCTACTTGTGTTGAATTATTTCTGGGGATTTGGTCTCCTGCAATCACTGTTCCCTCAACATTTACCACCACCCCCGCAGTGTGGGGTTCTTCATTAACATATTTTCTTGCTCTGCCTACACACAGATTAATTATCCTTTCTCCTGCAAATGGCTCTTCTGCGAAAACTTCACTTACTTCCTCATTCACTTCCAAAACACACTCATGCCCGGTTCCTTGCACTATCAGTCCTCCTGAGGGATTTTCCCTTACATCTCTGCTGATTTCTACATGCCTATCTCCTGGCAAGAGATTTGCTTCCCATTTTGAAAGTCTTCCATCGGAAATTCCTTTCAACCTCCAGACTTCCAGGAGCTGGATGATTGTGTGGGGGCTATGGAGAATTATTTTTCCCATCAAAGTGAGGGACTCTGAAATACTTACTGCCCACGAGGCACATGCTAACGCTCTCACACATCGATGCATGCCTCTGGCAACTGAATCTAATTGGGTGGAGTAGTACCCAACGGGTCTTAATTTATCCCCATGTCACTGAGTCACGACAGCAGCTTGGATCCTGTCATTTTCCTGACAGAAAATGTGGAAAGGTTTCATGAGATCTGGCAATCCTAAGGCTGGGGCTTTCACCATAGCTTGTTTTAAATCTAAGAAAGCTTGTGCTTCCGTCTCTCCCCATTGTATATTTTCTTTGCTGTCCCTTCCTCCTTTTATCAAGTCCTGTAAGGGCTTCATCAATGCAACATAATCCTCTACAAAATTCCTACAAGAATTGAAAAGTCCCAATTGCCTCACTCCTTTTACAGTATATGTCTCTGCAATAAAAGTATGGCTTTCTTCCGACCTACAGGAATCTCTTTCTTACCATGGGATATGACATGTCCCAAGTAAGTCACTTGTTCCTGTCCTAATTGAACCTTTTTGGGTTCAACTTGAGACCAGCTTCTTGAATCGCCTGAAATACCTTGCGGAGGGCTAGGCAATGCGATACTGAAATGTCAGAGGCTATCAAAATGCCATCCACATGCTGTAGGATAGTCGTTCCTCTGCATTCTAATGGATCAATTAATTGGGCTAAATATTTGTGAAATATGGCCCGGGCTATTGTGAAATCCCTGTGGCACTCGGGTCTAAGTGTACTGCTGGTACCCGACTGTGAATACAAACTTATATTGGTGCTTCTTCGCTATGGGAATTGACTAAAATCCATTACTATGTAGCACTGTGAATATCATCTGTTCGGACCCAATGTTATTTAGGATACTAGCTGGGTTGGCCACTATGGGGTGCTCTTGAGCTGCGTAGCAGTTTAAGGCTGCATGATCGATAACGGTTGTCTGGCTTTTTAACTGGCCAGGTCGGTGAGTCAGTCTTGAAGGAGGTTTTAGTCACTATTTGTTGCTTTTCTAAGTCTGCAATAATAATTTTAACTGCTTCCATCGCTTCCGGCTACATCGGATACTCGGGCTGGGGGGGGGCCGGGGTGCGGGGGGGGGGGGGGGGGTGGGGAGTGGTGTGAGGGATGAGGGACCCCCCTGGAATTGTTACCGGAAGAACGGCCAAATACCCACAATCTTGTTTATGCACAGCCCAAACCTGGGGGTACCATAAAGCTAAATTTCCCCACACTGTTCTGATCTCCCAATTTGTTCGGAGGGTTGCTATCCAAGAAATTATACCTTTCTGTTTCTGACCCCACCAATTTTGCTTATAGGGCTTGCGCCACATTATAGTACCTGCCTTAGCATCAATTACAGCTCCCAACTGTTCTAACATATCTGTTCCCAAAATACTTCCTTCTCCTGTTAAATATCCAAATCTGAACCAATTCCTCTCGAACCCCTATCTCTCATGTAATATGCTCACTTAATATAACCATCTTAGTTTTCCCCAGCTACTCCTATTAATTGTATGGTTTGGTCAGTGTACCACAAGGGTAAGTCCGTTATGGATATAGCTGTCCCAGTATCCACGAACATAGTACAATGATAACCCCCCAAATTTGCCCTTACATACATGCTGGGGATCTCGCTCTGTAATCTCGAGACTCGCTAATTGTCATTTCTGTCCTAATAACTTCTGCAACTCATCTGCCGATATCTGGAATACTGTCTGTGATGTCTGCTATGCTGGGATTGGTGCTTGGGGCGGAGCCTCAGAGGGCTGCCTCACCCATCTGGGATACTGTCCTTCTTTCCCTCCCCCCTTCAGCCAATAGTCCTTTATGTCAGGGGTCTCCAAACTACGGCCCCCGGGCCACATCCGGCCCGCAGCCAGTGAGGCGGGACGGGATTCCCACTGCCGAAAACACTTCCGCGTCCGGAACCCCGCCGCTGACACAGGATCCGGATGCGGGGACGGAAGCCACAGGCCGGACATTTGCTGCCGCTCCGCGCGGTGGCTGATGGACCCATGGGAATCCCCGCCCTCTTTACCAGCCTATTGTCCAATCAGAGCTGCCATCCTGTGACTGACAGTTCATTAAACGAATCAGCAATTGAGACATCTGTTATCCAATTGCCGCTCTGCATTGACTGAGTAACAGCTGCTTTATCCAATCTGTAAGTTCCATCTGTCTGAAATGAGCGAGAACAATGACAATGATGATGGCAATTCAGACCAATTCAGTTATGGAAGGAAAAAAGAAAAGAAAAGTGGACAGTGAGTGCCACCTGTTTAATGAAGAATGGGGTGTAAAGTACTTCTTTGTACAAGCAGGTGATAAAGCCTTGTGTGTCATATGCAACAAAACTGTTGCAGTTTTGAAGGAGTACAATGTGCGTCGGCACTATGAGACCAAACATGAACCAAGTTATTCCCAATTCAAAGGAACACAGCGTTTGGAAAAATTTGAATCAATGCAACACAGGTTGCTTTCCCAACAAGCTTTTTTTACGCAGAAGATAACTGAAAATGAAGCTTTAACCAGGGCCAGTTACAAACTAGCTTATGTGTTGGCTAAAAGAGGAAAGCCATTCACCAATGGAGATCTCATCAAAGAGTGTATAATGGAAGCAGTGGAAGAGTTAAGCCCAGAAAAAGCAAATCTGTTCAAAATCATCAGTCTTGCGCCAAATACTGTTGCCCGTAGAATTGAGGATATAGGAAGCAATATATTTCATCAAATTGCAGACAAAGCAAGAAATTTTCAGTTGTATTCTCTCCCACTTGATGAATCGACTGATGTGTGTGACACATCACAACTCCTAGTATTCATCCATGGTGTCGACAGTGAATTTAACGTGACACAAGAATTAGCATCAGTGCATAGCATGCACAGCACAGTAACTGGAGAAGACATCTTCAAAGAATTGCAAAAAACTGTGTTAGAATATAACCTGGAGTGGAATAAGCTGCAATGCGTGACAATTGATGGAGGAAAGAACATGTCTGGGGTGAAGAAAGGTTTGGTTGGACAAATCACAAAAGCTTGTGAGATTGGTGGATTCTCAAAGCCCATGTTTCTGCATTGCATTATCCATCAACAAGCATTGTGCGGAAAATATGTGGATATATCTTGCGTTCTGAAACCTGTTGTTTCAACAGTGAATTTCATTCGATCTCACGGGCTTAATCATCGCCAGTTTCGTGATTTTCTGAAAGAAACTGATTCTGAGTTCGGTGACTTGCCTTATTATACAGCAGTTTGATGGCTTAGTTGTGGAAAGGTTCTATCACGGTTCTTTCAGCTCAGAGAGGAAATTGATGCCTTTCTCACAGAGAAGAATCGACCCGAACCACTTTTATCAAACACTGACTGGCTTTGGAAATTGGCATTTTTTGCAGACGTGACAGGCCATATGAATCAATTGAATCTGAAGTTGCAAGGTGAAACAAATTTGATTTGTGATCTATTCGCGCATGTCAAGGCATTCAGGGCAAAACTGATGCTATTTTAAGGACAGCTGAAAGTTCATAACTTGGTTCATTTTCCATGTTGTGAAAAATTTCATGAAGAAAGTGAAACAGAATTTCCTTCTTCATTTGCAACAGAAATCATTAAGGACTTGCAAAAACAATTTCAGGAACGATTTTCTGATCTTGATGGAAACACAGATGAAATAAAACTTTCAAAATCCATTTGGCTGCAATGTTGAAACACTCCCAAGTCAGTTTCAAATGTAAATTATTGATCTCCAATCAGATGACATGCTGAAAGACAAGTATAAAGAAGGAAATCTGATCCAATTTTATAAATCTTTGCAGCCTGAGCAGTTTCCAAATTTGAAGTGATTTGCTTGTGGATTTGTATCAGTTTTTGGTACAACGTACCTGCGTGAACAAACATTTTCAAAAATTTCAAGCTTGAAACCTCAGTTCAGCAATATTTTGAAATTAAAAAAGCAGTTCCATCATTCCCAAAAATATTGTGCAAAACTTCACGATTTGTTGGTTACGATTGAAAACTCCAATTGCCAGAATTGTGTAGAAAGGTGCAGACTGAATTTATTTTTGTTCGACCTTTATTAATGGTTCAAGTTTATTTTGAATTTCTTTGCTTTGTTTTACTGAAGTTCTTTCTTGGGGCGTGTTTATTTTTCTTATTGTGTGCCACAAAATTGGACAAATTCTCATTTCAAGTAAACATTTGTAAAATTTCACTAAATAAAATTAATTTAAAAATGAATAGCCTGCTTTTCTCATCTGCAGTTAAGTAATTGATTATTTTGTCAGAGCATTTGCTAATGTTTGACATTTTTACTCATATATCATTTCTCAGTGTAAGCACGGCATTGTTTCTTTGTAATTGTCACATTTCTCTTTTGTTCTGAATCATATCATGCTGATTACAAAGATGATCCAAATAAAACTTATTCATTCATTTAAATTTTATTCATTCATTTATAAAACTAATTTTTTTTCTTTGGCCCCCGAAAATGTGTAAAATATACGATGTGGCCCTCGCACTGAAAAGTTTGGAGACCCCTGCTTTATGTCATGACCCTTTTTCTGACACTTCTTATTCTCTGTGGATTTGCTTCGACATTCTCTCGCATGATGCCCTTTCTTCCCGCAGACTAAACTGAAGCTGTGGCTTAATCGATATGCACTGGGGTTACTTTCGGATTTTTCTCATGATTATCTTCTGCTTTCATAGCCCGATTCATAATTTCCTGATAATGGATTCCTATCGGAAGACTCATTTCTATGATTCTAGTCAGGACTGGACTGAATCCTCCTTTAAATAGATCTAAAAACATATCATCATCCCTGTTAAGGTCGGCTACCCCTCCAGCATCTACGCAAGCCCTGAACTTCCTTTCCCTATATTCTTCTGCTGATTCTTTGGGTTGTTTAACTAGCATTATCTTGGTCCAATTGGCACTTCCCCTACCGATTGTTGTACTTTTTTGGCCGTTTGCCAATATCTAATCTCTCCTTTGTAAATTAAAGGTTAACAAGTGCCACCCGGCACTAGCTAACTTTCCCTTCATTAATATCCTCACATTGTCTAAAGTTAAATTATGAACTTCCTTTAACTCATCCATATTTTCTCAAAAGGTTGAATTCTGATGATCTTGTTGTATTGGACCTAGTTTATCCATAAGCGTTTGCTCCTCTGACGCCATGAGTGGCATTTCTTGTGTAATGGTAATAGGTTGTTCCACTCCATCTACACAAGCTTTTGTTACTGTTTGAACTGGGGCCATATTAGCAGACAGAGGTGCCTCCATAGGGAGGGGATTACTATCACTCTGAACTAGTTTCTCCAGTGTATTTCCCAAAATTCATTCCCATGCAATCGGGGACTTGATGGTCCCGTCATCATTCTACCCGTGGGGGTATTCATTGCTTCTTCCTGCGCTGCCTTTGCAACGGACGCCTGCTTAGACTTTGCCTCCCTCTGGAGGGGGTTTCTCATCATAGCAACCAGTATCAAAGCTGGCATTTTTGTTTTGTATTTAGGTTGTCCTCTCCACCATGCTTTTTGCTTCGGCGCCTCCAGATTATACTCTTTTTCTGTCATTTTCTTTAATAATTTTTCATACTTTGCACTATCGTTTGAATTAAACTATCTTCCGAATACCATCTGGAATCTATCAAATCCGGACTGCTTATAGCCACCTTGCGGCTTCTCACCTCACTACCTCTTCCTGTTTCACTCTCATCTCTCCCTGGAAACTCCTACTAATGGGACCTTTCTTTTTTGAATCCCTCACTGGGGATTCCTCGTGCTCGAACTGTTCATCACCCTTTCGTACGGTTTAGTTCCTCAACGCCTCTTACTGCGCGGCTTTTATTGCTCTGCTCTGTAAACCAATTTAGGTGGCTGTCCCTGGTCCCTTTTAAGCGCAGCTTACTTCTAACATCTTTATCTATCCAGTGGCTTTTTTAAAAAATCGCTCCACTGAGAGGGCACCCCAGGATTCTGTCCCTGATCCCCTGCTTTGAGCGTAGTTTCTTTACACAGTCATGCTGCATTCACACCCCTTCCCCGGTTTAGATCGTTCAACGTACGGCTTCCAGACACATGACCCCCGAACTGCTGGGTGGCAATTAGAAATGGACTCACCCACTTCTGGGAAACATGTCTTGCCTCCGGACTCCGGTGACTGACCATGCTCACAGCGCCAAGTTTTGTAAGGGAATTATTTCGGGGCATCCCTCTGGGGGGGGGAGGGGGGGGGTCTTGTATTCAGCTGATCTCAGCTAACACAAAGACTTGTGAAAGACACTGTGCAGTTAAAGACGTTCTTCATTTAACCAACATATATTGGGAGAGAGATAGTCAGAGGATTCCAACTTCTCCCTGATGTTACATCACACAAGCACAACAGATATACATTTTCAAAGATTCGTTCTACCTGCCCAACCTGTCATCCAAGCTGGATGGTCCAATTACATTAATGCACCTTATTTAATTTGGCCAATAACATTCTACCTTCCAGTCGAATTAGGAATTTATTGATCAACTGAACCCAGAAGTTCTTCTCCCCCACTCCCCCCCCCCTCCCGCCCCATTGCCTAGTAACCTTACCTACACAAATCTGGTAGGTTCAAGGATCGCTCCTAACACCTGCAGTCCTGGGAATGAGAAGAGAGTCATCTTCTCATGTCTGTTTTCTGTCCCTTTATCAGTGGAAGCTGAATAAATCTGTTCATTGCAGCTAGAAGCTGAATCCTTCTATTTATTTCAAAAACCTTGGTAGCTTGTAGCTGCCTGGCTTGCCCCTGATAATAGGGTATATGCTCTATTGCTCCAAAAGAATGTGGTCTTTCTAATTAAATTTATTTCCCATTATGTCTCGGGGTAAATTGCTTGTTGGCCAAAGCTCACAAGAAAAATGCAGTTTAAATCTATAATACTTGTTCAAAAATGATTATATATATGCTTATACAGACAATACCTTCATGTAATATATAAGTGAAGCACATTGTGACACTTTTGATATATATAAGGCACACTATGGTCCCTATTTTAGGCTAATCTACTTTGTTTTAATAATCTTCAAAACGCAGAGGTTTCTGTATACCTTTGCTACAGTAACATTTCCCAATCCATCTTAGCCAACTCACACCTCATTCCATCATAGTCTCCTTTATTAAGATTCAGGATCTTCATTTCAGAATCATCGTCGTCACTCTCCACCTTAATGAAGAATTTTATCATATTATGGTCGCTCTTCCCCAAGGATTATCACACAACTAGACTGCCAATTATTTCTTTCTCATTAGACTATATCCAGTCTAGGATGGCCTGTTCTCTAGTTGGCTCCTCAAACATACTAGTCCAGAAAACCACCCCATATGTACTCCAGGAATTCCTCCTTGACAGTATTATGATTAATTTGATTTGCCCAATCTATGTGCAGAATAATTCATCCATAATTACAGATGTTCCTTTATCGCACGAGTCCCTAATTTCCTGTTTAATGCCATACCCAATGTCAACACTACAGTTTGGGGGTCTATATACAACCCCACTAACATTTTTTGTGCCTCTTTCTCAGCTCTACCCATACAGATTCTACATTGTCAGAGCTAATATCTTTCCTCTTTAACCACCAAGCAACTCCACCGCTTTTTCCTTTTTGACTGTCCTTCCTAAGTACTCAATACTCCTGGATGCTCAATTCCCATCCCTGGTCACCCTGCAACCATGTCTGCATAATTCAAACTACATCATACCCGTTTACATCTATTCGCACAATTAATTCATCTGCTTAATTGTGAATGTTTCACATGTTAAGGCACAAAGTCTTGAGGCTTGAGTTTTTAAGATTATTTGTCCTGTTCCCACTATAGCCCTCTGATTCTGGCCCTTGATTTCTCTGCCCATCAGTAGCAGGATGATACAATGCGGACCAAATATGCTGAATGCCATTCTCTTGTAAGAAATCTTCAAAATTCTGTGAGAATAATTGAGGTCTGTTGTCACTTACCAGTTGTTCAGAGAATCCAAATGGACTAAAACCTCTCCTAGCTTCTTGATAGTCTTCTCTGATGAGGTTGATTTCATCACAACCTCTGGCCACTTAGTCATTATTAAGAGCATATGCCCTTTGAAAGGTCCTGCAAAATCCACATACACTCATTGTCATGTCTCTTCAGGCCATCCCCATGGATGCAGCGGATCTAAGGGTGGCAAGTTCCTTACCTTCACACAAGAAGAACATGCTCTGGCTTTCTTTTTGATTACCACATCTAGTCCAGGCCACCAGAAATAATTCCTCACTATTTCCTTTATGTGTCCAAATCCGCAATGGCCTTCATGTAACTTCTCTAACGCTCTTCAATGTTGGCAGAATGATCATCCTGAGCCCCCATCGAAGACACCCTGAATGTACTGACAGCTCCAATCTTCTGGATTAGTGCACTTTCAGAATAGTTTCCAAGTTTGCAACAAATCTTCCATAATAGCTCAACAATCTCAGGAAGGAATGTAACTGGTTAACATTTTGAGGTGCAGGCACTTCTGTGATCGCCTTAACCTTTAAAGAAGATTTGTGAAGACCTGCGGCGTCGATCGCATGTCTCAAATACTCAACGGAGGATTGGAAGAACTCACACTTGTCCTTATGGATTCTCAAACCATAGTCTCCCAATCTCTGGTCAGTGGCATCCAGATTCTGAAGATGTTGCTCTTTATCTCTTCCAATGACTAGGATGTCATCCAGAAAGCATTGGACTCTACTCAGTCCATTCAGGATCTGATCCATTGGCCTTTGAAATAATGTAGGACAGAGGTGATACCAAACAGCAATCTTTGGTATGCAAACAAGCCTTTGTGTGTCATGATTGTCAGAAGTTCCTCTGATTTCTTGTCCACATTCATCCCACAAACAACTCTTCAATGTGAGCTAACGGATCCTTTACTGTACATAACACTGGATTTATGATGACCTTGAAGACACAAATCCTTACTGATCCACCCTTCTTGATAACTGAAACTATTAGCATGACCCATTCACTAATGCTGACAGGTTCCAAAACTCCCATCTTCACAAGCCATTCCAACTCAGCTTACACCTTGAGCCTAATACCATATGGTACAGATGTTGTCTTCAAGCATTTTGTTTGATAACATGTACAAATATCAAAATTATTTGATGTCAATTCAGCAGCCATTTTGTGTATTCGAGTACTCAGACTCAATTGCTGAGCTTCCTTTGTTTCTATATTGCTTCACTTTGCAGACAACAAACAAACCTGTCCCAAATTGTGTCATTCAGCACATCTCCAAATTCACAATATTCTGCAAGTTTTTTAAGCACAGCCACGAATTGTACGATTGACTCCCCCTCTTTGTTTCTTTTGTATAATCTAAAGCACTCTGCAATCATCAAAGTTTCAGCAAAAAATGTGCTAACAAAATATCTATGATGTGCTCATACATGTTATTGCCTGGCTTCTCAGGTTGCACTAAACTACAGAGGTGATTAAACGTTTTTCCCCCATCACACTCGGGAAAGTGGACACCACAATATCTTCAGTTATTTTGCTTTCCTGCGCAAGATAGTCAAAATGCTCAGTATAGGAGCTCCATCGCTCCATATTTTGATCAAAGGTTCCACAACGCTGAAAGCTCCCACCATTTTTCTTACAAATGGAAGTTTCCTGTATGTACACTTCGCAACACACTTCCAGCAGCTACCATGATTTTTCTTTCACGCAAGGCAACAACCCGAGCTTCAGCCTCTTATTTAGCACAGCCAGCTCTATAACTGCTGCAGAATATCATTATTCATATCCACCTTGCCCATTAGGTCCAGAGCATATGCAAAAAGCTTCTTTTCTAACCTTTCTTTTTCTGACTTTTTCTCGCCAATTTCTTCTTCCCAGGTGGCTAGCAAGCACCGTTAATCACCCTGGTTGCCAGTTTTTATGTTGCATATTGGAGAATAACTACAGAAAGCACACAGGGTTAAAAACAATGGAGCTTTATTTATAGTGTGTGCTCTCTTACATGGCTGCTTCTCTCTGTTTCTTGCGCTAGTGACGAGTGACATCACTTCCAGTAAATACTTGAATACATTAATACAACAGAGCTTAATGAAGCTAATAAGAATTAATACAAATACATAACACGCTTATACTACACCTCCTCCAAATTCTTTATCCAACATATATGAAATTGTACTCATTTACTTCCCAGTCTCATACATTTACATTGTTATTAGCATATTATTGTTATTGCTACATTATTGTTATTACCCTATTAGCATTATTTCAACATTCCCATTTCTCCCTTCAACTTCCTTAAAGTTACAGGTTCAGGTGATCCGGAGGCCTTATAACCCTTCCAGATATTGTTTTCCATTATGTTAGAGGAGTGGTAGACACTGCTGTTCCTAGTTCTTCCTGTTGACTTGGAGGTTAGACTGGCATTTAGGTGTGATTTTATTCTTTTCTTCCACATTTCTTTATGTTGAACCATACTTGGTCGGTTCAACTGTTGTGTTGATCAGTCATTGCTGAATGGTTTCTTACAGGGTGGACAAGCATCATGCTTATTTCTTTCCTTTCCATGTATTAGCTTTATCAATGCCTTCTGTGGCTGAAGAAGAACATTCCTGTAGTGAGAAGAAAATTTCATGATAAGTTCACCCCTGTTTTTACTATTGATGGTGGGAGACTGCTATCGGAATCCAGCATCCATTGTGACTGTGACATGCTGGCTAGAAGCTGCATTGTGTACATCAGTGGTTCCCAAACTTTTTTCACTGGGCCGTACTTTCGGAATAAAAATTTGCTCGCGCCACACCGAATTTTTTATTGAACAGAAATACATTCAAAAAAAAACAACTCCTCGCAGTGCTTGATTCATAACATAGAACACAACTACTTTATAATATGATCATGGGACATCCAGAAAGTATAAAACAATGCAGCTACATAAAAACATGATTCATTCCCAAAATATACTTATAGACGAGCCTCTTACATATGTAACCTTAAGTAAGTATACAAACTCAATGAGAGGTGTGAGCTTGTTTTTGTTGGGTAATCTCATTTATATTAGGTCTAATTTGAGACAAACAAATTCTCATCTCCTCATCAACACAAAGAAGCCTTTCTTTTTTCTGGTCTTTGATATTTGTCAGAGCTGAAAATCCCTGTTCACAACAATATGTCGTGGAGAACTGTAGAAGAATAGCTAATGCTCTTGAAGAAATGCGTGGATACTGTTTCTGGTTGTATATCCAAAAAGAGTCCAGTGGCATACTCCCGTGTTTCATTTTCAAGGTGCGATCACTCGAAATGCAGGCCATTTCCTCCTCCTATGTCAGACCTGAACAGCTGGAATTCGCAAAGGGATCTCTAACCCAGTCGAATTTTTCTGTAGACAACAATGGGAAGTAATGATCAATCTTTTCTACCAGTGTTGCAAGATGTTCCTGTATGAGACCGTACAATTCATTGCTCGTTTTAAAACTTTTTACTAGGAATCATAGAAGAAATCATAGAAACCCTACAGTACAGAAAGAGGCCATTCGGCCCATCAAGTCTGCACCGACCACAATCCCACCTAGGCCCTACCCCCATATCCCTACATATTTTACCCGCTAATCCCTCTAATCTACGCATTCCAGGACACTTAAGGGGCAATTTTAGCACGGCCAATCAACCTAACCCGCAAATCTTTGGAGTGGGAACATTTCGAGGTTATGTTGCATCGCTCTTCCGAGCCAGAGCTGAAGATTTTTTTTGAATGCAGTTAGTTTGTCTGTAGTTGTGAGGATATTGTCATCGCGGCCTTGCATACTGGCATTGAGCACATTCAAACGGGAAAACATATCGGCCAAATATGCCAACTTTGCACACCAGTCATTGTCATCCAGTTGGTGGTACAATGGGTTCTCTTCTTATTCCAAAAATTCTCTTAATTCGTTCTTCAGTTCCAACACCCGATTTAAAACTTTTCCGCGGGACATCCAGCGAACCTCCGAGTGCAGAATTAGGCATTGATGTTTTGATTCCATGTCTTTGCAGAGTTGAGCAAATAACCACGCCTTTAGTGGTTTTGCTTTGATGAAGTTCACAATGCGCACAGTCTGATCGAGAACCAACTTCAAATCAGCTACAAAAGTCTTGGTGATTAATGCCTCTCTGTGTAAAAAACAGTGAGTTGATATTACATCTGGATTTTTCTGTTTGATGAGTGCCGCCAAGCCTCTCACATTCCCTATCATACATGGCACTCCATCCGTACAAATTCCAATACAAGAATCCCATGAAATCTCAACTTTTTCCAAATACTCAGACAACAAAGAACAAAGAACAATACAGCACAGGAACAGGCCCTTCGGCCCTCCAAGCCCGCGCCGCTCCCCGGTCCAGGATTGAATCCTGAATCCAGGATCCCCGCCCAATACAAGGTTTGGAAAATATCTTGTCCTCTGGTATGTTTTTCAAATTCCTTGCAAAATAGAAACTGTGTGATTATTTCGTCATTGTGAATGAATCTGATATAGACAAGCAACTGTGCTTTTCCACTAATGTTGGTCGATTCATCAACTTGAATGGCAAATTTAGAATTCTTCATACTTTCGGAAACACGCTTCTCAATATTAGCTGACATATCAACTATTCTTCTGTGAATTGTATTTTCAGCAAAGGAATTTTCGTAACTTCTCGCTCAGTATCATCGCCAAACAAAGTTTTCACAATCAAGCTGCAGGCAGGCTGAATCAATTTTTCAGCTATTGTATGTGGTTTTGTCTGTTGAGCAATCAATTCAGCCACTTGGTAAGATACAATCTGCATCTTATCTGAGACTGTCATTCGTTTTTCGAAATATGATCGTTGGCATTTCTGCTGTTCCAAAAGTCTTTCAAAATATTGAACATCCTTGTTTGCCAGATTTCCATGTTTTGACAACAGATGTCTTTTCATCTTGTTTGGAACCATATTGGAATTGGAAAGCTTCTCACCACAGTTCAAACACATAGGCCGAGGTACGTTTTCATCTCCAGTCCATGTGAAACCGAGACTCAGATCGCTATCCATATATTGTCGACAAACTTTCTTTTTTGGAGGTTTGCTTGGGCCTGCTACTGGTGTAGAATTAAACGACTCTTCTTCAGCATTCTGTTCGAACGGCGATTCTGGATCACAACATGGACTCGGATCGTCCTCAGCATCACTTGATGCTCTTGATCTCACTTTGGAAAAATATCTATCCATGTTTAAATGTTTCTTTGATTGTCCTTGAATCTTCCCGCCACACTTGCCATTCTCTCTCGCCGCACCAGTGTGGCGCGCCGCACCCTTTGGGAACCACTGGTGTACATGGTGGTTGTTGTGTCAAAAAGCTGTACTATCATCATAGTTGGAAGTAGACGCTTCCCGGACTGCTAATCACTCTCTTACCACTTCCACTGGAGGCTTTATGATTATCTCGTGGTCTGACCATCGGGGGTTTTCTGGAACCTGCAATGTGAATGGGCAAAGCTGCTCTGAAAAGAGAGGAGAGTTCAGATCTGAAGTCTGAATCTGAATACTCTAGCGTTTCAGTACTTGACACCGTGCAGTTCTAGTTTGCAAATGACAGTGATTGTCTTGACATCCTCTGCCATCTGGATGAGATCCATGCTACACAGGTATCCCTGCTCAGGAGAAAGAAAGGCTCTTTATGGATGATGCGCAACAGCTCAAAGATCTATTTCCCGCTGTACCTCAGTGATTCCAGGATCATGCCAATGACTATAAATCAGAGTTAAGTGAAGTGCATGTCATTCAAAGCCAGAGGTCTTTGATCCATAGTTCCTTGTCCAACAGGACTGTCATGCTGGCACTTGAATCTAATTTTAAATTTAGATGGCTATTGACAAAAATGTCTGGATTCCCAAGTGAGAAATCACATTCCTTGACCTCACCCAAGACGCATGGCTGTGTCTCTCCTGATTTTCAGTCTTGACCTCTTGGATTATTTTTGGCCTTTGATGTCTTTTTGGAGTTTGACTTGAACAGCTTGCTGTAGTGTCCTATCCTGTGACAGTGGAAGCATTGGGCTGTACTTGCAGGAAAATGTTCTCTGCTGTGAATACGCTTCACACCGCAGTGCTGGCATGGTCACTCTGCTGGCCAGTTCGGGAATTGCTTTCTCGAACTTGGATTGTCTTCATGTCATTGACGCCTGATGAGCTAGCCAGAAGAGGCTCTGACAAAGATTCATCCAGACTCGAAATGTTAGCTCTGGTCTTTCTCCACACATGCTATCAGACTGCTGAGATTTTCCAGTATTTTCTGTTTTGGTTTCAGATTCCACCATCCGCAGTAATTTGCTTTTATATTGAACTAAACTGAGGGATGGCTTCTGCCCCATGTTTTATTCTCTGTCCTTAAGGTTGCCCAATGCAGTTCATGGAGTTCAGACAGGCTAGCTATCCAGATTAACTTGCCTGGGGTTAGATCCTCTTTACCTTGTAGGTCTACAGACTTTTTCTTTAAGTCTGAAGCAATGCTGTATGTCAGGAAGTTTTCCAAACAAAGTCCCAAATCTTGTGACTGGTCTGGGCCTTGGGTTAGTCCAGATTGAGTTGGAATTGTTGAATTGTGATCTACATTAAGAATTTTTAAATTGTATGTGCAACCTTAGGGGCTTACAGTCTTTTAAGATGGCGTCATCATTGACTAAGAGATAAGGGAATTTCCCACGCTTGCCTGTTTTGGCAAGAAGACTCTTAGCAATGGTTGCCACATCAACTGTGTCCTGAGTTATTTTGTTCCACAGTGTATTAGAGTGAGTAATAAAACATGCAAATTTAAAGTTATGCTTGACGTTTTCCTGAGCTGGACAGTTGCTATGTTCCCGAGGGATTTAAATGATTAATTATTTTTCTGATCTTATTAGTTCGGAGGCCATGTATTAGGGCTCTGCCTGGGGAATTGTGTTTTAGCAGTGGATTTTCCTGCAATGGCACCTCTGACACTGAATTAGGAAAAGAGTTCTCAGGACTAGCTCCAGCCTGGAACTTTAAAAGATTTAGCTCACCTTTACAGGCTGTGTGAATTCTACACTCTGAAGATGGACTTGCAAGGAAAATTCAGTGAAGTCTTCTGCTACAGTAAAAGTCTCTGCCTTGAGTTTCCAGGCCGTTTCTCTGGAGTGTTTTCTGGTGAATTTCTTCTGCACCTTCAGCTTCTGTTGGGAGTTTTTCTCAAGTCAGAATTTTTGCTGAAGTTTTTCTTGGTCTTCCAGCATCTCGGCTTGTTTCAACATTTTAGCACAGTTAAAGGGTTTTGAACACAGCTGCCACTGTATTGGGAGGGTGTTAGTTACAGCACGGTGTATCTTAAATAAATCTTTGTAGTCTTCAATAAGTGAACTGTAAGTCTTTATTAACAGGTAGAACTATTTACAGTATTACAATGAAGAGTTCAGGCTAAGGGCTATCTCCATGTTTAGGTCATTACCAGTCTCTGCTCAACACTACATATGCCTTACATCACTGCATGGGCTGTACTATATTCAATCCCACATTACTCCTACAGTGAGACCTACTTTATACCACAGCGATGTCCTCTTCACCCAGTGCCACCCTATCCAACCCCATGAGAGAACCTACCCAAGGTGACTTTATCTAAGTCTGTGGAGGGTGCACCTATCCTGAGGTGCCTTCTGGCAGCTCTTGGCCTGATTTTGACAGAAGAACTTATCATTACACTGTAATGTTTGAAATGCAGTAGAAGAGATCATGAGAATGATCCTTGGCTGGGCCAGCATTTATCGTCCATCCTTAATTGCCCTTGCGCTGAGTGGTTTTTTGGCAATTTCGTAAGGTCTATGACTAATGTAATCACTTTTTGACATGAGTAACTGCCTATAACTGTGTTGACAGGTCCTCAACAGTACTTTGGCTCTGGGCCTTAATGAGGGCTAAGTGCCCTGCATGCACACAGTTCCCCTATGTTCCGGAGCAACATTCAATCTTGGGCTCCTTAGCTGGTGTTGCTTCTGGAGATTAAATACTCAGATGCCTACCATAAGGATCTTACATTCCACTCACTTTGCCAGAGTGAAGAAGGTCATTGAATCTTTTTCTTTATTAAACCCAACTCATTCTGACCACATTCCAACTACCGTTGTTCTCCGCCAACTTGATTCAGACCTGTTTTGTCCGAGAAGGTGGCTTTCCCCCTACCATACACCATAGATAAAGGACATCTTTCATTGCCTCCAGGAGAATCTGCAGGTCAACATCAGGAAAACTAAGGGTACTCTTACATAGGTTACAGCCCTCTCCCTCTCCTGCTCCATCAATAATATAGCTATTGTTTATTTCCTGACCTTGGAAGGCAAATCAGGCCCCATGTCTCTGTAATGGTGATTAATCATAGAAATCATAGAAACCCTACAGTGCAGAAGGAGGCCATTCGGCCCATCGAGTCTGCACCGACCACAATCTGATCTATTAGATCTAAATCATTTATCCATATTTGTTCCATTAGTTTATTTTGATCTTATTACAACTACTTCGAACATTTATCAAAGAAACTTCAATTTAAAGAGACTTTAACCACTATTCTTTACACGGACCTCATTTGCTGATACCCTCTTATCGTCAAACTCTCTCTGTCCCTTCATGACTCCCTTGTTTATCTTTACCCAAATCAGTACACCGTTTTATTACCTTTATTTTTATTTTTAGATTTCAAAATCCCCCTTCACTTGCTCACCATCCCACACCTTTTACTTTAAAGCCCTATCCACAGCCCTAGTTATAGGATTGTCAGGGAACAGATCTGAGGCATCTTTAAGTGGAACCCTTCCCAACAGATTAGCTTTCTCTTTCATTATTATTGTGCTAGTACCCCATGAATTTAAATCACTTCTTCCCACACCACTTCTTGAGCTAGGTTTAAAGTAAGAAGTTGGAAAAAAATAAAAGGAAAAAGACTCAGATTCAGATATTTGCCTTCAAACGTAATAATGGCATACTAAGAATTAAAAGACACCATGGTTTGGGGACCATGGTTCAGGGAAGGCACTAAAGGAAGTGTGATTGTTCCAATGTAGATGATAAAGATCATCCAGCACTAATGAAAGCCTCGAGGGTAACCGATTCAACAGTATAAAATCCATCACATTTCTACCTCCCTTCAGCTCTGAAAAAGAGTCTACGGGGCTCGAAACATTAGTTCCGCTTCTCTTTCCACAGATGCTGCCAGACTTACAGGGCGGGATTTTACCAAATCCCAAAACCATAAAATTTCACCCGAGGTCAATGGACCTTTCCATGGTTCGCCCCTCACCTGCTCCGATTCCTGTGGCAAGCTAAAATTCCACCTGCTGAGTTTTTCTAGCATTTTGTGCTTTTATCCTGGAGGATAACCATTATGTTTCTGGTGAAAATTATCTTCCGAATGCATTATTTTGCAAGTAAAAAAGAGATTCCATCATATTGGTCTGATCTCTGATTGGTATCCTCATTCTTCAAAATTGCAAGTGATGATGCACTGTCTTTTGTGTCCAATATATTCAATGGTTATAAAACTTGTAAAAAAATGGTTGCTACAAATAGCACTATCAAAAGTTAATTGTTTGATAACTTGTTGAATAACTTTTTTTAATTAATTATCGTAATGTGTCTGTATTTGTCTCTCAACATGTCCTTTTTCACCATACAGGCATTGGCTGTTGCAGGACTAAATCCATTGCTGAGGAGAAGCTATTCTCCAACACAATTTTCCAGACTATGTGCCACACCTCCAGCAACTCCATGTAGTAGAAGGAGGTTGCAGCAGCATATTCCAACATTTTTTCTGGATGGCATTGAATCCTATGAGAAACTAAACAGCAGCCTTCCATCAGTAAACCGTAGCTCCTGGAACTCTGACAACTCAAATGGAAATATCAAAAAGGCCAGGCCAGTCTCTCTGACCGTGCCCTATCCCTTCAAGGAAAAAGGAACTGAGTTTCATGGCAGTGCTGGTAGTTTAGTAGGGGCGGTAAGTGAACAATTAGTGTTGAATATTTATCTTTGTTGTTGTGTTGACAGCAGAGGTATTAGAGAATTTACCATTCATCTTATTATTTCTTTTGTATGTGTATAAGTGACTTAATTTATACTTGATGCATGATATCTCTGGCCTCCCCTCAGCATTTTTCTAGGATCCTCTGGTCCTTCCACTACCAATGAAAATTCCCATTGAAGCCAGGAGTCCCGCCAGCGTGAACAGCCAGAGAATTCTGGCCAATGTCTATTTTGGGAATAATAATTTTTCTTTCACACTTGTTGAGAGCATCAAGCATTTACAGTTCATTTGTAGCATGAGTTGAATGCACATTAAAATACTTTTAACATTGACACATGCCATCCATGTAGAGCAAGACTGCCCTGCTGAAAGTGTAAGCAATCTACCAGTTGTAAGCCATGGAGATCCTGAACCAATTTATAGAGATGCTGAGCTAAAAGTTGTTTTTCCCTGGTTTTCAGGTGTGGGGGGCTGTGATTTGCCAATGTCAGTTCCTTTGGAAGTGAACAGCATGGAAATTTGGGGCCCCCACCTCTTTACATGATTGTCACCTAAGGCTGAATGTGTGCTTCACACTGCAGCCTCTTTGCGCTGCTGAGTCCTCTGTGCTCAGCACAGAGCTGAACAGCTTTTTGTTAATAGCATGTGGTGCAGCCAGACTTCTGTTCTTAAAAGGTAGCCAGTTGCTCTTTGAGGGAAGCAGCTCTGGAAAATACTGTTACAATATAAAACATGGAAAATGGAACACAAGGGCAGAGGATTCCAGGGTGATGGCTGCAGCATTAGAGGAATTAATGGTGGAGGTTGTCAGGAGTAAAAGTGCCATGGTTCTGCATAGGACAAGAGGCCCACAAGGACCACCCCAAAAAAGGAGTAGGAAGTCAGGGAGGTCATTTGTCAGTGACTGCCACCAAGGACCAGACAGTAGTGCCAAAAAAAGTCTATTGTTTCTGTTATGGACACAAAGGGGGTTAATTTAAACAGCCCTGATTTCTCCTCTCACTGCCCATCCGTAAACAGAAAGCTGTTTTTGATTTTTAATTTCCTCCTTTTAAAAGTGGTGGCATGTTTTCCCACAACACTTAAATTTGGAGCGGGGGGGAATTCCTTTTATTCTTGGAGAAACAGGTCAAGATTTTTCACACCCAGTTGCATTGTGAGTGTTTGGCAGCAGAAGCGGAAAATATTGCGAGAAGACTTTAATCACATTTCCCATCAACAGAAATGCAGGGTACGATCGTCACCTCCCCTGTCAGTGGCATTTCCCACCTTTCAACATCAGGAATCTCATTGTAATACATTAACATATCATTATCAGGCCTATACGCCAGAATCATAACCCCACGTCAAATAATGCATCTTCAGCAACGTGGTCTCAGAATGGCACAGTGTATAACTGGTTTCAAAAGGCAAGCACCTGGTGGGCAGAATTCCAAAGAGAGCTCAAAGTGGGTGCACTCAAGTTGGCACAGCACTCACTATGCAGTTCTGTGCCTTCAGTGGGGAGGCGGAGCAGTGGGTGAATGGGGGAGGTGCAGCGGGTGAGCGGATGGCAGAGGTTTAACCTGGGTGCAGAATGTTTCCTGGGATTGGCAGCCATCACTTACCAGTGAACTCTAAAGTGTGCTTGCTTTACAGAAGAGTACTTTAAATATGGTGCCCAGATCATTGAAGCGCTGAGGTGATAGCAGGGCGGGTAAGTCAGAGGCCACCCACCAGCGATACAGCATGGAACCTGTGTTTGCCAATATTTTTCTCTAAGTGCTGCAAATATGGTAGTAAAAACTACCATTGCCGTCGGCGGGCTCAACACCACATTTCCCGCCCAACATCGGACTTTACCGATATCAGAAACAATTCCATCCACAGGGGGCAATTTTACTATTTTTTTTCTAAGTGCTGGGCGGAATTGAAACTGGGAGAGTTTCAGATCCATTTTTTGAGCAAGTTTTCAGGCCCCCCCAAAAAATATGAAAAAATATCGCACAATGTGATGGTAAAATCACCCCCACAGTGTCTCTGGGGCAAAATTCTTCCTTAGAATTGTAAAGAAATTTTGTGCAGCTGTAGGAAAGGGCAAGGGGCATTAGCACATTATTTCGAGATAGCAAGCAGGATTTTCTGGCCTTCCCATGGGGTATTTTCAGCGGTGGAGGCAGCCCACCATTGGCCGGCGGCAGAATCTTCCAGTCCCACCGATGTCTACGGTGTTTTGCATGCTTTGCACTTTCCATTGCTGGGGAACACTGGAAGATCCCACCAGCGGGAAGGGCCAAGAAATTTTGCCACGAGTTTGTAATATTTACAGAATAGCTATGTATTTATTTTCCGTCCCATCTCAACCAAGATTGTTCTCATACAGTGTTCAAGGTTAATGAATGTGTCTTCACATAACAACTCCTACCCACCACACCATCAACCTCTTATGCTACTAAATGCATTGTCTGGGAGGGTGGTCTTCCCCTACCATCCACTACGAAAAATGACCTCCCTCACGCCTCCTCGAGAGTCTTCAGAACAACATCAGCAAAACTAGGGCACTCTTACCCAAGTTCCAGCTGTCTCCCCCTCCTGCTCCATCAGTGATACAGCAATTGTTTTATGAAATAGCAACTACAGTACTGACTGCCATGGTAGGTTTAAATCCATTCTCTTTCTATCCCACCCTTGTTTCCTACCAATACCACAGGAAAGCAATGTTGGACCTGCAGACTGGGTCCACTGGCTGACATGTCAAACAGCCTGCTGTCACTGTAAAGAAACAGAAACGTCCAGCTCTAAGTTGGCAGAGGGCATCATACAGAGTTTGCTCTCTCCAGACCCTCTGCTGCAACTTTGTCCTGTTGCAGACCCAAAGACATTGCTCCCTTGCCACCTTGCCGATTGCAGCCTTTGTGTGGACAGGTTACCTGTTCCATAGCCCTCCTTGTGAGATCACGACAATATTTGACTTCATGGCAACAGCTCCAAAAACACTCCAGAGAACTTGCAGACATTTATCAAGAGCAGCAGTTCTTCAAAATTACTCTACCTGCACCGGTTGCCTAAACCTTTAAATAATGCTGCTGAAGGGTGTAAATTGGAGTTCAGTGCCTGCTGCTTGTGGAGTAATTTGCACATTTGTTGTCCGGACTTGTATGGTCCAAATTAGGCATTCTGGCATCAAATCAGTCATGAGGGGTATGTGACATGAAGAATGCACTCCTGAGGCTTTCAACACAAGCTGGGGACACTTGTGAGAGCATTCTACTTAAACGTGGCAGGCCATAGGGCATAGTGCCTGAAGCAGCTAGTGTTACAGCAAAAGTGCACTAGGCTTCCATAATGCTAGAATTTCATGTCTGGTAAATTCAAGCCATATCTGTAATATAGATTGCTTTGCCAACTTTATCACAGCTCTTGCTTTTCAAAACTACAACAAAGTATTTTTTAACAACATTAACCCCATTAAACTCAGCCCAATAAGTGTAGACATTTTCTGAGCCTTTGAATAAGTGCTCTGGAGATGAGCAAAATCGTAGATCTATTCACCATTTCTTTTCCCTTTTGATCCCTTAAACAATACTTTACATCCTTCTTGACACCTGCACAGCAATTTTAGGAAATATTACACAGCAAATAGCGGGGGAAGGCCGTTCAATTGTTCTGTTATATAGTACCTCAGTGCACTGTGCACTATATGTCTTTTTGTTAAAGAGGATCCACAACATAGATTACATAGTTCAATACATCAGAAGATATTCTTATTTACTATGGCCAATGTGATCGTCTTTTGTAGTAACATCCATTTTTTTATCTGCCTAAAAGGTTCTGATCTCAGAGGGGCTTGGTCGATATGCACAAGACCCAAAATTTGTTGCGGCAACAGCCCAGGAAATTGCTGATGCCTGTGATATGACAATCGAGGAGATGGAAAATGCAGCAGACAACCTGCTCAATGGAAACACTAAGGCTAGCCCAAATGGAAATCTGTTACCCTTTGTAAACTGCAGAGACTACCAGCAACATGATACTGTGCAAGATTGCACAGAAGAGGAGCAGGACTGTGAAAAAAGCAAAGAGGAATTTGCAGATGAGATGATTTATGTAAGCACCCTGTAGTGACAGATGATAATTTTTATTATTTGCTTAAATGAGTTTGTTTCAGAAGTGCCTCACTGTTCTTGTGACATGAAGTAACCAGAACAGCTGTTTTCTTCATTTGCTGTTGTGAATTGGGAGTTGAGTTGAGCAATTGTAGCTCTGAATGCTTTTTTTAAAAAATTAAAATTATTATAAAAATCATGACTTCAGGTAGCAAAGTGGCATGACCTTTGAACCTGCAGCAGAGATACTATCCAATATCTCAAATATGCTAAGACATTGTCAAGGTTCAAGAGTATAGGAGGGACCTTGGAGAAGCTGGGTATCTAACAGAAGTTGTCTGTTTAGCTGAATGGCTGTTCAAACAGCAACTAAATCAGCTTTGGTTTTTAAAAGAAAGAAATGAAAATGAGGACACACAATACATGTATGCACACAAAATATATCTTATGAAGGATTTGTCCCTCCTATTATAGAATACCTCAGAAAGTAAAATTCATTGAATCTTACACTCTGAAGAAGTTAAGAGATGGATGCTCTGTGGAAAAGGAAAGAGGAAATATGATCAATTCACAGATGCATTTAGCCATCCCTGCTTCAGCTTTTAATGATGGAGAATGTGTCAGTAAGATGGTCTTTGTAAGAGTGCTTATAGTTAATCTATGAGCTATTTGGTGTACTGTTCATCCCAATTATTTCTACTGGGATTGCATTCTGAAAGCAGGGCCATTTCTTATTTGGATGTGCTTGTTCGTGTTATAGCAATTTTTGACCAGCCACGTTCTATGTTTCTTTTATTTCATTATTGTCTGATCCTTGTTTTTTATGGTACCAAGATATTTTATATTTCAGAGAGAAGTTCTTAATTAAGTGGAATCGCTCAGTGTTCTTGCTGCATACATCCCATAATAAAAATATTTACAGTTTAGAGAATAATATTTTATTTAAATTGGTAGCTTAACGGATTTTAGTATCAAGATTCTGCGTGTAACATGCACCATTTATCCATTGTCTGCTCAGAACCCACATGACATTTTGAAATAATTTTACATTTATTTGAATGATTATATAGTGGATCTTTGGCAGATTTGGATCTACAATGAGTTAGACAGTGGAAAATTTATTAAAGTAACAAAAGTTGATAACTGGTCTTGCACCAAAATCCCATCCTCTTGTGTTCCACAAGATATGCAAAAACAATGCAATAAAGCGTGACTGTAATCAAAATAAAGGAATTAACTTTAAATCGAAGATTATGTAGAAGTATGTATGTGTATAAACTGAGTAAATATAGATATACATTTATATTTCTGTATGTATGAAATATATATCTATATCTATTCAGTATGATGGATTCTTGTATTTGCTTTTGTTTGAGAACCTGTAATACTTGAATTCAGTTCAGTTTTAGTATTTGAAAAAAGACAAAAAAAAGCAAATATTGTGCCAAGCAGTTCCTTTCCAATTAATTTGTTGAATACACTGGTGTATATTTGATGCATGGAAATCATTAAACTAATCAAATATGCTAACTTTTAAATGCTTTCCAAGTCTGAATGAAGTATATATTGTAGTTATGATGGTGCAACATCTTTACACATTTAACATATACTGATTTTGCATATCTTGTGTTCACTGTTATTGTAGGAATATTTTTCGCTTTTTGTTTCTACCCTGACTTGCAATCTCTTAGCACATGAAAGTTTTCTGCAAGGAGTTGCAATAAATATTTACATATTCAACTTATCTTTATTTTTCCCTGACCCTTTCAAGTTGCAATTTCCTGTTCTTGTGCCTATATTTAAAATGGAATCTCAGCTTTTTCTTTAAATTGTAAATTTCAACAAATTGCTAGGTTCTCTACCATGAAGCTATGTTTTCTGGAGAAATCAAGCTTGTAGAGTACAACCGAAACAAAACAAAATGATTACCATCAGCTGGATACTTACGATACTTTCTGGGAAATTAATGTCACATTAGTTAGCTTGTTTTATACAGATTTATATTTACTTCTCCCATAAAGGATCATTCACTGGTAAGAAAAGATATTTTTATTATTTCTCCGAAACTCCGTGACAAATTTTACATAAAGCATCTGTAGATCAATAGTCAGCCAAAGTGGTGTCACCCCATTCAAAATACACTGCAGGGAAATTAAGCAATAGCATCTCTTGGTGGTGAAAACAAAAACTGCAGATCTCAATTAGTGTTCCAGACAGCACAAAAATTGAGAACGATGTCACAGATAAAATGATTGACAGTGAACTTCTTCTTGAAGATTGTACAGTTTTTAAAAACCTACTTGCAATTTGACTTCCAAAACAATATTATCTGACCATGTTTACCCACATATTATTAGATCAAATACTTGAGTAAGAAATGAGAGGTGTGGAAAAGTTGACATCATAAATTTGGAACATGCATTCATACTGATAGAGGCAAGATTAGGTGTGCTTTTCAGACCTAAATTGTACATTTTAATTATTAATTTAAAGTACTGTTTTCAGTGACTCATATCTGAGCTTTCTCTTGGTAAAGCTGTGTAGTATATACTTTACACTCAAAAGCATTATAATCAAGTGTGTAAAAATGGATTTACATATGCAACAATTTTTTCCATAAAGTATAATTATAAGTCATATAATCACTCTCTCTTCTATTTATGAGCATGATCCTGTGCAACAATCATCCTCATTTGACCTAATTAATGTTTGTTTTACGGTATGGGAGAAAATAAATTATGTCCAACATACATAATCTGAATAAACACTAAGTCAGAAGGACCGCCAGTAAACAATTAGAGATAATAGTGGCCTGCAAAAATTATAGACTTGTTAGAAAATATTTCCCTAAAGCTCAAAAGATGTACCACTTGATTATACAAAGCATGAAAACTATGTAACTAAGATTAAGATAGTAACAGAAATATTCCAGGAGATTTAACGTCCATTATTTGATGTTTTAAAGGTCATTTAATACATTATGATGAAAAACTTTCAAAGTTTAATCACTTATTTTGAATGTACTGTGAAACATTTTTAAGAAGGAACCTTCATGTATGAGTTTGAAAAAGGGAAATGAATAAGTAAATAGCTGCAGTAAGATCAAACGTCATCAAAGAAAGGAGAGTTGTATTTGTATTTTGCAAGCTCTTTCAAATTTTAACTTTTCATTGTCCCATTTGGATTCAGAGTTGAGTGCACCCCATACTATCAAAAGTTGTTAAGTGTCTGTGAGGCTACTGCCTTGGTTAAAACTGGTTTCCACTTCAGTGAGTAAAGTATTTTTCTTTACTTGTAACATATTATCCATGTTTGTATATGAAGCAGTGTTTTCCTTAACATACATGTTTGAGAATTTAACATTTCATGCAGTACCCCAGCCTGCCATCTGCAGTTTGTTGCTAGGGATGTAAAAACTACAAGGGGCTGTTAATATTTATAGGAAGAAAAAATATTTGAAGTGCTGAGCATAATTTTCATCATTTTGGCATCAAATATGAGCAATGCTCTTGGCTGCTTTTAGGGTGTGATTGATGTCTTTCCAATGTAGATTATATAATTGTGTTTTTTTCAAACAGCTATGTCAATGTTAAATTTCCATGAAGGCATAGATCTTTCACAACTTCTAGGTAATCTTTCAATATGAACTTTGGAGAGAAATTCATTATTGGAAACAGCCATGTTTCCCCCAAACCTACCAATAGATTGTCCAGATTGCAACCCTCCTCATATATACAGGGAGTACAAAATAAAGGATCTCTATTAAGTTTGCAGAAACAGATTCCTATATTTCTGCAACTTAGTATTACTCACATTTTATTTTCCAGGAAGGTGATTCCTTCCACAGTCAGCGGATACCGATCCCTACCAATTGCTTTGTGCTTGAGTTTTGCTGTTAGTAGTATGGCTGTCCATTGGCTCTGTACTAATCCTGAGGGGAGAAAAGAAATTTAGAGCCATCTGAATATATTATATGCCAAAGTTGGAAAGAAATTAAAGGCAATTTTAGAACTTATTGTATATGACAATATTAGTACAACAGAAACTTAACAATTGAATGGCAGCTTCAAATTCACAGCATCCATTGGTTTATATGTAATTTACATCAAATAATTTATTTTGTAGAATTTGTTTCCAGCTTGCTTAGCGTTATATCCTAAGTATAGTTGACTGTTAATAACAGTGTGACTTTGGTGTACAGTATAAAAAGTCTGATGGAGATGGAGGACCTGAAGGAGTGTGCATGATATTTGGTATCATGCAAGAGATACCGTCATGTGGCAAATTTTGATAATATGGGATGGGGATGGAGACTACACACTGCCAATGAATAAATAAATAATTTAGCCCATATTATCAACTGTGAAACAAATATTTAACGTGCATTAAATCTGCAAAAATGTGGAAATATAGTTTTATAAAATGCAGACTATAAACAAGACAAAGGATCTCACACTTTAAAGTTGAATTATTTTAAATACCATTCAGTAGTTAAAGTTCTCAACTTCACAACATTAAAAATGTTTGCAAGGCCAGTTATTTAATCAGCAGTTTTGATTATCTCCCCTTCTATCTTTTGTGTTATGCTTGCACCTAGTGCTAATGATAGTGTTGCAAAATTGTGAAGGGGAATTAAAAGCTTCAGCCATGGCCTATTTATATTTTATTGTGTCCCATTTAGTAGTTAGGCTGTGTCCAGCATCAGTTGTATGTCTTAACATTATTTTCTCCCTGTGTTTTAATCCTCTGACTATGTTTTCATACTGAAGCTAATTATAAGAAGGATTTACATATTTAATTTTCATTATTATTATATACTGTAAATTAAAGAGGTGCTTCGAATGTAGCCCTGTTTATTCTGGATGTACAATATTTATAGGGGTTTTTGTAATGTGGTAAAGTTTTAATTTCTGTTGGAAAATTTTGCTTTGCAATATTAAATATTCAATGGGGTTGGAATTCCTATAATTTGAGCATATTAATGACATGCAAGCCTAAGGTCTTACTGAACTTTGGTAAACTTCTTAGAATTTCAGCATGGAACAGGGCCTTGTAGTTAGCTTTATATATTGTTGATCTGATTATGCACCCCAGGGACTGTGGCGCTGCCGCTATGTGTGCTCAGGAACAAAACAGACCTAACCTTCCATAATTTAATTAGGCTCCAGGGGCCTCTGTCATAAATGTAGGATGTTACCAGTCTATAAAAGGAGGTGCCTGGGCCGAGAGGACTAGGGGAAGGTATGGTTACAAGGGAGTAAGGAATTCAGTGGAGGAGTGCATACATTTTATTGATGACGTGCGAATGGTGGCTGCTTCTTCAATACTTATTTAAAATGGGCAGCATATAGTTGGAGCACAGCTCCAGGTGCATTATGAGATAATCATTTAAAACAACAACTTGGCATACTTTCTTTAAAGTCTTCAGTTACCTAATAAAAACTAAGGAATAAAACATGGAAAATGCAATGGAGAGAGTGCTGGCTTAGAAACTGTATGTAAATAAATGATTCCTTTGCCTGTTTTGGGCTGCACAAAGAGCAGCTCAGGAGGGAAAAACGTGGCAATACGATGATGGCTTACGTTGCAAGGTTTCACTGAGACAATGGCACAGATCTTCCAGTCTCCGGATCGTCAGAGACCGGGAATATGATCCAAGATGAGAGTCAGAACTCCACAGAACTTCTAATGGGCAATTCCTCTGTTCCACAGGATGTCTGCGAATGTTTCCGACTCGGATTTAGAGTCAGAGACTTTGGACATTCAGCTGTACTTAACTGGATAATTACCCAGGAAATTTTAGGCAGAAAAATCCTAGACTAACTCTTGGGTAATGACAGAAACAATCCCCCCCAATCACTCACATTGACCCCCAGGCTCTATCCCCATGCCCGACAACACCCCCCCCCCCCCGACAACCCACCCAACCTGACCTGACTGGCCCCACTCACCTACTACCCAACCCACCTACCAACTCACCCACCTATCCATCTGTCACCCACCACCCTGCCCAGCTGCCACCCTACAAATTTACCCAAACCATCCACTCGTTCATCCACTCACCCATTCACTAACATCCACACTGGACATTTAAATTTACTGTATGATAGTTAGGGAGCATGTCCTGTCTTCCCCCAATGCTACAGCATCAGGATGGAGTTCTTAGTGGGACTGTACATTTGACATTTCTCAAAATTCCGGGCTCAGAAGATCCACCCAGAAATGCGCAAAACTGTTGGGGCTTGAAAAGTTCACGTGAAGCGGAAATCTGATGGTGATTGTCACTTGGTGGAAGTTCCAGGCCCATATTTAATGGCGATTATTGGACTGGAATTCTACATGCTGATCAGCTTTGACAAGACCAGGGGTGGAATTCTCCCAAAAAATTTCTAAGTGTCATAACGGCGAGAAAACAGGAGGGATCAACGCCAGTCTCTCAGGCGCACTCCGCACCACACTCCTCCCACACTCAGTTACTTTTTTAGAGAATTGGGAGTTCCATGCCAGTACATGGAAGGTGTGAGGGAGGGCTATACACGCCGGTGAGGCTGGCTACAGAGTGCTATTTTGCAAGGGTGCCCCAATCTCACAGAGCAATGGGGAGACCCTCGCTCCCCAAGGACAGCAGGTCGTCCCCCCAACATCGGCGGTATGTTCCCCTTCACCCCTCCCCAACACAGGTTGCATGGCAACGGGGTCCTCCCGATGGGTCCCCCTATCTGACCCCTGACTGCCCCCCTCCACCTAACCCCCCCCAACATAGCCCTTTGCGTAGCCCCCCCCATAGACCTACTGCAATGCCCCCTGTCATAGCCCCCACTCAGGCCCCACCCTCTTGGCACTGTCCCGGCACATTGGCAGTGCCTGACTAGCAGAGCTGGTTTGTCCAGTGGCCACGGCTGTGATGTCCAGTGGCCACTGCCAGGGTGTCCGGTGGGCCCCGTCAGTGTGCCTGGTGGGCCCCACAAGATAGGCACTGTCCAATGGGCACCTCCCAGCCATGCCCCCAGCCACTCGGGGGCTTCAGTGGCCTGCGAACCTCCAGCATGACCACTGCGCCAGATCTCTGCTAGTGGAGACCTGTACTGATTCTCGCCGTTATTGCGCTGTGACCGAAGGTCGGTGAATTCTATGTGCTGGGATTTGAACGGGCTGTGCATATTTAAATGCTACTTTAAATATGCTAATCTGGTTTGCGCCATTAGAAAGGGGCCAGGAGACTCTCAAACTGTTTGGTGCTGGACGCGAACCCTATTTTTAGGCCTTCGCGCTGTTCTCTGGGATTGGCGCGATCTGCGCCAGGTGCATTGAGGTCGGAGAATTGCCCCCCAGATGTCAAAAAAAGGAGAAAAAATTGTAGCATGTATGTTTGAAAAGCACTTGCCTTTTACAATTACACAAACACTTTTTTCCCTTCTCTCCTCAAAATGATGTGTTAGGCATACAAGGTAACTGGCTATTTGTGGAAAGTTATTTCTGGCAGGGGCATGAGTGAATACAGAATTATCTGAAACACTTGGTAGAGTTTGCAAAAGCTGTTGCTTTATTTAAATTACTATTATTTAGTATTGCATGCAGAATACATGATTAATTCCTTAACTTTTTGTGTTCTCTTTACCACCTGTTTGAAAAGTTTTGAGTCACTAAATTTGACACTTTTGTACTCTGTTAAAAAAACAGAAAAATAGATTGTTTGTAAATAACCAATGTACAGTTTGTAACTGTAATGTTATTCTGTCTATGGTGGGATAATCCGTCTTGCCCTCGCACGTAAAATTTAGAATGTATTGACCTAAAACAAGTTATCGGTTAATCTTTAATTTGGACAATGTATATTCCTGTAAGATTGCATTTTTATCTAAGGAATGATGTTATTAAAAATTGCAAATAAATTAAATTTCCTAACACTGTGTCTCAGTTTGTTGTTGTGCTAGACCACAGTTCAGCACTTCTTCTCTGTTGGTATGACCAATTTAGGAACATAGGAAATAGGAGCAGGAGTGGCCATTCAGGCCCTCGCATTTACTCTGTCATTCAACTAGATTATGTCTTGATTTTCTATCCCAATACCATGGTCCCGATTTTACCAAAACTTCGGGCGCGAAATGGCAGTAAAGTTGGGTGTCGGGCCTATGCCGCGATCCGCACCCAATTCCTAGCGGATCGCGCCTTTACCAACGGCCGATTCGGGCACTGTTCCGGTGCGCGCCCAAATCGGCCGGCGCGACGATTTAAATGCATTTGCATGCATTTAAATCGACTTAATGAAGCGCGCGTCCAACTTTACCATCAAAGAACAAAGAACAATACAGCACAGGAACAGGCCCTTTGGCCCTCCAAGCCCGCACCGCTCCCTGATCCAAACTAGACCATTCTTTTGTATCCCTCCATTCCCACTCCATTCATATGGCTATCTAGATAAGTCTTAAACGTTCCCAGTGTGTCCGCCTCCACCACCTTGCCCGGCAGCGCATTCCAGGCCCCCACCACCCTCTGTGTAAAATACGTCCTTCTGATATCCATGTTAAACCTCCCCCCCCGCTCACCTTGAACCTATGACCCCGCGTGAACGTAACCACCGACCTGGGAAAAAGCTTCCCACCGTTCACCCTATCTATGCGTTTCATAATTTTATACACCTCTATTAGGTCTCCCCTCATCTTCCGTCTTTCCAGTGAGAACAACCCCAGTTTACCCAATCTCTCCTCATAACTAAGCCCCTCCATACCAGGCAACATCCTGGTAAACCTCCTCTGCACTCTCTCTAAAGCCTCCACGTCCTTCCGGTAGTGTGGCGACCAGAACTGGACGCAGTATTCCAAATGCGGCCGAACCAACGTTCTATACAACTGCAACATCAGACCCCAACTTTTATACTCTATGCCCCATCCTATAAAGGCAAGCATGCCATATGCCTTATTCACTACCTTCTCCACCTGTGACGTCACCTTCAAAGATCTGTGGACTTGCACACCCAGGTCCCTCTGCGTATCTACACCCTTTATGGTTCTGCCATTTATCGTAGAGCTCCCCCCTACGTTAGTTCTACCAAAATGCATCACTTTGCATTTATCTGGATTGAACTCCATCTGCCATTTCTTTGCCCAAATTTCCAGCCTATCTATATCCTTATGTAGCCTCTGACAATGTTCCTCACTATCTGCAAGTCAAGCCATTTTCGTGTCGTCCGCAAACTTACTGATCACCCCAGTTACACCTTCTTCCAGATCGTTTATATAAATCACAAACAGCAGAGGACTCAATACAGAGCCCTGCGGAACACCACTAGTCACAGGCATCCAGCCGGAAAAAGGCCCTTCCACTACCACCCTCTGTCTTCTGTGACCAAGCCAGTTCTCCACCCATCTAGCCACCTCCCCCTTTATCCCATGAGATCCAACCTTTTGCACCAACCTACCATGAGGGACTTTGTCAAACGCTTTACTAAAGTCCATATAGACGACATCCACGGCCCTTCCCTCGTCAACCATTCTAGTCACTTCTTCAAATAATTCCACCAGGTTAGTTCCCCCTTTACCAGCGTTCGGCCCAATTCGCGTCCGCGCCTTTCCCGACCTGATAAATAAAAGTGCAACTTGTACTTTTATTCGGCAGGGGAATCACCAAGGCCCACCCTTCATGGACACCCCCTCTAACCACCCCGGCAGACCCGCCCCGCCCTGGGATCGGACCCTTCTGGGAGGCAGCCCCCCCCCACCACTGGGATCGGAATCCTCTGGGAGGCCGACCCCCCCCCCCGGGATTGGACCCCTCTGGGAATCCGACCCCCCCTCCCCGATGTCTGCCGGAGGAGGGGAGGGCGGGCCCAGTTGGAACTCTGGTGGAGGGGGGGATGAGGAGAGGGGGTGGGCCCACATCGCCCTCTTTGGGGGGGGTGGGAAGGGAGGGGGTGTGACTTATCATCCCCTTGGGGGGGGAGGGGGTGTGATTTATCATCCCCTGGGGGGGGGAGGGGGTGTGACGGATCATCCCCTGGGGGCGGTGGAGAAGGGGTGTGACATATCATCCCCTGGGGGGTTGGGAAAGGAGGGGGTGTGACGTCTCATCCCCGGGGGGGGAGGAGAGGGGGGTGTGACGGATCATCCCTGGGGGGGTGGGGGAGGGGGGAGCGAGGAGGAGAGGGGGTGTGATGTATCATCCCTGGGGGGAGGAGAGGGGGGTGTGACGTATCATCCCCTGGGGGGGGGGGTGGGGGGGGGGTGGAGAGGGGGTGTGTGATGGATCATCCCCCGGGGGGGAGGAGAGGGGGGGTGTGATGGATCATCCCATGGGGGGGTGGGGGGTGGGTGTGCGGGGGAGGAAGGAGAGGGGGTGTGACGGATCATTCACTGGTACACTACCAGCCACAGCCATGTCTCCCGCTCTCTCACACCTGCAGGGAAGAGTAATCTGTGGCTGGTAGTGTACCAGTGATGGTGCCAGGAGGGATCGGCCGCAGACAGGCAGCGGAACCCCCCCGACCAGAGGATGAGACGTCACACCCCCTCTCCATGCACCCCCCCCCCTGCATGCGCAGTTCGGCGCTCCGACAGATGCAAATGAGCTAGGCCCCGCCCACTAGACCCGCACCGAAAAAAGGCATATGGGGGCGCTGGCGCACAGCTGCCAGGCGCGGGTCTGATTTACGGCCGCACCCAGCACTTAGTCCCGATTTTTCCACACAATCCCATATCTTTAATATGTTTATATCTATCAGTCTCTGACTTGAATATAAGCAATGACTGAACACACAAATTAAGGGCAGGCGTGCACCACTCGGCCCTTCAAGCCTTGTCTGCCATTCAATAAGATCATGGCCGATTTGATTGTAACTTTGCATCTGACTAGTCTGTCTCTCTCAACCTATCAGCTTCCCATGACTCTTTCCTGTGTGAGAAACTGGAAATAGAACCAAAATTACACTGAAGCTCCAACTGCTCTGGGCGCTGTCACCCAAAAGTGGCAATGTGTGGAGAAGAATTGTACGGAGTAAGGCCAAGTTCACCCCTTTCCATGCCACTGTTTATTAATTTGAACCCAAGTGATTAGCATATGCTTATATGTTAATCAGGGTGCATATATGCATATTTCTGCATATGGAGGGTTCTCAATGAAACTTATATGTTTGCATTTGTTAGATTGTGCTTCTATCTGCTCAAGAGTTACACATACTGCAAAAAGTATTGTGGTTCTTTTTAAATGTGTCTACACCTCACTGAATCAGAACCATGAAATTTAAGAAACAATCCTTCCTTCTGATCGCTCCTGCTGATTTCAGACCTCTCCAGCAGGAATGTATCCTACCCAACTATCTCAGGTAAGCCAATTACATTAAACTGCTTTGCACTCACTGCTCATCCCCCTCTCAATTTAGCAGAACAGGGACCAGGGTTCGATTCCGGCCTTGGGTGACAGTCTGTGTGGAATTTGCATGTTTTCCCCGTGTTTGAGTGTGTTTCCTCCAGAAGTTCCAGTTTCTTCCCACAGTCCAAAGATGTGCAGGTTAGGTAGATTGACCATGCTAAATTTCTCCTTTGTGTGCAAAGATGTGTAGGTCAGGTGGATTAGCCATGGTACATGCACTGGTTACAGGGTAGGACAGGAGAATGGACCTTAGGTAGAATGCTTTTTTGGAGACACGGTGCAGACTCAATGGTCCAAATGGCCTCTTTCTGGACTGTAGGGATTCAATGTGGTAACTGTTTGTTCACAATGCTGTTCCTATTGGTGTATCTATTTTTCTACCAATGGCGGGAAGACTGAGGATAATGGTTTAGAAAAGGCCAGGCCTGCCAATCCAAGCTATTGGGATGTATGGAAGTGGATCTGGCTGCATCTGTCTGCTTCTCAGTATCACCATCCATTTGTTCAGGAAGGCAGCAATGACTGAGTATAATAAATAGTGTTACATTCAAGGAACACACTCTTGTTTAACATTAATGATTAAAGAACCATTGATTCATGCCCTGCTGCGAGGAATGTGTATTCATTGCACAGACTGATTACTGTACTAGGGATTCGGGGAAAAATAGCAAAACCAGAGTTGGGGTGTCAAACATCCAGGCATGCACTTTAATTTCGTGCTCACAAGTCTTTTAAGTCTTGTGTATTCTCAGTACCCGTGTATCTGCATGCAATTGTGAATAAGTGACTTAATGGATATGGGATGTGGCCAAGTGTATGAGTTTAAAAAACCGCAGATGAACTCGTCAGATATTGTTAAACTTTTATTATACACTTCAGTTTACAAATTTGCAATAATAGGGCAGCCAGCCCAGCTACGCACTAGTAATTCACTCATCTAAATATTGTAAAGAAATGAGAGGAACATTTTTACTTGCATGATTTGTGAAAAATCTTCATTGCCTGATTGTATGTGGAATCTGTCTCTTTAAATCACGATGTGGAGATGCCGGCGTTGGACTGGGGTAAACACAGTAAGAAGTCTAAGAACACCAGGTTAAAGTAACATTGCTCCAGAAATTGGTGTTTTCAATCAACCTACACTGCGGGCTTTACATTTATCCTGACCTGTCAATGTATCACCCAGCAGTAATTTCAAAAATTAACTAAACTTCCATCCTTTGGTAACTTACTACTCATTCTTACTTCTGCATCACTAGGAGAAAATAAAGCGATTGGCTTTAGATATATTTAACCAAGATGCATCCCTTCCTTAGAAATTGGGGTGATGGGGTGGGGGAGCAGTGTTTGGTGGTTCCAGCAGGAGTGGGGACTGGTGGTTCTGGAGATGGTGGGGGCCCAAAGATTGAGAGCAAAGGGCCCCACCAACTGTAAGTCTACAACTACATCTATGATCACTACAGACACCTTTCAATACACTGGGATGAAGATCATCAAATCCAGGACATTTTCAGTTTTCTGTCTCATTAATCTTGAGGCTTTCACAGGATGTGAACTGCCTGGTGCCCAGACAAAAATACCGTGGGGCGGCACGGTAGCACAGTGGTTAGCACTGCTGCCTCACAGCTCCAGGGACCTGGGTTCGATTCCCGGCTTGGGTCACTGTCTGTGTGGAGTTTGCACATTCTCCTCGTGTCTGCGTGGGTTTCCTCCGGGTGCTTCGGTTTCCTCCCACAGTCCAAAGATGTGCGGGTTAGGTTGATTGGCCATGCTAAAAATTGCCCTTAGTGTCCTGAGATGTGTAGGTTAGAGGGATTAGTGGGTAAATATATAGGCATATGGGGGTAGGGCCTGGGTGGGACTGTGGTCGGTGCAGACTCGATGGGCCAAATGGCCTCTTTCTGTACTGTAGGGTTTCTATGATTTCTATGATCTCTCCAGTACTACTTTTCTACTAATACTAATTCCTTTCAATTCTCCATTCTCACTGTTCCCTTTGTTTGCTAGTATTGCTAGGAGATTTATTTTGTATCTTCCTCTATTGAGACAAAAAAAGGGGCTCAAGTTACAGTTCTCACCGGCAAGAACGCATTTTGGATCTTCCCCACCCTTCACCAGTGATAGAATCAGAATCAGGCCTATAATGGCCGTGAACCTACTTTTCATGGATTTGAATAGATTTTAATATAATTAACCCGCCCTCTCCACCAGATATTGACCTTCACTGTATATTGACACCTTACCAAAATGACATCATGTCGGTGCAGTTTACAACAGATTCACCTTGACGTGGACCTGTTGTGGGGGTCTCCTTGGGGGCATAAAGGTAAGTGTAGCCTGGGAGAGAGGGACATGGCCAGACAGTGGCCTGGCAAAGCACCTTGGCACAGGTTGACACCATGCCAACCTGGCAGTGCCAAACTGTGCCAAGGAGCAGGGACTAATGGGAAACTCATTTAAATGTGATGGTGGCTGGGAGCGGATGAAGGAGCTGGTGATGTTGTGGGGGCATGGAGGTGGGTGCCGACTCAGATTGTGGGAGGGAGGGGGAAAGGGGGTTGATGATCGATGGTGGGGGGGTTAGGTGAGGGAAGGGGCAGTTGATTGGAGGCAGGTTGGGGAGGAGGGGCCGATGATTGGCGGGGAGGGGTAGAGAAGTGCCGACTCCAATCAGGGGTGGAGAGAGGAGCCCTTGAGACCTTCGTGATGGGGTAGGGGGAGATTTACACAGGTTTAGATTAGGGCGCCCATTAAAGATGATGCCCTGATCTCTGTGCAGCCAGGTTTTGCCGGCATGTTGAGGCCCCCTCTCTCCTGTATGATTGCATGAAACACGCTCCCTTGATTTTTTTGGCAGGGTGTCACAATATCTGCAGAGAAACACACTGGTTTTCTCATCAGAAACAACACTCTACCATTTTTTGGTAAGATTTAGCCCAAAGTATTTGTTTAGTTTCACTGCCATTTCCTTTTATCTCATTAAAAATTCACCTATCTCTATCTTTAGTGGGCCCAAATTTGTATTTGCTTTTTTTTTCGTTTTACATACGTATAGTAGCTTTTACAGTCCATTTTTATGTTTCATAGAACATAGAACATAGAACAGTACAGCACAGAACAGGCCCTTCGGCCCACGATGTTGTGCCGAGCTTTATCTGAAACCAAGATCAAGCTATCCCACTCCCTATCATCCTGGTGTGCTCCATGTGCCTATCCAATAACCGCTTAAATGTTCCTAAAGTGTCTGACTCCACTATCACTGCAGGTAGTCCATTCCACACCCCAACCACTCTCTGCGTAAAGAACCTACCTCTGATATCCTTCCTGTATCTCCCACCACGAACCCTATGGTTATGTCCCCTTGTAATAGCTCCATCCACCCAAGGAAATAGTCTTTGAACGTTCACTCTATCTATCCCCTTCATCATTTTATAAATCTCTATTAAGTCTCCCCTCAGCCTCCTCCGCTCCAGAGAGAACAGCCCTAGCTCCCTCAACCTTTCCTCATAAGACCTACCCTCCAAACCAGGCAGCATCCTAGTAAATCTCCTCTGCACTCTTTCCATGCTTCCACATCCTTCTTATAGTGAGGTGACCAGAACTGCACACAATATTCCAAATGTGGTCTCACCAAGGTCCTGTACAGTTGCAGCATAACCCCACGGCTCTTAAACTCCAACCCCCTGTTAATAAAAGCTAACACACTATAGGCCTTCTTCACACCTCTATCCACTTGAGTGGCAACCTTTAAAGATCTGTGGATATGGACCCCAAGATCTCTCTGTTCCTCCACAGTCTTCAGAACCCTACCTTTGACCCTGTAATCCACATTTAAATTAGTCCTACCAAAATGAATCACCTCACATTTATCAGGGTTAAACTCCATTTGCCATTTTTCAGCCCAGCTTTGCATCCTATCTATGTCTCTTTGTTTCTTGCTAGTTTACTTGTATATTCTATTTTCTTTATCAATTTCTTGGTCCTTCATTGTTGAATACTATAATTCGCCCAATTCTCAGTTTACCACCTTTTTGGCAACTTAATCCTTGACCCTTCCTTTAATCCGATCAATATTTAACTTCTCTGAGCCATGGTTGGATCACATTTCCTGCTAGGAATGTAAATTTGTTGTAAACCATGTATTGATTCTGTAAATTCCAGCCACTGCCTGTCCATTTTCATAGGTTTTAATGTAGTTTCCTAATCTATCACAGCCAATTTTCCATTCATGCCTCCAGTTTCCTTTGTTTAGATTTAAGACCTTAGTTTTGGATTGAATTATATCACTTTCAAACTTTATGTAAAATTCTACCATGTTCTGGGCACACTTCCTAAAGGCTCCTTTAAAATTAGACTATTAATTGGCTTTTTCTCGTAAAACGACATTTGATCTGAAATAGTTTGCTCTCTAGTTTGTTCCTCAACATACTGTTTGAGCAAATCATCTTGTATATTCCAGGAATTTGGTCTCCACAATATTAATGCTGTTTACGTTTATCAAGTCTATATGTAGATTGAAGCTCCCCCATGATTACTGTATTACCCTTGTTACATGTGCCTCTAATGTTCTGGTTTATACTGTGGTAATACTGTGCCTTTAAGAAATTATTTATATCATATTTCTTCCAAGGGGTATGTTTAAAATTCAGCTCCATTTTACACGGTGCCAATTTGTCTGGGCACCAGGCAGTTCACATCCTGTGAAAGCAAGCTAATGATTGGTTTTAGTTAGGGATGTGTTTGTTTTAATCTGAGTTAAAACATTTTTGTTTTTTGGTTTTGTCCCTTGGGTTTTGATTAGGTTGATGGACAGAGCCATGTGCTTAAGGGGAGAAGCTAAGCTTACAGGAAAAAGCAGGCAGTCGCTGTTGGGTTATGAAAGAAGCAAGAGGTCTCTCTCTCTCTCTCTCTCTGGAGGCTACTGTTTGGGACCTGCTAGGAGAAATAGGTCCCTCTCTCCATCTCTCTCTCTCTTCAGAGGTGAGGACTGGCAGCTCAAACACGTAAGCCTGTGTGTCGCTTTTTGAAGGAGAGTTTAAGTCTGTAAGGAATATTGCTTGCACTGGAACTAATAGAGATAGATTAGCAGTTAAGAATTGTATCTTGACATGTTTAAGTATTCTAATCAGTAAAAGATAAACTAATTCATTTGTTATAGTTAAACTGTATTGTTAAATAAAGCTTCTTAGTGTGTCAATAGAATCACAACTGGAGTGAAACACATTATACTCACATGAATGCCAAAAAAAGAAAAACTGTTGGGGGTCTAGATGGGCTTCATAGCATACTTTGGAGTTTCTGATCTGGTACCCCAACAATACCATGTCCAACATTATCACTACTGTTTGGTGGCTGTTGTGATGGCCACAAGGGATTTTCAATAGATCTGCCCGTGGGCCTCATTGAATATGAGCTCCCCTATTAGGCCAGTGGAGGCTCGCCAAATAAGAAAGGAGCAGAGGGGGGTTTAAAACCAGCTGACTCCACTCAGGTTGGCAGTCGATAGACTCGGGATCATTCTGTGCTCTGTAGCCATTGAAAGCCATTCAAGTATCACTGTAGATAAAAGGGTGATTGGTGATGGAAGACTGGCCTCAGTGAGATTATTACATTGGTGATGAGGAGTAAAGCAAGTTTATTCTTCCCTCTGGACCATCCTTCCGTTCAAGACAATTAATCCTCTGGCACAAAACATGCCTTTTTTTGGGAAAATTGAATTCTACAATGCAAGCATAGAAGACTGGGTCCAGTATGTAGAGCACATGCATTATTTTTTCGGACCTACAGTATTGAGGGGAAGAGAAGCAGAAAGTGATCATATTGATGGCCTGACCTTCAATGTAATCAAAAGCCTGAACTACCTGGATGCCCATCTCCAAAACCTTTAATGAATTGGAGGGCTTGATTAAAAGCTATTATGACCCAAAACTTTCCATATTACTCCAGTGATACCACTTTAACACAGCAGGACGAACCCTTAGGAACCTGTCACTGACCAGGCTGCAAAAAATGACAGAGCACTGTGAATTCGGGCCACCCCCTGAATGACATGTTGCGAGATAGGCTGGTCTGTAGAATTAACAAGGTAACAGTCCAAAAAAAAATTATTGGCAGAACCAAATTTGGATCTAAAAAGGGCCACTGAGATAGCTCTATTGTTGGAGAATGCAGAGAAAGGAACTCAGGAGCTACAGGGAACTTCAGATAGCAGTATCCTCTGATTGTGAGAAAGTGCCTCATGCAATGTCCATTCCTCACCTGAGTATCAGTAAAATATCCCAGCATCCCTGGCAGCAGTGGTACCCGAGTTGCATCACCAGGCAGTCAAGGGAAGTCAGTGACAACCTTCAGAATCCTAGGAATCCTATTCCAGAAGTTGTAGATGCCAGGTGACAGACTATTGCAAGAGCTGCAGAAGACCACAATCGAGGCTAAAATATGGGGACAGTCAAACTTGTGAGAAAAGGTCAAGGCCAGTACCGGACTGTACCTTGCAGATAGGCCCACAACCAGGGACAATGCAATTAAATTGCATCTCCATGAAAAAGGTTGCGTCCATTATGGTGGAGTTAGTAAATAGCTACCCATTAAAAATGGAAGTGGATATGAGGACTGCGATCTCCATGATCGGGCAGCAGACATAGAGTCACCTCCAGGCTAGTGAACATAGAAAGCACAAAAGCCAGGCTGGCCATCTACACAGGGGGACCATTGCACATAAAGAGCACCACAGCGACCCTAGTAACCTACAGGCAGCAGTCGGCTCAACTTCCACAACATTGTATAGGAACAAGGACCCAGCCTTATGGAGAGAGATTGGCTGCAACATGTCAGATTGAACGGGCTGGAGATCTTTAGGCTAATTGCAAGAGGACTGTACAAAGTCATCAATAAGTACCCTGAAGTCTTCCAAGAATGACTTGGGAAATAAGGGGAGCCAAAGCTAAGATTCATGTCAACCCTGATGCTACGCATACGTATTTTAGAGCGAGACCAGTTCCAGATTCCTTATTGGAAAAGGTAAAGTCAGAACTAGAATGCCTGGAAAAACTTGGAATCATAAGACCCCATTCAGTTCTCAGAGTGGGTTCACCATTTGTTCCTATCCTTAAGCCGGATAAGTTAGTCTGACCTTGTGGAGATTCTATGTCTATAGTCAATAGAGGTTCTAAACCTGACAGATACCTCATCCAGATACCCGGATTGAAAACCTATACGCCCGATTAACTGGGGTACAAACATTTTCAAAGTTGGACATGAACCATGTATATCTCCAACTTGAATTGGACGAGCCTTTCTGAAAGTATGTAATAATTAATATGCACAAAGGCCTATATGAGTACACTTGTCTTCCCTTTGAGGTCTCGTCTGTATGCACCATTTTTCATTGGGTCATGGAGAACATACTCCAAGGGTTACCTCAGGCAGCCGTGTACAGGGATGATATCTTAGTCACAGGAACTTCAGCACACAAACACCTAGGAAGAGGTCTTACAGCGATCTTTGGAGGCTGGAATACACCTGTAAAGGGAAAAATATGTCCTCCAAGCAAATACCATGGACTATCAGGTGGATGGCAAGGGCTTTCATCCAGTGGAAGATTAGGTGACAGTCATTGAGGAGATGCCAACTCCAAGGAGCCCCATGAAATTGTAATCCTTCCTGGGGTTAGTGAAGTATTACAGGAAGTTTATTCCTAATTTACCTTCTCTGGTGGTCCCCCCCTGGATATCCCACTATGGAAATATCAAAGATAGTCTTGCAGGGGTGGGAGGGAGGGTGCTGCAGCTGGAGGCTTTCAACAGAGTTAAACAGCAAATTTTGTCCTCTAATTTATTGACTCTTTTTGACCCTAAAGGGAACCTTTTCTTGATATGCGATGCCTCCCTTTACAGGGTTGGCACAGTGCTGTCACATCACTGGAAAGATGGAACAGAGGCTACTATTGCACATGCATCTAGGACCCTCTCAGACATTGAGCAGAGGTATTTCCAGATCGAGAAAGAGGTATTGGCAATTGTCTTCGGCATTAAAAGATTCCATCAATACGTCTACAGTAGACGTTTTTTCACAGTGACTGATCATAAACTCTGCTGGGACTTTTTAAGGAAGACAAGGCAATAGCCCCCATTGCTTCCGCCCAGATACAGCGTTGGGCTTTGTTACTGGCGGCTTATGAATACCTCCTAGAGCACCGCCCTGGGATCTGGATAGCTAACGGCAGTGCACAGAGTGTCTGCTGTTGCCCAGAAGTCTGGCTTCACCACCAGCTGTGGAAGAGGTTGTGATGACCTTCAATTTTTTAGATACCTTGCCGGTGTCTGCAAGGCAAATCAAGGACTGGACACAAAAGGACTCTGTCTAAATTTTAAAAACATAATCCATAACAACTAAGCTCTGACAAAGGGTCATCCAGACTCGAAACGTTGGCTCTATTCTCTCTCCACAGATGCTGTCGGACCTGCTGAGATTTTCCAGCATTTTCTGTTTTTGTTTCAGATTCCAGCATCCGCAGTATTTTGCTTTTATATTAAAAAACATAATACTGTGAGGGATTCAGAGGACAGCCCTCAAATGAAAGGAAACACTGCTGGACAAAGAAAGACAAGCTCAGTGTTGAGGATGGCATCATCCTCTGGGGGTCCTGCGTAATTGTCCCTCACCCTGAATGACATCCAATATTTATGAAATTACACCACAGACAACCTGGATTTCAAAGATGAAAACGCTAGCTAAGATCTACGTATGGTGGCCTGGCCTTGATGCAAACATCACTGCCTTAGTTAGACAGTGAGTCATGCCAAAAAAATCAAAAATTACCCCGCCTCAGCCTCCCTATATCCATGTGAATGGCCTGGTAGGCCCTGGGTGCGAGTGCATATAGACTTTGCTGGGCCTTTTTTGGACTCCATTTTCCTGAATATGGTCATCGCACACTCCAAGTGGTTGGTGATACGTCATATGAGCCACCACTTCCCATGCTACCATTAAGAAACTACAACATTTCTGTACGCACCAGATACAGGTCTCCTGGTCTCTGACAATGTCACTGCCTTTACTAGCACCGAGTTTCAGACCTTCATGTTTTCCAAAACATTACAGCAGCACCCTATGCCCCGTCATCGAATGGGTTGGCTGAGCGAGTGGTGCAGACTTCTAAGCTCAGCATGAAGAAGCAACTTGCAGCGACCAGAAACACCAAACTGGTGCAATTTTTATTTGCCTATAGGACAATCCCTCACACAATGACAGGAATCACCCCAGTGGAATTATTAATGAGATGGAGGCTTTGGACAAGATTAAATTTACTTTTCCCAAACCTGGTGGGAGGGTGGAGTCCCAACAAGAGACCCAGAAGAGGAATCATGATTCAGTAAGGACAGATGTAACATTCAAAACTGGCAACGCGTCAATGTGAGGAACTTAGAGGGCGGCCTCAGTTGAGTCCCTGGGATCATAACGGAGAAAACAGGACCCATGTCTTTTAAGGTCCAAGTGCAAGGCAAAATTGTCAAGAAACATCTGGACCATCTCAGAAGTAGGGAGCCCGTGCCTGTACAGGCCTCCTTACCAGACATGGGGGATGACTACTGCCAGCGTCAAGTCTCGAATGGGAGTTGATCACACACCTGCCACTCCTGATAACGAGGATATGGATTCCAAAATGGAAGTGGAAGAGATTGGCATCCCTACTGTAGTGAAACCTCAAGAAGAGCCAGTGGCTTTTCAGCACTCCTTTTGGAAGCGAAGGTCTCTGATCCACTTCACACCCCCTGATCCAGTCATGCCACTAATCGACCCCAGGCCAATTGCCAACCAGCAGAGAAGTACCCCCTCCCCCTTGGTCGGAGTATGAGGGAAGAAATGGATCTGAGGAAGGAGTGATGTTATGATGGCCATGGGGGATCATCAACACATCCCCACATGGGCCTCGTTGAATATGAGCTGCCTATTAGGCAAATGGAGGCTTGCCCAATAGGGGAGGAGCAGCAGGGGAGCAGGCTCCACTCATGCCAGCAGTCAATAGACTCGGGACCAATCTGCACTCTATAGCCATTGAAAGGTGCTCAGGTATCACTGTAAATAAAAGGGTGATTGGTGATGGAAGACTTCCCTCGGTAAGATTATTACAGTGGTCTATAAACAATTTCTACCAATATTTGCTGCTCCTTGTTGTTGCTTATATATTCTAGATCTGCTGATCTAAGGTGCTCTCTCACTAATGTGCTGATCTCATTCTTTATCAACAATACTACCCCATCTCCTTTTCCTTTTTTCCCACCCTTCCTTAATGTTGAATATCCTTGAACATCCAGTTCCTCGCCTTCCTCACCCTGTAGCCACATCTCCATAATGGCAATCAAATCAAAAATCAAAGAACAAAGAAAATTACAGCACAGGAACAGGCCCTTCGGCCCTCCAAGCCTGCACCGACCATGCTCCCCGACCGAACTAAAACCCCCTACCCTTCCAGGGACCATATCCCTCTATTCCCATCCTATTCATGTATTTGTCCAGACGCCCATTAAAACTCACTATTGTATCTGCTTCTACTACCTCCCCCGGCAGCGAGTTCCAGGCACCCACTACCCTCTGTGTTAAAAACTTGCCTCGTACATCTCCTTTAGAACATAGAACATAGAACATAGAACATTACAGCGCAGAACAGGCCCTTCGGCCCACGATGTTGCACCGACCAGTTAAAAAAAAAAACTGTGACCCTCCAACCTAAACCAATTTCTTTTCGTCCATGAACCTATCTACGGATCTCTTAAACGCCCCCAAACTAGGCGCATTTACTACTGATGCTGGCAGGGCATTCCAATCCCTCACCACCCTCTGGGTAAAGAACCTACCCCTGACATCGGTTCTATAACTACCCCCCCTCAATTTAAAGCCATGCCCCCTCGTGCTGGATTTCTCCATCAGAGGAAAAAGGCTATCACTATCCACCCTATCTAAACCTCTAATCATCTTATATGTTTCAATAAGATCCCCTCTTAGCCGCCGCCTTTCCAGCGAAAACAATCCCAAATCCCTCAGCCTCTCCTCATAGGATCTCCCCTCCATACCAGGCAACATCCTGGTAAACCTCCTCTGCACCCTCTCCAAAGCCTCCACATCCTTCCTGTAATGTGGGGACCAGAACTGCACACAGTACTCCAAGTGCGGCCGCACCAGAGTTGTGTACAGTTGCAACATAACGCTACGACTCCTAAATTCAATCCCCCTACCAATAAACGCCAAGACACCATATGCCTTCTTAACAACCTTATCTACTTGATTCCCAACTTTCAGGGATCTATGCACACATACACCTAGATCCCTCTGCTCCTCCACACTATTCAAAGTCCTCCCGTTAGCCCTATACTCAACACATCTGTTATTCCTACCAAAGTGAATTACCTCACACTTCTCCGCATTAAACTCCATCCGCCACCTCTCGGCCCAACTTTGCAACCTGTCTAAGTCTTCCTGCAAACTACGACACCCTTCCTCACTGTCTACCACACCACCGACTTTGGTGTCATCAGCAAATTTGCTAATCCACCCAACTATACCCTCATCCAGATCATTAATAAATATTACAAACAGCAGTGGCCCCAAAACAGATCCCTGAGGTACACCACTTGTAACCGCACTCCATGATGAATATTTACTATCAACCACCACCCTCTGTTTCCTATCCGCTAGCCAATTCCTGATCCAATTTCCTAGATCACCCCCAATCCCATACATCTGCATTTTCTGCAGAAGCCTACCATGGTGAACCTTATCAAACGCCTTACTAAAATCCATATATACCACGTCCACTGCCTTGCCCCCATCCACCTCCTTGGTCACTTTCTCAAAAAACTCAATAAGGTTAGTAAGGCACGACCTACCTGCCACAAAACCATGCTGACTATCACCTATCAATTCATTACTCTCCAAATAACTATAAATCCTATCCCTTATAATTTTTTCCAACATCTTGCCGACAACAGAAGTGAGACTCACCGGTCTATAATTCCCGGGGAAGTCTCTGTTCCCCTTCTTAAACAATGGGACAACATTCGCTAACCTCCAATCTTCTGGTACTATACCAGAGGCCAACGACGACCTGAAGATCAGAGCCAGAGGCTCTGCAATCACTTCTCTTGCCTCCCAGAGAATCCTTGGATAAATCCCATCCGGACCAGGGGATTTATCTATTTTCAGACCCTCCAGAATATCCTGCACATCCTCCTTATCAACTGTAATACTGTCTATTCTACTCCCTTGCAACCCAGTGTCCTCCTCAGCTATATTCATGTCCCCTTGCGTGAACACCGAAGAGAAATATTGGTTCAATGCTTCACCAATCTCCTCCGGTTCCACACATAACTTCCCTCTGCCATCTATAACTGGCCCTAAACTTGCCCTAACCAACCTTCTGTTCTTGACATACCTATAGAACGCCTTAGGATTCTCTTTAACCCTATCCGCCAAAGTCTTCTCATGTCCCCTTTTAGCCCTTCTAAGCTCGCTCTTCAACTCCCTCTTAGCCAATCTAAAGCTTTCTAGTGCACTACCCGAGTGCTCACGTCTCATCCGAACATAAGCCTCCTTTTTCTTTTTAACCAACAAAGAAACTTTTTTGGTGCACCACGGTTCCCTAGCCCTACCAATTCCTCCTTGCCTGACAGGGACATACCTATCACAGACTCGCAGTAGCTGCTCCTTGAAAAAACTCCACATGTCGGACGTTCCCAGTCCCTGTAATCTCCTAGTCCAACCTATGTTTCCTAATTCTCTCCTAATAGCCTCATAATTACCCTTCCCCCAGCTAAAACCACTGGCCCGAGGTTCATGCCTATCCCTTTCCATCACTAAGGTGAACGTAACCGAATTGTGGTCACTATCACCAAAATGCACACCAACTTCCAAGTCTAGCACCTGGTCTGGCTCATTTCCCAGCACCAGATCCAATATAGCCTCACCTCTAGTTGGCCTGTCTACATACTGAGTCAAAAAACCTTCCTGCACGCTTTGAACAAAAACTGACCCCTCTAACGAGCTAGAGCTATAACAATTCCAGTCAATATTAGTCAAGTTAAAATCCCCCATAACAATTGCCCTATTACTTTCACTCCTAAGCAGGATTGACTCCGCAATCCTTTCCTCAACCTCTCTAGAACTTTTAGGAGGTCTATAAAAGACTCCCAACAGGGTGACCTCTCCTCTCCTATTTCTAATCTCCGCCCATACTACCTCAACAGATAAGTCCTCATCAAACCTCCTCTCTGACACTGTGATACAATCTCTGACCAATAATGCTACCCCTCCCCCTCTTCTACCTCCTTCCCTACTTCGACTAAAACATTTGAACCCCGGGACCTGCAGCATCCATTCCTTCCCCTGCTCTATCCATGTCTCTGAAATAGCCACAACATCGAAGTCCCAGGTACTGATCCACGCTGCAAGTTCACCCACTTTATTGCGAATACTCCTGGCATTGAAGTATACACATTTCAAACCCTGCTCCACCCCACCTCTGCAATGCCGTGCATTGCAGTCCCCATCCATGCATCCCTCACTTTCAGCCCCACTACTCAGGATCCCTCCCCCCCCCCGAATCAGTTTAAACCTCCCTGCATGGCCTTAGCAAATTTACCCCCCAGGATATTGGTCCCCTTCTGATTAAGGTGTAGACCATCCTTCTCATAGAGGTCACACCTTCCCCAGTACGAGCCCCAATTGCTTAAGTACCTGAACCCCTCCCTCCTGCACCATCCCCTCAGCCATGAATTCAAACCTTCCCTCTCCCTATTCCTCTCTAAACTATCCCGTGGTACAGGCAAGAGTCCAGAGATAACCACTCTGTCAGTCTTGGCCTTTAGTTTCCACCCCAACTCCATAAATCCCTGCCTAATATCCCCTTCCCCTATCCTCCCTATGTCGTGTGTCCCCACATGTACAATAACTTGTGGTTTATCTCCCTCCCCCCTAAGAGTCCTGAATACCCTGTCAGACACATCCCGGACCCCAGCCCCTGGTAGGCAACACACCAACCCTGAGTCCCTACCTTTAGTTCCGACCCTCCTATCTGTCCCCTTAATTACCCCTCGCACCTTAAACCTATGCTTCCTAGTAATTGACTCTTCCACCCGAGGAAAAAGCTTCTCACTATCCACTCTATCCATGCCCCTCATAATCTTGTAGACTAAAAATCATACCTGTTTATTTCCATTGGTGCCTTCAACTCATCTATGCTGTGTGCTTTCAGAGAGAATTCCTTTAATTCTGTATTTTTATTATTTTCACAACTTCCAGTCTTATCTGCTAGTTCAGTCTTAAGTTTGTACTCTCTGTCCCTTCCTGCCATATGTAGGATATCAATTCTTGCAATTTTGCTTTTCCTTCTCTCTTTAGTTTTTCACATCGTCCCTCACCTGATTCCTCACCCACAGTATTTAGCTTAAAGGCCTCTCAACTCCACTAATTATACAACTCATCAGAACACTTGTTGCAGCACAATTCAGGTGAAGACAGTCCCAAACGGTACAGATCCCAATTTCCCCAGTATTGGTGTCAGTGCCCTCTGAATCGAACGCATTTCTCCCATAGAAATCTCTAAACCACAGATTTAACTGCAATCTTATTTACCCTACTCCAATTTGCTCATGGCTCAGATAATAATCCAGAAGTTATTGCCTTTGATGTTCAATTTAGGCCCAAGATGCACATACTCTTTAAGTACAACATCTTTCCAAGTCTACCATTGTTGTTGGTACCTACATGGGCCATGAAAATCTGATCTTCCCCTTTCCACTGCAAGTTCTTCTCCAGCCTTGAGTAGATTAGGTAGGAGGTCAGGTGTTTCTCACATTGATGCAGATCAATGGGCCAAAAGGCCTCTTCTGCACTGTATGATTCTAGGTGTCCCAAACCCTGGTATCGGCAAACAACAGGTTTATTTGGCAGCACAAGTTTTCGGAGCACTGCTCCTTCCAAAAACTTGTGCTGCCAAATAAACCTGTTGGACTTTAACCTGGTGTTGTGAGACTTCTTACTGTGCTTACCCCAGTCCAACGCTGGCATCTCCGCATCATCGGCAAACAACACAGGCTTCTGAACTTTCGCTCTCTGATTATGTTGTCCCCTACTATCACTACATTCCTATTAACATTCCCCACTTGAATGGTTTCCTGTACCATGTTGCCAATGGTCAGTTTGCTCATCCACCCTGCAGACCCCATTTTTTTCCATACAGGTTGCAAGGACATTGGACCTGTTTGAGAAATGCAAAGGTTGACACTCCTGAACTTCTACTGCTCGATTCCCATATCTCCTTCACTTGCAGCCACATCCTCCTGTCCCTGATCATGGACCGTATTAGATGACCCTATCCTAAGGTGTATGGCTGCCTTCTTGAACAAATTGTCCAGGTAATTTACCCTCTCCATGATATGTTGCAATGTCTGCAGATCAGCCTGAGTAATCAGCTCAATTACTCTGAGCTGAAGTTCCTCCAGCAACAGGTACTTACTGCATACATTTTTGCATTGGATCACACAGGTATCCAGAAGCTCCCACATTCTGCTGGTGCCACACATCACCTGCCCTGCCATCTTCATAGTGTTTAATTAATTAATTATTTTAGTGATAAAAAACTTAATTAACATCTCTCGTCCTGCGTGTGCTTTTAGTTTTTTTATTTAAGTAAATGTTCTACTTACACATTTGAAATTCCCCACTTAAGATAAACAGGAAATACCAGCTTTATTAGTTGGTAAACTTTATCACTACCAACAAAAACCTTACAATTACTAAAAATACCCAAATTTTGAAAGGTAAATGAGAAAAATACTCACCAACTAATGGTTTGATTTGATTTATTATTGTCACATGTATTAGCATACAGTGAAAAGTATTGTTTCTTGCGCACCATTCAAGCATACCATTCAAGAGAAGGAAACGAGAGAGTGCAGAATGTAGTGTTGCAGTCATAGCTAAGGTGTAGAGAAAGATCATCTTAATAAGAGGTAGGTCCATTCAAAAGTCTGACGGCAGCAGGGAAGAAGCTGTTCTTGAGTCGGTTGGTACGTGACCTCAGACTTTTGTATCTTTTTTCCGATGGAAAAGGGAGGAAGATTCCAGATTCTCTATCTCATTCCTGTACTCTGTCTCATTGTTGTTTGAGATCTGTCCCACTAGAGTGGTGTCGTAGCAAACTTGAAAATTGAATTGGAGGGGAATTTGGCCACACAGTCATAGATGTATAAGGAGTATAGTAGGGAGCTGAGGACACAGCCTTGTGAGACACCAGTGTTAGAACCATAGAACCATAGAAAATTACAGCTCAGAAACAGGCCTTTTGGCCCTTCTTGTCAAACCATTTTTTGCCTAGTCCCACTGACCTGCACTTGGACCATATCCCTCCACACCCCTCTCATCCATGAATCCATCCAAGTTTTTCTTAAATGTTAAAAGTGACCCCGCATTTACAACTTTATCCGGCAGCTCATTCCACACTCTCACCACTCTCTGCGTGAAGAAGCCCCCCCTAATATTCCCTTTAAACTTTTCTCCTTTCACCCTTAACCCATGCCCTCTGGTTCTTTTCTCCCCTCGCCTCAGTGGAAAAAGCCTGCTTGCATTCACTCTATCTATGACCATCAAAATCTTATACACCTCTATCAAATCTCCCCTCATTTTTCTACGCTCCAGGGAATAAAGTCCCAACCTATTCAATCTCTCTCTGTAACTCAGCTTCTCAAGTCCCGGCAACATCCTTGTGAACCTTCTCTGCACTCTTGCAACCTTATTTACATCCTTCCTGTAACTAGGTGACCAAAACTGTACACAATACTCTAAATTCAGCCTCACCAATGCCTTATATAACCTTACCATAACACTCCAACTTTTATACTCGATACTCCGATTTATAAAGGCCAATGTACCAAAGGCACTCTTTACGACCCTATCCACCTGTGACGTCACTTTTAGGGAATTCTGTACCTGTATTCCCAGATCCCTCTGTTCACTGCACTCTTCAGAGTCCTATCATTTACCCTGTACGTTCTACTTTGGTTTGAGGATGATCATGGAGGAGGTGTTGTTGCCTATCCTTACTTATTATCATCTGTGAGTTGGGAAGTTCAGGATCCAGTCGCAGAGGGAGGAGCCAAGGCCCAGGCCACGGAGTTTGGAAATGAGTTTCATGGGAATAATAGTGTTGAAGGCTGAGCTGTAGTCAATAAATAGGAGTCTGACATAGGGTTGAGTGCAGGGCCAAGGAGATGGCGTCTGCTGTGGACCTATTGCGGTGGTAGGCAAACTATAGTGGATCCAGGTAGTCTGGGAGGCTGGAATTGATTAGTGCCATGACTAGCCTTTCGAAGCACTTCATAATGATGGATGTCAGAGCCACCGGATGATAGTCATTGAGGCACGCTGCTTCGTTTCTCTTAGGTACTGGGATGATGGTGTTTCTGTGACTTTTTTTTCAGAATGTGGCAAGATGCTCTGAAGCCACAGATTGGATAAACTTTTAGGTGCTACTTTCTGTCTCTTGCTCCTCCTTTCTCCATATCCTTTTCTCTCACTCTTTTCGTTGCTGCTTATTTGCAAAAATATAGTTTAATCATAAAATATTTAAAAGAATATTGCAAAATATTTTGAAATGGCCATCACAGAAAGTGCAATGATATTGAAATTTCTACTAGATAACATTGCACACTAAGGTGCTTGAATAAAATTGTTGTACATGTAATATTTACTGTAAACATTCAATGTGAGTCATACAGCCATGTGCTGCTGCCTGTCTCTGGGTCCTCCTCGCTCCTGTTCTTCTGGGTGCTGCCTATCTTTGGGTCCTCCTCTCTCTCATTCTTTTAGTTGCTGCTGTCTATTTCCAGGTCCATCTCTCTCCACTCTTTTCGGTGCTTCTGTCTGTCTCCAGGTCCTCTTCGTTCCCGCTCTTATAGGTGCTGCCTGTCTCTGGGTCCTCCAATCTCCTGTTCTTTTAGGTGCTGTTCTCTTCATCCGGGTCCTCCACTCTCCCGCTCTTTCAGGTGCTGCTGTCTGTCTCTGGATCCTCCTCTCTCCCGCTCTTTCAGGTGCTGTTGTCTGTCTCTGGTTCCTCATCTCTGGGTCATCCATAACCAGTCTTTTTCTCCCTTGAGCAGAGTGCCTGTGTAGCCCTGGATCTCCTCAAAATAGCAGAAGATGCCATAACAATCATTGTTGTTAATCATACAGAAATGTAAGTTCCTGAGAGCTCCAACAAAAAAGAGTATCCTGACTGGGACTTCACATCTGAACTGTCTTTGTGGAGTAAGTTTGTCCATTGTCAGACCAGCCAGCATCCAGGAGGTAGCCCCAATGCTTAAAGTGAATGATGTAAAAGAGACCAACCATCATCCAATGAGCCTCAACATCTGGCTCTGAAGTGGGTGCAGCAGGTGAACATTGCAACCATTAAACATATACTGCAACTCCCAGACAACATGCCAAAGCCACAAAAGATGCTGGAACCTCAGAGCAGCATCCATTGCCAACAGCAAAAAACAGATGTGAGCGTTTCACTAAACCTCATTCGAGTAACAGGAATGCTCATCCTTCCCCACAGAGGACATCCTCCCCCACAGGATCAACAGGATGACAGAAGAAGTGAAAGAAGTGACAAGGAGATAAGCGCAATGTTTGTTTACCCACAACAAAAGAGAATAGCAGCCACCAATCAGCATAACAGCCAAAATTACCAACTGCAATTCCACACAAAAGAGTGGAAGAAAAGGATTAAAACATCCCAGATGCCAGAACAATCTCCAAACCTACTGGAAAACCAATCAGCAACAGAGTCTACCATTCCTCCGACAGTAGTGCGAATGAGACATGGAAGGGTTATAAAGCCTCCAGACTATTGGAACTTTGAATTCAAGGGGCTGAAAGGAGGGGATAAGATAGAGGTAATGTAGTAATGACAATGTAAATTGTCATAGGAATAACAACGTAAGGCCTAAGGTAAACTATAATCATTCTAATACATTGGATAAAGACTTGGGGCAGGTGTATTATAAGGGTCTGGCACATATGAGGTTTATGTGGGACTGGGTACAGTACTATGCACACAGCGATATAAGAGAACTCATGACCCATGCCCAGCATCAGTCTAGTGTTAGACAGAACCATGTGCACCAGCAACTATGGAGACAGTTCCTGACTCGTACCCTTTACTCTATATTTACAAATAATTCTAAGAGCCAATTATAGACCTGCAGTTAACCTAAATATGACTATGAAGGCTTCTTCAGACCTACCAAACTGTAATTTACACCCTACAACATATACTTTACAGATAATGTCCCAGACACCACCATCATCATCTCAGAATTTGCCCTGTCCCACTGACAGAACCGCCCCACCAGAAGTGGTGGCACAGTAGCATAGTCAGGGGGAGTGATGCGCGATTAAATCACTCGGGAGGCTGGATCGTACCCGGGAAATAAAGGCTTTTATTACTAACAAGAATGGAGCACACTATATACAATACAATCCCAGACTAAAGGGCCACCAGGCAGTGCAGTGACCTTTATACTCCTCCAGGTAGGCGGAGCCAACTGGAGTGTACCACAGAACAATATCAACAGGTAGAACAGCCCAACCCTAACCCCAACAGTGACAACAGTAACATATCTACAAGTACCCATAGTGCTGACCATCTATGGTTCAGTACTCATAGTGGTAACCAACTATGGTTCACCACAGGAGTTACTCTGCAATTTCTCAACAATGACTCTGGACCCCATGATATCTCTTGAAATGAGGTCAAACATGGGCAAGGAAACCTACTGCTGATTATCACCATGCCCCTCTCAGCTGATGTATCAGTACTCTTCCATGTTGAGCACTACATGGAGGAAGCATTGAAGGCAGAAGGGCAGAGAATGTATTCTGGGTGGAAGACTTCAATGTCCATCACCAAGAGTGGCTTGGTAGTATCACTACTTACTGAGTTGGCTGAATCCTAAGGGGCATAGCTGCTAGATTGGGTCTGCAGCAAGTGGTGAGGGAACCAACAAGAGGAAAAAGATACCTGAAACCATCCTCACCAATCTACCTGAAAATGCATCTGTCCATGACAGTATAGGTGGGAGTGTTCACTGCACAGTCCTTGTGAAGATAAATCCCATCTTCACATTGAGGACACTCTCCGTTTAACTACTGTGCTAAATGGGATAGATTTCAAACAGATCTAGCAATTCAAAACTGGATATCCATGAGACATAGTGGGCCAGCAGCAGCAGCTAAATTGAATATGACTAAAATCTGTATACTCATGGCCCTGCCTATCCCTACTCTACCATTGCTATCAAGCCTGGGGATCAGCCCTGGTTCAATGGAGAGTGCAGGACAGCATGTCAGGTGCAGCTCCAGGAACATCTAAAGATTAGGTGTCAACCTGATGAACAACGACACAGGACTACTTACGTGCCAAACAGCAAAAGCAGCATGTGATAGAGTGAAGCAATGCCACAACCAACAGATCAGATCTAAGCACTGCTAGAGTCCAACCACATCCAGTCATGAATTAAACAACTAACTAGGGGAGGAGGCTCAGAAGATATGCCCATCGTCAGTGATGGAGGAGCCCAGCATATCAGTGCAAAAGACAAAGCTGAAGCGGGCCAAATGGGTGATCCATCTTGGTCTCCTCCAGAGTACCCCAGCATCACAGATGCCAGTCTTCTGCCAATTCAATTCATTCCACATGATATCAACAAATGGCAGAAGGCACTAGATACAGCAAAGGCCATGGGTCCTAACATACTGACAATAAAGACATAGAGGTTTATAGCATGGAAACAGCCATTGGGTCCAACTTGTCAATGCTACCCAGTTTGTACCATTAAGCTAGTCCCAATTGCCCACGTTTGGCCCATATGCCTCGCTACCAATCTTACCCATTTAACTGTCTAAATGCTTTTTAAAAGACATAATTGTACCTGCCTCTACTGCTACCTCTGGCAGCTTGTTCCAGACACTCACCATCCTCTTTGTGAAAAAAATTGCCCCTTTGGACACTTTTGTATCTCTCCCCTCTCACCTTAAACATATGCCCTCTGGTTTTAGATTCCCCTACCATTGGGAAAAGATGTTGACTGTCTAGTTTATCTATGCCACTCATTATTTTATAGGCCTCTATAAGATCACATCCAAGGGCTCCACGGAATAAAATCCCAGTCTATCCAGCCTCCCCTTATAACTCAAACCATCAAGTCCTGGTAGCATCCCAGTAAATCTTTTCTGCACTCTTTCTAGTTTAATAATATCCTTTCTATAATAGGGTGACCAAAACTGTGCACAGTATTCCAAGTGTGGCCATACCAATGTCTTGTACAACTTCAACAAAACGTCCCAACTCCTGTATTCAATGTTCTGACCAATGAAACCAAGCATGCCGAATGCTTTCTTCACCACTCTGTCCACCTGTGACTCCACTTTCAAGGAGCTATGAACCTGTACCCCTCGATCTCTTTGTTCTATAACTCTCCCCAACACTTTACCATTAACTGAGCAAGTCCTGCCCTAGTTCAATCTACCAAAATGCATCACCTCACATTTATCTAAATTAAACTCTATCTGCCATTCATCAGCCCCCTGGCCCAATTGATAAAGAACCCATTGCAATCCACATAACCTTCTTCACTGTCCACTATGCCACAATCTTGGTGTCATCTGCAAACTTACTAATCATGCCTCCTGAATTCTCATCCAAACGATTAATATAAATAAGAACATAAGAACATAAGAAATAGCCCCTCGAGCCTGCCCCGCCATTCAATAAGATCATGGCTGATCTGAAGTGGATCAGTTCCACTTACCTGCCTGATCCCTATAACCCCTAATTCCCTTACCGATCAGGAATCCATCTATCCGTGATTTAAACATATTCAACGAGGTAGCCTCCACCACTTCAGTGGGCAGAGAATTCCAGAGATTCACCACCCTCTGAGAGAAGAAGTTCCTCCTCAACTCTGTCCTAAACTGACCCCCCCCCCTTTATTTTGAGGCTGTGCCCTCTAGTTCTAGTTTCCTTTCTAAGTGGAAAGAATCTTTCCATCTCTACCCTATCCAGCCCCTTCATTATCTTATAGGTCTCTATAAGATCCCCCCTCAGCCTTCTAAATTCCAACGAATACAAACCCAATCTGCTCAGTCTCTCCTCATAATCAACACCCCTCATCTCTGGTATCAACCTGGTGAACCTTCTCTGCACTCCCTCCAAGGCCAATATATCCTTCCGCAAATAAGGGGACCAATACTGCACACAGTATTCCAGCTGCGGCCTCACCAATGCCCTGTACAGATGCAGCAAGACATCTCTGCTTTTATATTCTATCCCCCTTGCGATATAGGCCAACATCCCATTTGCCTTCTTGATCACCTGTTGCACCTGCAGACTGGGTTTTTGCGTCTCATGCACAAGGACCCCCAGGTCCCTCTGCACAGCAGCATGTTGTAATTTCTTTCCATTTAGATAATAATCCAATTTGCTATTATGACAAATAACAGTGGACCCAGCACCGATCCCTGAGGCACACCGCTGATCACAGGCCTCCAGTTTGAAAAACAACCCTCTACAACCACCCTCTGTCTTCTGTCATCAAGCTAATTTTGTATCCAACTGGCTACCTCACCTTGGATGCCATGAGATTTAACCTTATGCAACAACCTACCTTGCGGTACCTTGTCAAAGGCCTTGCTAAGTCCATGTAGACAACATCGACTGCACTCCCCTCATCTACCTTCTTGGTTACCCCCTTCAAAAAATTTAATCAAATTCGTGAGACATGATTTTCCACTCACAAAGCCATGCTGACTGTCTCTAATCAGTCCTTGCCTCTCTAAATGCCTGTAGATCCGGTCTCTCAGAATACCTTCTAACAGCCTATCCACTACAGATGTTAGGCTCACCGGCCTGTAGTTCCAAGGCTTTTCCCTGCAGCCCTTCTTAAAAAAAGGCACAACATTTGCCACCCTCCAATCTTCAGGCAGCTCACTTGTAGCTGTCAATGCTCCAGAACTAGCTGTGCCCTGAGTCAAGCTGTTCTAGTACAGCCATAACACTGGCATCCACCTGACAATGGAAAATTGCCCAGGTATGTCCTGTCCATAAACAGCAGGCCAAATCCGACACAGGCAATTACCATCCCAGTAGTCTATTTTCAATCATTAGCAAAGTGACGGAAGGGGTCATTGACAGTGTTTTCAAGCAGCACTTATGCAGGAATAACCTGCTCACTGACACTTTTAGTTCTGCCAGCTCCTGATCTCATTACAATCTTGGTCCAAACATGGACAAAAGACCTGAACTCAGAGGTGAGTGAGAGTGACTGCCCTTGATATCAAGGCAGTATTTGACTGAGTGTGGCATCAAGGAGCCCTAGTCAAACTGAAGTGAATGGGAATCAGCAAAGTAACTCTTCACTAATTGGAGTCATACTTCACAGAAAGGAAAACGGTAGTGGTTGTTGGAGGTCAATCATCTCAGTCCCAGGACTTTACTACAGAAGTTCCTCAGGATAGTGTTCCAGGTCCAACCATCTTCAGCTATTTCATCAATTACCTTCCCTCCATCATCAGGTCAGACGTGCAGGTGTTTCGCTGATGATTGCACAATGTTCAGCACCATTTGCGACTCCTCAGATACTGAAGCAGTACATGTCCAAGTGCAGCAAGACCACTGACAACTGGCAAGTAACATTCACACCACACAGATGCCAGGCAATAACCATCTCCAAAAAGAGAGAATCCAACCATCTTCCCATGACAGCATTAAATAGCATTACCATCACTGAATGCCCCAGAATCAACATGCTGGGAATTACCATTGACCAGAAATTAAACTGGACCAGCTACATAAATACTTTGGCTCTTTTTAATTTTACTTTTTAATGTTTAAATCTGTAAATAAAGTCTCAACCAGCCAATGCATCAAAATTGTCCACCTCCTGTTAAAATGCAACATTACTATTATCTTCACCTGTGTTTCCATGGCTGAATTTTACAGCTCCCTTCTAGGCCTGCTTTCAGTGCAACGTAAAGCACGATGGATGACAAACAATCTATCCTTCTACACATCTCAGAGCTGTCCCCAAAACATGGTAGCTGAGCGGGTACCGATCTTTTTGGCAATCTGCCTGCCATTTTTAATTAAATAATTAAGAGTTAATTGAGCTTGTTAATAAGCCAATCGACTTAGATAATACACTGCCTGTGCCACACTATGGTTGGTGTGGTCAGAACAGTGGGAATGAGCCTGTAGATGGGGTTTTCCTCTCAAGGCTATGTATAGCTACTAAAGCTGATACAGAGACTCAAAATGCAATGTACTGATTTTGAAGACGTGACTTTGTTTAACCAAGCAATTGAATGGGAGAATGATATGAGGAAGCCCTGGACTCAAGGTAAAGAATGCGCGCAGCCGCATATCAGTCTGGAAAACAATGCCCCTGTGAGGGCAATTATACATTTACCAAATTACCGGAAAGGTGGGCATTATCCAGTAAACATTAACACAAATCAGTCAATAACCATCCTGTCATTATCTCCAGCCAATAACAATACACATACTGACCTCATGGGATTTCATTTGTCATTAATTATGGACGTTACCTCCCTTCTGTTGCCCAGCTAGACAGTGAAATGGGAGAATGATTCTCACCGAACTGAACCCACATGACCCTCATCCAACCCTGAGAAATTCCTCTGTCTGCTCGCCACCTGCGTTATCTCTCGGAGTTGTATGACATATGATGTTGCAGCTGTATAGAATGATGGTTAGGCCACATTTGGAATACTGCGTCCAGTTCTGGTCGCCATATTACCAGAAGGACGTGGAGGCTTTGGAGAGAGTACAGAGAAGGTTTACCAGGATGTTGCCTGGTATGGAGGGTCTTAGCTATGAGGAGAGATTGGGTAAACTGGGGTTGTTCTCCCTGGAAAGACGGAGGATGAGGGGCGACCTAATAGAGGTGTATAAAATTATGAAGGGCATAGATAGGGTGAACAGTGGGAAGCTTTTTCCCAGGTCGGAGGTGACGAACACAAGGGGTCACGGGTTCAAGGTGAGGGGGGCAAGATTCAACACAGATGTCAGGGGGACATATTTTACACAGAGGGTGGTGGGGGCCTCGAATGCACTGCCAAGCAAGGTGATTGAGACGGACATGCTGGGATCGTTTAAGACTTATCTAGATAGCCACATGAACAGACTGGAAATAGAGGGATACAAAAGAATGGTCTAGTGGGCACATGAGCGGCGCAGGCTTGGAGGGCCAAAGGGCCTGTTCCTGTGCTGTATTGTTCTTTGTTCTTTGTTTTGTTCTTTGACCCTATTCATAAAGCTAGCACTGGTAGCCATCTTGTTCCCGACCACTGCTGATAGCATTACTGCTTTCAGTGGATCTATTGTTTTTTCCCTCTTCCACCAGGGCCTGTTGTATTTTGTCACTGACTGAAGTTTCACAAAATGTAACCAAAGCAAAACACATCCATCTTGTAAATTCAAAATACATGTTTTAAATGAGAAATATTTGTTAATCATACAGAGCTGTCTTCTATGGCAACAGCCCTGGCTGGCTTATGTTCCCATAGTCCAAGATCATTCATTCTAAAGTTAGTATTGTGTTAGTATTCCTAAATCTATGATTGTGTGTTCATTAGCCTAATTAGCCCACTAACATCAGGGCCAGAAGTATTTACAAGGTGTGAAGGAAGGAGCCTATCGCCTTTGGTTGGGTGCTGTCTTGTGCACATCAGAAACACTCTCTAAGATTTTACACCTTGTTATTTCCTCCTGCCTGGCCTCCAAATCCAGCACACCCATGACCCTCCCTAGGCTGTCCAATATCTCCCACCCAGAAAGCCCAATTTACCACACTCCAACATCCTTTTTTTTTCTTCCTGAGCCTACATGCAGTCCCAGCAGTGCCCATTGGTGAGCTCTGATGCTGCTGGAACTTCCAGAAAGAAAAAAACAGTTCACTCAGATTGGTTGGCAGCGTTCAAGGGTAGGACTTCATCCCATGAGCGGGCATGAGTCCCACTCTCTCCTCATTTACCCTGTCCACAGTATGTTACCCACAGTATGTTCTGCCTCTGAGGCAGACTTCTTGTGGCTGCATCAGCTGCTAGGTGACTTTCCTTTGGAAGGGGTTAACAGTCTACCCCACTCTCTTGTAAAATCCAGACCGATGATTTAAACTTTCCTTGTTCTTCTCCAAGGGATGCAGATTTAACAGTTTCCTTCTGTGCTAGTTCATTGTTCCCTCCAGTAAAATCCTTTTAACTGCTTTAAGAACCTCATTAAGGTTATTTAAAATATCTTGATACTCTTGTCAGCTCACATTTTTTTTGTTTTCAGCCTTCCTACTTAGCAGGAGCTTTGTTTAATTATTTTCTCACAAAAACAAAAGCTCTTCTTCATTCTGAAGTTTTAATTCAAGTTAAAAAACACAAATCCTCCCTTGTAGCTCCACGGTATCATTTTCAATTGTAACTTAGTCTCTCAAAGTTTCAAAGCAATGCTCCTTTGTTTCATCATTATCTTGGGGTGCTGCTGCTATCTGTTTTGACATCTCTTGCTCAGGTTCAGTCTGCAGGTTTAATTCAGACAATTCTAATTCAAAGCCAGTGCTAATAGCCCTTTGTTGTCAATCTGATGCTCTGATTCTTTGGATACATCTTTTATTGAAACAATAAATTCCACTGCGGGCTCACAGAGAGAGTGATAGATTTCTGTACATTTGATTTGATTTGATTTCTCTCGTGCATTTTCAGTTTTAACAGCTTCAGTTTTTTTTCAGAATTCACTGGAGACAGCAGCACCTAATCTTCAGCCTCGTAATTTCCTAATGTAAAATCAACATATTTAAGGGGAACTTAGACACAATCCCACAAGTACACTACTGAAAATTAAACCACAATTTAAATTAACTTCAAACAACCTGTATGAATACCTTACATTTCTAGAAGAAAATTTTCATCGCCTGCTACTATTAACAATTGAGCTCACCTGATAGCTACAGGAACATTAATTTGCTTGCCACTTTACTGGCCTAAAATGGGAATACCTCATCCTGGAACACATGTTTTAAATAATCTCCTATGCTTTGAACTATTCCAACAGTAAATATACTCAAAGCTGTCGGTTTGTCACACGCTCCACCTACTGGTACAGCATCTCCAGAAGATTATATATTCCCACATATGCTACAGTCTTCACTTGTAATTTCCATCACTCTGCCTTCACATGTCCTCTCCCTAACAAATTAACATGTTGGTCCTCTTGAATCAAAGTTAGCTTCTATACTGTATTTTTTACAACTCTGAGAAGGATTTGTATTTGTATTTCAGCTATCTTCTTCACTGTAAGCAGTGTTCTGTTCATTATAAGATCTCTTATCTCCCATTTCTATCCGGGTTTGCAAACAAAGGCTTATTTCTACTCAAAGGTCTGTGAAGCAATTCACAATTGTCAGCCATTACGGCGGCTGACAACTTAGAAACCTTCTAGGTGGAAGCTTATGCCCAAAGGAACATTCTTTTTTAAATTTTTCTAAGATTCTAAGCTTTCTAAGATTTTCAAAATGTTGTTCAACCTACATCACCTGTTCAATATTGCTTCCTTTTCTCAAGCAAACTCCAAAAAGTGCGATTCTGCTTCTTCCTTACATTTGTATATCCTGCTTGAAAGCTTGCAGAACTAACTCATATGCATTGAGAACAGCAGTTTTCACTGTAACATATGGGTGGCATGATGGCACAGTACTGTTGCCTCACAGCTCCAGGGACCTGGGTTCGATTCCTGGCTTGGGTCAATGTCTGTGTGGAGTTTGCACATCTTCCTCGTATCTGTGTAGGTTTTTTCCAGGTGCTCCAGTTTCCGTCCCCAGGACACTAAATTGCCCCTTAGTGTCCTGAGACGTGTAGGTTAGAGGGATTAGCGGGGTAAATGTTTGGGGTGGGGGGTTAGGGCCCGAGATGTGATTGTTGTCGGTGCAGACTTGATGGGCCGAATGGCCTCCTTCTGCACTGTAGGGTTTCTATGATTCTACATTCACTAGACTGTGCAGAGAGTTTCCTGCCCTGCCTGCCAAGGGAATCATGGAGAGCAGGGGACAGACCCTGTAAAGGTCCGTTGAACTTGGGCAGAACTTTCTGGTTTTGGGGAGAGCGCAGCTGGAAAATTCCACCCAGTATATCTAAAAGAGATGAGTATATCATTCTCTAACAATTTCCCCACAAATTTCCCTAGTCTTGAGTTGCCAGATCTGTTAAAAGTCTATCCTATTTATTACATCTTGCAATAAAACCATCCAACTTACTTTTGGCAATTTTAACTCTGCAGCAATTTTCTCAAACAACACAACACACTCTTTTCTTTTCCGAATTTAGGCACTGAGTGAATATCCCTTGCCAGATCAAAACAAAGAGTTGAATTTAAGTCATCATCCAGCTATCCTGCCAACCCCTGTTCACATAATCGAGGCATTACTTTGCTGAGATCAAATTTTCTCACTTTTCTTTCCTCTCTGAAAGTCAAGATTTTTCCATTCTAATTTTCCTTTCCTCCTTCCCATTCTCTGGAATTAAACGTTTTCCTGCTCATTTGCTCTTTGGAATTCAGGCTCAAGTATTTGCATTCCCTTCCTTTTTTAAATTCAAGCTTTTTTATTTCTATTTTCTGAAATCAAGTTGTGTCATTTGCAACTGAAATCTAGCCAACTCAACTTGCAATTGGGATTACCTCTCACTTCTATAGGTTGGTGTTGAGCCAATGCTGCAACAATCTCTGTTTTTTTAGCCCCTATTTTTAAACCTATTGCTAACTCATCTGCCTCCATCTTCAAATTAACCATTGTGAACTGTTGCAAGGCACTCACAGTAAGATCCTCTCCTGCTAGAAATGTTTAAGCAATAGAAGGAACCAAGCTGACTTTTAAATGAATATGGCAGAAGAGATATTTAACCTCTGGCAAAGTCCAGTGTACTCATTTCCAGCCTCCGAAAACGTATCCCAGGCAAACCCCCAATTTGTTACAATCCCCATAACTTTTGCAGGAGATCAATAACTTTTAGAAAGAGACATTGCCAGGTAGATGTCAGTGTTGTAGCTGTACTGTAACAACTTGGCTGGGCATGCGGCAAGTTCTGGAGCACAAATCTTCAGCATTATTGCTAGAATACTGTCAGAGCCCATAGCCTTTGCAGCATTCAGTGCCTTCAGCCATTTCTTGATATTACATGGAGTGAATCAAACCGGCTGAAGACTGGCATTTGTGATGCTGGGGATTTTCGGAAGAGGCCGAGATAAATCATCCACTCAGCATTTCTGGCTGAAGATTGTTGTGAATGTTTCAGCCTTATCATTTGCACAGATATGCTGGGCTCCTCCATCATTGAGGATGGGGAGATGTATGGAGCCTCCTCCTCTAGTTTTTTAATTGTCCACCATCATTCACAGCTGGATGTGGCAGGACTGCAGAACTTAGATTTGAGTTCTGTCCATTACTTGCTGCTTAAGCTGTTTGGCAGGCAAGTAGTCCTGGGTTGTAGCTTGACCAGATTGACACCTCACTTTTAGGCATGCCTGGTATTGTTCCTGGCATGCTCTCCTGTACTTTAATTGAACCACGGTTGATATCCTGATTTGGTGGTAATGGTATAGTGAGAGATATGCTAGGCCATGAGTTTACAGCTTGTAGTTGAGTACAATTCTGCTGCTGCTGATGGCTAACCAACAGCGCCTCATGGTTGCCTAGTCTTGAGTTGCTAGATCTGTTAAAAGTCTATCCTATTTAGCATGATGGTGGTGCTACACAACATGATGGAGGCTATCGTCAATGTGAAGACAAGACTTCATCTCCACAAGGCCTGTGCGGTGGTCACCCCTACCAATAGTGTCATGGACAGATGCATCTACGGCAGGCAGTTGGTAAGGATGAGGTCAAGTATATTTCTCCCTCCTGTTGGTTCCCTCACCACCTGCTGCAGTCCCATCTAGCAGCTATGTCCCTTAGGACCCAGTCAGCTCAGTCTGTGGTGATACTATCGAGCCACTCTTGGTATAGACAGTGAAGTCCCCCACCCAGAGTACATTCTGTATCCCAAACACAGAACTCTGAGATCACGTACCAACTGACTCAAGAACAGCTTCTTCCCTGCTGCCATCAGACTTTTGAATGGACCTACCTTATATTAAGTTGATCTTTCTCTATACCCTAGCTATGACTGTAACACTATATTCTGCATTCTCTCCTTTCCTTCTCCCCTTTGTACTCTATGAATGGTATGCTTTGTCTGTATAGCGCGCAAGGAAAATACTTTTCACTGTATACCAATACACGTGACAATAATAAATCGAATCAAATCAAATCGAAATGTTCAACATGGAGGAGTACTGATTCATCAGCTGAGGGGGGACCATACGTGTTAATCAGCAGGTTTCTTTGCCCATGTTTGGCCTGGTGCCATAAGACTTCATGGGGCCCAGAACTGGCGTTAAGGACTCCCAGGGCAACTCCCTCCCGACTGAATAACATTGTGCTGCCACCTCTGCTAGGTTGTCCTGCCGGTGGGACAGGACATACCCAGGAATGGTAATGGTGGTGTCTGGAACATTATCTGTAAGGTATGATCCTTGGCATGTGCTGGGTTGCGTATCAACAAGTGCGCAGTTTGAATGCAAGGCCTTGGAATGAAGCTTTAGACAATGCCTGCGCCTGAGATGAGAACTCAGCATTCAGTAGAGTGGCCAAAACTGTGGTCACTCAGTCATGTGGTGTGGGGCAAGGGTGGTGTTGGGTGTTGCCAAAGTAGAATTCAATGTAAGAACTAGGCATCAATGTGGTGGCCAGGACATGAGTCAGTGGGCATGAGAGGCAGCTTTGAACAATGAATGGGAGACAAATGCTAATTGTTAAGTCCCTCTCTTTGATGCTGCAGTGAGGAGAATGTACAAAACTTGGAACCCAGTGATCTTTTCACATAGGCAGGAGAGAACAAGAAGAATACATCAATGGAGGCACCTAACTCGCCAAAGGCAGGAATAGAACCATGAAATGGAAGGGGTGGCAGGGCCTGCTGTGCACAAAGTAGATGAACAACAGAGTCCTGTTTCTCAGAGTTGCCTCACTAGACCAGGGTCTACTGTCAGCACTTAATATACCTGCAAATGTCTGAGAACCAGTGTCACCAAAGACTATGCATATCCAGGGAACTGGTTGGTCACATCTGCTACTGCCTGCAGGATTCAGTGCCACAGGGACTTGGAGGGTATCCACTGCCACTGAAAGTTGCAGCAGCGCTCAGTTTTTATGCCAGTGGCTCCTTCCAGGGTGCCACAGGTGACCTTTGTGGTATTTTGCAAGCCTCCTCATTCAAGTGCATCCAGGGGGTGAAGTACACAATCTTTGCATGGACAAACAACTTTGTCCATTTTGTCGAGGATCAGATAAGCCAGGATGCAAGAGCAGTGAGTTTTGTGCAAATCTCCAATTTTCCATAGGTGTAGGGTGCCATCAACTGCACTCACATGGCACTCAGATCTCCAGGGCATCAAGCAGTGAACTGTGTGAACCTCAAGGAGTTCCACTCACTGAATGTTCAGTTGGTCTGCGACCACATCAAGCGAATCCTGCATGTATGTTCTCGATTCCCAGGGAGTGTGCACGACTCCTACATTCTGAGCAATTCTCGGATCCCTAGCATGTTTCAGGGTCCACGGAGTCTGCAGGGTTGGCTCCTCAAAGACATGGGCTACCCACTCAAGAGGTGGGCGATTACGCAAGTGAGGAGGCCACAGAGTTCAGTTGAGACAAGATATAATGAGGCTTATTCTGCAACTCATACTTTGGTGGAGCAGACCAGGGATGCTGAAGATGCGGTTCTGGTGCCTGAACCAGTTTGTTGGAGACCTAGCATAGGCACTGATGGATCAGAAAGATAGCTCCGTCCTCAATGTCCATAAGGACCTGTGGCATCCCTCCACCTGTCTGGGATCTCTCCCTCATGCGTGCCAGCTTGTCCTGCACGAAAACAGATGGAGTCTAAGCAGGACGTGTGCCAGGGCAGATGATAAAGATGCCTGGCATGTGTGGAGGTGAGTGGGACCAGTGAGGTGATGAGGCCATGAGCCACAATGGAGGTGAAGATGTGTGGGAGAACGAATGGTGGTATCCCTTGAGCTAGCACTGGGTGAGATCCCTACGGATGTGTGGTAGATGTCTGAGTTTGTGAGTTGAGAGTGATGAGAAGAGTGACTTACCCTGGCAGAATGGTGGAGATCATTCACCCTCTTCCTGCATTGGATGGCTGCCCTCTTTTGCAGGGCATTGGCACTGCCACCACCTCCCATACTGTGTTTGTCACCTGGGTTTGCTGCTAGGTTTCTGTCCTGAGATGATATCACAGCAGGTCTCTACAGCATCAAGGAGTCTCTGCAGGGAGGCATCAGAGAATTTTGAGGCAGATTTCCTGGCAGCCACCACTTCCCCGTGACCTGCAAAGTGTGGCTGCTGTGGCTGGGGCAGCCTTTAAATGTGGTGCCCCGATGATTGTAGTGCTGAGGTGATGGCAAGGTGGGCGAATCAAAGGCCACCTATCAGCAAAACTGAATGGAAACTGTGGATGAAATGTTTAGGTACTAAGTGCCACACTACGTGGCAGGTAAATCTGCCGTTGCTGTGGGCTTTTCCCACACACCATCAGCCTCTGCCGATTTCTGAGAAAATCTCATTCTTTAAGTCTGTACAAATGCAGGTCAATTGTGTCTGCCTTTCTGTCTGGGCATTAAATCTATCACTTGGGTTTCAATGGGACATGACTTGGGGCCCCAGGTCTCGATGGCAATCAGGTCACACCAGACAGAAATATACGTGCTCCATTTTATTTTGAATTAAGAGACAGTTTACACCATGATCATCTTATAAACCTAATACTCGGAAGTATCTCTCAGATGAGATATTAAACCACGGCCTTCTCTGCAAAGTATCCCAAGGCACTATTTCAAGGGGAAGGTGAATTATGTCTGGTGTCCTGACCAATAGTTCCTCAATCAATATCAAAATAACAGATTATCTGGTCATCACATTTGTTGTTTCTAAGAGTTTGCTGTGTGCAAATCGGCTGCTGTATTTACTATATTATAACAGCGACATAGTTAAATTACATCATTGGCTGTAGATTTTCCGAGATTGTGAAATATGTTATATAAGGGCAACTCTTCCTTTCTGTAGTCTATCTCGTGCAAATACATTTTTCTTACAAAGTGGTGACCAGAATTGTACAGTACTCTAAATCTAGCCTAACTAATGTTTCATAGCCTAGTATAACCTCACTGTCCTTACATTCTATGCATTTGTTAATAAAGGGAAGTATCTCTAATGCCATCTTGACTACCTGCCTGTTAATTAAATGATAATGTATTGTATATTCCCTTATCTTGTTTGCTCTCCCTATATGCATTACCTCACATTTCTCCAGATTGAATTCCATCTACCACCTTTCTGCCTGCAGACAACAGTTTCCTTCCTCACTGTCATCTAGCCAGTTTGATATTATCTTTAAGCTTTTTAAACATGCTGCCTACATTTAAGCTTAAATCAATGAAATATGCCACAAAATGCAAGGGACCTAGGACTGAGCCTTGTATAAGTCCACTACGAAAAGCATTTCAGTCTCAAAAAAGGCTGTCAACTATCACCCTTTGCTTCCTGCTTTTAGGATTCCCTACTTTTACCTCCCTGCTGTCTTTCAATACTTTTTATTCTTTCACAGGAGGTGGATGTTGCTAGCTAGACCTGCATTTGTTGCCCATCACTAATTTTCCTTGCGTTGGATTGGGGTAGGCACAGTAAGAAGTCTCACAACACCAAGTTAAAGTCCAACAGGTTTATTTGGCCTGGGGCAGCACTCCGAAAGCTCATGTTACCAAATAAACCTGTTGGACTTTAACCTGGTGTTGTGAGATAATTTTCCTTGAGAAGGTGGTGGTGAACAGTCTTCTTGAACTTCTGCAGTCCATTTATGATTCTATGTGGTGTGAGTACTCCCACAGATTATTAGGAAGGGATTTACCTACACATTTACTTTGTTTAGCTTCCTGTAAACATCAGCAATGTCATGTGATCCTGACTGTGGGTTCCAAAGTTTACATTCATACTCACACAAACTATCTGTATAAGTACAATAAATAACTATGTCATACTTGCTCACTAAAAGCTCCTAGAAAAGTGACCCCTGCACACATGGCATTTTACTTTCAGTAGAAGTTTGGTACAGCATTTGTGGTGTGCATTATGCTTATTCCATATGGTTTTCAAAACATCCTTACTCTAAACTCATAAAAATAATCAAGAAGTTGTGCGAAAGTATCTGAGTATCAAAAATATTTCTTTGTAGTGAGCTGTATTACAGAACCTGTTCTAACATGTCATTACAAAATGTAAGGAAATGTAACTTTATTACATTGCAATGACGACACCTTGCATTCATAAACACGCTTTGCAGTAAGCATTACTGGATAGTATTTATGAACTAGAGAAGTCTGATTTACTATAGATTATTTTCCTGATTTTTTGTTCTTCCTCTACCGAAGGCAATAATCTTTGCTTAGGTACTAATCCTTGTTGCAGTCACTCCTCTGCAACCCTGCCAAGTATTCATTTACGTGTGAGTTACAGACTACTTTTTAAAAAAGTTTATTTATTCGTCACAAGTAAGGCTTACATTAACACTGCAATGAAGTTACTGTGAAATTCCCCTAGTTGCCACAGTCTGGCGCCTGTTCGGGTCAATGCACCTAACCAGCACGTCTTTCAGAATGTGGGGAGGAAACCGGAGCACCCGGAGGGAACCCACACAGACACGGGAGAACGTGCAAACTCCACATAGACAGTGACCCAAGCTGGGAATCTAACCCAGGTCCCTGGCGCTGTGAAGCAGCAGTGATAACCACTGTGCTGCCTTTAACCAAAACTGATCCCGATCCTGCCCTACCTGTACTAATAATGGTATAACATTGCATTCACAATCAAATGCAGGAAGTTATCCCTGATTGTACTCTCTGACCTTGGATGATTTGACAGCTGCATGAATTCCTTTACTGTCACTTCCCCCACCCACCTGCCCTTCCCCTACTGTTCATCTTCTTTGCTCCTTTCCAATTCATTCCATTCCATTTCCCTTCCTTTTCTTCCTTTCTGCTTCTATCCTTTCTCTCCTTTGCCTGACTGTCCCTTTCTTCTCTCCTCCCTGCCAGCTTTTCCCTGGTCCCTTGTTTTCTTCTCCACTTCTCCCTCACTTACTTCTGCCAACTACCTTTTCCTTTCTTCTAACCTCTTCCACTACTCCCCTCTTCCTCTTCGCCTCTTATTCCCCCCCTTCCCACAGCTAAATTCAATTTTCCCACTAGACACTAATCCAGCTTCATTTGAAAAGTACTATTGATCTTGACTCCACTATAATTGTGTGCAATGGTGCAGAAGAGTAACAATTGTATATTTTAAAAGGTCAGTCCATTGTTCAAACGGATAGTGTAATTGAGTAAATAATCAGGTGTGTGAAGGCTGTGCTGTCCAGGAACACTGATCAAGGATAGGTCCCCAGCCCGTGAGCTTAGATTGGGAGTAGGTCCGACGGACATTGATCAGGGTGTGAAGTCTGGGTCTCCATATAATCAAAAACTGAATTGTAGTCCTGGTGGAGATGAGTCGATTCAGTGTAGGTCGGGACCTAACACAAGTGCTGCATTTGCCAGCCACAGAGGAAGAGCTGGAGTAACTACCTGATCCTGGTAGGGCTTCTGTTATCTGCTTCCGCTTTGCAGAGGGGAATTAGGTCCCTGACCCCTTTACACAGAGGATTCAGGATCCCTGTCTCCTTTACACAGCGGGGGGGGGGGGGGGGGGGGGGGTTTCAGGATCACTCTGGATCAAAGAGGGGGTTCAGGATCACTGGATCACACAAGGGAATTCAGGATCATTCTGGATCACAGGGGAATTCAGGATCAATCTGGGTCATACAGGGGGGTTCAGGGTCACTCTGGATCACATGGGGATTCAGAATCTCTCTGGATCACACAGGGGATTCAGGGTCACTCTGGATCACACAGGGGGATTCAGGATCACTCTGGATCACACGGGCGTCAGGGTCACTCTGGATCACACATGGGGATTCGGGATCACTGGATCACAGGAGGATTCAGAATCACTGGATCACACAAGGAGATTCAGGGTCACTCTGGATCACACAGGGGGATTCAGGGTCACTCTGGATCACACGGGGGATTCAGGGTCACTCTGGATCACACAGGGGATTCAGGGTCACTCTGGATCACACAGGGGGATTCAGGGTCACTCTGGATCACACGGGGGATTCAGGGTCACTCTGGATCACACAGGGGATTCAGGGTCACTCTGGATCACACAGGGGGAGATTCAGGGTCACTCTGGATCACACGGGGGATTCAGGGTCACTCTGGATCACACAGGGGGAGATTCAGGGTCACTCTGGATCACACGGGGGATTCAGGGTAACTCTGGATCACACAGGGGGAGATTCAGGATCACTCTGGATCACACAGGGGGATTTGGGGTCACTCTGGATCACACGGGGGGGTGGGGTGAGGATCACACGGGGGATTCAGGGTCACTCTGGATCACACAGGGGGAGATTCAGGATCACTCTGGATCACACAGGGGGATTCAGGGTCACTCTGGATCACACGGGGAATTCAGGGTCACTCTGGATCACAGGGGGGGGGGTGAGGATCACTCTGGATCACACGGGGGATTCAGGGTCACTCTGGATCACACAGGGGGAGATTCAGGATCACTCTGGATCACACAGGGGGATTCAGGGTCACTCTGGATCACACGGGGAATTCAGGGTCACTCTGGATCACACAGGGGGAGATTCAGGATCACTCTGGATCACACAGGGGGATTCAGGGTCACTCTGGATCACCGTTTCTCTCAGAGCCGCCATTTCGGGTTGTTGCTCCGCCCTCAGGTGCGATTCCAGGAAGTCGGGAGGTTTCAGGGCGCTGCAGAGCGGAGAGAGAGAGCTGAGGATCGGAGCCCCCGCACCGAGTCGCCATCACTGCCCGGCCGCCCCTCTGGAAGCTTCTGGAAAGCCCCCGGCACCGCGCAGTGTATTGTTGGAAGCCGGGCCGGGACAGAGGGAGCCGCCCGCCCGGGGCCGGGGGAGAGGGAACCGCCCGCCCGGGGCAGAGGGAACCGCCCGGGGCCGGGGGAGAGGGAACCGCCCGGGGCAGAGGGAACCGCCCGGGGCCGGGGGAGAGGGAACCGCCCGGGGCAGAGGGAACCGCCCGGGGCCGGGGGAGAGGGAACCGCCCGCCCGGGGCCGGGGGAGAGGGAGCCGCCCGCCCGGGGGAGAGGGAGCCGCCTGCCCGGGGCCGGGGGAGAGGGAGCCGCCCGCCCGGGGCCGGGGCAGAGGGAACCGCCCGCCCGGGGCCGGGGGAGAGGGAGCCGCCCGCCCGGGGCCGGGGCAGAGGGAGCCGCCCGCCCGGGGCCGGGGCAGAGGGAGCCGCCCGGGGCCGGGGCCATGGCTCCCCGGGGATCAGTCGGCATCTTCCTGCTGGTGATTTGCGCCGTTGGAGGCCGGGGTTTGGAAATGCCGGGAAACTGTTCACAGCCGGTAAGGATGGAGCCTGAGAGAGCGAGAGCTTCTAATCTGGGATTTTAACCGCGGTGCGAGCTTGATCCGGGATTTAATCTGGAGCAGGTTTCACTGTTTTATTCTGTCAGGGGATGTGGGCACCGTTGGCGAGACCAGCATTTATTTCCCATTCCTAATTGCCCTGAAGCTGGGCGGTGAGCTGCCTCCTGTTTCTGCTGTCTCTGAGATGGAGGTAAACACAGTAAGAAGTCTCACAACTCCAGGTTAAAGTCCAACAGGTTTATTTGGTAGCACAAACCACTAGCTTTCGGAAGGCTGCTCGCTCATTAGGTAAGTGGGAGTTCTGTTCACAAACAGGGCACAAAGACACAAACTCAATTTACAAAATAATGTTTGGAATGCGAGTCTTTACAGCTAATCAAGTCTTGAAGGTACAGACAATGTGAGTGGAGAGAGCGTTGAGCAAAGGTTAAAGAGATGTGTATTGTTTCCAGACAGGAGCATTAGCACAGGTTAAAGAGATGTGTATTGTCTCCAGACAGGAGCATTAGCACAGGTTAAAGAGATGTGTATTGTTTCCAGACAGGAGACAATACACATCTCTTCAACCTGTGTTAATGCTCTCTCCACTCACATTGTACCTTTAAGACTTGATTAGCTGTAAAGACTCACGTTCTAATCATTATTCATTATTCTGTAAATTGAGTTTGTGTCTTTATATGCCCTGTTTGTGATCAGAATTCCCACCCACCTGACGAAGGAGCAGCGCTCTGAAAGCTAGTGGCTTGTGCTACCAAATAAACCTGTTGGACTTTAACCTGGTGTTGTTAGACTCCTTACTGTGTTTACCCCAGTCCAACGCCGGCATCTCCACATCATGTATTTCCTTACCCATGAAGTGTGAAATTTAATTAAAAATAATCCTGCAGCAAATACTTTTAACATAAAAAATAAAGAGGTTATTTTATTTCACTCCACTGCCCTGGAAGTTGCCGAAGAAAATATAAAATTACCAACACATAACACACAAAGATTAGTTAAAAATGAAGATGTAAACAATACTTCTAAATGTAAATCAAGATTAGTCTATTTCCGATGAAGGCCTGGTATATTTTGAAGTTGGGGTATTTGTTATTGTCACATGTATTAGTATACAGTGAAAAATATTGTTTCTTGCACGCTATACAGACAAAACATATTGTTCATAGAATACGAAGAGGAGGAGGAAAGGAGAGGGTGCAGAATATAGTGTTACAGTCATAGCTAGGATCTACAGAGAGATCAGCTTGATATATGGTAGGTCCATTCAAAGGTCTGATTAGCAGCTGGGAGGAAGCTGTCCTTGAGTTTGTTGGCACATGATCTCAGACTTTTGTATCTTTTTCTTGATAGAAGACGGTGGAAGAGAGTACGTCTGGGGTGCGTGGGGTCCTTGATTATGCTGGCTACTTTTCCAAGACAGTGGGAGGATAGACGGAGTCAATAGATGGGAGGCTGGTTTGCGTGATGGACTGGGCTATGTTCACAACCTTATGTCGTTCCTTGCTGTCTTGTTCAGAGCAGGAGCCATACCAAGCTACATCCAGAAAGAAGTGTAGAGGTTGTCTCTGTAGCTGTGATGGCTTTCACTGTTGAATTGGCAAAGGCTGCTTTAACTAGTGAGCTTAGTAGGTGGAATCAAGGTTTACAGAGAAGAGAGATGGTTCCTTACTTCTGTTCTGCAGATGTCATAATTATAGATGCCAAGTTACTTTAAAGCAGACCAGAAGCTTTTTTGGATGTCTTTCTCTGTCTCTCCCAGAGTTGAAGCCTGTTCTTTTAGATTAATGATGGGCAACCTAGGCTAGTGAATGGGCCACATGAGTGGCCCTCTTCATCTCAATAGGCCGCACAATTGAAATCAAGCTTGTTCACTACTTGTTCATTAGTTGATCCATGGTAAGATTAAATGGATAAGAGGGCGGCACGGTAGCACAGTGGTTAGCACTACTACTTCACAGTGCCATGGACCCGGGTTCGATTCCCAGCTTGGGTCACTGTAGAGTTTCTCTCCGTGTCCGCATGGGTTTCCTCCGGGTGCTCCGGTTTCACGTTCTGAAAGATGTGCTGGTTAGGTGCATTGACCTGAACAGGCGCCGGACTGTGGTGACTTGGGGAATTTCACAGTAACTTTATTGCAGTGTTAATGTAAGCCTTACTTGTGACTAATAAATTAACTTTAAAAAAACACATTTAATATACGCCAAATATTTGATAATGAGTTGTAGAAACTGCTTAATCATTTGTATATTAACAGAACTATGATCAACTTCAAATGGTAAAAGCAAAATAAACATTTATGATATGGATGCCTATTTACACTGAGTGCACGGCACTCACAATGTGTGCAATCAGCATAAATCTCACTTCACTTGCCCTTGCTTTATGTGCATTACACTTCAATCACATCAGTAAGGGGGAAAAAAATACATGAACAGAAATCAGCGGAATGTGGCAACCCTGAACATGGGCAACAGTCAATAAAATATATTGTGGGCTGCACTCAGAACCTGGATGGGCTGCACATGGCCCCCAGGCTACAGGTTGCCTACCACTCTTTTAGATAGTTTTCTGTGAATCTGCCTTTTTCCTGCTATTTTCACTATCCTTTGCACATAAGGCAAGATGTCACCATTATCATGTGACCTATAGAACAATTCCAATCACTTAAAGCAAGTGGTGCTGGAAAAGAGGTTGCTCCACAGAAGATGCCACATACCCTTCTTTATCACAGAATTTACATAGCGCAGGAGGAGACCATTTGACTTGGTCTTCACCAGCTAAATGAACAATTTACTAAGTGACGTTTTCCTGCCTTCTTCCCGTAACCTTGCACATTGTTCCTTTTCAGTTAATAGTTTAATTCCCTTTTGAGCCTCAGTTGAACCTGCCTCCACCACGCTCACAGGTAGTGCATTTCATACCTTAACCATTCACTGCGTGAAAAGTGTTTTCTCATCTCTTTGACTTCTTTTTAAAATTACCTTAAATCTTGGCCTTCTCGTTTACAATCTTTTCTCTCTGTCCGAACCTCTCATGATTTTGTAGACCTCTATCAGAATGAATCATTTCACAGTTCTTCACAAAATGAATTGCTTCACATTTCTCCTCATTGAACTTCATCTGCCATTTGTCCGCCCATTCCTCCAACTTGGCCATTTCCTTTTGAAGTTCTACATTACCCTCCTCACAGTTCACAATGCTTCCAAGTTTTGTATCATCCACAAATTTGAAACTGTCCCTGTACACCAAAGTTTAGGTCATTAATAGAAAATGTCCCAACACTGATCCCTGAGGAACTCCACGACAAACCTTTCTCCAGCCTAAAAAAACATCCATGAATCACTGCTCACTGTTCCCTGTCGCTCGGTAAATTTTGTATCCATGTTAATACTTTCCCTTTTATTCCATGAGCAGTAACTTTGTTCACAACTCTGTGGTGCTGTATCAAATGTCTTTTCGAAGTCCATGAATACTATATCAACATTGCCCTCATCAGTCCTCACTGTCACTTCATCAAAAACTCCGGCAAATTAGTTAAACACAATTTTCCCTTAAGAAATCCATATAGGCTCTCCTTAATTAACTCATATTTGTCAGTGTGATTATTAATTTTGCCCCATTTAAGTGTTTCCCCACCACCAAAGTCAAACTGGCCTGTAGTTGTTGTGCTTACCTTTACATAATTTTTAGATCGAGGGGGTAAAGTTTGTAATTCTCCAGGTCTCTAGCACCACCCGTGAGCCTAAGGAAGATGAAAATTTATGGCCAGTGCCGTCTCAATTTCCACACTCACTTCCCTCAGTATCCTTGGATGCATCTCATCCAGTCCAGGTGAACTACAGTGAGTTTGTCCACTGCCTCCTCCTTACCAATTTTCAATCCTAGTGTCTGAATTACTTCTTTGTCGGAAAGACGTGCTGGTTAGGTGCATTGGCCATGCTAAACTCTCCCAAACAGGTACTGGAGTGTGGCGACTAGGCGATTTTTCACAGTAACTTCACTGCAGTGTTAATGTAAGCCTACTTGTGACACTAATAAATAAACTTAAACTTTAACTCTTTTCTCCTTGGTCTGGGGAGCTTTTTCTTTTAGTTACAACTGTCTCCCCGACAAACTCTCAACAGCAAAAAGTACACCAAGTTCCAAGTCAGGGATACTGAGATTTAATGCACCTATTTTTGCTGATTGGGTCTAAGAATGACTTTGTTGTAACATGAATGTCAGTTCAGTAATATTTGTGATGAGGAGGAGGGTCTTTTCCCAATGATACATTCCTGGCAAGTGAGAATTTGTGGCAGAAATGCAGTTTTGCATAATGGGGCCCTTGTATTTTGTCACACCAGACAAAATGGGTAGGGAATTTCCAAGTCAGCAGTGTGTATGAGTCATCAGAGATGATTATTGTGCAACGCATTGTTTTTCTAGAACATTGCGCCATAGTGACTTTACCAAAAGCTAATTGAAAACTGGCTTATCAAGAAAATTTGAATGTCATAATGAACTTCCTTATTATAATCTTCATGTTTCAAAATAATTGTTTCAGCTGACTCGTGCGTGACTCCCTCACCTATGGATCTGAAAATTTAGATTTAACCCATTGTCCAGAACTTAAACACATTATCAAAGCTAATATTCCCATACAGTACTGAGAAGGAAGCATTAAACCAAGATTTGATGCTGCTTGGGTTTGTGGACATTAAAGCTCGTGTGGCACTTGTCAAAGGTGAACTAGGGACTTTTCCAGTATTCCAGTCAACAGTCGTCCCACAGCCAACAATATCGGGTCCAGGTTACAGGTCCAGAATAGGGTGTTTCATGCCAAAACATGCAATACATTATATGCCTGGTGAACAGAGGAGATGGGAAGTAAATGCATATCATACAGATAATGTGGTAAATACGCTTCCTGTTTTTAAAAATAAAGAGACCAAAAACTTAACTCACTCACTATCAGTTAATAAGTGACTCTCTCAGGCACTTTTGTTCAGGGCCCATTCAACATAGTATTGCATTTTGTCAGACATAAAATATCTTTTTTTTGTCTTTTTTCAAACAGGGCCTGGATTGTACCGTTGAAACTGGTAAGTATAATTTAAAATGTTCTTTTATTCTGAAAGCCTTAAAAGACCCATCATTGTTCCACCATCGCCACCTTTTGTGGCTGAGGACAGGGTGGCCAACTGACCCACGAGCCAATACCAATGCACATCCTGAAATACTGACCAGAAGAGGATACCTGTGGAACCTGTGAGGAGAGGCCTGGTCTCTGCTTGTGTACAACAGTTGTGTTCCTGGCTTATAGTACTACATTCAGAAACTGAAGAGTGGCATGTTTTTAAAAGCAATTGCTTTTCCAGTTAGAATTGACTAACAAAGTGGGAAAAATATGTTGTATTTTCTTGCTCATTTCCATGATTAGGTTCCTGTTTGGATTTCAGTTGGCTGAAACCTTCCAACTGGACACCTTCATTTCCCAAGGACCTACAAGTTACTGTAACCAGGAAAGAGAATGCAGCTGGAGTCTTAGAGCCTATGCTGTACATCAGCTGGAAATTGAGAACAGATGGTAAGTGCACAAAAGCAAAAGATTTTTCTTTGAGTGTGGTAGATTTTGGTGAGGTTTGATTACCTTGTGTTATCAGTTTGTCTTGTTGCCTGTAGTTGAATAGGATAGCTGGTGATGGACTGTCACTCTCCAGCCAGCTGCAGCTATTGTCCAGGTGTGATTTTCATCTCCATTAGAAACCGACCTTTTGATCGGACCAGTCAATGCCGGAATTTATGTTCCACTTGAGCCTCCTCCTATCGTTCCTCATCTAATCCATCAATATAACTCTCAATTCCCTTCTTCCTCATTCTTATCTAGCTTCCCCTTAAAAGCAATATACCATTAATTTCAGCTACTCATTATTGTAGTGGGTTCCACATTCTCACACTTTTTAGGTAAAGAAGTTTCTTCTAAACTCTTGGATTTCTCGATGATTATCAAGATGGCCTTTACTTCCCAATAAGTCATTGTATTTTTCCCTCCCACCCGCCATTGTATTTTTTCAGCATTGAAGCTACAAACTTTCTCTGAGGCATTACCCACTCCTCTTGGAAGCATGCTCCATTTCTATTCACCTTTGCAACAAGTGAAAAGATTGAAGAATTTTAAGCAAAAATTATATTCACCGCGTATCAAATTTCCATAGCCTGCTGTGCTCATTTCAATGGTCTCAGATACAGAATACCCAGACTGCTGGAATAAGTCCTAATGTTATCAGTAAAAAAACAGGACAGTTATACATTTTCTTAATCTAATTCTCCGCCTTACATTAGTTTATAAGTAATTTCATTTAATGTCCATACATCAGTAATAACCTTCGTCAGTTCTTTCACTCAATTGTTTAGTACTTTCCAGCATAATGGTTTCTTATTCGTCCATTACTAACCGGACATTATTCCCATTCTAGCTATGACTACTTCCCTGTTTCCTGGATACGCCAGTCATTACTATAAGGGCCACTGTGGAAGTTCCCACTGGCTCACTGCCAAGTTTAAGTAGACATTTGCCCCCGCGTCATACCTAATTTATGCCTGGGTTCCGACCCAACTATTCATAAAATTGCAAAATATATACCCTTACAATAATCTCCCAGATATGAGTCTACTAACCAAGGTTCCCAGGTCTTTGGCTCTTAAACTATTCAACTTTCCCATTATGCCTTTTGGTACCTTGCATTGACTGAAATGTTTAATCACAGTAAAATACTTTGAAAATGCATGTAAAATATCAGCTTATATGTCTTAAACTCATAGTTACTTGCTTTAATTCTCTATCTGCATTCACATGTGAGTAAGTTATCATTCCTCTTCCTACTGTTAGCATTCTGTCTAAACCAAGAGAAATCTAAAATAATCACTTTCATGGACCTTCAAGGAGACTCTTAAAAACAGTAAACTATTTTTCTAAACAGAAGGTCACTAATAGCTATGTTTTCAAAGCTTTTGAATTTAAAAAAAAGTTACTGATAAAGTGATAACTGCTAACTAATAAATGGCAAAGTGTTGTTCCCGGTGAAAAAAACCAACCACTCCCAACGGTGAGGGACTGATAAGATCAGAAGGCAGAAACTCGCTGGTGCAAATTGCATACTCCGGCTTTGAGCAGGTGCCGCTATTCTTGCAGAGGGAATGTGTGGGCACAAAATTGTTCCCCAAGTGTCATTTTGAGTGAGAAAACCGATGTGATTTGCACTGGCTATAGATATATTTTGTATGAGTGTTGAGTTTTGCAATGGTTCTGAATGGGGTCCTAAACATGCCGATGTGCCCGGTTTCACTGAGACCAGGTGCCCATTTAATAAAGGGCACTCCGATCTTAAATTGAAATTGAGGATCCCACTCCCTATGACCTTCGGGGACACATGACCCCATTGAAGGGATGTTTGCCCACCCCCTCCCCTAACAAAGATCGCTGGCGTTGGAACATTGGAACCCTCTCGATGGGTTCGCCATCATCACCCCCCTCTTCATGACCCCTTCCCATCCCCCCCCCCCCCCCACCCCCCCTCCATGAGCCCCCTCATCACTGCACCAGCACCCTGGCAGTGCCAAGTTGGTGCTGCCAGATGGGCAATGCCCAGCCATATCCCCAAACACCGGAGGCTTCAGTGGCCTCCGAGTCCCCCTGGCGTGGCCATCACACCTGGTCTCTGTTTGTGGAGACCAGTGGTGATTCTCTCAAGCACCCCGCTGTGCCCAAGGGCCGGAAAATCCCGGGAGCAGGGATGATCCAGCATCGAACGGACTCAACATATTTCAATACTCATTTAAATATGTTGATCTCGTTCCTGCCCTTTTCGGGTGGGAACCAGATTATGTCCGGGAGCAGTGGTGGGAAGATATTGCTAAGGTTTAGCGCCGGCGCAGAACATGCTAAATAAACCACTCGCCCACAATTCTCTGGCCCTGCTCCACTCTGACCTGTTGTGCGCTGGGTGTGACGTGGGGTGAAAGTTGTGGCCATTATTTTTGTAATAAATTCATTTTCAACTCTATTAATTAAACTGCACCAAGTTGCACTTAACTGTATCAAGGAATTTTTTTATGTACTTGTTTTAAAAATTCTGTTCACACTGCCCAAATGTGCACTCTCCTGGAGGATTTTACGTTTACCAATTTGCAAAATAGTTTGAATGTAAACTCTAGTGGGTGGAAACAAAACACACCTTAGAATGGTAATCTTGGGTGTAATTTGTACTCTGGCCACTGATTACATCAAAGCAGAAACTCTATCCCGCTGTGTTGATTATATCACCCATATATGTGGACTGTGTGACTATGTGATGCACGAGATGCTGACCCTCGGGCCACAATGTGAGAAAAAAAATTACTAGTGCACTGATGCCTCTCACTGTAATGAGTACAAATTTCATCCTGGTTTAATAAAAGCATCCTTAAACCTCCGCACGCTGAATTCAGTTTTGATTTTGCTACACACCTTAACCAGTTTGGTACCTTTGGGTTTTGCAGCCAGTATAAGGTATTCTCAAGGAGTTGCGATCTCTGCGAAAAAGCAGAGCAATGGAGAGGAAAGATGTGTTCAATACCGATTTAATAAGAAGATAAGCAGCCAAGTAAATCCAAGAGGAGAGAAGGTATGTACCACAAAAAGCCCTGTAGATGTTACAGCTCAGGTTTTCTGTGTTTGCATTTTCCATTGCTGACTAAGTCTCGTATGATCTGAAGCCTGTAGGTTGGCAAACACAGCACCAGCCCATGTAGTGCATTAGAGTTGTGAACATAGAGGCTGAGGGCTGTTTGACCACTAAAAACAGACTTCAAGATTTGGGCTGAATATCTGGAATGATGAAGGAAGGGATTTGATGCATGCAGGCCGTGAAACTAAGAAGAAGCCTTTTTGGCTACAGAGGGGGGTGACAGCAGTATAGTGAGAGCTGGAATGGACTCCAGCAGCTGTGACAGTAGCAGAGCAGGAATCTGTCCCAGTGAAAGTGCGACTTTTTAAAATTCAATTTTGAGATGTGTGTGTTGCTTGTAGACCAACATTTATTTGCTCTCCCTACCACTATACTGCCTTCAAAAAATTGGTGCTGAGCTGCCTTATTCAAACTGCTGTTCACATGTTCTCATGATGTTAGAATCGTACGGCGCAGGAAAGACCCTTCAGCACATTATTGGGTACGATATTTCCAGATTTTTAGTCGGTGAGCATGATATCTGTCCATTTGGGATAATGTGTCACTTGCGGGGACAACTTAAGAGGTGCTGATGTTTCTATGCATCTGTGAGCCTTGTCCTTCTCAGTGGTTGAAATTGTGGGTTTGAAAGCTAAAATCGAATGAACTGTCTGTATGGTTAACCCTGGGACCATCTACAGAGCACGTCAATTCCTTCCAAACCAATTACTTTTCCCAGCTAGAACAAGGGCAGCCGACACACAGAAAAACCACCACCTGTAAATTTCCTCCCAGTCTCTCACCCTCCTGACTGGGAACTACATCACCATTACTTCATTGTTGCTGGGTCATAATCCTCAAACACCCTTCCTGATAGCACTGTGGCTGTATCTACGCCATATTGACTGCAACAGTTCAAGGCTCATGCACCCATTGCAAGTAAAGTCCACATCCCAGGAACAAATAAAAAAAAAGGAGTCTGCTGCATGTTTCAGTTGAGCTTTGTGTGTATGACCTATATTTGGGATGATTAAAATTTTGGTTTTTCTGCCATGTATGACATCCTGAACAATGAAAAAGTCTTAACTTAGACAATAGTAGTGAAACAATTAAAGTTGATCTTAGTTGCTTATTCCAGTTTTCATAGAATCCCTACCGTGCAGAAGGAAGCCATTCGGCCCACCGAGTCTGCACCGACCACAATCCCATCCAGGCCCTATTCCCGTAATCCCACGTATTTACCCTGCTAATCCCCCTGATACTAGGATCAATTTAGCATGGCCAATCCACCTAAACCGCACATCTTTGGACTGGATATATAAGTTCTGGATATATAAGGAGTATAGAATCATTTCTGAAAGCAGTTGTTGTTCTTTTGCAGTGGACCTTCTCACTGGAGAGACTTGTGGCAGAACCAGAGCAGACGTACAGGGTTTCTGCATGCAGTTTACCAAGAGCTAACATTGATCAAGACAATGATTGTCCAGCATGCACTTTTACTGTGCCTGGTACGTCTACGCAGTTGCTACTGGCGGTGGTACTACTGAAAAATGTCACCCCTTTTGCTTTCTTCATGTCAAATCCCACAATGTGCCCTTCTTGCATAGATCTCATTGGGTTGTGAATCTCCTGTGGCCAGGTGAACAATCTGCTAAGTCTCTACCAAGACTCGTGCTGAAAGGATGCACATGGTTTGCTCAATAATAACTTTTTGTGAAGTATTTGGTATGTTCTTGAAACTGCACATGGTGCTAGCTGTGAGGAATTACTGATTGCTTAAGCATTAGATTGTTATTAACAGTTATATAGTAGTTGTGGCATTTCAGTTCTACCCTGTTTTGATCTGAACCTCTTGCAAAACAACAACAATTATGTCAATATTCAATTTTTAAACAAAAAATCAGAGACATGTACATTAAACGTAAATTCATTTATTCATAATGTTCAATGTTATTAAGTGTTGGTGGTGAAACTCTTTAATTCTAGGTTAAGAATCAAAACAGAGTAGGCTAATATTCTAGTTAATGGTTAATTCAGTCACTGGGATCAGGATCTTTCCTGAAAATGTTTTGTTTCCTCATTGAAGTTTTTAGAACATAGAACAGTACAGCACAGAACAGGCCCTTCGGCCCACGATGTTGTGTCGAGCTTTGTTTGAAACCCAGATCAAGCTATCCCACTCCCTATCATCCCGAAGTGCTCCATGTGCCTATCCAATAGCTTCTTAAATGTTCCTAAAGTTTCTGACTCCACTATCCCTGCAGGCAGTCCATTCCACACCCCAACCACTCTCTGAGTAAAAAACCTACCTCGGACAGCCTTCCTATATCTCCCACCATGAACCCTATAGTTATGCCCCCTGGTTACCGCTCCATTCACCCGAGGAAATAGTCTTTGAACGTTCACTCTAGCTATCCCCCTCATCATCTTATAAACCTCTATCAAGTCTCCTCTCAACCTCCTCCGCTCCAAAGAGAAAAGCCCAAGTTCCCTCAACCTTTCCTCATAAGACCTACCGTCCAAACCTGGCATTCTGGTAAATCTCCTTTGCACTCTTTCCAGTGTCTCCACATCCTTCTTATAGTGAGGTGACCAGAACTGCACGCAATATTCCAAATGTGGTCTCACCAAGGTCCTATACAGTTGCAGCATAACCCCATGGCTCTTAAACTCAAACCCCCTGTTAATGAACGCCAACACACTACAGGCCTTTTTCATGGCTCTATCCACTTGAGTGGCAACCTTCAGAGATCTGTGAATATGAACTCCAAGATCTCTCTGTTCCTCCACATTCTTCAGAACCCTACCTTTGACCCTGTAACCCACATTCAAATTTGTCCTACCAAAATGAATCACCTCGCATTTATCAGGGTTAAACTCCATTTGCCATTTTTCAGCCCAGCTCTGCATCCTACCTATATCTCTTTGCAGCCTGCAACAGACCTCCACCTCATCCACTACTCCTCCAATATTGGTGTCATCAGCAAATTTACTGATCCACCCTTCGGCCCCCTCCTCCAAGTCATTTATAAAAAATACAAATAGCAGAGGACCAAGCCTGATCCCTGTGGCACTCCGCTGGTAACCGGTTTCCAGTCTGAAAATTTTCCATCCACCACCACCCTCTGCCTTCTGTTAGATAGCCAGTTACCTATCCAATCGGCCAAACTTCCCTCTATCCCACACATCCTTACTTTCTTCATAAGCCGACCATGGGGGACTTTATCAAACACCTTACTAAAATCCATGTATATGACATCAACTGCACTACCTTCATCAACACACTTAGTTACCTCCTCAAAAAATTCTATCAAATTTGTGAGGCAAGACTTGCCCTTCACAAATCCGTGCTGACTATCCCGGATTAAGCTGCATCTTTCTAAATGGTCGTAATTCCTATCCCTAAGGACCTTTTCCATCAACTTGCCGACCACCGAAGTAAGACTAACCAGCCTATAATTACCAGAGTCATTTCTATTCCCTTTCTTAAACAGAGGAACAACATTTGCCACTCTCCAGTCCTCTGGCACCACCCCCATGGACAATGAGGACCCAAAGATCAATGCCAAAGGCTCTGCAATCTCATCCCTTGCCTCCCAAAGAATCCTAGGGTATATTTCATCAGGCCCAGGGGACTTATCAACCTTCAGTTTATTCAAAATTGCTAGTACATCTTCGCTCCGAACATCTACTTCCTCCAGCCTATCAGCCTGTGACATTGTTCCCAGGAGCAGGCTGAGGGTAAGAGAGTGGGTTTGCTAACTGTAATTAATTATTTATTTTTTCAGTTAATTTTGGGTTTAAAATCGGAGGTTGTTTTTTTTTCAAAACCGGAAGTCAGGCCAGGAGTGGCCAGGGGAAGTTTTTGGAGGGTTTAAAAAGGGCTTACCTTGGAGGTTCAGCTTCATTGTTCCCAGGAGCAGGCTGAGGGTAAGAGAGTGGGTTTGCTGACTGTAATTAATTATTTATTTTTTCAGTTAATTTTGGGTTTAAAATCGGAGGTTTTTTTCAAAACCGGAAGTCTGGCCAGGGGAAGTTTTTGGAGGGTTTAAAAAGGGCTTACCTTGGAGGTTCAGCTTCATTGTTCCCAGGAGCAGGCTGAGGGTAAGAGAGTGAGTTTGCTGACTGTAATTAATTATTTATTTTTTCAGTTAATTTTGGGTTTAAAATCGGAGGTTTTTTTCAAAACCGGAAGTCAGGCCAGGAGTGGCCAGGGGAAGTTTTTGGAGGGTTTAAAAAGGGCTTACCTTGGAGGTTCAGCTTCATTGTTCCCAGGAGCAGGCTGAGGGTAAGAGAGTGGATTTGCTGACTGTAATTAATTATTTATTTTTTCAGTTAATTTTGGGTTTAAAATCGGAGGTTTTTTTCAAAACCGGAAGTCAGGCCAGGAGTGGCCAGGGGAAGTTTTTGGAGGGTTTAAAAGTGCACCAAAGTATACAGCGGGCAACATCGTAGCGGGCAGCAGAGTGAGTGGGAAGTTGAGTGAGCTGTCAGGGCTTTGGCTCACAGGGCTTGGACGAGCAGGGGTGAGTTTTTGTTTCCTTACACTCTTATTAACTTTTCACTGTCTTACTTGACATAAAGTGTCCAGTATGAGTGTGAAACCAATGTGTTGTTCCCAGTGTAGGATGTGGGAGGTCCTGGAGGCATCTGGCCTCCCGGACATCCACATCTGTGAGGGGTGTGTCGAGCTGCGGTTCCTGAGAGACCGTGTTAGGGAGCTGGAACTACAACTCGAGGATCTTAGGCTGATGAGGGAGAATGAGGAGGTGATAGACAAGAGCTATCATCAGGTGGTCACACCAGGGCCACGGGAAGAGGCCAAGTGGGTGACGGCCAGGAAGGGTAAGGCTAGGGTGGTTGAGAGCACCCCGGTGGATTTGCCCCTGCACAACAAGTACTCCTGCTTGAGTACTGCTGGGAGGGACAGCCCGCCTGGGGGAAGCAGCAGTGGCCGTGTCTCCGCAGTGGAGTCCAGCCCTGTAACTCAGAGGGCTAAGGAAAAGAGGAGGAAGGCGGTATTAATCGGGGACTCGATGGTGAAGGGGACAGACAGGCGTTTCTGCGGAGGTAGGCGGGATTCTCGCATGGTGGTCTGCCTCCCTGGGGCCGGGATCCAGGATGTCGCTAGTCGCGTCCCGGAAATCCTGAGGTGGGAGGGAGAGGAGCCTGAGGTAGCGGTACATATTGGTACCGCTGATGTGGGTAGGAAGGGAGAAGGGGTCATGAAAAGGGAGTACAGGGAATTAGGGAGACAGCTGAGAAAGAGGAAAGCAAAGGTAGTAATCTCAACATTACTGCCTGTGCCACGGGAAGGTGAGGGCAGGAATGGAGTGAGGTGGAGGATGAATGTGTGGCTGAGGGACTGGTGCAGGGGGCAGGGATTCAGGTTCCTGGACCATTGGGACCTCTTTAGGGGCAGGGGTGATCTGTATACAAAAAACGGGTGGAACTTGAATCACACGGGGACCAATATCCTGGCCGGTAGGTTGGCTAAGGCTACTGGGGAGAATTTAAACTAGATAGGTTGGGGGGAGGGGAGCTAGAAGAGTTGACTGGGATCAAGGAACTAATTGATGGGGGGGAGGATGCAGGGGTAAGGGGAATTACAAAATTAATGGGAGAGGAGAGGGTGCAAGTGAATGAAGGCGGTAATTTAGATAAGGGAGTAGAGGGAGAGGGTGTTCGCGACTCATCAAAGCGGGTCCAGATAAAAGCTGGAATAAGGACACTTTGCCTGAATGCACGAAGCATTCGGAACAAGGTGAATGAGTTGATGGTGCAAATCAGCACAAGTGGGTACGATCTAGTGGCCATTACAGAAACGTGGCTGAAAGGTGACCAGGACTGGGAGATGAATATCCAGGGGTATCAGGCGTTTAGGAAGAATAGACAGGAAGGAAAAGGTGGTGGGGTCGCGCTATTAATAAGAGATAATATCAGGGTAGTACTGAGGGATGACATAGGCTCTGAGGAACAAAACGTGGAATCATTATGGGTAGAGATGAGGAATAGTAGAGGGAGAAAGACACTAGTAGGTGTGGTATATAGGCCCCCAAATAATAATGTTGAGGTAGGGAGGGCTGTAAACAAGCAGATAAGGGATGCGTGTAAAAACGGAACGGCAATAATCATGGGGGACTTCAACATGCACATTGACTGGCAGACTCAAGTCGGTAAGGGTGGAATGGAGGAAGAGTTCTTAGAATGCTGTCGGGATAGTTTCCTTGAACAGCATGTTACGGAACCGACGAGGGAACGAGCTATTTTGGATCTGGTATTGTGTAACGAGGTAGGTAGAATTAAGGATCTTATTGTGAAGGACTCTCTTGGGTCTAGTGACCACAATATGGTCGAATTTCTGATTCAGATGGAAGAGGAGAAAGTTTGGTCTCAAACCAGTGTCCTCTGTTTGAACAGAGGGAAATATGATAGGATGAGGGATGAATTGGCTAAGGTAGACTGGGAGAGCAGGCTGGCAGGTAGGATAGCTGAGGAACAGTGGAGGATTTTTAAGGAGATCCTTTTCAGTTCTCAGCAAAAATATATTCCAGCAAAAAACAAGGATTGTAAGAAAAGGGAGAACCAGCCGTGGATAACGAAGGAAATAAAGGAGAGTATTAAAATAAAAACAGCTGCGTACAGAGTGGCCAAAAATAGTGGAGAAACAAGTGATTGGGAAAAATTTAAGAAACAACAAAGAGACTAAGAAAGCGATAAAGAAAGGAAGGATAGACTATGAAGCTAGGCTAGCAATTAATATAAAAAATGATAGTAAAAGTTTTTATAAATATATAAAAAGGAATAGAGTGGCTAGAGTGAATGTTGGACCCTTGGAGGACGAGAGGGGGGAGTTAATAGTGGGAAATGAGGATATGGCTGAGTCTTTAAATACGTTTTTTGTGTCGGTCTTCACGGTGGAGGACACAAATAGTTTGCCAAATATTAACGATAGAGGGTTGGCAGCAGGAGAAATACTTAATACGATTAATGTTACCAGAGAGGCAGTGCTGGGTAGACTAATGGGACTGAAGGTGGACAAGTCCCCGGGTCCGGATGGAATGCATCCCAGGGTATTGAAAGAAATGTCAGAGGTAATAGTGGATGCGTTAGTGATTATTTATCAAAACTCGTTGCATTCTGGGGTAGTGCCGGTTGATTGGAAAACGGCTAATGTTACGCCGCTGTTTAAAAAAGGAAGGAGACAAAAGGCGGGTAACTATAGGCCGGTCAGCTTAACGTCTGTAGTAGGGAAAATGCTGGAATCCATTATTAAAGAGGAGATAGCAGGGCATCTGGATAGAAATGGTTCGATCAATCAGACGCAGCATGGATTCATGAGGGGAAAGTCGTGCTTGACGAACATGTTGGATTTTTATGAAGATGTGACTAGGGCGGTTGATGGAGGAGAACCGGTGGATGCGGTGTTTTTGGATTTCCAAAAGGCGTTTGATAAGGTGCCCCATAAAAGGCTGCTGAAGAAGATTAGGGCACACGGAGTTGGGGGTAGTGTGTTAAAGTGGATTGGGGACTGGCTATCCGACAGGAAGCAAAGAGTCGGAATAAATGGGTGTTTTTCCGGTTGGAGGAAGGTAACTAGTGGCGTGCCGCAGGGATCGGTACTCGGGCCGCAACTGTTTACCATTTATATAGATGATCTGGAGGAGGGGACGGAGTGTAGGGTAACGAAGTTTGCAGACGACACAAAGATAAGTGGAAAAGTGAATCGTGTGGAGGACGGAGAAGATCTGCAGAGAGATTTGGACAGGCTGAGTGAGTGGGCGAGGATATGGCAAATGGAGTATAACGTTGATAAATGCGAGGTTATACACTTTGGAGGAAATAATAACAAATGGGATTACTATCTCAATGGAAACAAATTAAAACATGCTACCGTGCAAAGGGACCTGGGGGTCCTTGTGCATGAGACGCAAAAGCCCAGTCTGCAGGTACAACAGGTGATCAAGAAGGCAAATGGGATGTTGGCCTATATTGCGAGGGGGATAGAATATAAAAGCAGGGATGTCTTGATGCACCTGTACAGGGCATTGGTGAGGCCGCAGCTGGAATACTGTGTGCAGTATTGGTCCCCTTATATGAGGAAGGATATATTGGCATTGGAGGGAGTGCAGAGAAGGTTCACCAGGTTGATACCGGAGATGAGGGGTTTGGATTATGAGGAGAGGCTGAGGAGATTGGGTTTGTACTCGTTCGAGTTTAGAAGGATGAGGGGGGATCTTATGGAGACTTATAAGATAATGCGGGGGCTGGATAGGGTGGAGGCGGAGAGATTCTTTCCACTTAGTAAGGAAGTTAAAACTAGAGGACACAGCCTCAAAATAAAGGGGGGTCGGTTTAAGACAGAGTTGAGGAGGAACTTCTTCTCCCAGAGGGTGGTGAATCTCTGGAATTCTCTGCCCGCTGAGGTGGTGGAGGCTACCTCGCTGAATATGTTTAAAGCGCGGATGGATGGATTCCTGAGCGGTAAGGGAATTAAGGGTTATGGGGATCAGGCGGGTAAGTGGTACTGATCCACGTCAGATCAGCCATGATCTTATTGAATGGCGGGGCAGGCTCGCGGGGCTAGATGGCCTACTCCTGCTCCTATTTCTTATGTTCTTATGACACCCTCTCTTCCTCAAAAACATGGCCCCTCTCCTTGGTGAACACCGAAGAAAAGTATTCATTCATCACCTCGCCTATCTCTTCTGACTCCATGCACAAATTCCCACTGCCGTCCTTGACCGGTCCCAACCTCACCCTGGTCATTCTTTTATTCCTCACATAAGAGTAAAAAGCCTTGGGGTTTTCCTTGATCTCATAGTTTACTTTCTTTCACCGATATGGAATAGACTATTTCCAGAGATTTTAGAGTCAGTGCTTGAGTGGATTGGATTTAGCGATTTAGAAAGTTTGAGATTAAGTTAACAAGTGACAGGGAAGATTCACATGTATCGTCCAATCTTGTAGTAATTTTGCAAATGCAATTGTAATATATGAGCACCATCTTTCAATCTAGCTTCTGTGTTGCATTTATGCAAGCAAGTATCTCAAATAGCTATGATTAACAGAGAGAGAAATGCGGAATAGGAATTGAGAGAGAGCGCAGATGTCCACATTTCTTTCGCCGAGTGATTAATCAGAATGAAAAGTTTTGAATGATACTTGATGGGAGCAGACTCCCAGATGAGGGGAATCCCAAGTGTAGTCCTTTTAAGGCCCAGTTGTGAATTGAATGCAGGCAACTAAGTTCAGTATAACAGCATTTTGTTTCCATTTTGCAAAGTTTCAGAGCAGTTTATAATTTGCTTTTATCCTGGTAGTGGGCAAGCTAATGTGAATATATTTTTTGCAGATTGTAAGGATGACCTAATCAAGTACACAGAGATCTGCAAACGTAGAGGTGAGTGAAGTTTACTTCAAAGTTCACTTGGCAAATTTGCACTTGCTCCACTTCTCTCCCCCCCCCCCCGCCCCCCCTGCACCTCTCTCATCTTCTACCTCACCTACTCTTTCCCCCCCCCCCCCCCACTTCTTATCCTCTTTTCATCCTATCTCTGCTCTCTAGCCACTAATTTAAAAAAATCACAAATGTTTGTCATACTAAAGCTGTGCAGGATCGACCCAGAAAATATCTTGAGGCTGGGGTCCTAACTCAAATGAAGGTCCGTCCCATAATGTCTGATTACAGTAATTTGCTCAATATTATGGTCATTGCTTGGTCGGGGATGTAGGTCAAACAGGGCAGGGCGAAAAGACATGGGGGAATTTGGATTTTGGCAATATCACATATAGTAACTAGTTATTTGGCAGATACTTTTATTGAGAAAGGTTTTGTTATTTTCTCACTGTCTGCATTTACTGCCAACAGGGAGTGTATGGAACCCCAATATCACATACATCAAAAGTGAGATGATGACAACCATCTTCTTCCAGGCTGGAAAGTACGCGGACAAATACAATGTCTGTTTGCGTAGTCATGGTTCAGATGACAAGCTCTGTGATCAACTATGTATCTTGAAGGTAAAATTTTGCGCTGGTTTTTATGATGCCTTTGCATTTATTTTAACACAATCAGAAGATTTGTTTGCAAAAAGAAAAGCTTTAGATTTTCAAATTCTAGAATGGGGAGAGTATGTATAGATATCCAAAATTGCTCAATCAGTATCTGAAAAGATAAAAGATTGGTTAGTGTTTCAGATGAAGACCTTACATCATAAATTAGCCTGTCTTTTTTCCTTTGGTTATAATGACCGGAATTTGCTGGCCTTTCTCGCCGGTGAGATCTTCCAGTTCCGCTGCCGGCGACACCCAGTTCGGGTTTCCTGGTTAACAGTAGCGGGAAATGGAAATCTCTCTCCGCCATGGCAGGTTGGTTCCGCTACTGCAGGCCACGCCATCGGGGCGCGGAAAATCCTGCCATTTGTATTTACAGTTGTTTTCCCTTTGCAAAAGATTTACTTATTTAGTAGGAGCAATGGTCTAAAGATGTGGTGATTTCTCTTTTCTCCAACAGTGCTAGTATTACTGATCTTCATTTGATAAGTTAGCTTGTGTTTATCTCTGCAGTTGATTCAATGGTTCTGTTGCACTTTATCAGCTCAATGAAATACTCTGCTTGTCAATCTGCCAGCATAAAATAAAATTTGAAATAAAATTACCTCTTGATTCCACTGTAAATATGTAGTTGTGTAGAATGTTATTTTTAATATTTATTTTTAATTATTATTATGTAGAATGTTATTTTTTTTTAAACTTCAAGATTTGTCATGGATGAAAGAGTATTCTGATAGTCACACCATATTCCTAATTCAGATTCATAATTTTTAATTTCAAGTTCAACTATTACCAAATTCCATTCATTTATTTTGAACATGTTCCAGCCACCTAGAAGAGAATTAAGGACAACTGAGAATCCCTTTTTAGTGAAGTGTTTAATTAAATAATGTTTGACCCTTTTTTGCATCTGGGGACAAGGAACCAGAATCATGGTGATATCATGTACATGTGATCTTGTATATTTTGACAGAACTTTAACTTTCACTCAGGTGAGTAGGCCATTCAGCCCCTCACACCTGTTTTGTTACTTAATGAGATAATGACTAATCTGTAACATTTGCTACTCATGAAGACATTGCTCTTTAAGCAACTTTGGGATGGAGTTAACCATGGATAAAGTTTAATTATTTTTGTGAGGCAGGTGAGATTATAGAACCCCTACAGTGCCAACCCTCCAAAAGAGCAGCTTACCCAGCCCCCCTTCAAAACAGTCATCCAAGGCTGGAATCGAACTTGGGTCTCTGGCACTGAGAAGCAGCAGTGCTAACCACTGTATCAATATGCTTGTGCCTATGATTGGAGCATTATATCCTTTTTCCAGAAAACACAATGGAAGGTCTAGAGATGACAGCAACTCTGGAAATACATGAAACTTTGAATGAAGGATCTTACTCTAGTCTTATTTTTGTAGAAGGGACCTGAACAAAGAGTCAATGTAACCTTTTCCACTGAAAACTGGATGCAAAGCTGCAAGGTTTATAATATTGAGGTAAGAAATTTCAGAGATCCACTCAATATTTTTGGGTTGAATGTGCTCCCTAATCTCAGTATAAAATGCAACTCGGGTTTAATAAACTCAATGAAAATTTGCTCTGTCAATCTGAAATTGAATTTTTTTGTAAGGGGGCAATGCTTGAATCTGATTGTAAATTATATCATTTTTCATGAGATTTGATGTTTTATCTGCCTGTCAAACATTAACTCCAAGCGGAGGGCCTAAGTTTTGTTTTTTTGGTTTAATATTGAAATTTAATACTTAAACTCAGGATCTTCAATCTTGCGTGGTCCAGGGGATCACTCAAAGCCGCTTATGGTGGATACTTCTGGGGCTAGCTCAGGATTTTCTATGGAAATGGCCCAGTGGCCAGTTCAGGGTCCAGGGTCCAATTTCCATGTTCTCCTCAGGAAGTCTTTCCATTTCTTCTTCAATGGCTGTGGGGATTCTGTTGAGGAACCCATCTGGCAACTTTGATCTGAGGCCGCATTGTGGTTTGTTTCCAATGCGTGCTTGGTGAGGAGCCATATATAGCCTCATGGTAACTGCCATTCATTACCCACTGAACAAAACAGACAGCATAGCTCCACTGACAACAGTTGTCAGGCATCTAGGCCATTAGCTTCAGCTTCATATCACCATTACTCGTTACCACAGAACCTTGACTCTGGAGATGTCTGGTGCACCGCTTGACCAACACCATTTTTTCCCAGAGTGTTGCCAGTACTGTGAACTTTCTTCCTGTTATCTGACTGAAGGTTATGTCTTTCTCCCTTAGACAGTCCCTCGGAGTTGATGAGTCGACTTGCTTCCACAATAAAAATGAGTTCTTAGGTGCCTGAGGAATCCAATGTGCAACCTATAGTCTGGAGTGGTTAGAGGAGCAAGTGGGTGGGGTGGCTCGGTTGCCACATGCTTCTTTTGCTAACAACACTTGGCTTCAGCTTGCTCTCAGCGATGAAACTGGAGGTGTTCAGCTCCTTCCCGGATGCTTTTCCTCCACTTTGGACAGTCTTGAGCTAGGAATTCCCAGGTGTCAGTGGGAATATTGCACGTTTTCAAGAAGACTTTGATGGTGTCCTTTAAGTGTTTCCTCTGCCCTCCTGGAGTTTGCTTGCTGTGTTGAAGCTCCGAGTAGAGTGCTTATTTTGTGAGTCTCATGTCAGGGATGCCAACAAGGTGGCCCACCCAGCGGAGCTGATCGAGTGTGGTCAATACTTCGGTGCTAGGTATGTTGACCTCAGCGACCATACTGACATTGGTGCACCTATACTGCCAATGAATTTGCAGGATCTTGTGGAGGCAGCGCTGTTGGTATTTATCCAGGGTTTAGAGGTGCCTTTTGTACATAGTCCGTGCCTCTGAATCACGTAGGAGAGCGGATGTCATTGCTGCTCCGTGAACTTGGTGCTGGATCTGATGTCCTGGTCTTCAAACACTCATTTCCTCAGGCAACTAAGGGTTTTGCTGGGACACTGAAGGTGGTGTTGAATCTCGTTGTCAATGTCCGTTCTTGTTGACAGGCTGCCATGAGATAGAAAGCGGTCCATGTTGTTCAAGGCCTTGTAATGGATTTTGATAACTGGGGGACAGTGCTCTGTGACAGGGACAGGACCTTTGTCTTACTCTGTTCTTGGCCAGCTATGACCTTGGACACTTAGGCTGTGGGTGGTGTGGTCTTGACTGCACTAAAGAAAGCTTGCACATCATGGTTGTCAGCTAACTGCTGGATCTCCTGCGCTTTCACCAACCACCACCTGTTCTTTAGGTTGCAGATTTTTTCCTGGACCTCGGCCTTCAGTCATCTGCAGAGCTGCTCCTTTGCTGTTGAGTTGAGTTGAGTTGGGTTGCAGTTTCAGGTTCAGAAAAGCTTTGCAGCTCATCAGCAACTGGACCTCCTGGTTGTTCTCATCGAACCAACCTTTGTTTTCCCCGTCAAATGACCAGGCATCTCTTCACAGGTGCTGATTATGGTGGCCTTGAGTGCCGACCATGCGCTGTGGACACACCCGCACTGCTCTACATTGGGTTCGCACCCTCCTCCTGCACTGCTCCACTCCGGGTTCATTTGCCCTCCTTTCTGCTTTGCCCTGGGTTCGCCAATCTCCTCATGTGCTGCTCCACACTAGGTTTGCAACCCTCCTCTGCACTGCTCCTGACTGGGTTTATTGCCCTCCTCCCGCTCTCCTCTATTCTGGGTCCGTCTCCATTCTCCACACTGGGCCCGTCATCTTCCACACCTCCTGGGGGACAGTAAAGTTCAGCCCAATAACACAACACGTGCTCTGAATTGCAATGAACACGATTTGATTTGATTTATTATTGTCACATATGTTAGTATGCAGTGAAAAGTATTGTTTCTTGCACGCTACACAGACAAAGCATACCGTACATAGGGGAGGAAAGGAGAGAGTGCAGAATGTAGTGTTACAGTCATAGCTAGGGTGTCGAGAAAGATCAACTTAATGCGAGGTAGGTCCAAACAAAACTCTGAAAAGCAGGGAAGAAGCTGTTTTTGAGTCAGTTGGAATGTGATCTCAGACTTTTGTATCTTTTTCCCGACAGAAGAAGGTAGAAGAGAGAATGTCTGGGGTGCGTGGGGTCCTTGATTATACTGGCTGCTTTTCCAAGGCAGTAGAAAGTGTAGACAGTATCAATGGATGGGAGGCTGGTTTGAGTGATGGACTGGGCTTCATTCACGACCCTATGTAGTTTCTTGTGGTCTTGGACAGAGCAGGGGCCATACCAAGCTGTGATACAACCAGAAAGAATGCTTCCTATGGTGCATCTGTAGAAGTTGGTGAGAGTTGTAGCGGACCTGTCAAATTTCCTTAGTCTCCTGAGAAAGTAGAGGCATTGGTGGGCTTTCTTAACTATAGTGTCCACATGGAGGGACCAAGACAGGTTGTTGGTGATCTGGACCCCTAAAAACTTGAAGCTCTCGACCGTTTCTACTTCGTCCCCATTGATGTAGGCAGGGGTATAACCTCCACTATGCTTCCTGAAGTCGATGACAATCTCCTTTGTTTTGTTGACTTTGAGGGAGAAGTTATTGTCGTCGCACCAGCTCACCGGATTCTCCATCCGGAATTCTCCCAAAAGAATTCTACGTGATGAACTTGCAGGAAAACTGGAGTGATTCACGCTGGTTTTTTCAGTGGTAGTTCAGAGATTAATCTCCTATGTTCTGTGCACTGCAGAGGCCACCACCGTGAATATTATTAAATTTCAAGGAGCGGGGCCGATTCCCACCCGAGAGGTTGAAACCAGCGGGCCTCTGCACATGCGCATGTCCCTGAATTGTCAGCATCCCGTTCGCTGGCCAGCTAAATTGCTGGTGAGCCCGGGACCCCTGCAGTGCTGCCCCCCATGGCCTGATCCCAGTCTGACTCCCCACCCCCACTGATTGCCCCCTAAGCCCCCCCCCCCCCCGGGCACTGCCTCATGCCCGATGGCAGTGCCAAGGTGCCCCTGGCTAACTTTACCCCTCCCCCCACTGATCGCTGGCCTCCCTCCTGCCGCAACCAATCCTGTCTGCAGTGTGGCAGCGGGACCCCCCACCGCCCCCTAAGCCCTGCTCCCTGGGCACTGCCATAGGTGTCTTTGTTATCTAAGTGTTCCAGGGTTGAGTGTAGGGCCAGGGAGATGGCATCTGCTGTGGATGAATACTTTGCATCGGTATTCACGAAGGAGAGGGGCGTGTTAACCGGGAGTGTCTCGGAGGGAGGTGTTGACCCGTTAGAGAAAATCTCCATTACAAGAGAGGAAGTGTTAGGTTTTTTAGGGAACATTAAAACTGACAAAACCCCAGGGCCTGATGGCATCTATCCTCGACTGCTCAGGGAGACGAGAGGTGAAATTGCTGGGCCTCTGACGGAAATCTTTGTCGCTTCTTTGGACACGGGTGAGGTCCCTGAGGATTGGAGGATAGCGAATGTGGTCCCGTTGTTTAAGAAGGGTAGCAGGGATAACCCAGGAAATTATAGGCCGGTGAGCTTGACGTCCGTGGTAGGGAAGTTGTTGGAGAGGATTCTTAGAGACAGGATGTATGTGCATTTAGAACGGAACAATCTCATTAGTGACAGACAGCATGGTTTTGTAAGAGGGAGGTCGTGCCTTACAAATTTGGTGGAGTTTTTTGAGGAAGTGACAAAAACGGTTGATGAAGGAAGGGCCGTGGATGTCGTCTATATGGATTTCAGTAAGGCATTTGACAAAGTCCCACATGGCAGGTTGGTTAAGAAGGTTAAGGCTCATGGGATACAAGGAGAAGTGGCTAGATGGGTGGAGAACTGGCTTGGCCATAGGAGACAGAGGGTAGTGGTCGAAGGGTCTTTTTCCGGCTGGAGGTCTGTGACCAGTGGTGTTCCGCAGGGCTCTGTACTGGGACCTCTGCTATTTGTGATATATATAAATGATTTGGAAGAAGGTGTAACTGGTGTAATCAGCAAGTTTGCGGATGACACGAAGATGGCTGGAATTGCGGATAGCGAAGAGCATTGTCGGGCAATACAGCAGGATATAGATAGGCTGGAAAATTGGGCGGAGAGGTGGCAGATGGAGTTTAATCCGGATAAATGCGAAGTGATGCATTTTGGAAGAAATAATGTAGGGAGGAGTTATACAATAAATGGCAGAGTCATCAGGAGTATAGAAACACAGAGGGACCTAGGCGTGCAAGTCCACAAATCCTTGAAGGTGGCAACACAGGTGGAGAAGGTGGTGAAGAAGGCATATGGTATGCTTGCCTTTATAGGACGGGGTATAGAGTATAAAAGCTGGAGTCTGATGATGCAGCTGTATAGAACGCTGGTTAGGCCACATTTGGAGTACTGCGTCCAGTTCTGGTCGCCGCACTACCAGAAGGACGTGGAGGCATTGGAGAGAGTGCAGAGAAGGTTTACCAGGATGTTGCCTGGTATGGAGGGTCTTAGCTATGAGGAGAGATTGGGTAGACTGGGGTTGTTCTCCTTGGAAAGACGGAGAATGAGGGGAGATCTAATAGAGGTATACCAGATTATGAAGGGTATAGATAGGGTAAACAGTGGGAAGCTTTTTCCCAGGTTGGAGGTGACGATCACGAGGGGTCACGGGCTCAAGCTGAGAGGGGCGAAGTATAACTCAGACATCAGAGGGACGTTTTTTACACAGAGGGTGGTGGGGGCCTGGAATGTGCTGCCAAGTAGGGTGGTGGAGGCAGGCACGCTGACATCGTTTAAGACTTACCTGGATAGTCACATGAGCAGCCTGGGAATGGAGGGATACGAACGATTGGTCTAGTTGGACCAAGGAGCGGCACAGGCTTGGAGGGCCAAAGGGCCTGTTTCCTGTGCTGTACTGTTCTTTGTTCTTTGTTGCGGCAATGGGCAAACTGTGGTGGATCCAGGCATTCTGGGAGGCAGGAATTGATTTGTGCCATGACTAACCTTTTAAAACACTTCATAATGGTGGATGTCAGAGCCACCGGAGGATCGTCATTAAAGCAGGCTGCATTGCTTACACATAATCCTTTTGCTCCCTTTGTATGAATGTATACCACTTCCAGCATATGTAAATGAGCCATGTTACAAATTTAAATAATTACGTTAAATTGGCTTAGTGCAACTAGCAGCGCACTTGGATTGTTCAGAAAGTGCTGCCCAACCGCAGAATCACATCTAACATGGTCATCTTTGTGAAGCTGGTAACGTATTAGAAATGGTGCACTTGTATCTACGGGCATCACTGCAGATTCTACGCTATTGCAGATGTGACACAATTTTATCATACCTCCTGAGTTGGAAATGTAAACTGACAAGCACATTCTAATTTGCAGAGTTCCTGACCATAAAATTAAGTGGTAAGTCTGAAGGATATGTGGTGGATTTTTAATTATTGTTTGAAATTTGTGGCCTTGATCTGGATACTACCCCACCTTCCAGCAGAACACTATTTGCATGGTGCATGCCAAAGTAGTGCATCATCTGACTTACTGTGAACAATATCATGAGATCAGAACAAAGAACGGTGGGTCAATAGGACAACCCCAGTATAAATTTCCCCATCCTAGTAATCTATTAACAAAACTAAACCTGTAATTAAAATCCAACACATTAACCAATTTGCTGCTACATAAAAGTAAGTTTTGAGAACACTGTAGCTGCCATGCAAGCAAGTTTCTGGCACCCATTTGGGAAAAGGAGGAAAACCAGTCTGATTGTGAATTAATCTGTTGGGACCAACCAGCTCCGATTTGCTTTCAAAAGCTAAACTAACCCAATTTGTGACTTTAAAGACATATCAATTGCTACAGAATTATGCATTCTGTGCTGCCTGGGTATAGACATTATAGATCAGGTGATTCTGTCAAAGCTTACCATCATGTCATTTGTAAGTAGTATCATTGCAATAGGTTTTCCTGCTTTTCCCCCTCAATGATCCCAAAAGCTATTGAGAAATACTTTTTAGCAAGTCTTCAGCTGAGTTTTAAGAGACTTTAGCCTTTTTAAAAAATGAAACTAGGAGTTTTCCTATGGTGTAAAATTGGCAGGGACTGATGAAAGGCACAAAATGTCAACATTTGCAAGAGAAAGAAATTTGATAAATTTCTATTTGTCCTTGATCTCATTGGCACCTATAAATCTTCAGATTTATTTCATTACGCACCCTGATACAGCTCACTAGTCTATCCCTTTGAACTTTGGTCAGCTTGGACACATGTCTGGCCCTTTGTTTTGCCTACCTTTGCTCCATGTTGCTGGAGCTTGTTTTGCCATTCTATTAGATTATGGTTAATCTGTAACCCTGAATTCCATTCATTTGACTTTGTTCCATCATCTTTGGTGTCCTTACCCATCAAAAGCCTCCATCTTCAAAATTTCAGTTTGGCATTTACTGTCTCTTGGAGGAGTGAATTGTACTTCTTCACTGCTCTTTGCATGAATGGATTTAATTTCTCAATGACCTAACTCAAATTTTAAGATTATGCCCTCTGCTGCTTCAATCCCCACCAGATTAAATGGTTTCTCTGTATCCACACTTAAAAGATCTTGATTATGATAACCAATCAACCACCTATTAAGCCATCAACTTGAAGTCTTACCTCATGAAATAACACTTTGAGCCCTTTCTTTGATGAAAGGTCATCTCAACCTGAAAGGTTAACTCTGTTTCTCTCCACAAATGCAATATGACCTGCTAATTATTTCCAGCACTACTAATTTCAAAAAAGCTTTAAGGCTGCTTCATTTTTAAAATTTATGCTTTCATGGGATGTGAATGTCACTGTCTGGGCCAGCATTTATTGTCCATCCCTAATTGCCCTTGAAAGGGTGGTGGTGAGTCAACTTCTTGAACTGGTGCAGTCCGTGCAGCGTAGGTACATCCACAGTTAGGAAGGAAGCTCCAAGATTTTGACCAAATAACAGTGAAGGAATGGCAATAATTCCAAAACAGGGTGGAGTGTAGCTTCGTGGTATTCCCATGCATTTGCTGCCCTTGTCCTTCCAGGTGGTTGGAGATCATAGGTTTGAAAAGTATTGTTGATGGAGTCTTGGTGAATTGCTGGAGTGTATCTTGTAGATGATACATATTACTGCCACTGTGCAGTGGTGCTGGAGGGTGTGATGATATTGTGGCTTTAAGAAATATATCCTGTTTCTTTTGAGGAGTATGTTTAAAATTCAGCTGTTTTACATGGTGCTGATTTGTAAAAACAGGCAGCTCGCATGCTGAGAATGCAGGCTAATGATTGATTTTAACTAGGGATGTGTTTATGTTAACCTGAGTTAATGCATTTTTGTTTATTTTCTTTTTCCCCTGGGATTTCAGTGTAGGGTTTTGGTTAGGTTGTTTGTTAGACAGTCATGTGCTTGATGGGAAGAGCTAAGCTTGCAGGGGAAACACACAGTTATATTTTATTTTAAAACTGGCAGCTTCAGCCTGTTGAAAGAAGCAAGAGGTGTCTCTTTCTCTCTCTCTGAAGGCTGCTGTCTTGGGACCTGATTTGAGAAACAGGTCACTCTGTCTGTCTCTCTCTCTCTCTCTCCAGATGTGTTCTGGAGGCTCAAGGACTGGTAACCTACATATCGGCATGTAAGCCTGTTTGGTGCCTGATTTTGAAAAGGAATTTTAAGTCTATTGGAGGAATATTGCTAGAATTGGAACTAATAGAGACAGGTTAGCAGTTAAGAATTGTATCTTGCCATGTTTAAGTATTTCAATTGGTAAACATTAAGCTAATTCATTCATTATAGTTAGGCTATATTGTTAAAATAAAGTCTGTTTTGATAAAAGCTTCCTAGTGTGTCAATAGAATCACACCCTGGAGTGAAACACATCCTCTCACTAATGTCAAAATAGAAAAACCTTTTGGGGTCTAGCCAGGCTTCAAAACGTACTTTGGGATTTCTGCTCTGATACCCTTACAAAGGAGTTTAAGGTGATGAATGGGATGCCAATCAAGCGGGCTGCTTTGTCTTGGATGATGTCAAGCTTCTTGAGTGTTGTTAGAGCTGCACTCATCTCAGCAAGTGGAGTATTCCACCACATTGCTGACTTGTGCCATGTAGATTGTAGATAGATTTTAGGGAATTGGGAGGTGAGGTACTCGCCACAAAATCCCCAGCACTTGTAGCCACAGTATTTTTATGGCTGGTCCAGTTCAGTTTCTGGTCAATGATAACTCCCCAGGAACTTGATAGTAGTAGATTCAGTGATGCCATTGAACGTCAAGGGGAGATAATTACATTTTCTTTTGTTAGAGATGGTCAATGCCTGGCACTTATTTGGCATGAATCTTATTTGCCACTTAGCTGCACAAGCATTAGTGTTGGGTACAGGTTTTGCTGCATATGGACACTGACTGCTTCAGAATCTGAAGATTGATGAATGGTGCTGAACATTGTGAAGTCATCAGCGACATCCCCATTTCTAACCTGATGATAGAGGGAAGATCGTTGATGAAGCAGCTGAAGATAGTTGGGCTCAGGACTCTAATCTGAAGAATTCCTGCAGCAATGTCCTGGGACTTCAGATGTTTGATCACAGCCATCTTCCTTTGTGCTAGATATGACTCTAATCAATGGAGAGTTCACCCCGATTCCCATTGACTCCAGTTTTGCTATTGACTGAGCATGGCATTATGATGCCATGCTCAGTCAAATGGTGCCTTAATGTCAAGGGCAATCACTCTCGCCTCCCCTCTAGAGTTCAGCTCTTTTGTCCACATTTAGACCAAGGCTCATAATATGTTCAGGAGCTGAGTGGCTCTGGCAGAACCCAACTGAGTGTCAGAGAGCATGTTATTGGTGAGGAAGTGTTGCTTGATAGCACAATCAATCATACCTTCCATCACTTTGCAGATGTTTGAGTGTAAACCAAAGGGATGGTAATAGGTCTAATTGCATTTCTCCTCCATTTTATTTACAGGACATACATGGACCATTTTCCACATTGCTCGGTTAATGCCAGTATTATAGCTGTACTGGAACAACCTACCTGGGGTGCAGCCAGTTCTGGAGCATAAGTTTTAAGTACTATAATCGGAATGTTGTCAGAGTTTATAGCCTTTGCAGTATATCCAGCACTGTTTCTTGATGTCACATGGAATGAATCAAATTGGCTGAAGACTGGCAGGAGGAGGAGGCCAAGATGGATCCCCCATAGGGGCAGAAACCAGCCATTTGGCCCTTCAAGCCTGCTCAGCTATCCAATAAGATTATGGCTGATCTGGTCGTAGTCTCAGCTCCAATTTGCTTCAAGGTTTGCTGTACTTGCATGTCCTCCATTATCCTTGACTCCCTTGATGAATGAAAATCTGTCTAACTCTGCCTTTACATGTGGGGGCAGGGAATTCCTCATACCAATGACCCTTTGAGAGGAAAAGTTCTCCTCATCTCTGTTTTAAAAGGCAGTCTTATTTTTAAACTATATCCCTAGTTTCTATCTCTCCCACAAGAGGAAATATTCTCTGGATATCCATCCTATAAAGTCCCCTCAGAATGTTGTATGTTTCAATAAGATCACTTCTCATTCTTAACTCCAATGGGCATGGGCCTAACCTGTTCAATCTTTCTTCATAAGACAACCCCTTAATCTAGGAATGAGTCCAATGAACCTTCTCTGAAATGCCTCTAAAGCAATTATATAATTTTTAAATCCAGGAGACTAAAACTGCACACAGTACTCCAGATCTGGTCTCACCAAGGCCTTTTAACAGCTGCAGTAAATTATCCCTTCTTTATATTCTATTCCTCTTGCAATAAATACCAACATTCAATTTGCCTTCCTACTCATTGGCTATACCTGCATGCTAACTTTATGTCTTGCTGTACCTGCATGCTAACTTTATAACTATACCATTCGGCACATTGGGCTAAAGATGGTTGCAAATGCTTCAGTGTTGTCTTTTGAACTGACGTCATTGAGGATGGGGAAGTTTGTGGAGCCTCTTCCTCTGGTTAGTTGTCTAATTGTCCACCACTATTCATGACTGGAAGTGACAGGACTTGCAGAACTTAGATCTTTATCAGTTGATTGTGGGATTGTTTGGCTGCATCTGCTGTTTGGTATGCAAGTTGTCCTGTGTTGTAGCTTTACCAGGTTAACATCTCATATTTTGGTATGCCCAGTGCTGCTATTGGTGTGCCCTCCTGCACTCTTCTTTGCACCAGCTAATACAGGTGTAAGTGCATGATAAATCATGATTACAGCCAAACCAACTTCTCTGGCCTGAAAAACTTAGTTTTATAGTGCAGAGTCTCATTCCTTCAGAATGAAATTAGTCTTGGAGTGTTTTAAATAAACAATAAAGTACATTTTGTGGTATCTCTTTTTTTTCCTTTCTTAGTCCTATATTTCTTTCCCGATTCTTATTTTGCTTTCTGTGCACGATTTAAATTTGATTCATATTTGCTGATTTAGACTCCACTTGATTCAGTGAGGATTCATCAATCTGGTTGCAGAGCCATGTTGCTGCTTGAACTGTTCATACATACATCCGATCAGGGCCAGTGTGATCTCCTGGACTCGTTTCGATCGCCTCAGGGGGTCGGAGAGGAATTTCCCAGATTTTTTTTTTCCCCATATTGGCCCTGGGGTTTTCACTCTGGGTTTTCGCCTCTCCCTGGAGATCACATGGTCTGGAATGGGGGGGTAGGGGTGAGTTAATAGGTTGTGATGAACAAAGCATCATAGCTGTGAGGGACAGCTCGGGGATAGGATATTAGTATGTAGATAGGCTGGTAAATTGGGCGGGGACCCTGGATTCAGGATTCAATCCTGGACCGGGGAGCGCCGCGGGCTTGGAGGGCCGAAGGGCCTGTTCCTGTGCTGTATTGTTCTTTGTTCTTTGTTCTATACCACCCTGTAGAGGGTGTCACGCTGGATCAGATGCCCATTGACAGCAAGTCTACTCAGAAGCCCATGAAAATTCTGTGAGCAGCTATCATGACGAGCATTATTTCTTCATTGCTGATCACAAAATGCAGGGGCTTTCCTGAGACACAAAGCTGGATGCAGTACTATGATGGGATCTGACCAGTTCAAGCATTAATTACTTTCTCAGTGTTAAATTCCAACCATCTTGAGATGAAGGCCAACATTCTGAGACTTTTTGATTGTTTTTATACTTGGGCAGTATTCTTCAATGATTTATGTATATGTATATCCACCCTTCGCTTCTTCATAAAGTGTTGAAGGCAAGTTATATTCAGTACACTCGCGGACAGAAGTTGTGTATGACGAGGAAACTTTGATTGCTTTCTTGAGCAGGTTGACTATAAAAATCTGTAATAATATCAAATAGAAATCAGATCTCAAAGTAGCTTTCGAACGCATTTGATAAAAATCCTTTATTCAGCAGAAATCCTAATGCTTCAACCCCCTCGGCATCCTGTTGAAAATCACTGAAACATCTCCAAATAACAATTGTGTCTTTGTTTCAGATTCAGCCATTTTTCATTGACTGCTACAACGACTGCACAAGATTTAGAAAAATTATACCCCAGATTATTGGAAGCACAGGTATTTATATTATTCTGTAATCTTTATGTAGCCCCTCTTTTCCCACCCTACCTTCTGACCTGTTTGAGCAATAAATCACAGAAAGCATTCTCCAAGGTTTGATCCTGTCAAATAACCGGGAAGAAAATATCCAGAGCAGTTATATCCATTTGGATTTCAGAAGGTTAGTAATTTGCACCATCCCAAAGCAAAGCTCTTTCTCAATTATATGCTACTCCTTGACAACATTGTTACATATATTTAAAGTTGGTTCCCACATGCAACTCTATCTCTCCACTAATTTTCTTGACCCCTCCACAGTCTTTGTTTTCACACTGCTTATCTAATATATCCGGTCTTGGTTGAGCTGCAATTTCCTCCAGTTAAACTTTGGGAACATTGAAGCCATTGTGCTTGATTTTTGCCTCAAACCTCACCAATTCCATCCTTCTCTTCAGCCGCTGCTTTAGGCTGAACTGTGTTTTGGAAATCTCAACATATTTTCATCCCAAGCTGGACTTCAGACTCTCCATCACAAACACCTCCAGTTGTTAACTCCATAATGTTTCCCCATTCCATTATTGTTTTAATCCATTTGCTTCCTAAATCCTCATCCATTTCCTGACCTGATTATTCCACTGCTTCTCTGGGTGGCCTTCCAAACTCCACTATAAACTTTAACTCATCTAAAATATTGCTGCTGTATCCATTATAAAACCTGCTTACTCATTATCCTGGTTCTCCCAGGTGTTAAATTTGATTTCTCGCCCTCATGTTTCAGCATCTTGAAATAGAAATCAGGTCTCAAAGTAGCTTTCAAACGCATTTTATAAAAATGACTGTGGCCTTTGTACAACCTTTGCCTAATGTTGGCAGACGTTTCCCAACTATATCCTCTGAAACTCCCTTCCTATTAAACCCATTGCCTCTCATCCTCTTCACCTTGTCTGAAGCCCTCCTTAAAACCTGCTTCTTAATCAAGCTTTTGGTCACACTTCCCAAAATTTCCTCCTGCCTTTGTGTGCACTTCTGTTTGCTTACACCTTTATGAAATGCTTTAGAATATTTTTCTATGATTAAGGTGCTGTACAAATGTAAGTTGTTGTTAGGACAGTCCCTAACTCATGTCACACTGAATCCTTACAATTCAAAGTAAGACTTTCGGCCCATCAGTCTGGGTCAGTTTCAAGCCCAGGGCCTCTGGCTAAAAGGCCAGTTCTAACTGTGCAGCCCAATTGTAGGTTTTTTTTGTATGTTTCTAATACTGTTTGGATTATACTTCTTCCAGAAGAACCTTCAACAAAATTACCATTTACAGGTGAGTTTAAAAAATCTCCTGTTTTGAATGTATAGCATTGAATGAGTAAACATAATTTCATTGCTTAACCTGTTGTATGTGACAGCACTTGAGAGCACTGGTGAAATAGGCATATGGTAGATGAAAGCTCTGGCTAACAAAAAGAGTGGCATAGTGGTAATGGCGCTGTACTAGTAATCCAGAGACCCAGGCTAATGGCTCCAGGGACATGGGTTCAAATTTCATCAGTCATGGCAGCTGGTGGAATTTGAATTCAGCTAATCAACTGGAATATAAAGCTAGTCTCAGTAATGGTGACCATTGTTTGTCATTAAAAAAAAAACCCATCTAGTTCATTAATGTCCATTAGGGAATGAAATTTGTCATCCTTATTTGGTGGCTCCAGATCCACAGTGAAGTGGTTGACTCTTGACTGCCCTCCTAAATAGCCTAGCAAGCTACTCCGTTCAATTAGGGATAGACAACAAATGTTAGCCTTGCGAGCGACACCCACATCCCATGAAAGAGTAAAGGAAATTCTTGGCATCACACTTTTGGAAGGATGTCAAGCTCTTGGAGAAGGAGCTGAGATTTATTCAAGAGGCACAAGGCATGGCAAGACGAGAGAAACCTGGGTTTTCCCCTTAGAGAAGAGAGGGTTAAGGCGGGATGTGATTGGTGTTCAAAATCATAAAGGCTTTTGATAGTTCCTCATTATTTACTCTCCTTCCAATGGCAGAAGAGGCAATAATTGGAAGACACAGATTTAAGGCGATTGGCAAAAGAACCAGAGTCACAGGAGGGGAAAAAGCATTACTCAGCAAATTGTATGATCTGGAATGTACTGGCTGAAAGGGCGGTGAAAGCAGGATTTAATAAGTTTCAAAGGGAAATTAAATTTGTAGGGCTGAGGGAAAGTACAGTGGAATGGAACTAATTGGATAGCTGTTTCAAAAATAGAAACAAAGTGCAAGAAAACTCACTAGATCTGGCATCCCACCTGGAAAAATATTGGGGGTGATTCTCCCACCCCGCTGCACTGATTGTTTTAGCATGGCGGGGCAGGAGTTACAAGTGCTGGCCAATTTGCGCCGGGCGTCCACCCCTGAGCGTGTCTCCCAGCTTCAGATTTTCGGCGCGGAGCTGCATTAGATATGCAGTGAATGATTTAAATACAATTTACATTTTATTGCCCCATTGAATGGGGCATCAGGATTCCTGACACGCATTCAGGATTCACCTGATGGGCCCCGATTGGGTTTTCACTCAGAGTGGGTAGCAACCGATCATTATGCAAATCCATTCATTTGTATAACAATTAGTGCTGCAACCCCCCCCCCCCAACTCCTTCGGTCAGGAGTATTTCACTCCAGCTAGGTTTACAGTAGCTCCCCACTAACTAACGGGGAGTTGGCAGCTCAACCCCACCCAAGTGAAGGGGGGCAATTGAGGCCCCTTGGAAGGTTGGGTGGCGGGGGTGCCCCCAGGCATTGGTACCTTTGTAGTGCTAGCCTGAGCCCCGAGGCACTGTCCAAGGGACAAAGTGCCGATGCTCAGGAGAGAGAATCACCCCATCATTCTTACCCCAACTCCTAATAGAATCCCTACAGTGCAGAAGGAGGCCATTTGGCCCATTGAACCTGCACCGACAACAATCCCACCCAGGCCCTATCCCATCAACCCCTGCTAATCCCCCAATACTAAGGGGCAATTTAGTATGGCCAATCTAACTTGCACATCTTTGGAGTGTGGGAGGAAATTGGAGCACCCGGAGGAAACCCACGCAGACACGGGGAGAATGTGCAAACTCCACACAGACAGTCACCCAAAGCCGGAATTGAACCCGGGTCCCAGGTGCTGTGAGGCAGCAGTGCTAGCTACCGTGCAGCCCTAATGGTTGATATATTAGTCAAATGGCGGACATTATTTGCTGTCAAGGCATTTTATGTCAAAGACAGTTCAAACTAAACTTTGATTTCCATTCTGTTAGGGAATCTCTCAATTCAAACCAGTTAGCTGGAAGTTAAGTCCAGCTAAGTCCTTGTTGGTTCCTAATGGGTCATCTTAATTTTTGGTTGCAACTTTGTGTATTTTCATTCAAGGAAACTCTTTATTCATGTCCTTAGTTTCAGCTTGTGTGGGCATTGAATTCCCTCTGATTCTGAATCAATCTTTATTTACTATCATGGTTTACTTCCAAATAATCCAGAATTTTTACTAAGGTTATTTTCCAATTTCACTTAGCATAAAAAGTGTTGGGCAGAATTCTCCAGCCTCATCAGATGGCCTGTGGGAATCCCGATGCCCCTCTGAATGGGGCATCAGGATTCCCTGACGGACGCGAAGGTATTTGAGATTCACCTGACCGACCTCGATTGGGTTTTCACTCAGTGTGGGTAGCAAGCCGATTATTATGCAAACCCATTCGTTGTATTACAATTAGCAGACTGGATGGCCCATTAAGTGGCCTCCTGCCACTTACCCACTTCCCCAGCAGGAACTGCACCCAACCGGCTTTGGCGCTGGTAATGACCAGCGTGGACCTGGAGTATTGTACCTCGAGGGGGCTCAAGAAGCTAGGTCCAGTGGCCATTTGTCACTGAAGGCTGCAGAGGGAACATCCCTAAGGTCCTGGGGGTTGAGTAGGCTCAGGCTGGGGGCAAGGGGTTGATCTCTGCATTGTCCCCAGGGATGAGGGCCCCGTGGCTGGACTGTCCTTTCCAGCCCTAGTAGACCTGAAGATCACCCTGGCATGGTGATTTCAGGCAGCTCTGTGATTAACATCTTTATTCCTGCCTGTCAGCAATGAAAACAGCTTTGCCAAGACAAAATGCAAAATTATCTGGCTTGGTAGGGTCCTTGCGTTCTTTGCGAGCTATAATCCCATCCGTTCATCTCTACAGGTGGGTGTTGCAGTAAAGTTGTTTCAATATTAGAACTACTTTGAGATATGGCATGTACTAATATACTCCAGATGTTAGCATGATGGTATTAGTTCCAGAGTTCTTATCGATATTGTTACAGTATTGGAAAGTTTAACCTTGTCTGTTAATTGCAGAGGGAGCAACTGAGAGAACTGGTTTTTATGCTGCCATTGCTGTTTTGATTTTCATTATCATCTTTGGCTGTATAGTTTGGGCACAACTAAAGTCCAAGCCAAATGGTAAGGAATGATCTAATCCAAGAATTTTAACATTTATTTCATGTTGTTTGTATCATCATGACGTTTTCCCCTCCCAGGTGTCAGTAAGCCATATAATGTATCTCAACTGAAAAGTTTGATTGAGTTTTGCTTTTGTGGGGTGGTGACGACCAAGAACTGTACTCCTTGCCTCCATAGTTATGGAAAGGGACAAAACTAGTCCACAGGTGCAAGTTCTAAATTGGGGCAAGGTGAATTTTGATGGAATTAGACAGGAGCTTGCATGTGTTGATTGGAGTAGTTTGTTTGAAGGCAAAGGGAGGCCTTTAAAAGTGAAATAGCTAGGGTTTAGGGTCAATATGTTCCTGTTAGGATGAAGGGCAAGCCAGCAAGAGTAGGGCACCCTGGATGACAAAACATATTGAGGTTTTGGCCAGGAAAAAGGAGGAGGCATGGCTCAGGTACAAGCAACTGGAATCAAGAGATTCCCTGGAAGTGTACAGGGGATACAGGAGTATATTCAAGAAGGAAATTAGGAGGGCAAAAAGGAGGCATGAGGTAACTCTGGCTGAGAAGATTAAGGTGAATCCAAAAGGATTCTTTAAGTATATTAAAGGAAAAAGAATAACTAGAGAGAGAATAGGACCCCTAAGGGACCAAACTGGACATGTGTGGAACCGCAGGAGATGGGTGAGGGTTCTCAATGAATATTTCTCCTCTGTTTACCGTGGAGAAAGACATGAAGACTTGGGAACCTAGGTTAGTTAGTGGCGATATATTGGGGACAGTTTGCATTACAGTAGAGGAGATGATGGACATATTAAAATATATGAAGTTGGATAAATGTCCTGGCCCTGATATATCAAGAACACTATGTGAGGCTAGGAAAGAAATTGCGGGAGCCCTGGCTGAGATATTTGCATGATGGTTAGCCACAGGTGAAGTACCAGAAGATTGATGGGTAGCAAATGTTATGCCTTTATTTAAGAAGGGCTGCAAAGAAAAACCTGGGAGTTATAGACCGGTAAGCCTAACATCTGTGATGGGTAAGTTATTAGAGCGGATTCTGAGGGATAAGATATACAGGCATTTGGAAAGACAGGGTTTGATTAGAAGTAGTGAGCACGACTTTGTGCATGGGAGATCATGCCTTACAAATTTGTTAGAGTTTTTTGATGAAGTGACCAGGAAGGTTGATGAGGGCAGTGCGATAGACATGGTCTATATGGACTTCAGTAAGGCCTTTGATAAAGTTCGACATGGTAGGCTGCTCTGGAAGGTTGATCACATGGAATCCAGGAACAGCTCGCTAATTGGATATAAAGAACAAAGAAAATTACAGCACAGGAACAGGCCCTTCAGCCCTCCAAGCCTGCACTGTCCATGCTGCCCGACTGAACTAAAACCCCTACCCTTCTGGAAACCATATCCCTCTATTCCCATCCTATTCATGTATTTGTCCAGATGCCCCTTAAAACTCACTGTCGTATCTGCTTCCACTACCTCCCCAGGCAGTGAGTTCCAGGCACCCACCATCCTCTGTGTAAAGAAACTTGCCTCGTACATCTCCTTTAAACTTTGCCTCTTGCACCTTAAACCTATGCCCCTAGTAATTGACTCTTCCACCCTGAGAAAAAGCTTCTGACTATCCACTCTGTCCATGCCTCTCATAATCTTGTAGACTGCTATCTGGTCGCCCCTCAACCTCCATTGTTCCAGTGAGAACAAACCAAATTTCTCCAACCTCTCCTCATAGCTAATGCCCTCCATGCCAGGCAATATCCTGGTAAATCTTTTCTGTACCTTCTCCAAAGCCTCCACATCCTTCTGGTAGTGTGGTGACCAGAAATGAACACTATATTCCAAGTGCGGCCTAACTAAGGTTCTATAAAGCTGCAACATGACTTGCCAATTTTTAAACTCAGTGCCCCGGCTTATGAAGGCAAGCATGCCGTATGCCTTCTTGACTACCTTCTCCACCTGCGTTGCCACTTTCAGTGACCTGTGTACCTGTACACCCAGATCTCTCTGCCTATCAATACTCTTAAGGGTTCTGCCATTTACTGTATATTTCCTATCTTTATTAGACCTTCCAAAATGCATTACCTCACATTTATACACAATTGGCTTGATGGTAGGAAGCAGAGAGTAATGGTGGAAGGATGCTTGTTGGACTGGAGGCCTGTGACTAGTGGTGTGCCTCAAGGGTCAGTGCTGGGCCCATTGCTGTTTGTTATCTATATCAAAGATTTGGATGAGAATGTACAAGGCATGATCGATAAGTTTGCAGATGACACTAAAATAGGTGGTATTGTAGACAATGAGGAAAGTTATCAAAAATTGTAGCAGGATCTTGATCAGCTGGGGAAGTGGGCCGAGAAGTGGTAAATGGAGTTCAATACAGATAAGTGTGAGGTGTTGCATTTTGGAAAATCAAATCAAAGTAGGACTTTCATAGTGAATGGTCGGACCTTGGGGAGTATTGGGGAACAGGGGGACTTTGGAATTCAGGTGTACGGTTCTCTAGCAGTAGAGTCACAAGGCAGTGAAGAAGCCTTTTGGCATGCTGGCCTTCATCAGTCAGGGCATTGAGTATAGAAGTTGGGAAGTTATGTTGCAGTTGTACAGGACGTTGGTGATGCTGCATCTGGAGTAGTGTTCAGTTTTGGTCGTCTTGCTATAGGAAAGATGTTATAAAACTGGAAAGAGTGCAGAAGAGATTTACAAGGATGTTGCCAGGACTCGAGGGACTGAGTTATAAAGAGAGACTGGACAGGCTAGGACTTTTTTCTTTGGAGCGTAGGAGACTAAGGGGTGATCTTACAGAAGTGTATAAGATCATGAGAGGAACGAATAGGGTGAATGCACTCAGCCTTTTTCCCAGGATTGGGGAATCGAGAACTAGAGAGCATAGGTTTAAGTTAAGAGGGAAAAGAATTAAGGGGAACCTGAGGAGTAACTTTTTTACAGAGGGTGGTTCGTGTGTGGAATTAGCTGCCGGAGGAAGTGGTTGAAGCAGGGACATTGACAACATGTAAAAGGCAGTTGGACAGAGACATGGATGGAAAGGTTTAAAGGGATATGGGCCAGATGCAGGCAAATGGGATTAGCTTAGGTGGGCATTTTGGTCAGCATGAACCAGTTTGGGCCGAAGAACTTGTCTCTGTGCCGTAGATTCTGTGATCTATGAATGGACAAGGGCAGCAGGTGCATGGGAACACCACTATCTCCAATTCCCCTCTAAGCAACACACCATCCTGACTTGGAACTTCACTGTTGCTGGGTCAAAATCCCAGACCTCCCACTCTAACAGAACCCTGAGTATACCTACCCAGAGTTGAGCCAAACTGGAATGAAGAACCTTGTGACCTTCTATCAATTCGGCAAAACATCCCACAGTGTAGGTCCATTGATGATGTGCTCTGTACAGTGAATGAAGTGTATATGGCCGAATCAAGCAATGAGGTACTAATGCGATGTCCAGTGGATTTGAGCATAGCGTCCAAGATATCAATTTGTCCCAAAATATGATTGGAATAGACTGCAGTGAGGCACAGGTGCTAAATCTGACATATACCCTGGAACCATTGTACAGCATTTCATCGTCTGGCTGCAGTCAAAGTGTGATAAACTGTCCTGACTTTCCTATAACAAAAGGGGAACCACTCTTGCAAAAGGATTGGGTACTGAGGAATGATGTCGCAGACTTACCTCGGCATAGTTGTGAAGGTGACATTACAATGAATGGAATTGATGTGAATTCAGGTGGTGATCAAGTCTCATCTATTTCTCATGATGTAAAGAAGAGACTGGAAGAGTTTCAACAGATGCTGTTCCTTCAGGGTTTAATGTCTTCACAAACCTCAACTGGGCTATCTCGCTTGCAAAGTGAGGTTATTGGAGATCCACAATCTCTCTCTTGAGAAAGAAGATAATGTATATTCAGACCAAGGCTATAGCTCTAAACAGTCATGCTCAGTGGATGAAAACCCGACAGCAAGTGCGAGCACATCTTCTGAAGCATTAAATGAATTAAGAATTCTGCAGATGGCTTTACTTAATGAAAGCATGCGTAACTGAGTAGAAGGTGAATGTATGCTGCAATCTTGTGCAGTGTTTGTGACTTACAAACAAGCTATCTTGAAGATTCAGGACAGTAAATGAACCACAGTGCCTATGGATGAGGCAAGTTAAAGGGTCTTTTCCTGTCCTTCCTTTCTCAAGTTGTGTGTCACGCATGAAATTACCATGTAAATAATTTTAAACGCAAGTAATTTAAATGGCCTGCAGTGGTTCAAGAAGGTGACTCACCACCACTTTCTCCAGGGCAATTAGGGATGGACAATAAATGCTGACCTCACCAGTGTACACCCATATCCCATGAAAGAATTTTTTTTTTAATGTCTAAGTTACTACACTAAGGTTTAGAGGCTGATGTGCCCAAAGTATCTTCAAATTATAGGATGGTACTCGGTTATAGTATAACCAGTATTAGTTGCAGATAAACTGCTTGCTGATTATCAATTACTTCAAAATCAGTGACTCTATTTGACCTGGAATGTTAACTCATTCCCCATGCTATGGATGAAGTAAATATTTGTCTATACATGTCGGACTTCTTTTATCGAAAATCACATCTATAGTGCTGTGTTTAGGAAGGATTTTTACTCACCAATACTTGCTTTTCTTTATGTCCTTCCTATTCCCCATTTTTCACTATTTTGAAATTGTTATGAAGTATTTGAGTACAATGCCAATGCTGCAATGCGTGATCGTGTGTGGTTCAGCCAAGAACATATTCTACAAAATGTACTGACTCTGTCTGATTACACTATTCATTTGATAACTAAGGAAAAGGAGAGGAAGCGGAAACAATTGTTTGGGGGTGGGGTGGGAGGTGGTCACAGACCTCAGCATTCTGCTTGTAGTTTAAAAATGAACAAATTTTCACTGATGGCATTAACACTAAGAATTCTAAACTGTTTATTGTTTCTTTTAGAAACAAAGTCCTCATCTGACAAGTCACTGAGTAAGTTAAACTAATCAAACTAGTTATTTTATCTAATGTAATATCTATGCATTTGAAAGGTTACATTTGTGCACATTTGATCAGTGTTTTCATTATAAGTTCCTATGTTCAGAATTATAATGGAAAGTATCTATATATGTTTGATATGCTTTCAATGTTTAGTTTCTATCCTGCTACCTAGCACCAGGCAAGAGGGTGCAATTACAGTGTGACAAGGAAGTTCCATTCTAAATGTGGATGTAGGAATTAAAATAAAATAAATTAAATAAGGATAGAATGATCATTCTAAAATACTAACTGATGTTTGCAGCCCGATCCAATATCCCTCTGTTCTTTAACCCCTTTGTTTCCATGTGTGCATTTGATTCAGATTTACTTAAAATCTTGCCAGGTAAACATGCAGTGCAACAATTCATCTTCATGCTATACTTTAGATCAGTAGGACATGTCTTTGTGACAATTATTTGTTCCCATTTGCCTTTTCCCGCTAAAGATTATGGCGTACATACAGATAAGTCATTCAGCTCATAAATTATTCCAGAATTATTGCCTTGACATAGTAACCAGAAGGCCACTTGTTGATCCCTTTGAATAGAACTTTCACTATTTTCAACTTGTGTCCTCTTGTCCCACTGCCCTTTTTTAATATTAAATGATGCTCTGGATTTTACCACTTACCACTATCTGTGTGCCAGTAGAAAATAGCTTTTGATCATTCCTTTTATTCATTTTCCCTCCTCCTCCTGCTTTACACCCTTTAAAACGTATTTCGATAAACACTTGGCACATCATAACATTCAGGGCTATGGGCCAAGTGCTGACAGATGGGATTAGGTGGGAGTTCAGGTGCTTCTAATGTGTCAGTGTGGACTCCAAGGGTCGAAGGGCTTCTTCTGCGCTGTATGATTCTGTATGATATGATTCCCATTCCTTTAAGCTGCTGGCGCAAAGCCATACGCAGATACTTAACTACAGGGATTTCAACCCTTATAAGATAAACTAACAACATTTATAGATGTCAAGTGATCAGGAATGCCTTCAATCAGAGATTGGCAACTCTTGTCTGTGGATGTATTTGGCAGTGTTCATGGAATAGAGAATTCGGACAAATTTATTCTCTCCACCTTGCATCAGTCTGACTAGCTGCAGCAAGTTCACTCATCAAAGATCAGTCTGGTTTTATTTAACTGGTTGACAATTTCTCATTTGCTTCTGTTAATTTAATGGACAAACTATCTTAATTGTTCCAGATGAAACAACGGTTGTGCCCCCAGAACTTCCACAGACGAAAAAGAAAGTTCTAATAATTTACTCGCTGGACCATGACCTCTACAAGAATGTGGTCCTGGCATTTGCTGAGTTCCTAATGACTGCCTGTGGTACCAAAGTAACTTTAGATTATTTAGAGATTAACAAGATTGCGGAAGTTGGACACATCAATTGGCTCACATTGCACAAAAATGAGTCGGACAAGATTATAATTTTATGTTCCCGAGGGACAAGGTTGAAGTGGGAAGCCATGCTGCAGGTTGGACAAAACCAGGTTTTGCTGAAAAGTGATGAACGCTCACCTATGCGTGATATGTTCACTCCTGCCATGAACCTGATTTTGCCAGACTTTAAACGGCCAGCTTCGTTTGGAAAGTACATTGTTGCATACTTTGATGACATCAGCGGTGAAGAAGACGTACCTGATTTATTTAATGTTGGTGTGAAATACAAACTGATGAAACAGTTTGAGGAAATACACTTCCGAGTGCAAGACCTGGAGAAATATGAACCAGGTAAAACTTACCGTGTGGCAGGAATAACAATAGATGATTACCACGAACACCCATCTGGTAAAATGTTGAAAAATGCAGTTCAAAAGTTTAAGTTGTTGCAAATGGAGCAGCCGGACTGGTTTGAGAAAGAATGTATCTTTTCTCCAGAGGAGGCAGGAGTCGAACCAAACTGGAATGAAGAACCTTGTGATCTCCTATCAATTAGGCAAAACATCCCACAGTGTAGGCCCATTGATGATGTGTCCTGTACAGTGAATGAAGTGTATATGGTTGAATCGAGCAATGAGGCACTAATGCGATGTCCAGTGGGATTTGAGCATAGCGTCCAAGATATCAATTTGTCCCAAAATATGATTGGAATAGACTGCAGTGAGGCACAGGTGCTAAATCTGACATATACCCTGGAACCATTGTACAGCATTTCATCGTCTGGCTGCAGTCAAAGTATGATAAACTGTCCTGACTTTCCTATGACAGAAGGGGAACCACTCTTGCAAAAGGATTGGGTACTGAGGAATGATGTCGCAGACTTTCCTCAGCACAGTTGTGAAGGTGACATTACAATGAATGGAATTGATGTGAATTCAGGTGGTGATCAAGTCTCATCTATTTCTCATGATGTAAAGAAGAGACTGGAAGAGTTACAACAGATGCTGTTCCTTCAGGGTTTAATGTCTTCACAGAACTCAACTGAGCTATCGCACTTGCAAAGTGAGGTTATTGGAGATCCACAATCTCTCCCTCTTGAGAAAGAAGATAATGTATATTCCGACCAAGGCTATAGCTCCAAACAGTCATTATCAGTGGATGAAAACCCGACAGCAAGTGCGAGCACATCTTCTGAAGCATTAAATGAATTAAAAATTCTGCAGATGACTTTACTTAATGAAAGCATGCGTAACTGAATAGAAGGTGAATTTATGCTGCAATCTTGCGGTGTTTGTGACTTACAAACAAGCTATCTTAAAGATTCAGGACAGTAAATGAACCACAGTGCCTATGGATGAGGCAAGTTAAAGGGTCTTTTCCTGCCCTCTTTTTTTTAGTTGTGTGTCACACATGAAATTACTATGTAAATAATTTTAAACGCAAGTAATTTAAATTGCTTATCATGTTTACACACTATTTTTCACTGTAAGCTAAGTGTAGAAATGCAAATTGAGACTAATAAAATGGACTTGTTAAAATCTGTGATTAAAAAGTGAATTCTGAATAAAAGTGAGTGCAAATCTGATTAGCAGAGTTCATTCTGAATTTCTGAATGGATCTTTGTGAAGGATGACAACAGGTGTTAAAACATTAGAATCCCAAGCTTGTAAGTTTAAGGTATTGCCATTAAATACTGTAGCAAGATCATTATGTCAACAAAAAAAAGTTCTCAAGGATGGCAGCATGCAAAGTGAGTTTGCAAAAGGTTCTTCAGAATTTGTGGTTTCCTCTACTGGAAAACGTAGAAGCTAATGCTTCATAAATCTTCTCATTGTAAAAAGTCACTTTCAGTAGTGTGATTGAGGGCTTTTCTGCTTTTCTGAAAACTAAACTTAGTCCATTGTAGGACCTGACTTTAAGAAAGAATTTTAGATTAAACAAATGTAAAGCAGGCAGTTCCCAGTAAGCCAGAGCAATTTACATGTCTGACATCATGGAATTCTGTCTTGAAAAGCAGGCATAAATCAAAGTGAAAAATATGTGGCAGGTGGGGGGCATTTTAACAGGGCTTGCAAGAACAGGAAATGAGGTGGACAAGGTGAGTTAATTAGGTGGGAGCTGAAATTTTGCTTTGCTAGCAGTGGGTTCAAATTTAGAGATAAACTCAGCAGCATGTTCTAGTGGGTCAGGCTTCATGCCATCCCGTGGCAGGTTCCCACTTGCAATATATTAACATGCCATGAATACTCATTATGTTAAAAGCTTTTTGTAATTTTCTATCTTCCTGGTAAAGTTATTAGTGCACAAGAATCTTGTGACACCTGGTTCATGTTTGTTTAAAGGTAGTGTACAACAATAGGCTTTGTGTAATTATGCCTGAGGTCAGCGAATGTCCTTTTTGAACTCCCCGACACAAGGGAAGGTAGCAGGAGAATACAACCTTGCATGGAGACTCAGGACTAGCAAGGGTAAATCAGTTTGGGGCATGGTGGAATGGAACAAGGGTATAAGGGAGGTCAGAGGGTGGGGTCAGGAATATGGAGGAGAGAAATTGGAAAGGCCTGGGCTGCTGGTCACAGTAAAAAAACTGAGGGGCCTAAACACACCTCCATATATTTTGATTGTGTGGATGGATAGATGAGTGATTACCTGTACAGAGACAGGTGGATCTTCAGTTTAATACCTCCTCTGAAAGACTGTACCTTTGACAGTGTGGTTCTCTTATTTTGTGATAGGATATCTGGGAGTTCTCTGATATATTCTGTTGTTGCTAATTAAGAAAAATGTTTAATTAGAACATGTATCAATTTAAAAGCTTACACTACAATCCCAAAAATATCTAAATACAGATATGCTTTGTTTTACTTCTGCGTTAACCTAAGGAATCAGTAGGATTTCCAAGTGTGGATAACATTAAGAAAGTAGAGGAGGAAATGGTAGTGGACAACAAAGAAAGTATGAGTAATATCACAAATTAAAAGCACAACAGAAATAAGAGATGCTGCAACTATTCCTCCTTTCTTTCCTTCCCCATCTTTCCTGAATATTTAGTACCCGTGTTGCCTTTTTTTGAGTCAGGTCTCTGTTATCTCCATATGGTTATCTGTACCTGCAGTTTACCTACCTTATTTACCACACCATGTATTTTATATGCATACACTGTAGACCACCTTGCATGTTCTGATTCTATTATCCAACCATGCTATTTCTTACTCTTTTGCTGATCTGTCTCTCCCAGTCCATTGTGCAACTTGTTTCTCCTTTCTATTGCTGCATCCCAGCCCCCCTCCGAACAATACTCATAAAACACCCTGCAAAAAAGATGTTACTAATCCAACACAAAAGTTTGTTTCCCGTGGCTGGGCATCTAGAACACAGTGGAACAGTCTCCAGATTAGGGAGAACTTTTAACTTTGAGATGAGGAATTTCTTCACTCAAAGGGTTGTGAATCTTTGGAATTCTCTAACCAAGCAGATTGCACCGATGATGCATCACTGAATATATATATATATCTGAGGTGGCCGATGATTAACCATGATTGTATTGAATGACAAAGTAAGCTCGAGAGTGCATATAATCTACTGTTCTTATTTTTTATGTTCTTAAATTACTGCAACATGACATTGAAAGGGTAACAGAATGGGCTGACAAGTTGCAAATGGAATTTAATAGAGAAGTGTGAGATGGTGCATTCTGACAGAACTAAATGGATTTAATGGCACAGTTCTAAAGAGTGTACAGTGTTAGAATGGAACCAGTGACAACTTTGTATTGGATGTAATGTGACCAATGGTAACAAGATGTAAAGGTCAGCTAACCCAGTAAACCATGGAACCAATTACAGAATGATGTAATAGTCAACTGACCAGCTGATTCACTATAAATAAGAACCTGTGTGGAATTGTAGAGAGCTTGGAGTGGCCCAGGGCGTGGCCCCAAGTTTGGAGTAATGATGTTTCTTTATTAAATCCTTTCTTTGATTTTTAAGTTGGAGTGAGTTTTGTTCTATTTTTGTTGTCTGCATTTGAAGAGTTACTTCTGATGAGACATGCAGTGCCAAAGGGACCATGGGATTAATGTGCATAAATTTTGAAGGTGATTTGAGAGACTAGTTCATAACACATGGGATCATCAGCTTTATGAATTGGGTAGAAAAGCAGGAAAGTTATGTTGAATCTTTATAAAGCTCTGGCTGCATCACAACTAGCGCATCCTGTCCAGTTCCGGCACCATACTTTAGGATGGATGTGAGGATCCTTGAGAGGAACTTTACCAGAACAGTTCCAAGGAATTTAGCTACAAAGTTAGGCTGGAGAAGCTGAGGTTGTTCTCTTTGGAGTAAGGAAAGTTGAGGGGAAATCTGATAGAGGTGTTTGAGATTATGACAGATTTAGGTAAACAAAAAAGCTGCTCCCATTAACTGATTATACAAGGACTAGAGGATATAGATTTAAGGTTTTGGGCAAGAGATGCAGAATGAATCTGAGGAAAAATGAGTGGTAATCACCTGGAATTGCTGCCTATGAAGATAGTGGAAGCAGGAATGATCTATGATTTATACTGGAAATTGCATTGGCACTTCAGGGAAATGAACTTGCAGGACACTGCTCTACAGAGAGCTCGCATGGACTCACTGAGCCAAATGGCTGCCTCCTGTGCTGTAATGACTCTGTAATATTGCTCCCAGTTCTGTTGAGGTGCAATCTGGCCTGCATAGGTTCCAGCTCTCCAGAACTGGTCCCAATCTCCCAAGAATCGAAAGCCCACCCTCAGCTCAGATGAATGCATGGCATTCATTCATCTGAGCTACCCTCCTATTTCTATACTCAGTTGTGTATGGTACTGGAGTAATCCAGAGATTACTACCTTTGCAGTTCTGATTGCTAGTCCATTTCCTAGCTCTTTAAATCTGCCTGCATGACCTCATTCCTCTTTCTATCTTTCTCCCAATATGCACCACGACTTCTGGTTATTCACTCTCCCCTTTCAGAGTGCTTCGCAGCCATTCAGTGACATTTGAGAACCTGGCACCAGAGAGACCATGTGAAATTCCCATCTGGTCCCCTCAATAGATCCTCATTATTATTGTTTTCCCAATTTTCCTCTTGCCTCTGTGCAGGGCTGAGCCACCTATGCCATGCACTTGGCTTTGGCTGCACTCCCCAATGAAACAATCAACCTAGCCAACATTCAGAACTGAATGGCGGTTAGAGAGTGAGAAGCACTGTGTTCCTGAAATCCCTGTTTGGTCCTCTGCGAATGTCTCGTGTCATCTTTTCACTCTGCGGCACGGTGGCACAGTGGTTAGCACTGCTGCCTCACAGCTCCAGGGACCCAGGTTCAATTCTGGCCTTGGTTCACTGTCTGTGTGGAGTTTGCATGTTCTCCCCGTGTCTGTGTGGGTTTCCTCCCACACTCCAAAGATGTGTGGGTTAGGTGGATTGGCCATGATAAATTGACCCTAGTGTCAGGGGGTAAATATGTGGGGTTAGGGAATAGGGCCTGGGTGGGATTGTGGTCAGTACAAACTTGATGGGCCGAATGGCCTCTTTCTGCACTGTAGGGATTCTCTGCTTGCACATCTGAAGCTCCAGGATGACCACATCCGTAGGCGTAAGCCTTCTGGACACATCAGTGACACAAGCTTCTGCAAGCTTGCAAACATTAAGCTTCAGCTGCTCCATCTGACAATGTTTCCTGCACATATGGCTGTCCAGGATACAGGAAGAGTACTGGAGTTCCACATGGAACATAATGCACATTCAATGGGACTTAGATGTTAATAGTATGTTAATTGTGTTATACATGGGTTAAGTACTTGGAACACATATAATAATTGTCATTTAATAATGTCATTTTTGTTTAACTTATTAGTTCTTTAAAAAAATCTTTTTTCCTCCTAAAGTGGATAATGTCACATTTTTTTCACATTTTGTTCCACCTGCCACGTTCTTGCCCATTTACTTAGCCTGTCTAAATTCCCTTAAAACCACTTTGCATCTTCACATTCCATCTAGTTTAGTGCCATCAGCAAACTTTGAAATATTGGGCCAGAACCTCCGAGCTCCAGAATGCCACATTGGGGATTACCCCCAAAGATCCAACATCCCTCTTCCCCCCCACCCCTAATCAATACAAGGTCCGAAGCCCCTGTTCCACACACAAGGCCCAACACCCCTCCAATACCTAATCGAACCCGGGACCCTGGAGCTGTGAAGCAGCAGTGCTAACCACTGTGCTACCGTGCCGCCCAAAAATTGAATTCACATTTCACCATCTGCTGTGGCAGGATTCGAACCCGGGTCCACAGAACATTAGCTGAGTTTCTGGATTAATAGTCTCACGATAACACCACTAGGCCATCACCTCCCCTGTTCTGACCAACCCCCATAATGCCCAATCCCAATTCACTTCCCACCGTCCCCAAAGCCCTCAAATCCTACCCACTTACCTCATACACTTACCTTCTCCCTGGTCTGTCAAAGACCTTTGAACTTGACGTTAGGCCCCAAGGATGTGCTGCACTATTCTGGTCTCACCCAGTCAGATATTGAGGTGAGACAGGATTACAGGTTAAAAAAAAACTGGTATTAGAGTGACAATCCAACACTGATTGCCACCTCTGTGCATATCTGGGCCCTTTATATTTGGTCCCCACATGGAAATTGATATAGATTGTGAATAGCTGGGGCCCATGCACTTATCTTTGTAGTGTTGTATATGTGGACTTTACTAAAGTCTTTGATAAGGTTCCTCATGGCAGGCTGATACAGAAGGTGAAGTCATATGGGATCCAAGGTGAGCTGGTAAAATGGATACAAAAGTGGCTTGGGCATAGAAAGCAGAGAGTAGCAGTGGAAATGGTACTTTTCTAACTGGAGGTTTATGACGAGCAGTGTTCCACAAGGATCAGTGCTGGGACCTCTGTTGTTTGTTATATTTGATTTGGAGGAAAATGAAGGTCATCTGATTAGTAAATTTGCAGATGATACAAAAATTGGGGGAGGAGCAGATAGGAAGAATTTCAGAGGATACAGCAGGATATAATTCGGTTGGAGACCTGGGCCAAAAGATGGCAGATGGAATTTAACCTGGACAAATGTGAGGTGACGCAATTTGGAAGGTCCACTGCAGAAGTATACAGTAAATAGATCCCTTAAAAAAATATTAGCATTCAGAGGGATCTAAGCATGCAAATCCACAGTTCACTGAAGGTGGCAACTCAGGTGGTCAAGAAGGCATATGGCATGCTGGCGTTCATCGGTCCAAGCATTAAGTATAGGAATTGGAAAACCATGTTGCACCTGCATAAGACTTTGGTTAGTTCGCATTTGGGGTATTGTGTACAATTCTGATTGCCATTCTACCAGAGGGATGTTGATGCAATGGAAAGGGTGCAGAAGAGATTTACCAGGATGTTGCCTGGTTTGGAGGATACGGATTATGACGAAAGGTTGAACGAACTTCAATTGTTTTCATTGGAGTGTCAGATGATGAGGAAGGAGCCTGAAAAAGTTTATAAGATTATGACAGGCTTGGATAGTCAGAGTCTTTTCCCAGGGTCAAAGGATCAATTACTGGGGTCATAGGTTGAAAGTGAGAAGTGGAAAGTTTAAAAGAGATGTCACGGGCAAATTTTTCATACAGAGGGTGGTGAATGCCTGGAGCGCGCTGTCAGAGGAGGTGGTGGAAGCAGATTCTGTAAAAATGTTCAAGAGACATCTGGATAGATACATGAATAGAGCGATAGGGACCACATGGAGGCAAGAAAATATTAGATTAGAGGCATCTGTGTCAGCACAGACTTGGTGGGCCGAAGGGCCTGTTCCTGTGCTGTATTGTTCTTTGTTCTTACATGTCTTCTGAATGGAGATCCATACCATATTTTCCATTTGTTTCATAATTCCCTTCATGTTTTACTGTCAGAGCTAGGCTGAAGAATTAGAGAGAGATGGGACTCCACTGTTTGAACCTTTTTGATACATCGGGAATCATTTTCCAAAAACATTGTTTCTTTTATCTTGGCAATTTAAAAATGAACAAACTTTTTTCTAAAAGCATGCTATCCATAAAGATTCCATATTTAGCCACCTGCAATATGTATATGGCTGTACACTATGCTATGAACACCTTATAGATCTAATATTTTCTCACTTTTACAGGTTTTTCAAATCATTGCCCTAATTATTTTTAACATAAAAGGTAGTCACAAATCCTAAATAATGTATCTATTCATGGAACAGCTCATTGCACTACAGGGCATTTTTCATTTTAAAAAACATATGCAAGCTATAGGACTGTTGGTTTCTGGTCTGGAGTGGATGCTAGAATATGTATGGAAATAAGCACAAATGGAATTCAGGCATGACAAAAATTAGAGGCATAGCCATGCTTTCTCCATAAACAGAGGACAAGAAAATAGCTAAAACGGTCCAAAGTTCAACTCTGAGGTATTGGACTGAAGTTGCCGTGTAAAAAATTTGCAGTTGGGTTTGGCGTCAGCTGTGGATTCAGGTGTCAAACAGAGCGATCGGTGGAAGTTGTCCAGTGTTATGACCAGGTGAAAAGGGACGAACTGGCTTCCCTCCCAGCCTCCCACTGAGTCTCGTCCTTTCTCACACTCCTTTATCCTCCTGACTCCGCTCTCAGGTTCGCTCACTTTCACACTCTCAGCCTCGTTCTTTCTCGCACTCCTTTATCCTCCCAGTTCGCACCTGTCTCATTCTTCCACCCTCCTAGTTCGGCTCTCTCACATTCCTTGATCCTGACTCTGCTCTCAGTCTCACTCTCTCCTCAACTATCCCTTTTCCCCAGTCACTCCCTACCTCTATTCACTCTTTTGCCCTCTAACATCTTGGCCTCTAAACCATCTCCCCTTCATTCACTTTGTCTACTCCCCCCCCCACTCAGCATTCTACCCCCCCCCCCCCAGCTTTCTCCAATCCCTCCCCTCGCATCCTCTTAACTTGCCTGTCCTCCCTGCCTCCCCATCCCCAATATCTGCCCTGGATGGCAATGCCTTAAACCCTGCCCACCAGTACCCAATCTAACCCAATTCCTATCTTCTCCACTCATGTTTCTCTCTTCATTTCAGCTCTCTCTCACGCCTTCACCTCTATTTCCTTTTACCTTTTGTTCCACCTCTCCCTCCATATCTCACGTTCCACCATCAGTCCCTTGCGCAACCCCCCCCCCCCCCCCTCAACTGTGCCATCTGTGGTACCACGGAAGGGGGCTGACATGCCTGTGGCAGGAAATTAAATAGGTGCAGGATATCCCCTGATCAGAGCAGTACCACCAGGCTGTAGGTTTGTTTATCCCAATATCATTTGTTACAGGTATGCAGGATCTTAAAAGCCGACTAAGATTCAAATCCACATGCCAGAGGTAAAAAGCGCATATCACCCAGCTTTCCAAACACACACAAACCAATGATACAAGGATCTCAAATATGGTATAGAAATAACTTTTCCATACACTTTATGACTACCAAATATTTAGGTCCTGTTTGCAGGTGCAGTAAGTAATCCTGCTGAAACCACTGTGAGACACTGGCTTTGAAATTAAGTTCCTGGCTTTGGTTTTCCACTCCATTTGAGAGATAGAATAGCTGTAAATAAAAATGTGATTTTTATACAAAAGCAAAATACTGGAGGTGCTGAAAATCTGAAATAAAAACAGAAAATGTTGGAGATACTCCGTGGGTCAGACATCATCTATGGAAAGAGAAAGAGAGCCAACATTTCAGGTCTATATATTTCCAACATTTTTTGGATTGAGAGTTCTGATGAAAAGTCCCAAACCTGAACTGTTGTGTCAGACATGAATAAGTAAAATTCCAAATAACAAATATTTTCCATTACATCAACTGAACAAACTTAAAAGCAGAACAAATTTAGTTACAATTTAAAAGGATTTTATACACAATTTTATTTTGTGAACATTCAATACTAACTGTGCAAAACACTTTACAAATATAAAAAGGCTTTCTTCTGAACATATTAATCTGACTTCAATACAAAAACTCTACAATCACAGATGAAAAATACAATAAGATTGGTTAAAATAAGCATCCAAATTATATAAGGCTTTTTCAACTTATTTCCATTAATGCTGCTTTTGGTAAAATGCAAAATTGATGACGTAAATACTGATCTTGTGTAATACTGTGAAGTTGAAGCAATTCCATTTTGGTAAATACAGTTGACCCTGTTACAAACATGCTTCAATATTTCGTAACTAGCTCCATAAATGAATAGTTGATGACATGTGTAACTGTGCTCTTTGTATTACAATATAGTTGACACTGTAAATATCCTCAAATGCATTCATTGGACCCTCTGGGTTAACCTTATTTTGTATTCTGTAGGACTCATCAGTGCAAATGATTTGAGCTATAGTTTCACGGTATCATTCTGGCTGAGTTGATAATTTACAAAACGAACACAATTGACACTGGATTTTTTTAATGGAACTGATTTTTCATTATCCCTGTAATTCCCCGTTTGTTCCAGAGCCCTACTTATTTAGTGTACTATGTTGACGATTGCATTCACAAAGTCTAAACTGAATTCGGACGAAGCAGGAACTTGGCCGTATCGAAATACTTTCCTCCCTGGACTTCGAAATTAAACCTACACCGCAGCAAACGTTAAGTTGCCTTTTGAGTATCGCGATCAAGTTCACGACAAGAGGCTCAATGGGGAGCTGGTTAAAATCGTAACCTGGTGGCCGGGTAGGGAGACACTTCCAAAGTTAACCTCCCACATTTATTAGAATGAGCATGTCCACTTGACATAGACCGCATACTCCAGCCGTGAAAGTGAATAACTCGAGGCAGGCAATTCACAAGACCAATGAGACTGCAAGCGTAAATAAAGGGAACAGGGTTCAAGCCTGACAGGATGCACAGCTGGTCAGAAAACTCCTTGTGCAAATCGAATACTAGCACCAATACGAATCGATACACAAACACTCAAAAAGCATCCCCACTTACCAGTACAAAAGAGTTTACAAAAAAATAAAGTAACAATAAATCCTACCAGCTGGGTTGCAAGGCCAGCTGCTGCTGCTAGGACTGGGCTGTCACTGCCAGGGTATTCATGTATCCATGTGCACACATTTCATTATCTGAAACGCAGTGTGTAAACTGCACGGGAGGACTCGAATACTTACGGACACGTCTCACGCTGCAACATCTCTCCAGCACCTCGGCACAATCACAAAACAGCCAAAAGACATTCTTCAACAGGAAAACCGAGACCTGTTGGTCATAGAGCAAGACAAGAAAGCACCTGACCGCCAGGAGAGGGGCATTGACCGCGGAACTGGACAGGAAACGGAACACGACACATTTGTAATGGAGCTGCAATGAGTTGAGTTCATACAGCCAGAGAACCGGGATGAAAAACGCCACAAAGTAGACGGTGGTGACCGTGTACTTGAGGTAGATGCTGGGAATGTGACCGGACAACATCAGCTCCATGAGAGTGAAGGTGTCCAGGAGGTCCAGGCAGGTCCGGCTGTAGTAATGCTGCGCCCGGTGGCTGCTCGGGCAGCTCAGCTCCTCAGTCACCGAGTTGATGAGGGTGTAGAGCAAGGGCACGGAGGACATGAGCACCATCTTAAAGCCGGTGGTGCCCAGGGGAACCTTCAGCTCGATCAGGTCCAGGATGGAGGTCTCCAGGATCAGCACGATTTTGGGCGTGCAGGCGATGACATAAATGAGCCAGGCCAGGTAGGCGAAGGCGAACTGGCCGCTGTGGGCCGCCCCGGGGGGCGCCGCCTTGTCGCCGGCTCCTCTCCGCCGCGAGTGCTTGATGAAGAAGATGAGCCAGCCGGCCATCACCACCAGGTCGGTGGCGATCCAGGAGCACCAGTACAGGTCGGTGAAGATGATCAGGTAGAAATCCAGCAGCCCCCCCTGGCACAGCAGCAGCAGCAGGCACAAGCCCTTGTAGAAGAGGCTCCTGCCGCTGGGGGCTGGCCCCGGGCTGCTGGCACAGTCCGAGCTCTGCTGCAGGAACTCTCCCGAGGTGATGATGAAGGCTGGCCGGGCTTTGATGCTGGCAGCGGCGCCCAGCTCCCGGCCCAGGCTGGCGGTGGAGGTCTGAGAGTTCCGCCTGAACGAGCTGTTCCGGATGAAGAGAGAATCGTTCTCTGCCGCCCGCAGGTTGGCCTCGGCTCCGCCGGCTGCTGGGCCGGCCGGCCGGCAGCTCTCGTTAGCGGCGGCGGCGGCGCTCATTGTCTCCGCTCTCAGCCTCCTGTCGCCGGGCGGAGCGGCTGCAGCTCAGGCAGAGGCGGGCGGAGCCCAAGCGCAGGCATGGAGTAACTGGGAAGGAAGGGACTGCTGCTTAAATCACCCACTCAGGGGAGGGGAGCAAGATAACCTAAAGGGAGTGATCTTAAAAAAATACTCAGCGAACTCCCACAGTCAGAGTGAGAGCAGAGTACACCCTAAATGAGATTATATAACCCAGATTTGGCGTTGGAGATGTTCCCAGTCACTGTCACGTTTCACCTAGACACTGATTGTAGAAACCTGACTGATCATTTAGACACTGACTCTTACACAGCACCTCTGTGATGGGGCAGCTGTAAGCTGAGGCCAGTTGTAGGCAGTCTTGGGTAATCAATTAATAAATACATTGAACATAAATCCTTCATTGAGTAAAACCTGTACCTCCTTTATCACCAATAAACATGCCATTCTGACCACTTTGACTTTCATATTTGCAAAGCTGAGAAGTAGTGACATATTGCTTACAAAATAAACAGCACAGTAACAACTTTAGAAGGGTTAATCATTACAACAGAGTCGACTAGATTAAATTAGATTATTTGATCGTATTTACCAGTTCGCAGTTTTGGAATAGACAAATCTGTAAAACTCTGTCACATGAACAGAGGGAATTAATGTTTCTGGGCAATTGCTGGGCAAATCCTTGTGTGGGAATATCCAAGAGGGATTTCCCAACGCATCATTGTGATACACCCTAAATGCATCACTTAGGAACATAGGCCAATATGGAATTTTGGAAAAGGTAAATGTAAATACTTGGAATCTATATGTGGATGTATATCAGCTGATTTGGTACTTTTATTCCCACTGGTGATGCCTGTTGGTTAACTTACTAGTTTCATGAATAACTTGTTTTTTTTTTGCTGCCCCACACATTTTGCTGCTTTCAGCAACTGCCAAGTTTGCTTCGTGGTTGCACTGGCCCTGGAAATGACCTGGACTGAAAAGTTTGCAGCTGAAAGGTTAGCATAAGAACATAAGAACTAGGAGCAGGAGTAGGCCATATGGCCCCTCGAGCCTGCTCCGCCATTCAACAAGATCATGGCTGATCTTTTCGTGGACTCAGCTCCACTTACCCGTCTGCACACCATAACCATTAATTCCTTTACTGTTCAAAAATTTATCTATTCTTGCCTTAAAAACATTCAATCAGGTAGCCTCAACTGCTTCACTGGGCAGGGAATTCCACAGATTCACAACCCTTTATGTGAAGAAGTTCCTTCTCAACTCAGTCCTAAATCTGCTTCCCCTTATTTTGAGGCTATGCCCCCTAGTTCTAGTTTCACCCGCCAGTGGAAACAACTTTCCTGCTTCTATCTTATCTATTCCCTTCATAACCTTATATGTTTCTATAAGATCTCCCCTCATTCTTCTGAATTCCAATGGGTATAGCCCCAGTCTACTCGGTCTCTCCTCATAAGCCAACCTTCTCAACACCAGAATCAACCTAGTGAATCTCCTCTGCACCCCCTCCAGTGCCAGTATATCCTTTCTCAAGTAAGGAGACCAAAACTGTACACAGTACTCCAGGTGTGTCCTCACCAGCACCTTATACAGCTGCAACATAACCTTGCTGTTTTTAAACTCCATCCCTCTAGCAATGAAGGACAAAATTCCATTTGCCTTCTTAATTACCTGCTGCACCTGCAAACCAACTCCTTGAGATTCCTGCACCCAGGTCCCTCTGCACAGCAGCATGCTGCAATTTTTTACCATTTAAATAATAGTCCATTTTGCTGTTATTCCTACCAAAATGGGTGACCTCACATTTACCAACATTGTACTCCATCTGCCAGACCCTCACTCACTCACTTAGACTATCTATATCCCTTTGCAGACTTTCAGCGTTCTCTGCACACTTTGCTCTGCCACCCATCTTAGTGTCATCTGTGAATTTTGACACACTACACTTGGTCCCCAACTCCAAATCATCTATGTAAATCGTAAACAATTGCAATCCCAATACTGATCCCTGAGGCACACCACTAGTCACTGATCGCCAACCAGAAAAACATCCGTTTACCCCCATTCTTTGCTTTCTGTTACTTAACCAATCCTCTATCCATGCTAATACATTACCCGTAACACCGTGCACCTTTATCTTATGTGGCAGTCTTTGGTGCGGCACCTTGTCAAATGCCTTCTGGAAATCCAGATACACCACATCCACAAGTTCCCCATTGTCCACTGCACATGTAATTTTCTCAAAGAATTCCATCAAATTAGTCAAACATGACCTTCCCTTCATGAACCCATGCTGCGTCTTACCAATGGGACAATTTATATCCTGATGTCTCGCTATTTCTTCTTTGATGATAGATTCAAGCATTTTCCCTACTACAGAAGTTAAGCTAACTGGCCTATAGTTACCTGCCTTTTGTCTACCTCCTTTTTTAAACAGTGGCGTCACATTTGCTGTTTTCCAATCTGCGGGAACCACCCCAAAGTCCAGCGAATTTTGGTAAATTACCACTAGTGCATTTGCTATTTCTCCCGCCATCTCTTTTAGTACCCTGGGATGCATTCCATCAGGACCAGGAGACTTGTCTACCTTCTATCTTTCGTGATAATGATAGTTTCTAGGTTCTCACCTGCCTTCCTGTCATCAATTTTTGGCATGTTATTTGTGTCTTCCACTGTGAAGACCGACACAAAATACCTGTTCAATGCCTCAGCCATTTTCTAATTTCCAGTGATTACATCCCCCTTCTCATCCTCTAAAGGACTAATGTTTACTTTAGCCACTCTTTTTCATTTTATATATTTGTAGAAACTTTTGCTATCTGTTTTTATATTCTGAGCTCGTTTACTCTCATAATCCATCCTACTTTTCTTTATAGCTTTTTTCGTGGCCTTCTGCTGACCTTTAAAGATTTCCCAATCCTCTCGGTTCCCACTAATCTTTGCCACTCTGTATGCATTTTCTTTCAATTTGATACCCTCCTTTATTTCCTTAGATATCCATGGCTGATTATCTCTTTTTCTACAGTCCTTCCTTATCACTGGTATATACTTTTGCTGAGCACTGTGAAAGATCACTTTGAAAGTCCTCCACTGTTCCTCAATTGTCCCACCATAACGTTTTTGCTCCCAGTCTACCTTAGCCAACTCCTTCCTCATCCCTTTGTAGTCTGCTTTGTTTAAGCACAAGACACTGGTATTGGATTTTACCTTCTCACGCTCCATCTGTAATCTAAATTCAACCATACTGTGATCGCTTCTTCCGAGAGGATCCCTAACTGCAAGATCATTAATTATTCCCATCTCATTACACAGGACCAGATCTAGGATAACTTTGCAACATAGTAAATAGTGAGCAGGATAGTATCAGACCTCCGGAGGACATAGATAAGGGAAATTGTTAGACACATGACAAATACAATTTAATGTGGCTAAGTGTAAATTGATGAACTTTGTGAGAAATGTGGGGAAACTAGCAAAGCTGGGTTTATTCTCTTTAAAGCAGAGAATGTCAAAGGGAGATTTAATGGAGGCTTTTGAAATCATTATGTTTTTTGATAGAGTCAATGAGGATAAACTATTTCCAACACCAGAAAGATCAATACCCAGATGACAAAGATTTTAGATAATTGGTAAAAAGAGACAAGGATAAAAAAAACAGACTTCTTATGATCTGGAATACACTGCCCCAAAGACTGGTGGAAGATAATTCAATAGCAAGTTTCCAACGGGAATTGGATGAATACTTGATGGAGAGAAAAAATGCAGGGCTTTGGTGAAAGGGATAGGGGAGTGGCATTATTTGGATGTGTCTTTCACAGGCAGTATGGGTTCTTTGAAATCGGTACTTCTCATCTGCTCTTCTGAAATCTCTATTATAGCTTATGACAGAGCCTAAAAAGCAACAAGATGAAATGCTAATAAATATTTTAGTGGGATTTGTCATGAGACTAATACATTCTTCTGCTTCTTAACAGTTGATAAATTTCCCCATGATATTAATTACTTCCTATGGTATCCCAATGATGTGTATTTCATGTGTCATGTGTGCTAGAATATTTCACATCTGGATTAATAGATGAAAAATGGGCAGGTCACTTAAAAATCCTTTTTTTTAAAATTAAAGACTAATGTAATCACATTACACCCAATATGATTCTAAAATTTTCAATGCACATATCCCTTTTATTTCCAGTCCTGTTAATAAATTGATAACATGCAAACCATGATCTATCATAGAATCATACAATGCAGAAGAGGTCCTTCAGCCCATCAAGTCCGCACCAACACATTAGAAACATCTGAACTCCCACCTAATCCCATTTGCCAGCACTTGGCCCATAGTCCTGAATGTTATGAAGTGCCAAGTGCTCATCCAGATACTTTTTAAAAGATGTGAGGCAACCTGCCTCTACCACCCTCCCAGGTAGCACTCCAGACCATCTCCACCGTCTGGGTAAAAGTTTTTCCTCACATCCCCCCTAAACCTCCTGCCCCTCACCTTGAACCCATGCCCCTCGTTACTTACCCTTCAACTAAGGGGAACAGCTACTCCTTATTCACTCTGTCCCTAAGAGGCATGGTGAGAGTGACTGCGGTTGACATCAAGGCAGCATCTAACCAAGTGTGGCATCAAGGAACCCAAGCCAAAGTCAATGGGGATTAAGGGGAAAACTCTCCACTGGTTGTTAGCACAAAGAAAGATGGCTATGGTGGTTGGAAGTCAATCATTTCAATCCCAAGAAATCATTGCATGTGTTCCACAGGATACTGACCTAGGCCCAATCAACTCCAGCTGCTTCATCAATGACCTTCTTTCCAACACAAGGTCAGAAGTGGGGATGTTTGCCGATAATTGCACAATGTTCAGCACCAATCACAATTCTTCAGATACTGAAACAGTCGTGCCCATATGTAAAATCTAGACAACATTTACACTTGGACTGATAAATGGCAAGTAACATGCACACCACAAAAGTACAAGGCAATGACCATCTTCAACAAGAGAGAATCCAACCGTCTCCACTTGACATTCAATGGCATCGCCATCACCGAATCCCTGACTATGAATGTCCTGGGATTATCATTGATGAGAAACTGAAATGGAAAAGCCATATAAATACTGTGGCTACAGCAGCAGATCAAGGGCTGGGAAGTCTGTAGAGGGTAACTCATCTCCTGACTCCCAAAGCTTGTCCAGCACCTATAAGGCACAAGTCAAGAGTTTGATGGAATATTGTCCACTTGCCTGGATAAGTGCAGCTCCAACAAAACTCATGAAACCTGCCATCATCCAAGACAAAGCAGCCCACTTGATTGGCACCCCATCCACCACCTTCAACACCCACTCCCTCCACCAGTGATGCATAGTGGCAACAGTGTGTACCATCTACAAGATGCACTGCAACAACTCAACAAGGCTTCTTTGATAGCACCTTCCAAACCTGTGATCACCAATACAGAATACAGTAGTGTAAATACTGTAATAAGCTTTTTAGGAGCAAGTGCTTCCTTAAAACTTACTAAAAATCATAAATTGTAGATTTTATATCAAGTATCTCATGGGTATTATCTGGACAAAATGAACACTTCAAAATATGGTAGCAAAGCAAGAAGAAATTGGCAGGGGTCCAAGGAGTATTCAATCTGTTTCTCTCTATAATTGTCACAATATTGGAAAGTAACCAGCAAAATAAATTACTGATCAAATTTCCATTAGAATTCCGACATTTGTAAATCTAAGGGGAATTGAAGCATTTTTTATTTATAACACCTTGGTTATCATGTTCTATTTCACATTGATTTCAAAATCCTACCCAAATCGAAAAGAGGGACAGACAAATGTATCATTAATTTCATTACATCATAAAACTTTTCACCCAAATTTTATGTTGAATATGTCATAGTGGATTAAGAAGCAGAGCTAAAGAGAGACAAGACACAAGTCTGTCACACACAGACTCTATTTGTAGCTTTAGTGAGAAAGCCCAAACTTCTCAAGTTTCTCTGCCTCCTTGTCCTTCAGAATGCCCTGGTGAACCTGACAATATCCGAATTTCTTTCACTTTGATATTCTTTCTATATGAGGGTAGTCAGACCTGCACACACTGTATCCCAGCTACAGTTTTTCACAACTCATTCACTTCCGAGCCTGGAAACTTTGGAAATTCTCACCGAGGCGACTTTCGGGACAGCTGTGAATGTGGCAAGAAATGCTTCCCCTTGACTCGGTCGATCACACCAATTGCCCCAGACCTTGCTGTTGCTACAACCCGCCACTTGCCTTGGCCTCCCTGACCTGCTCTATCATCTTGAGAGAGGGGATGGTCACACACACTGTGCGCGCACCCTCCCCCCTCTCCAGAGCCCTGCCCAGCAGACCTACAAAACTGAAAAAGAATTCTTGAGGGCTTTTTGAGCAGCCGTCAGTGGTTCCTTTAAACCAGTCGGTTAAGGCAAATGTGTGAAGCATTTTCAGCGGATGATCTCTCTCTCCATTTGTACCTCAAGACTGTAATTGTGTACCTATTATGTACATCAGTGGATCCCAATTAATGTGATACAAGTGGCCTCCCATCTGAAACAGGCAGCTTTTAGCCCCAGCTAAAATGGGCTGCAAGTGACCTCATGTAATTTTCAGGCTCCAACTGCAAATTAGTGCAGTCCAACCGGCTGATTGAATGTCAGGAATTCTTTACAGTGACATTTTATTGCAAAGCATCATTAAAATTTGAAAAATATGACTTTCATTTCAACTCAGCTTGAATGACTGCACTTAGGAAATATTAAAAAGTTTACTGGGTATCAACGATGACCTTGACCTTGGAATCTGTTAGGAGACAATACTTGCTCACGCAAACAAGATTTGTGCTAATCCCAACCTTGTTGACACTACTACTGTTACAACAGTAGCCATAACAGAAGCAAGTCCTTCAAAGTAAAATGCAACCACAGCAAAAAGCAATCTAACAATGCTTCTAATCTAATGTATCACAGTAGATTATGTTGTTTTGGATAAACTGAAGCTTGCAGTCAGTGGGACATGGGAGCATTGGAGTATTCAAGCCTGGAATTGATAAAGACATTGATGAACATTTCATATACTTGTATTCATAGAAATCGGCCCATCGAGTCTGCACCGACCACAATCCCACCCAGGCCCTACCCCCACATATTTACCCGCTAATCCCTCTAACCTATGCATCCCAGGACTCTAAGGGACAATTTTTAACCTGGCCAATCAACCTAACCCGCACATCTTTGGACTGTGGGAGGAAACCGGAGCAGCCGGAGGAAACCCACGCAGACACGAGGAGAATGTGCAAACTCCACACAGACAGTGACCCGAGCCGGGAATCGAACCCGGGACCCTGGAGCTGTGAAGCAGCAGTGCTAACCACTGTGCTACCGTGCTGCCCACTAAGTCCTTCTTTCTCCTCATGATCCAAATTCCCCAAGACCTTACTTTTATCTTAAAGAGCAGGACTCACCAATTGGAGAAAAGAAAGGATCATCATCCCCCTCTTTCACCCAACTCCCTGTTTCACCAAAGTATTGAAACATTTAATGGCATTAGAGACTAGAAGTTGCATATCAAAGATCAGCACTTTGATGATCATGGTTTGTCATTAAAAAAGGCACCAAATATACATCAGCAAAATAATTCTGGTTAGGCGACTGTTAGTGAGCATGATATCTTGCAATCTGCCCCAAAGACATTTCAAATTTGTAATTTTCTGCACTAAGATTATATGAAATGTATAAGGGTGGAATGTACTTCAGCCTCTGTCAACACATTGTTCCCTTTAATTGATCGTTTACTTCCATGGAAGATTTCTTTATTTAGCTGGTTGGCAACCTTTACTTTTCCAGCATGATGCAGATTAACCTGAACATTTGCTTGGAATTGCCAGTCCTCTGTATTCTGTCAACGTACTAGCATAGAATTGCCTTCACCATTGCAACTCATCTTGCATTCAGTTTATAATTTGCATGCAGCCGGGATTGAAATTGGGAGAATTCTCACCTTTACCATAATTAAACAGACAGGACACTAGTTAAGTACATAATTTTGTGTCTCTTTTTCAGATGAGTAGTCTAGGTAGTTAGCTACTGATATACTCTTGTAACAAGACTTTTACAGAAAAGCTGAAGCTAGGTAAAGTGTTTATTTGCCAATTTGGGAACCTTGGTTGTATTCGCTGGAATTTAGAAGAATGAGAGGGGATCTAATTGAAACATGGAAAATTCTGACATGGCTGAACAGACTGGATGCAGGGATGTTGTTTCCTCTGACTAGGGGGCTCTAGAACAAGAGGTCATAGTCTCAGGATATGGGGTAGGCCATTTAGGAGATGAGGAGAAACATCTTCATGCAGAGGAAGGGAAACCTGAGAAATTTCCTTCCACAGAAGGCTGTGGAGGCCAAGTCACTGAATATATTTAAGGAGGAAATAGATTTCTAGATTCTTAAGGGTGTCAAGATGTATGGGGAGAGCTTGGGAGCAAGGCTTTGAGATAAAGGATCAGCCATGATCGTATTGAATGATAGAGCAGACCCAAAGGGCCGAATGGCCTACTCCTATCTTCTATGTTTCTATCAGAAAGTTAACTCAAATTATATAAGAGTAACAATGAAATTATTTAAACTGAGATGCAGCTTCCAAATTTATGGCCTTAAGAGGTTGATTTTTCACACATTCTGACGAGGGACAAAATAGGTATAAAATGGCACTTACACAACAACGCACTTTGCAGTGACTGCTGTATGAACTTTCTTGAAACCGGTTTCAAATATTTAGTTCATAAGACTTTGAATTGTGCCAAGACCTAGAAAGCACAAGTGGAATTCTCAGATCATCATTATAAGTTGCTTGTATTTTTCAAGGTAGGAAGCTGGTGGAAAATAGATGTTTAACACATGCACCAAAATTAAGTTTTAGCTCCAAATATTTTGGAGGAAGACAGAAGTTTAGCATTTGCATGATTACAAAATGGCAGAATGTAACATTGACGGTAATTATTTTCTTTACCTTTTGACTATGCTCCATAGTCATTAGGAAAGTGACAACATAGCACCAGAAATTCTAAGTTCTTCTAAAACACCTAGGTTAACAGCAGGCACAGGAAATTTGACTAAGCATTATAAATAGAACTTGACTGTAAGGATAGTTTTGAAAGTCAAAGTAGTTGGAACGATACCACAAAAAAATTCAAATTACAGACTCAGGGTGGAATTTAATGCCCCTCCAGCTGGTGAATTTGGTGGCGAGGGTCATTTAATCATGTGGGAGAGTGGCCCATTTCGATTAGGTCTGTGATGGGAAGGAGATTGGACAGCCATCCTGCCTATCACTAATTAAGGTTGTCCACTTAAAGGCCTCATTCTTCCACCACTCGTATTCCCCCAGATGGGGAACTCACCATGCAGAAAGGTCAAAAGGTAAATTTTGGTGTGATAGCTTGTGGACTTCCAAAGAGGTCCCTCGTTGCAGGCACTCAGCGCCTGATTGGAGTACCTGGCATTGAAACCGATTTACACCCCCCCCCCCCCGACTCATCTTTGTCTGGCTCCAGGCAATCCTGGGCCTCGGGTAGGTATAGTATTGTCAGCAGCCTCCTACTCCCCTGTGATGCTGCTGAGCAATGCAGGATTACCAACATCTAAATGACCAGCCCTCAGTGGCAAGACTTCAGTCCCTGAACTCCTTACTCCAGGGGAAGATCCTTTGCTGTCCAATCCAGCCACAGGAAAGACATCTGCATTAAATGCTGCTCTCAAGAGTGGAAGGTAGCACTTAAGAACTTGAAGCTTTGGGTGGTGTCAGATTTATCCATTTATTTGATACATTAGGGCTTTGATGCAAGAGCTGAAGAGGGTATCAGCCTCAAACATTAAGCGCTGGTGTCTTTGTTCACACCCATCTATTGAATTCTTAGAATCAGAGAGATAACAAAAAAATGCATTCTTTACCAGGAGGACAAAAGAAGGACTGCGAACTTGGGATCCAAAAAACCATTCAACTTGAAAAGTGGCTGTTTCTGGACAACTCCATTGAATATAAGGGTGATCAGGGTCTCAAAAAGGACCCATATTAGTGCACATTTTGCAAGATTTCTAGAAGCTTCTAGAATGATTTTTTGGCAACATCAATATCAGAATTAAAATATGTCTGGATGCAAATGGTCTCACCTGTTTAGTGACGTTGATTGAATAAATGGAGGGGGGAGGAGATTTGACATTTTCTTAAGTTTGAAATGTCAGCCAGCCAAGATAAGCTTCATGTAATTTATATACCAGTATTCAAGCTTCTTGGAAATAAGCATCTCACACAGAAAATGAAGTTTATATTATCAGTTGCCATTAGAACTGAAAAGAGAATGCATGGATTGAGTTCACGAAAAGCATTCAATTTAGGGACTACATCCCTGTTTGTTCTTAAAAGAAAGATTGTTCTTGCTCGTTCAGTTTTGATGATAATCAAGATTTCTAGGGAATCCATGAAATGGAACACTTCCATTGTAAGACCATTGTGAAAATTCTGGCACTCAATAAAGAAAACTAATTTTGAGAAAGTGTTTTATCAACAGTCTGGATGCTGATCTTCAGTGAAAAGCAAATACCTTTCATTAGCTGCATATTTTTACATTATTACTGTGATGAGGATCGTCTTGAACTTCAGACACGTTGGTGCAGACAAGTGGCAGATGAAGTTCAATGCGGAGAAGTGTGAGGTGATGTATTTTGGCAGAAGGAATATGGAGAGGCAGCATAGAATAAAGGGAGAAACTCTAAAAGAGGGGCAGTAACAGACGGATCTTGTTGTACATGTACGTTAAGTCATTGGAGATGGCAGGACACATTGAGAGAGCAGTTAATAAAGCATATAGTATCTTAAGCTTCTTAATACGGGCATTGAGTACAAGAGCAAGGAGGTCATGTTGAACTTATATAAGACACTAGTTAGGCCTCATCTGGAGTACTGTGTCCAGTTCTGGGCACCGTACTAGAGTTTAAGTTTATTTATTAGTGTCACAAGTAGGCTTACATTAACACTGCAATGAAGTTATTGTGAAAATCCCCTAGTCACCATATTTCGGCGCCTTTTCAGGTTCACTGAGGGAGAATTTAGCATGGCCAATGCACCTAACCAGCACGTCTTTCGGATTGTGGGAGGAAACCGGAGCACCTGGAGGAAACCCACGCAGATGTGGGGAGAACGTGCAGACTCCGCACAGACAGTGACCCAAGCCAGGAATTGAACCCGAGTCCTTGGCGCTGTGAGGCAGCAGTGCTACCCACTGTGACTTGATAGAGGTATTCAAGATCCAGAGGAATATGGACAGCGTAAATAGTGAAAAACTGTTCCCAGTCAAGACAGTATCAAGAGCGAGAGGGCACAGATTCAAAATAATTGGCAAAAGGAGTAAAAATGATGTGAGGAATTTTTTTTAAACGGAGGGTGGTTGGAGTCTGGAATGAACTTCGTGAGAGGGTGGTTTGGTCAAGGTATTCAAAGGGGAATTGGATTGCTATCTGAAATGAAAGAATGTGCAAGATTACAGGGATAAAGCAGAGGAGTGGAACTAGTTAGAATGCTCTTTCAGAGAGCTAGTGCTGGCACAATGAGCTAAGTGGCCTCCTGTTCTGTAAAGATTCCATGGTTCTGTATACTCTCTGAAAGTGCTTCATATTCACTTTCAATGAGAGGAACATACACTTTTTTTGAGACCAATTATATTTAATAATATTACTATCTTTAATCCTTCCTAGAAATGTTTGAAAAACTTGGTGCAAAAATGTTATGATAAACTAACAAAAGAATATGCAGAGATCCATTCATTTTTCTCGATAACAAAACAACATAAATATTTTACAACCCAATATCAACCCAAGAGTTCGTGACACCAACCAAGGCAAAAACATATTTGAAATGATGAATAATGCTGATGTCAGTAGCTTTGGCAATTGAATTAGAGAAGAACAATTTGGGAATGTTAATTTGGGATTTCAGATAAGCAGTCACAAGTAGTCATTATTGTTTTAAATTTAAAATAAATACTGTGACTGAGTGAAACATAACTCACTCTGGATAACATTTACAGTACAACAGGGGTGGCAGGTACAGATTGTCTTCAGGATACTAAAGACTGAAGCCAAAGATAGAATGGCTATCCAGTGATTGCTCATGCTGCTGCTGTGAAATATGATTCATTTGAACACGGCAAGATCATTGCTACATTAACCTTGTGGGTGTGAAGGGGAAGACAGTCCTTTTGGCAATAGGTTATCATTGGAGTTAGGCTTTAGAAACACAGAAAGCTAGAGATGGGCAGCAAAGAGAAAGATGGCACTGAAGTGAATTAGAAAATTAGTTATAAATCAAGACAAAAAAAAATCATTGATGGAAATTAGTGCATTAATCATAATTGGTGTTCCATAAGTTCATCTGATTGGAATTAAATTCTTACCAAATGTTCTCTCGCCAACTGCTCACTCATTTTACCTTGAGAGATTAAGACAAACATGCACGAAAGACACAAGTGTCTGTTCCACACCACAAAGGGATACTATTGCTGAATCATTGGGTATACCAACACACAAGTAAGTATGGGAGTTAAGCCATACTGGTTAAGGCATTTGGATTACTTGTGGGGCAATTGATACCACTGATCCTGAGAATACATCTATGCCAGACCCAAACTGGCAACCAGGAACCAGTAAATTTTAAAGGCTGAGTACATTAATATTAATCCTTCCATTATGCAGAACTCTGAAGGAGTGTTCACATTGCATATAGAATGAGAGAGACAATATGCAAACTTCATTGTGATCACAAAATGAGACAGCCAAATAGTGTTTATCTTTCTCTGTTTCCATCACTCGCCCTTAAGCAAATGTTATGCTGATACCTGTTATTTCCTTTTCATTATACCTGAAATCTTATGCTTCATTCTGTGTCATGTTTTTCAGTGATAGTGAAATCGGAGCTACTTTAGCCTGCACAATGTTTTTAATTGGCTGGGTGGTTGGAGGAAAGACTGGACAGTCAGCTAATTCACCACAATGTTTTGCCTTTTCATCCCCTATTCATTACCTGCCTGAGCTGATTTATGCTACTGAGTGAACAACCTGCTTTGAAATACCAAAATATTTCTAATAATCAGTTGCAAGAAGCACCTAAAGATCCCTCAGTCATAACTCTCACCTCCAATTCAACCTTCTCCAACATCCAAGGGTAGTTTCAGTTCCATTCAGTACTTGTCTGTTCAATGAAATAGAAATCATGAAGCAAGCTGAATGGGACCAGAATCTTTGTCCATTGCTGCTCAGTGGCACAGAACTAGGTTGCCATCTCCGTGTGGTCTCTTTTCCTCAACCTTCAATCTTTTGAATTTTGTGGTGGCATTTACAATTTTAGCTGGGCTATGTGAAACATCAATCCAATGCCACATTTCTCAGACAGGAGAGGGTTGTGAGTAGAAGTATAAAACTATAAGGGTTAGTATAAAGGCAAAGAATAGCAAAAATCTGACTGGAAGGACCACTTTAAAAAGTGGTAAGAGCCACAAAAAGGGAATACAAAAGAAAGCTTGAGGAACATCAAGAAAACACTCCAAGTATTTACAAACATATTTAAAAAAAGAGGGTGGCTAAGATGAATGTGGGCTGCAGTTGATATTGTGATTATAAGTGAAGATACTTATATAAGGTAGACTTAGAGTAGCAACTTTCTGTTGGTATTCACAGGAGTGGATTTTAAATATATATATTATTTAGTAGATTTTGTAGTTGCATGTATTGCCTATCTCTAATTGACCTCAAAGTCGTGGTGAGCCATCTTAAATACGAGTGACTCACTAGAACAATTCAGAGGGCAGTTCAACATTAACCAGCTTGACTAGCATAGGATGAGGATAATATACCAGAGTTACAAGGATTAGAAAATAAACTAAGGAGAGGAAATAACTTGATTATATTATGTAAATAAGACTTTGTAAACTTTAAACCTTTGATTTGAGGTTAAACAGAATGTGCTGGAATGGGGATGATGAAATACTAAACTCTGCCCAGTGACAGGCCCATGTGATTTGGTTGTCATGGGGAAAGAGACCCAGGTTGAAACCATTAGAAAACTCAGTGCCAGTTTTCACACCTTAACACAAAAGAGGGGCATCTTCGGTTTCTGGATAGACTCTCAAGACTCAGAGACCCAAAGAGGCTGCTGCTGTGGGAAAAGCCGTGGGACAGACTGTTTTGTGATAGTCACTGAGGAGAATGGATTTCTATTCAGAGAGAGATGAAGGAGTCATCAGAGTGGGTCTTGCTGCTGGAAGTCAATTTGAGGATACTTAGAAGACTGAGCAAAAAGACTTTCAAAGCTATTTTAACAAATGAGCTGCTCAGAGAGAGGCAGTATGGATTATAGGGGAAAGTCATGTCTAACAAACCTAATTGAGATTTTTGAGAAGGCAGGTAATGTGATAGCTGAGAAATATTTATGGACGTTATTTGTATGGAATTCTAGAAGGCATTCAGTTCCACATTAGAGTATTAACAAAAATGATTAATTTAAATTGGAACATAAATAATTGATTACAAGATAGGAGATAGAGTACATCTTTTTACTATATTTATAAATGACTTGAATGAAGGAAGAGAGTACATCCAAGTTTGCTGACTGTACAAAGTTAAATGACTCAGTAAATCATGTAGATGGGAGCAGTAAATTGAAAAGGACATTGATTAACTCAGTGGGAAAGAAAACATTGTCAAGATGGAGCTCAGTGTGGAAAGCAAGATAGAGCAGAATATGTTCTGAATAGCAAGAAGCTAGGAACCGTTGATAAGCAGAGCAATTTGAAGATCTACCAAAATCAATTAGTTGACAGGTTAAAAAAATACCCTCAAGAAAGCTGGAGTACAAAGGGATGGAAGTTATGTTACACCGTATAAAAACTGGTGAGATTCCACCTCAACTCTGCATTCAATTCTAAGCACCGTACCTCAGGAAGGATACACTTGCTTTGGAGAGGATATTGTTTAGATGCACCAGAGTAATACTGGGCTAAAAAGGTTACATTATGAAGCCCTCACAATACATGACTAGAGTTGTATTCCCTTGAGTATAGAAAATCAGGAGTGGGGGAACCAATTAAAGTATTTAAGATAATTATAGAAGGATAGGTTAAATGAAAATAAACCATTTCTTCTGGAGGAAGAGTCTAGAGCAAAGAGATATGTCCTTAAAGTTAGGTTAAGCTGTTTAGCGTTAATGTCAGATAGCGCTTCTTCACACAAAGAATAGTGGAAATCCGTAATACTTTCCCCAAAAACCTGTTCAGGCTAGATCAATTGAAAAATTCAAACATCTTTCAATCATAATAGAAGTTACAGAGGCAGGTGGATGGAGATAAGAAACAGATTAACTGAGATCTATTTGAATGTCAGAACAGCCTCAAGGGCTAAATGGCCTACTCTTGTTCATACATTCCTCTAGTTCACTCAACTATCAATTACGAACTGCATAGAGCTATTAAACTAAGGACGACGTTAGTGTAAATTCTGAGGCATGAGAAACATAGAGAATAGAAGCAGGAGTAGGCCATTCAGCTCTTCAAGTCTATTACACCATTCAGTATGATCATGGCTGATCCTCTACCTCAACACCATACTCCCATGCTCTCCCCATACCCCTCGACACCTTTACAAAGTTTAGAAATCTATTTCCTTCTTAAATACATTCAGTAACTTGGCCTCCACAGCCTTCTGTGATAGAAAATTCCACAGGTTCACCACCCTCGGAGTGAAGAAATTTCTCCTCATTTCAGTCCTAAATTATCTACTCTTTATCCCAAGACTGTGACCTCTTGTTCTGGACCCCCTCAGCCAAAGGAAACAGCATCCTGCAACCAGTCTGTCCATCCCTGCCAGAATTCTTTACGTTTCAATTAGACCCCCACTCATTCTTCTCAATTGCAGTGAATACAGGCCCAGTCAACCCAATCTCTCCTCATACGACATTCCTGCCATCCCATGAATTAGTCTGGTGAACTTTTGCTGCACCCTCTCTATGGCAAATATATCCTTTCTTAGGTAAGGGGACAAAAACAGCACACAGTACTCCAGGTGTGGTCTAACCAAACAGGTGCAGCAAGACATTCTTGCTCCTGTACTCAAGTCCAGTTCCAATGAAGGCCAGCATACCATTTGCTTTCCTCTGCATGCTTACTTTCAGTGACTGGTGAATAAAGGCATCCAGGTCCCTTTGTACATCAGTATTTCCCAATCTGTGCTCTGCCATTCTGTTTCTCCAGCCGAAATGTACATTTATCCACATTATACTGCACTTACCATGTATTTGCCCACTCACTCAATTTGTCTAAATCACCTTGAAGCCTCTTAACGACCCCCTCACCACTCACTCCATGCTTTGTGTCATCAGCAAACTGGAAATATTCATTTAGGTTCCCTCATCCAAATCATTAATGTATATTTTGAATGTCTGGGGCTCAAGCACTGTTTCCTGTGGGACCCCAGTAGTCACCACCTACCACTTTTGAAAAAGACCCATTTATTCCTACTCGGTTTCCTGCCTACCAACCAATTCTCAATCCATGCCAATATATTACCCCCAGTCCAATGCATTTTAATTCTGCACACTAACCTCTTATATGGGACTTTGTCAAAAGCTTTCTGAAACTTCAAATACACCACATTCACTCCCTTATCTATTCTACTAAAAAAAACTCCCAGTAGGTTTATTGAACGTGGTTTCCCTTTCATAAATCCATGTGGACTTTGATATAAGTATTTACAAATACAAACATTTGATATTTTCTAAGTGTCCTGTTATCAGATCCTTGATAAAAGACTCTAGAATTTTCCCTGTTCCTGATGTTAGGCTAACCAATCTGTAATTCCTTGTTTGCTCACTCATTTTTTAAATACCAGGGTTTCATTTGCCACCCTCCAATTTGCCAGGACTGTTTCAGAATTTTGGAAAACCAACATATCCACTATTTCTATGGCCACTCCTTTAGTACACTGGGAGGTAGATTATCAGGCCCTAGGGATTTATCGGCTCGCAGTCCCATTAATTTCTCCAGCTCTTATTTTTAGTAATAATTTCCTTCAATTCCTCCTTCTCACTCGATCCTTGGTCCCTTAGCATTTTTAGGAAGTAATTTTTGTCTTCTTCTGTGAAGACAGAATTAAAGTAATTGTTTAATTGCTCTGCTATTTCCTTGTTTTCTATTATAATTTTTTTTGATTCATTCATGGGACATGGGCGTCACTGGCTGGCCAGCATTTATTGTCCATCCTTTGTTGCCCTTGAGAAAGTGGTGGTGACAACTGAGTGGCTTGCTAGGCCATTTCAGAGGGCAGTTGAGAGTCAACCACATGGATGTGGCTCTGGAGTCACATGTAGGCCAGACCAGGTAAGGATGGCAGATTTCCTTCCCTCAAGGACGTTAGTGAACCAGATGGGTTTTTATGACAATCGACAATGGTTTCATGGTCATCAGCAGATTCATAATTCCAGATATTTTTTATTGAATTCAAATTCCGCCATCTGCCATGGCGGGATTCGAACCTAGGTCCTTAGAACATTGGCTGAGTTTCTGGTTTAATAGTCTAGCGATAATACCACTCGACCATTGCCTCCCTCCTCTATCATAAATCCTTCCATGTTAGACTGTAAGAGACACTAATATTTTTATTTTTATATACTTTTAGAAGCTTTTACATTCCACTTTTATGTTACTTGCAAGTTTACTCTGGTAATCTATTTTTCTGCTCTTAAACAATCTCTTTGTCCTGCTTTGCTGAATTCTGAACTGCTCCCAATCTTCAGGCTTGCTACTTTTTCTAGCAATTTTATATGACTCCTCTTTGGATCAAGTACTATCCTTAATTTATTTTGTAATCCATGGTTAGGCCGCTTTACTTGTTGAAACTTTTGCGCCAGAAAAGAATGAATATCTGTTGCAATGCATACATTTATTTTTTAAATATTAGCCATTACCTATTCACTGTCAGGCTTTTAATGAAGTTCCCCAATCTATCTTAGCCAACTCACATCTTCATAGTTTCTTTTTGTTTAGATTTAGGACCCTAGTTTCAGATTGGACTTATTTACTTTCCATCATAATGAATGTTGTGGTTATTGTTCCCTAAAGGATCCTGCACAAGAAGATTATTAATTAACCCTTTCTCATTGCAGAATATCAGATCTAGGATAGCATGTTCCCTGGTTAGTTCCTCAACATACTAGTCCAAAAAAAGCCCCATCTCGTACACCCTCCAGGAATTCATCTTCCACGGTATTGTTGCTAATTTGGTTTGCCTTTTAGACTTGTCTTTTTAACATTTTTACCCGAGGCCCGCAACTTCCTCGGAGCAGCAATCAGCGTGAATTGCCATTCTATACCAGCCTAGCTGCGTTTAAAATGGAAATCACCCGTCACGCTCAACCTTCCTGATTCAGACCGGATGAGACTGAAGAAGTCAAGTGCATCCCCGGATCCCGTGGTGAAATGCAAAAATGGAGTGAAGAGGCCATGCCTCCCTTTTACTGCATTAACTGCCATAAAGCAGGTGAGTTTAAAGGTTCCATTGGAAGGGAGAAATTTCTAAGTGAATGGGATGGGAACACTCAGACATTGAGGTAGAGTTGGGCGTAGTGATGGGGGGAGTCGAACATCTAGGTAGGGAAAAATTGAGACATCAGCGGGGGAGGGGGTGTTCAGGACTTCATCCCTCTTTTTTACCTATGTCATTGGTACCAACATGGACCACAAACTTCTGGCTGTTCACCCTCCCCTTTCAGAACACTCTGCAGCCAGTCAGTGGCATCCTTGACCCTGGTGTCAGGTCTGCAGCTGCAGAAATGTCTATCTGTTCCCCTTACAATAGAACCCTCTATCAATATTGTTCCCCCAATCTCTTCACCCCATGCAGTTGAGCCAAAGTGCCACAGACCTGGCTCCTGCTGCATTTTCCTGAGAAACCTCAACCGTATCCAAAATGGAAAACCTGTTAGAAAGGGAGATGGACCCAGGGGATTCCTGCATTATCTGCCTAGTGCTTTTGGTCTGGCAATCACCCATTCCCTTTCTGCCTGTGTACTCTTTTACCTGCAGCGTGACCCCACCTCATTGTACGTGCTATCCACAAAGATTTCATGTTTTTCTGTGACTCCAGTCTCTGCTCCAGCTCCAATACACAGATTTCGAGTAGCTGGTCGAGTTGCCCTGCCATGACTCACCATTAAATTACTCCCTTTACTTTTGCTTCTTCTAGTTTAGGGTATATTAAGGAGAGTCCTACTTACCAAGGCTTTCGTCTTCTTTCCGATGAAATGATCACCTGGCTCTCTCCTCACCAAACTCCCTCAGTCACCAAACTGCAACTTTCACACTCCACTGCAGTCCAAAGGCACATCCCAATGCAGACAAAGGCAGCACTTTAAAATAGCACTTTTATACTCATCTGAATCTAGCCTCTGGAAACCTGTTGAAACCAGTAATCTAATTAACTTATTGAAGCTGCAAGCAGAACCTGTATCAGCCCCATTTTAAAACTGAACTAAAACTCACCTTCTTCAAAGAGCAACTTTTAGTTAATTGCTAAATTAAAGAAAGACAAGACTTCAGATTAGAATCTAACCCTCAATTTAACCTTTAAATTCCCTCAGTCACCAAACCCCAACTTTTGCACTTGATTACAGTCCAAAAGTGTACTCCAGCGCAGACAAAACAAATGAATTACAGTAGGGGTTTTACCTTAAGTGGATTACTTAAATATTAAACGCGTTAGCATTAGCCCAGTTAATGTGATTCAGGAGAATGGAACCTTTGGACTTTCAATTAATAATTTGATCACAAAATGATGCACCTTTATTTCAGAATTCTAGTAAATGGAAGCTGAATGTACATCAAGAAAACTTCAGTATCAATACTAATGAATGACTTCAGTCATCTTAAATTTACTGTGTTATAAAACTATTGAAGTTACAATCTGAACACTGATATTCTTGGTTTAGTTTCTGATATTTCAGTTTTTTAATCACGATTACCCACAGACATTTTAATTTTGGCTTCCTTACAAAATACTATGTTCAGAAAAGAAATGAGATTATCTGCTGCCAATTCCCTACCATTCTCAATTGATAGTTGGATAGTGCTTGTAAGCACCACAGCTTGACATAATTTCACATTTCTTCTTCTCCTTGTCCAGGCCCCCAGAAGAATTCTCTTGGTACTTTCCTCAGATGATCTATTGGAAACAGGGTCTTGCAATTTTGAGGAATTGAACATTTAGCCTCATGCATTATTATTCTGCAGCACAGGTACCAACTTTCACCAAGACATCTCATGCATAGTTTTTGCTAAATGTTACTTTACATTCAAGTAGCATTTAGTCTTCACCAAAGTGAGTGGATACATTAACCATCTTTTTCGTTCTACGCAATGTTGCTAATTTAAAATGTAACAAAAATAAAATCATGAATAAACCGTCAGGAAAAAGTAGTCCAGAGATTTTTCTTTTCTGCAATCATGTTAAATTTATTACATTTTAAATTATTAAATTGTACAAATGGTGTGAAAATTAAACTTCAATCAATAGGCCATTTGAACATAAATTTAAACACAAGTCATCTTGATTACAAATTAAACATCTGGAGCCAACTACACGATTCAAGTCAACGACCTTTGATTACAAAAGTGATTGCTCTCAAGTGCTCAGTTATAAGAATGATCATGCGGATTTGATGAACCAGTTGAAGGAGTAAAAGTTATCAGTTTTACTTTTTGAGAGTGGGATCAATTATAGATTTACAATGACTTGCTTGATTTCAACGGCCATTAAAGTGTTCTGGATTGTTCTTACAACTAGCATTTTTATTTGAAATTGCACCACTTTTATGCCTAGATGAACAGTTTTGTTGCATTTTCAGTAGGAAATCACTAATAAATTCCACAAGTGACCGTTTATTACAAACAGCAATGTTAGCATACAACTTGTCAACATTTATGATTATAACCCTATCAACCAGTTTCCAACAACATTTTGACATCCAATACCAGGCAAACATAAATTAAGCGATTTTAAAATGCTTTTTTCCCATCACTTTCAAAAACACATAGAACACATTAAAACCAATATTTAGAGAAAGTTTTCCTGAATTACTGTTTTGTATGAAATCTCAACAATGAATTTGAGTGAGACTATAAACTCGAAGCCAATCTTCAAGGATGGAAAATTTGGTCATGTTTTCTCATAACATGCCAAACACTGAGCCATACTGAATTGTTTGTCAATATGTACACCAGCAAAGATTATGTGAACAATGAATACAAGCTCATAAAGCAGATATTCACTTAAAAAGCTCATCAAATTCTGTGCATTGAGCTTTCAACATTTTACCACTAGTTAATCACTTAGATTGTAATAAAGCACAAGTTCAAAATATTAACAAAAATAGCAGTTATGGCTGAAGAGATGAGGATAAGGTAATTAAATTTTTCAAAGATCTATTTAAAAACATTTAAATTAAATTATTTCAGCACACAAAGAGACCCATTCACTTTGTCTCTATAAAAGAAGGCTGGTGAAGTGCATTGTCGGTGACTGATGAACCATTTTGTGGACATCATTGAAATAAAAGTTGAGATTGATTTTACAAAAGAGCAAAATTGTAACTGTTCACAGTTTCAAAGACACAGATTAAAAGTGACAACTTAACTCATGGCATTTTTCACACATTCCTGGAGCAAGTTGGCCATGTTTACATGAAAACATTAATGGACAGAACAACATCATTTAAGATATTTTTGCCATCAGTTCATTGGGATTTTCAGTACTTCCTGCACAGCTTGGCAGGCTGACATGTCCAGGACATGTAGATTCAGCCACATGTAGGTTCTTTACTCAGAGTGGTTGGGGTGTGGAATGGACTGCCTGCAGTGATAGTGGAGTCAGACACTTCAGGAACATTTAAGCGGTTATTGGATAGGCACATGGAGCACACCAGGATGATAGGGAGTGGGATAGCTTGATCTTGGTTTCAGATAAAGCTCAGCACAACATCGTGGGCCAAAGGGCCTGTTCTGTGCTGTACTATTCTATGTTCTTCTATGTTCTATGTCAATCCAGAAAGAGAAACGGTAACATAAGAAACTCCCCATAACACCTGAGGATGTGGCCAGATTTATGTACAATAGCACATGATTTAATGCAACCCAGAAATACAGAAATATTGACTTCCAAGAAAAAGGAGATTCCAGTCTTTTTTGAACAGGATCAAGGGAACTGGTAGTTTTTTTTGTTGTTGCTGATAGACATTCTGGATATGTCTGGACTGTATCAATCTTCAGTCATGTTCAAAAGGTCGATTAAGGGTTTTGACTCCAATCTTGTCCAGTTTGGACCAATGTTGCACCAGGATTGTCACCCTGTAGTTCAAACACCTTTGGGCAAGCAACGTTCCATTACAAAGTGAACAGAGAGTGAGCTAATGTATCAGAAAATTACTAATGCGGTCTATTCAGATATACACAAATGAAAAATATTTAAAGTTACAAGCAGATGTCACAGTTCAAAGTTCATTGATGCCCCAACTATGCTCATCTTCAGTCTCCTGAATTAGTTATTTTATCCTGCAATATCCTTCATCCACTAGTGGTACTGGGAAATATCACCAGCGTCAATTTGGAAATGATGGCTACAGCAAGTCCCCAAGGACTTTTTTTTTCTACCGAGGTCATTCTTACTGATCCGGGGCCAAGGCTGTTCTATTTATCATCAATTTAAACAAGATGTGGAGATGCCAGCGTTGGACTGGGGTGGGCACAGTAAGAAGTCTCACAACACCAGGTTAAAGTCCAACAGGTTTATTTGGTAGCACGAGCTTTTGGAGCGCTGCTTCTTCATCAGCAGCGTTCCGAAAGCTCGTGCTACCAAATAAACCTGGAAGATCACTATCAATGTAGGTTTGACTGGAGTGATCTCACAAAAGTTGAGAATTTGGAGAAAATACAAAGATGCTGCTTTCCAATGATTATTGTTTCACAAAGAGGAGAAACAGATCTTTGAATGATTGCAAAATAATTAGCGGATAAAAATCTTTGGTCATATAATTTTATGAAGATCTTACTTTATTTTGTCTCTAAGTAAATTTCCTTGCCCTTGACAAAAATGCGGAGTTCTTGGAATATACCACTTGCCTACAGGGAGGCTGAGAGACCTTTCAATAAAGGAAGTCTGTATAGTCAGCTACTCAAACTATGATACCACTTAATGGTTGCATGATACTCGATGTTTAAACTCATGCATGAAAGTGTGGAGAAAACCATTCCATATACTTGCTGTACCAGCAAACAGTAAATTAAATCCAAGTGTAATATTACTTATTGGTTCACTGAGTAAACCTAGATATTTTTCTCTTTGTGTTAGTTTTAATGAATCTATGAATATGTTCTAAATAGAGAAAATATGGGCACATTTCGATTCAGAAATTTTTCTCTTGGTGAGTCAAGTCTATATTGATATACTGTCTGCGGTAGATGCTTAGAGCAAATTCTGGTAAGGCTGCATTATGAAAAACAAATAGTGTAGAAACTGGAAGTCTCAAATAAAACCAGAAAATGTTGAAAATACTCAGCAGGTCGGATAGCATCTGTCTAGAGAGAAACAGGTTGCCAGATACACAAAAATAGATATCATAAAATGGCTACAGCACAGAGGACAGCCAGTCAGCTGTCAAATATGTGCGGCCTATTTGTAAGAGTAATTGATCGAATGCCATTCTCCTGCCTTTCCTCTTCAGATAATGACCCAATTCTCTTTTGAAAGGCACAATTCAATCTGCCTCCACCCCACTCTTAAGACAGTGCATTCCAGATCCCAAACACTCACTGCATAAAAGTTTTTCCTCATATCACCTTTGTTTCTTTTGCCAATCACCTTAAATTAGTGTTCTCTGGTTTTCATTCCTTCCGCAAATGGGAATAGTCTCTCCCTTTCTCTGTCTAGGCTTCCCATGATTTTGAATCTATTGAGAAGTAACAATTTAAAAGGAAGTACCAGAGGCAGGGAAAGGAGCAAGGGGAGGAAAAGAACACATGGAAAGGTCTGTGATAGGATGGGAGGCATGAAAAATTAAAGGACAAAAAAATAATAGTGCATGGCAAAAGTGGGTGGTAATGGAGCAAGTAAAGAAGCAAGCGGTGGAGCTGGTGTAAATGCGGAATCACTACCAACGGCTGCTATCCAAAAAGAATGACTTTTTTCATGATCTGAAATTGTTGAACTCAGTGTTGAGTCGAGAATACTGTTAAAGTGCCAATGCTGTATTGATCTTAGCCTTAATGAAATTTAAAACTAAAAAAGAATGGGATGGTTCCAGTCAGATTGGACTATGGTACCTATTTTCTTCCAGAATGGGTAAAATAATAACAAACTATATTTAATATAGTGAGCTACAATGTCGGTCATTTTGGTGGGAGGAATAAGGAAGACTCTACTCTTTGGAAGGTAAAAAACTAAAAGAGGTAGAGGAGCAAAGATCTGGGGGTACTGACACTTTGTAAAAAGTTCATTCCTGGGACGTGAGCATTGCTGGCAAGGTGAGCATTTAGCATTTAAGAGCATTCCTAATTGCTCTTAAGGTGGTGGTACTGAACCAGCTTCATAATCACTGCTGTCTATATGGTACACCCAGTGTCATGAGGGAGTTCCAGGATTTTGACCTAGTGACAGTGAAGGAACTGTAATATAATTCCAAATCGGATGATGTGTGGCCTGGACTGAATTTGCAGGTGATGATGCGTCTGCTGCCCTTGTTTTTCTAGGTGGTATAGGTCGCTGGTTTGGAAGCAGCTGCTGAAGGAGGCTTGGTGAGTTGCTACAGCGCATCTTGTTGCCACAGTGCGCTCGTGGTGGAGAGAGTGAAATATTTAAGGTGGTGGATCAAGTGCAGTGCTGAATGGTATTGAGTTTCTTGAATGCTGTGTTTCAGCTGCACTCATCCAGAAAAATGGAAATAAAACACTAAAACTAGCAACACAAGTTCATAGTGCCACCAAGAGTATAAAGTACATTTCTAGAGGAAGAGAATACGTAAGCAGGGAGCTAATATATTTATTCAGAACCTTGGTTAGACCAACTTGGAATACTATGCCCTCCATACTCCAGCCAAGGGCAACAGTCAGATCGAGAAGAACACGCTGAAGATATACAGCCCTGTTTGAAAACACAGAATGATTGTTGTAGTTCTGATAAAGCTCCTGGACAGGAACGCCTGTACCAATATTGGGAGATTTTGAAACCGAGAGTTGATCTGGGAATAGCTCAAAAGCTGAATTGGTGGCAGCCTAGGCCTGTTAAATAGTTTTTGATTTTCCCACTAAAGAGGGCTTTCTACTAAATTGCATTTGGAGAGGAAGCTGCTGCAATTATTGTACAAAAATACACAACCAACTTGACTAGCAGAGAATGATCCCATGGGCTATCGATCTTCTTTGGACATTGATAGCCATTCATGACAGACTGAGAGTTGGAGGATATTCTAGAGCAAAGGCAGGTATTATTTATGAATGATTGCAGGCAGAACTTGGTTCCAGCTTGGATTGGGTTATGTGCTGAACAGATCCAACCATGTATTTGGTGGAATGCAGTAGTATCATAGAGCTAATTGAGTTAGCCAAGATTTAACTGGTGCCAATGTTTCTTCTTGAACCAATATTGGTTAAAGTGGTTTTCAATATAAATGTGGTTTCTGGGAGTAAACGACAGCAGAATATATACAATTCAATATCACACATAATGCTCTTTCAGAATGCATTTCACATAGGACTGTTCCAGTTGGTAAATGGGGAGGGGGGAAACTTCCTTGCTTTCAGTTCAGCTAAGATTTAAACCTAGGGCCTACAGATGAAAGGATTGTGCTTGCTCAAGTGCAACCTTAACTTTAACATAAATCAAGATTCTAAATTGATGGAACTATTAAATTAAGCATAAACTGCTGCTACACAGTATATAAGTAGCATACGAAACAGTCAATAATGTATCATCCCTGAGTTTTAGACATAACGACATATAGACATTTAAATATGCTATTTATTTGACACTGTTACTTAACTGTTTTGATGACAAATCTGCCTGTTCATTCATTAAGATAGTCCACTCATCATTCAATGCATGTTATTGATCATCCCCATAAACTATACGAGCACTTTGACTTTTTTTTTAACCCAGGATATACACAGAACATTTACAACATGGTTTAGAGCAACAAGTATTTATTTAGAAAAATGCTGTTTTATACTTGTAATATGACAGTTTAAAGGGTATTTGTTCCAGCTACATTTCCAGAAGTAACTGGTCTCAAACTTTGAGAATCTACATTCCCTCCCGCTTACATTGCCAAGATCATTAGGCTCACAACAGCAAAACCTCCTCTCAAATTCAGATCTCGCGTGCAGTTCCACAAAGAGGAAAACAGGGTTAATATGCATTGTCACATATCCAAGTCATGCCACAATCACTCAGATTCTCATGCTTCCATTAAAAATATTCACTGAATCCTAATGTCCTGTGAAGGAGAATAGGAACATGTATCCTAGTTTTCAGTCTGCATTGAGTTCATTTTGTGCAGATACCCATGAAGCCCGAATTGAGAATGTGGAGTTTAATTATTATAATACAAGATGGCAGAAATCGGTACATTTGACTGAATTTCATTAATTTATGACTCACAGCATATTCAACTAATGCATCTTAATTAGTTAACAGGTGAGCTTCAGTAAAGGAGAGAATGGTGGTAGTTAATCTGCCTAAATCTGTAAATTTACACATTTATAACCTGCAATTGATGAATTTGCTACTTTACAAAAGATTCACCCTGACCATTCCCAAACATCAAATTGAGTCAGTATCACAAGACGACCCTATTTTTAATGTTAGGAATCCAAATGAAATCTGAACTGAAATCAGTCAGATAAACTTGTTACAAGATATAAAATGAGATCTATATGAAAAAGGATAAATAACAAGACTTTGGTAATTCCCATAATTATGTGTCATTATTTTTTATCTAGATTAGATGATTTAAATAAGCTAACTAACTAGGAAATCAGTCAGAACAGCCAATAGTTAATAAATAAAAAAACAACAGTAAGACATGGAACAGTTAACCTCACATTTCTTATGGAATCTGATAGTGCTATAACAAGTTGTTTTACTTGAATTAATGCCATTAATTCACTTCACCATGGCATACAGTCTTTTTCACACAGGGTACATACTTAAAGAGAGAATCTTAACAGTAGGATTCCTTTTCAAAATTGAACAACTGAAAATAATTCTGATTAACATCCTTTTTCTTTCTGATCTATTTGAGTTTATTTTAAAAATATTTTTGTATAAACTGAGTGCTGATGATGTTATTGTTGAGAATTGGTTGGGAGTTGCTGAGCCATACAGTATGAGGGAATAAATAATTCCTAACACAAAGCAGTCCGATCATCTCAACAGTGTACGAGTAATTCAGCTCCCTCACAAGCTGGACTCAGTCGCTCCTCTAAGCCACGTTCTCCTGAGCTGTATTAGCATACCATATAAAATTAAAAAAATAGAAAGACAGGAAAAAAACCATGGTTGTTAATCATAATTATTTTATACTTTGACTTTTAAAAAGGGCACTGACTGCATGACATCCTCTTTAAAACAAATGTAGCTATGTGGAGAGGATATTGTATAGATAGAATAATACAAGTTGTAAAATGAGTTACGGTGTATGTGGTCCCTTGTTGGTTTCAGGCTTTTGTGCATGCAAGTGGTCATATCGCTTTCATAGCCACCAAGGACACACACCTATATTAGGTCAAGTACCTAAACTCAACTCTTTTCCACATGAATAAATAAAGCCAGTTGCTATATTTATCCTCAAGGTTATCACCCTTAGTAAAGCAAGTTAATTTAACTTATATTTAGTAAGGAACAGGTTTCTTTTTTGATGCACTACTGACAAAACTCTGCACAATGTCCAAAGTGAAACTGCACCCAGAATGCCTGGCCTGCCTAAGACATATGGCACTGCCACAACACAGGAAAAGCTACTGTCTAAAAAACAATGAACAAGACAATCCAAAATCCACCGTGGGTGCTATAGGTCAAATTCATAATAATCAACATCAATTTCATCATGGAACAAGTCCCACTCATCATCAGAATCTGAGAAGTCATCATCATGACCATCAGCCAAAAGCATTAGCAGAACTTCACCAAGCTCAAAGGTAACCATTTCATCATCTTCATAGGAATCAGCATTTTCTCTTTCTTCAATGAAATCCCAAAAATGTGTCCTCCGTTGATTCTGTGAGAAAACATATGTAATTGTAAACAAATGAAAAAGCTTTTGAACTAACAACATCTCAGTAATATTATATTGGCCTCCAAAGGATACCATTAGCTGTTAAAAAGACTGTTCGAAGGCAAATGATTCCCTTCCATGCTGCACAACAGCTGAAAACAAACTAGAGGATTAGTTCAGACTCTGTTACCCAGACTGAACGGACAGACATTAGGACTGACTATTCGCTCTCAACGAAGCAATGTTATGTGAAATTTTTGTTTGTACGTGCGCACAGTTCAAAGACAGGAAATTAGGAGATGGCACAGAGGAGACCCATGGAAAGAAATGAATCTCAATTTTGTCTTCAGGTTATACGGGCACAAAATAATGGCATAAAAACCAATCAGGTGCTTCTGGTGTAAACCAGATCGATTTAGCTATACTAGTCAACATTAAAGACTGCATTTCAATTGACTTCCAATCCAATCAGATCTCCAAAAGAGTACAATTCTATTACCACTTTACTAAAGGCCTCAACTCATAAATTTTGGGGTTCTAACTTATATATATTTTTATACCATACTAACCTACTAATTGTAAACAATTAATGTCCGTGAAAAGTGTCAAAAGACACCAGCAGTAGCAAACATAAAGGCCAGAATTTTACTGGCATGCCCGCCCCTGGGGAACAGCATTCTCCGTTGGCCTTGGGCAGGATCGTACGAACCTTGGGCGGGCTTTGTACAAACCTCGGGCAGACATGCCGATAAAATTCCACCCTAAGGCAATCTTTGCCAGTTCTTTCTTAGTTCGACCCGATATAATTTAGTTAGAAGGAAACAGTGCAAAGCATGAAATGACATCACTCATCAAAAAAAAACTACCAGAAGCAAAATACTGCAGATGCTGGAAATCAGATATGAAACCAGAAAATGCTGGAAATACTGAGGAGGTCTGGCAGTGTGGTTTGGAAAGAAACAGAGTTAATGTCTCAAATTGTGACCTTTCATCAGAACTGAACCTATGGTATATTAAAAATGTTGTTCTGGCGTGTTCCACCAAATCTCCCTATAATTTATTCAACACATCTTTTCAATGAAAGTATTTGCATAAAGGTGACATTCTTAATCAAAATTCACTTGTTTACCATATAGTAAAATACTTACCCGATATCTACCCATTGAGCCAATTGGCTTCCTCTGTGGTTGAGGTTCTTCCAGACGACCATCAGGGTATGCGTGTTTGTAGAAACAGTTTCCCCCAAAGGGACAAGAGCCACGTCCTTGATCAAAGTACCGACATGCCTTGTTGCTGCAGAGCAAACAAAAAATAATTCTGAATACTGAAAACTCGCGCAGTGGCGACAGGAGCCAGTAAAACAGCATTAGGTCAATTCTATCATTAACAAGAACATTTATAATCCAACATGGTTAAATGTGAAATAAAAGCAGAAATTTCTAAAAAAATATTCAACAGATCAAGCAGAAACTATGAAGAGAGAAACGGAGTTAACATTTCAAGTTAATGACCTAACTGATGATGCTTCTTAGTATTTCCAGCATTTGCTATTCATATTGTTATTTGAAGCATTCAAAGTATTCTCCTTTTCGTTTTATGTTTAAATTTGTATTTGCCAGTCATTTTTGATTATGCTCCACCATAAATTACCCTCCGGTGTCAGCTAATAACTCACTCCCAAGTCAGCCCAATGCCGACTGTCAGCCAATTAACTTGAAATGTGAGTGTACAACTCAGGATAGCTTCCTTGATGATGTACACTCAGTTGGCAAAAATACTGAGAAGATAGTCATAGATGTGAGCCACACTCTACCAGAATTGTAGCATGATTGCAATAACAATTAATGGACAGAGTTGACATACAGAAAAATAGGAGGACTCTGCCATTCTGCTCCACCATTCAATACGATTATGGCTGATCCTCTATTTCAATGCCATACTCCCACTCTTCCTCCCCATACCCCTTGATGGCTTTTCGTGTTGAGAAATCTATTTCCTTCGTAAATATATTCAGAGTAAAAAATATTTTGATGAACGAAACTAGTTTAATATTACAGATTTATTAATTGAATTTAAATTTCACTAACTGCTGTGTTGGGATTTGAAACTATGTCACCAGAACATTAATAAAAACAGAAAATACTTAATAAAATGCTGAATTTTTAAAACATGCTTTGCTTAATGAACGTAAATGATCGTTTGATGGCTTCAAACTTTAATTTTCAGATCAATAAAATTAAAGAGAGGATATTATTCCACACTTTATTCAGATCCCAATTGTTTTGGCTGATTTTCTGCAGGCGTAGGCTGGTGAGATATTGTTAGAAAGGTTGGTGTAGAAATCAACAATCAGTTTGAGGAAATTCCTGCCTGGGTCTTAGTCACTGATGTCATTATCAGCATTATAATTTAAGACAAAAAGTCTGCAAAAACCGTACAGCTCTCTATAACTGAAACTCATACGCACTGATATTCTTTCAGTGTCAAAGCCATCAATTTTTATTTACTCTTCAACAAGCAGTTTTGCTGAAGTACAGAAAAATTAAATCTGGCCAAAAATACAGCCATGATGTGGAGATGCCGGCATTGGACTGGGGTAAGCACAGTAAGAAGTCTCACAACACCAGGTTAAAGTCCAACAGGTTTATTTGGTAGCACAAGCTTTCAGAGTGTCACTCCTTCTTCAGGTGACTCACCTGAAGAAGGAGTGACACTCCGAAAGCTTGTGCTACCTGGTGTTGTGAGACTTCTTACCAAAAATATAGCAACATTGAAAATATAGAAGCGAGAAAGGGAAGCTGTAATGATAGCAAATGTTAGTCTGGAGAAGTGTTTCAGTTCATTTTACCTCATTGCCTCTTTGTACTTTTTGATGAGTTTCTGTTTTTCTTCCTTGTCTTCTACCCAGTATTCACTTGGAATGACAAAATTTGAAGTAATTCGACACTCAGGACAGGATCTGTAAAATTAAATTCAGGGATAATTGGTATAGGTAATATCATCAAAACCATCTTAAATGGCCAAAAGATAGCTTAAAGGAAAAGGTTCCAATTATTAAATAGAACATACAGCTTCATGTCTCAGCTGGAAAATGAATTCCAATAGCTAATTTAAAAATGCATCACAGTGTAATGAAATTCTCAATATAAACCAGAATATGACAATTCCTTTTCATACAGTTCCAAATGCCAATGGTGAACTAACACCAAGGAATGCCAAATTTAACATGTATCTTCTCTCTGAAAGATACATTTGAATTATTTTTGATAGATAATGGATGTAAACAGCTTACTGATTTTGAGCAGGACCACTACCCTCCAACAAAGCTCTTCTATTTCTTATTCTAAAATGACACAATGCGTTCAAAGATTATATGAAATGCATCTCCCAACAACAGTAAACGAAGTGAGGTTAACCTGCATTACTTGCATATTCCAAACAACTCAGCAGCACAGGTAGTCAGGAAGTAGGTTACCTCTCTAACATTTTGGTAAAAGGAATGCTGGGATTGGGGAAAAGGGCAAGCAAATTAAATAACATGCATTAAATAAACATAATTGCAAACAGTGATATTACACAGTTTAAAATAATCAAATATATCTTAGATTACATGCCAAGATTCTTCTTATGATGATTCCGATTTTAAGTGATATGCAACTAACACAAGCTCAACATGCTTTACATTAACCAGTGAAACAGTCCAGTTAACCTAAAATTTGATAAGTCATTGCCCTAAAGAATTCAATGAGTTACTTTTATTCTTGTCAAGTATGCTGTTATTTCAGAGGTATACTTTGAAACTTCTGAAAAAATTCAAACTCACTCCATTTATACTGGACATTGGATACATACTATTGCTATTTCTCCAAACTATATGGAATATTTTTTTTTTTTAAATACTGCTAAGCAGGAGCAATAAACAGAAAATGTAAATTAGACCTTCTGACCATAATTTTTCAGTCTTTCTTGGACTTGCGAGGACAGGAGAATTGAGATTGTTGCAGCCTTTTTCAAAAAAGGTCGTAAAGATAAGCCAAGCAACTACAGGTCAGTCAGTTTGTAATGTCCTATGTTATGGGTTGTGGGTTTTAACAGAAAGAAAACACTTAGTTTGCACACAGATTCAACGAACACACGAGGTTTTATTGAAGAGTTGCTCTCTTTGCAATGCAGAATATAAAACTGCAAGCAAAACAGAAGCCTCTGCAAGACCTTAATAACATCACCATCAAATCATGTGATCAGCCTTGCAATCCTTTTAAATATATGACAGTTTAATTTCAGTGATTGAGAACCTCCTAGCAAAAATAATTAAATAAATAGTCACAGACAAATGTGGGTTAAATTACGGAAAGCCCACATGGATTTCTCAGGGGAAAATCATGTTTAACCAACTTCCTGGAGTTTTTGAAGAGGCAACAGGGAAGCTTGATGAGGGCGATACAGTTGATGTGACATACATAGATTTTCAAAAGGGTTTGATACAGTGCCACACAACAGAGTTCTAAACAAAGTTATAGCTCAAAGAACAATAGGGATAGTAGCAACACAGGTGCAGAATTGACTGACTTACAGGAAACAGAGTAATGTGATTGATGAATGTTTTTGGGCTAGAGCAAGATTTTTAGTGGAGTTTCCAGGTTTCAGCCCTCGCTTCTTTTCCTGATATATAAGTTAGTAACCTAGACCTTAGAGTATTGGGCACAATACGAAACTTGGGAGCACTGTGAACTGTGAGGAGGACAGTGTAGAACCTCAAAAGGACATGGACAAATTGGTGGAATGGGCAAGTGGCAGATAAACTTGGGAGCACTGTGAACTGTGAGGAGGACAGTGTAGAACCTCAAAAGGACATGGACAAGTTGGTGGAATGGACAAGTGGCAGATAATGTTCAATGTGGAGAAATATGAAGGGATTCATTTTGGTAGGAAGAACATGGAGACACAATATAAAATAAAGGATACAAGTCTAAAAGGAGTGCAGGAACAGAAGGACATGGGTGCATACATGCATGAGTCATTGAAGGTGGCAGGACAGGTTGAGAGCACGGTTAATTAAGCATACAGTATCTTGGGCTTTATTAATAGGATTATAGAAAACAAGAGTAAGGCAGTTTTGTTGAAGTTGCAGAAAACATTAGTTATGCCTCAGTTGGGAATATTCTGTGTAGTTCTGGGTCCCACACTTTATGAAAGTGGAGACAGGTTCAATTGAAGCATTCAAAAAGGAATTTTGAAAGTAATATCTGAAAAGGAATGATGTGCAGGGTTACAGGGTGGGAAGGTGGTGTTAAGTGAATTGTTCAATCTGAGCAGTGCAGACATGATGGGTTGAATGGCCTCCTTTTCTGCGCTGTAACAATTCTGTGATATTGATTCAATGATACGGTTTAAAATCACGTGAAATACAACCTAATTACAATGACCAATTTCACATAATTACTTTTCTATTTATAATACAAATTAGCCTCAATATTACATTTTGATTTATGTCGGTCATCCCATGATATCTCCAGTTTCACCAATCGAAACTTAAATACCCCCTGTATATTAAAAGAGAAAGCTGCAATTTTACAAATGGTAAAAAAGATACACTTGGATGTAACTTTTGGTTAGCCAAGAGTCTCAAGATGCGTAAAAGTCACTGTCCCGCTCAACAGTATCCAAGGCAAACTACTAGAATTTCTGCTTGCCTAATAAGGAGGGCATAGTTTCTCACCCACGGGGATACACTCCACTCACATATGCCTACAGAACATAGCTGACAAGAGTAAAGGCTTAAAGACCTCCACTATGCACAGAGTTAGTGATAGAGTTTAACTAATTAAAATTGCATAGCTTACCAGCAACGGCATACGAGGTTAACAGGCTGAATGGAAAGATTCCAAGTCCTTTAAAAAGACTACTTCTGAGCCAGATTACAAACCTATTGGTTCAGATATTATCTTACTGCATCTGCCACAAAGGATCAACTTGGTTTGTCTGTCATTGTCAGACGTATTGACCTGAAGTCATGTCCTCTCCAAGCTCCTCTTGTCCATGAGACTGACCTCCTGTCCCCCTCAATCCTATTCCCAGGAAACTGCTGACCACCCAACCTCTTCTCCTGGTCCCCATGTTAGTTGATATTGTATATATGGTTTTCTCCTTTCAGGTGTTGTCCCTTTCTCCTTTAACAAAGAACAAAAAACAGTACAGCACAGGAACAGGCCTTTCTACCCACCAAGCCTGTGTCAACAAATGACGCCTTCCTAAAGACCTTTTTGCCTCTATGCGGTCTGTATCCCTCTACTCCCTGCCTACTCATGTATCTGTCAAGATGCCTCTTAAACGTTGCTATTGTATCTGCTTCTAACACATCCTCTGGCAGTGCATTCCAGGCACTTACCACCCTCTGTGTAAAAAAAACTTGCCTTTCACATCTCCGTTAAACTTTCCACCTTTTACCTTGAACCCAAGTTGCCTAGTAATTGACATTTCTACTTTGGGAAAAAGGCTCCAACTATCCATTCTATCCATCCTCTCAGAATTTTGTAAACTTCTATTAGGCAGTCCCTCAGCCTCCGACATTCAAGTGAAAACAAACCAAGTTTGTTCAATCTCTCCTCATAGCTAATACCCTCCAGACCAGGCAACATCCTGGTAAACCTTTTCTGTACCCTCCCCAAAGCTGCCACATCCTTCTGGTACTGTGGCAACCAGAACTGTACACAACATTCCAAATGTGGCCTAATCAAAATTCTATACAGCTGCAACATGACTCTCAATTTTTATACTCTGTGCCCCAGCCAATGAAAGCGAGCATGCCATTGGCCTTCTGAATCACCTTACCCACTTGTGTTGCCACTTTCAGGGAACTGTGGACCTGTATGAACAAAGAACAAAGAAAATTACAGCACAGGAACAGACCCTTCGGCTCTCCAAGCCTGCACCAACCACGCTGCCCGACTTAACTAAAACTCCCTACCCTTCCGGGACCCATATCCTTCTATTCCCACCCTATTCATGTATATGCCTAGATCCTACTGTATGTTAATGCTTCTGAGAGTTTTGTCATTTACTGTATACTTCCCTCCTGCATTAGACCTTTCAAAATACATTACCTCACATTTGTCCAGATTAAATTCCATCTGTCATTTCTCCACCCAATTTTCCAGCCTATGTCCTGCTGTATCCTCTAGAAATCCTCCTCACTATCCGCAGCTCCTCCAATCTTTGTGTCGTCCACAAACTAACTAATGAGACCACATACATTCTCCTCCAAATCACCTACATATATTCCAAACAACAGGGGACCCAGCACTGGTCGCAGATCTCCAGTCAGAAAAATACCCTTCCACCGCTACTCTCTGTCTTCTATGACCAAGCCAGTTTTGTATCCATCTTACGAGCTCACCAGGGATCCCATGTGACTTCACCTTCTGTATCAGCCTGCCATGAGAGGCCTTGTCAAAGACCTTGCTGAAGTCCATGTAGACAACATCCACTGCCCTGCCTTCATCAACCATCTTTGTTACTTACGCAAAAAACTCAATCAATTAAATCTCATGTCATGACATCTCTCCTGAAAGGAACCAACTCATAATTCCAATATCCTTGCAAACTACTATGCCGTCTCCAACCTCCCTTTCCTAAGTCCTTGAACATGTCGTCACTTCCCAAATCCATTCCCATCTTTCCAGGTCTCCACATTTAAATCCATGCAATCAGGTTTCTGCCCTGCCACAAAATCACAAATGACATTCAGCGACAAAGGTAAAATTTCCCTCCTTTTCCTTCTCAACCTGTCTGTAGCGTTTGACACGGTTGACCACACACACCATCCTCCAACACCTCTCCACTGTTGTCCAGCTGGGTTGGACTGTCCTCACATAGTTCCATTCCTATCCATCTAATCAAAGCCAGAGAATCACTTCCAATAGCTTCTCTCCTGCTTTTGCATCATTACCTGTGATGTCCTCAAGGTTCTATCATTGGTTTCTCCTGTTATTCATCTACATGCTGCCTCTCAATAACATCTGAAAGCAGAGCATTAGTTTTAACCTCTACACTGACAACTCCCAGTTCTAACTCAGTATTACAACTACCAGTAAAGCACAGTGTGACTCTGAGGAATTAACAATGGAAAATCAGATAACTGTGGAGAGCTACTAGTCTACTCTTGATCATCAGTAAAGTGATGGAAGGGGTCATCAAAGTGCTATCAAGCAGCACCTGCTCAGCAATAACCTGCTCAGTCACGCCCAGTTTGGGTTTCGCCAGGGTCACTCTACTGAACCCATTACAGCCTTGGTTCAAACATGGACAAAACAGCTGAATTCCAGAGGTGAGGTGAGAGTGACAGCCCTTGACATCAAGGCCACATTTAACCGAGTGTGGCATCAAGGAGCCCTAGTGAAACTGGAATCAATGGGTATGAGGGGGCAAACTCTCCGCTGGTTGGAGTCATACCTGGTACATAGGAAGATGGTTGTGGTGGGTCAGTTATCTCAGCTCCAGAACATCTCTGCAGGAGTCCCTCAGGGTAGTGTCCTAGGCCCAACAATCTTTAGCTGCTTCATCAATGACCTTCCCTCCATCATAAGGTCAGAAGTGGGGATGTTCGCCAATGATTGCACAATGTTCAGCACCATTCGCGACTCCTCAGATACTGAGGAGTCCATGTTCAAATGCAACAAGATCTGGACAATATCCAGGCTTGGGCTGACAAGTGGCAAGTAACATTCGTGCCACACAAATGCCAGGCAATGACCATCACCAATAAGAGACACTCTAACCACCGCCCCTTGACATTCAATGGTGTTACCATTACTGAATCCCCCACTGTCAACATCCTTGGGGTTACCATTGACCATAAACTCAACTGGACTGACCACATAAACACAGTGGCTACAAGGGCAGGTCAGAAGCTAGGAATACTGGGCAAGTAACTCACCACCTGATTCCCCAAAGCCTATCCACCATCTACAAGGCACAAGTCAGGAGTGTGATGGAATGCTCCCCACTTGCCTGAATGGGTACAGCTCCAACAACACTCAAGAAGCTTGACACCATCCAGGACAAAGCAGCCCGCTTGATTGGCATCACATCCACAAACATTTAATCCTTCCACCACCGACACTCAGTAGTAGCAGTGTGTACTATCTACAAGATGCACTGCAGCAATTCACCAAAGATCCTTTGACAGCACCTTCCAAACCCACGACCACTTCCATCTAGAAGGACAAGGGCAGCAGATAAATGGGAACACCACCACCTGCAAGTTCCCCTCCAAGCCACTCACCATCCTGACTTGAAAACATATCATCAGTCCTTTGACCAACAATGCCGTTAGGGAGGGAATTCCAGGATTTTTGACCCAGCGCTGGCATTGTTGGTCAACTCACAGAACATGGGCTGCAGCGATTCAAGAAGGCAGCTCACCAGCACCTTCTCAAGGGCAACTAGGGATGGGCAATAAATGCTGGCCAGCAAGTGACGCCCATGTCCCATGAATGAATAAAAAAAAGCTGAACAGATATTTTGCATCTGTCTTCAGTGTACAGGATGCAAATAACATCCCTGAAATTAATGTGCATCAGGAGGTGAAAGGAAGGAACTTGAAACAATTACAATCACCAGGGAACAAATACTGAGAAAATTATTAGAGCTAAAAGCTGACAAGTCCGCAGGTCCTGATGGACCTCACCCAACAGTCTTAAAGGAGATGCTGAGATAGTAAATGCATTGATTTTAATTTTTCAAACTCCTCTAGAGTTTGGAAAGGTCCCAGAATGGAACTCTTCTATTCAAGACAAGGGGGAAAACAGAAAGCGGGAAGCTACAGGCCAATTAGTTTTAAAATCTGCCAAAGGGAAAATGCTAAAATCTATGATGGAAGTTTTAGCAGGTTTCTTAAAAAATCTCAATGCAATCAGGCAAAGTTAACATGGTTTTACGGAAGGAAAATTTATTCGAGTTCTTTGAGAAATTAACAATGTAGATAAACTGCAGATGAGGTGCACTTAAATTTCCACAAGGCATTTGACAAGGTGTAACATTAAAGGCTGTTCCACATAATAGGAGTTCATGGTATAGGAGATAATATATTAGCATGGACAGAGGATTGGTTAGCTAACAGGAAACAGACTGTAGGCATAAATGGGTCATTTTCAGGTTGGCAAGATGTAATGAGCGGCATCCCACAGGGATCAGTGCCTGAACTATTTACAACCTATTTAAATGATTTGGATGACGGGACTGAATGTCTTGTTATGGACAGAAGGGGATTTAATTTAAATAGCCCTGATTTCTCCTCTCAAAAACTGTAAATAGGAAGGTGTTTGATTTTGATTTCTCCCTTTATAGGCAGTGATACATTCCCCAACCCCTCAGTTTTGGTGTGACGCAATTCTCTATTAATAACCCCGCATCAAACTCGATCTAGGATGAACAAAAAGGATTAGTTTATTTGCACATACTCGAATGTGAGAGAAGTGTAGCAAAATGACCACCTTTTCATTCATATAATAAAGGTAGGATAGAGAAAGAAAGAGTTTAAAGGGAAAAGACCACAGAGAAAGGAATTATTATTTCACGCGAGTCCAGAATCAAAGCTCAACAATGTATTCTTCCAGAGGTTGGCAAGCTGAAGACTGATGGTGGATAACTCACTCTTCCAGTAGAGATGACTTTCACAATGGAATAGGCATGCAGAGATCTATTAGTCTTATAGCTGTGGGTACAGAAGTTCCAGTAGAAACAGTATAGATGGAATCCAGGCATTCACCTGGATCGAGCCCTTGTTGAGCTGCTGCTTGCTAAATGGAAGTTGGCTGGTTGCTTGGCAGTTCTACAGGTTCCTCCAGCTGGTTGGGGGGGGGGGGGGGGGTGTCATGTCACATGACTCCCAATTTCTCCATTTTGGCTTTGACAAAGGATACATATTCCTTTGTCTGGATTGTTGCGTTTGTTAATGTTTCAACTGTTAAAAATTTTAAAGGGATTTTAGTTTGCAGTGTCCTTTATCCTATTATTCTCTATTGGTCAGTCCTGGCTTAGGAAATGTAGTTGGTTTCTGCAGCACTCACAGGGCCATCAATGTATCTTCAGAGATTTGATTTGATTTATTATTGTCACATGTATTAACATACAGTGAAAAGTATTGTTTCTTGCGCGCTATACAGACAAAACATACCGTTCATTGAGAAGGAAACAAGAGTGTACAGAATGTAGTGTTACAGTCATAGCTAGGGTGTAGAGAAAGATCAATTTAATGCAAGATAAGTCCATTCAAAAGTCTGACAGCAGCAGGGAAGAAGCTGTTCTTGAGTCGGTTGGTATGTGACCTCAGACTTTTGTATCTTTTTCCCGAAGGAAGGTGGAAGAGAGAATGTCCGGGTTGCATGGGGTACTTAATTATGATGGCTGCTTTGCCGAAGTGTAGACAGAGTCAATGGATGGGAGGCTGGTTTGCGTGATGGATTGGGCTACATTCACGACCGTTTGTAGTTCCTTGCGGTCTTGGGCAGAGCAGGAGTCATACCAAGCTGTGATACAACCAGAAAGAATGCTTTCTATGGTGCATCTGTAAAAGTTGGTGACAGTCATAGCTGACATGCCAAATTTCCTTAGTCTTCTGAGAAAGTAGAGGCATTGGTGGGCTTTCTTAACTATAGTGTCGGCATGGGGGAACCAGAACAGGTTGTTGGTGATCTGGACACCTAAAAACTTGAAGCTCCCGACCCTTTCTACTTCGTCCCCATTGATGTAGACAGGGGCATGTTCTCCTTTACACTTCCTGAAGTCAATGACAATCTCCTTCGTTTTGTTGACATTGAGGGAGAGATTATTGTTACTACACCAGTTCACCAGATTCTCTATCTCATTCCTTTACTCTGTCTCATCATTGTTTGAGATCCAACCCACTACGGTGGTGTCCTGAGGTGTCAGCTTCTCTGACTGCCAAAAAAGTTCCTTTTGTTTAAAAGTCACAGCCAGCTATGGTTTCAGTCATTTTTAAGTCTTTGCCCAGTTTTTAAAATTTCAGAAATTAGCCATGATGAGATATATATATTCTATAAAACATTGTGAGGTCTTAGCTCTTTTTCAGCATGGTTACTAAATTTGCTGATGACACAAAGGAGCATGAGCTGCAAATAGATCAGAATCAGTCTACAAAGGGATATAGATAGTTAAGTGGGTGAGCAAATATTTGGCAGAAGGAATATAATGTGGGAAAATGTGAACTTGTCCACTTTGGCAAGATGAATGAAAAATCAGCATATTATTTAAATAGGGCGAGATTGTAGAACATTGACAGAGGGATCTGGATGGCCAGGTACATGAAGCTTAGTATGTAGGTACAGCAAGTGATCAGGTAGACAAATGGAATGTTATTTTTTTCCAAGGGAAATGGAATATAAAAGTTGGAATGTTTGCTACAGTTATACAAGGGTATTGGTGAGACCACATCTAAAGTGCTGTAGAATTTTGATCTTAAGGATGGACATAATTGCAATAGATGCAATTCAGAGAAGGTTCACTCGGTTGATTCCTGTGATGAAGGGATCGTCTTATGTGGAAAGGATGAACAAGTTTGGCCTATACTCATTGGAGTTTAGGTGAGAAGTAATCTTGTTAAAACATACAAGATTCTTTGGGGGCTTGACAGGATAAATGCTGAGACGATGTTTCTCATGTGAGGGAATCTAGAACAAGGGGCACCGTTTCAGGATTATTTAAGAAAGGATATAATTGGCTTAGTTAAGTGTTAAGAAACCCAAAAATAGATTTAAGTGATTTATATTTGGATGGGTAAAATGTTAGAAGTAGGGTATAGATTTAGGTAGGTTTAACTTAATATTTCTGTGCCTGGAGGGGAGCTGTGCATAGATTTCATGTTGAAAAAAATGTTTGGCTATTTAGGGGAGAACTTCAGTCTCTGCTGAAACCTAAGCTATCTGTCCCAGCAACAAGTTTAGAAATTGAGAGAGAAAGGGAGCACTCTGTTCTTCAGTGTAGCAAAATGTGGCAGGTGTTGTTTTTGAGGGCTGTGAGGGAGCTGGAGGGAAAGGTCCCTTTGTGTCTGCTCAAAATTGAGTAACAATAGAGAATAATACCCGGCAGGGAGGAGTTAATGATCAGGCATGTTGATCTCGCAGGCTAGGGTAGCGTCAATGATCAGGGCCTCCCCTGAGGTTCAACCTAGGCGTCGCCTGATGAAATTTTTCAAAGCCATCTCAGCCTTTGGGCTAAGAGGAAGCTACGGATCAAATCCACAATGGGATGTAATGAGACATCTTGCCAGCTTGGATCTTCTTGTCCCTCTCGTGGGGACCTTGAATTGGATTCAATTTGAATTTAGTTTTTTGGATGGAATAAAAATTAGAAAAAATACTAAAGCCAGCTCAACAGAACCAGAGAAGGGTGATAGAAAATCGACTTCAGAATACAGAAGCCAAATGAATAGAGATGGGTACACAATTTAAAAATAAGGAGTCTCCCATTTAAGATAGTGATGAGGAGAAATGCTCTTCCCCAGAGCGTCGTGATCTGTGGAATTCTCCTGCCAGAGAGTAGAGGAGGACGGCTCATTGAATATTTTTCAGGCTGAGTTAGAGAAGCTCCTTGACTGACAAGGGAGTCAAAAAGCACAAGGAACGGGTAGAAATGAAAGCAGAGTTGAGGCCACAATCAGTTCAGCCATTATCTTATTGAACGCAGAGCAGGCTCGAGGGGCCAAATGGCCTACTTTGTACGTTAGTATGTTCTCTTGACTCCTCCACTGTTGCTAAATTATCAGACAACTTATTTGACATCCAGTACTGGGTGACAGAATTTCCTTCTATTAAATGTTGGGAAGACTGAAGCCATTTTCTTCAGTTTCCCCACTTCAAGCTCTGTCCCCTCGCTACCTATTCGTTACACTACATATCCTACTTTACAACAGTAACTGCACTTCAAAAATACGTAATTGGCTGTAAAATGCTTTGGGCATAACATCACCCAACTTCACCCGTCAAGTTACTTGCTTTCTTCACGTAAACTCTCCAATCACACGCACAGGATTGGTCAACTATAAATAGGTTATTTTAAAGACTACAACTAATATATAAAATCTACAGGTGTAACCAATAGATTTAACAGACAGACACAACACCACCCTGCTAGTCACATGCTGTTTTAACATCCTGGTTTCTCGAAGACACTTGTACTCTATTTGCATATTCTCAAAGCGATATCGCAACAGCTGTCTCAGCTCATCTGCTGCTGAATCCCTCATTCATTCCTTCCTTACCTTTAGATTTGACTATTCCAACACACTCCTGGTGATCTTCCATACGCTATCATTCATAAACTTGAGGCCATCCAAAACTCTGCTGCCGCCATAACTCGCATCAAGTCCCGTTACCCCTGTGCTCACTGACCTACATTGGCTCCTGCTCAAGCAATATCTTGATTTTAAAATTCTCATCCTTGTTTTCAAATCCCTCCATGGCTTTGCTGCTCTAATTCTGGCCTCTATCTTAATTGCTCCGGGACCTTCAGTTGCTTAGGCCCCAAGATTGGAAATTCTCTCTCTACTCTTTTTCTCTTTGAAAACACTTATGAAAAGCTAACTCTTTGAACAACTTTTAGTCATTTGCCTAATAACTCCTTATGTGGCTGGCTGTCATGTTTTGTTCATCATGCTCCAGTGGAGTGAGCCTCCAAGAGCTGACTGCTTGGAAGGGCATTGGAAGAGGCAAGCAAAATGGAAACTTTAGCTGGCCAAAAGAGGGCCCAGAGAAAACAGAGGCCAGAGAATTATGCACTTTCTCAGCCCATTGTCCTCCTGTACAACAAATGCAGCAGGGACTGCCATGCCAGAGTAAGGCTCCTGGGTCACACCAGTTGATTATTAACATAGAGTTGACCATACCGGCACAAACTGTCTTACAAGATAGAAGGTTACCCATTCTCATGAAACAGCTTGGAACGTTTCATTAGATGAAACATACTGCATAAATATAAGGTGTTGCTATTGTCTCCAACTCTAAAAAATAAATCCCACTTGTCTCCCTTCTACTGAGAAGCCGAATCACTGAATAGTCAGACAACCAACAAACATGGATTTAAATCTCACTCGCCACAGAAGATACTAGGCTAACCTCCCTAGCAACATAGTAATTTGTACAATTGATCACAAATCATGAGTGCATTACCACCAGCCTTCTGACCTCATCATACATCACACCTCATTAACAACGGTTTACCAGCTAGAGGGGCAGAATTTCAGTAACAATGCCTCACTGCAATCTTACCAAGGTTCATCTCCAGTCATGAAGTTCCCTCATCAGTGATGTGACAATGTGTTGAATGGGACAACTTTCAACATGGTATCATATTAATGTTCATGATGTCTGTAAGCTGACACTAAGGGATTAATCTGTTTGCAAGGTTCATTTAGTTTAATATTGTAATTACAACCATGCCAACTAATCCAAATAGTCTTGATTTATGAGCTGGGTCTCAAGCAAAGTCAAGTATGAATCTCAAGCTTTGAGACTCATAACAACTATTTTGAGAATTATACAGGGGCCAATTTACAATAAAACACACTGTGCCTAGGAGGGTCCCCGGCACTGGCTGCCCTGTTGTACCACTGGACCCGGAACTGGAAGACTCAGAGTTGGCTCAGCTGGAGTGCACATCACATCAACATGGCTAGACAGTTAGTAGGATATCCAATCAGGGGCTGATTAATTGCTGTAATTTAGTAAACCTATCAGCAGCAAATGCAGAGCAAAATCAGACTCGGATTGGATGAGAACCAAAGAGCGGGCACGAGACCATGAGGTGAGGGAGAAGCACAGCAGTCGGCCACGAGGAGGACAGTGTGGTGTGGGGAAGCCGAGGATAGAGGGAAAAACATGGTATCGACAGTGTGAATGGGCGGTATGGGGGGGGGGGCAGAAATGAAGGTCAGCATGGGGCCCCGCACTGTAAATCCACCTCTGAAATTATGCAATAAAAAAGAAACCGCCATTAAAACATCTTGGTTTGTAGAACAGTTTACCTGTAGAATTGTTGGGGAAGAAATTGTTGATACAGCACTGCTCCAAGCTATGCTACACAAACTTTTATTGAATCCCCTGGGGCAAGCGGCAATGTGGGCTGTTACCTACACGATGTTCTTCATTGCTATAATTGAAGATATCTATGCAGACCATACAGCTAACATCCTGCGGTGTTGTCTACCTTTGGGGAATTGACATAGTCTATACAGCGAGGAGCACTGCTATGTGAGAAAGCTTCTTCCCTTTGTATTTTCTGCTGGAGGATTTTACACCCTTGTCTAATTTTGTTTGTTTTTCTCTCATCTACTGCTGAACATATTAAATGATGCTGAACACAGTGGAGAATTTGACCCAGAAACATACAGAAAGAAATTACAATTTTTTCTTAAAAAGCTCTGTAGATCCGTAATTGTTTTTAAGAGTGCTTCAAAAAGACTTTTAGTTTACATCAATTTACGGGATGTGGTCGTCACTAGCTAAGCAGCATTTATTGCTCATCTCCAATTGCCCTTGAGGTGATGCTGAGCTGCCTTCTTGAATCGCTGCAGTCCATGTGGTGTAGGAACACCCACAGTGCTGTTAGGGAGGGAGCTCCAGTATTTTGACCCAGTGACAGTGAAGGAACAGCGATATATTTCCAAGTCAGGATGGCGAGTGGCTTGGAGGGGAACTTCTAAGTGGTGATGTTTCCATGTGTCTGTAGCCCTTGTGCGATAAGAAGATGAATTGTAATTTTCTTGGATAATGAGAAATACTGGTTCATTTGACCTGGTGACCCTTGACTCGGAAGCAGTGCCAACAAGAAACAAGTTAAGGAAGAAGCAGTGTAGCAGGCATACTAAAGGGAGAACTAAATACTAAAAGCAGAGGAGCTGGAGGGCGAAGGCAATCAGTACACAGAGACAGACACAAAAAAAAAAGCAGCCAGAAACAGAAATAGGCACACAGAATTATTGTAAGGAGGAAAAGCAAATCAGTCAAGAGGTCTTTTTCTGTTTAGCAGAAAGGGAGACTAGGGCTCTTGGTAGTACTGTCCGAGCTTTGCTAAAAATCTGGAAAGCTGTGAGAATAGCTTGGAGATGCTGAGAGCTGGGTGATTTCCCTAGCGGTGGCCAAACTATGGAGCAGGATGTTATGGGTTAGTCAGTTGGAAAGGAATTCAGGAAAGCTAATCTGATGGAGAGTGGGTTTGTAGAAGTGCGTCTTGCTGATGATAATCATACCTATAAAACTCGAAAGTGAAAGCAGTTAACAGATAAAGAACAACATATTATGGAACTGTGTAGCTACGTAGTGCCACATTTGTGCAAGGAGTGATGCGAATGCCTGTGATTGTTAAGACATACCTTTGTTGTAAAGTGAAAATTACCGTATTAATTTGCTTGTTCATTCATACACAATGTGTGTTGGTCCCGATTCGAGTTAATATAAAAACTACAAAAAGTAGAATCTTAATTTGGAAGTCATTCAGTAAATTTCGTTTACAATTTCATCACTGGGATCGTAATACTTTTAAATGATGCTTGGGTATAGTTCTCAAGTAACTGCAGCCCTCAAGTAACTGCAGCCCTCCTGTACCTCACCCACAAAAACATAAATATGTAGAATGTGCAACACAAACAAGCCATTCAGCCCAAACAGCCAATACCAGCATTCGTTGTCATTCATGTGAATACACAGGCCTTAATCACATTAATTGTCCCATTATCCATATCCAGGTATCCACCTACTCAATCTAATCTGGAACGTTGACAGTTTTTTCATCAACCATTAACCCTGAAAGTAAATTCCAAGTTCAGAATTCAAGGTGAAGAAGTTTCTTGATCTAGGTCCAAAACTGCTCGACAATTGGAAATGGTTTACTTTTATCCATGCTGTCCCATCCTTTACTAATTTTAAGCAACTCTTTTTTATTAATTAACAAAATAAAACTCTATTTTTAAAAAAGTTTTCCTCTATATTTGTTTTTCCTCAGGCCAGATAGCACCCCAGTAAATCTGCACTGAACCCTCTCCAAAAACCTCAACATCTTTCCTGTAGTATGAAGCCAATAGCTGTTTTCTTAAAGTTTATTTATTACTATCACAAGTAGGCTTACTGCAATGAAGTTACTGTGAAAATCCCCTAGTCACCACACTCCGACGCCTGTGCGAGTACACTGAGGGAGAATTTAGCATGGCCCATGCACCTAGCCAGAATATAGGTGAATATAGGTCACCTAACTGAATATAGGTCTTAAAGGTTTATATTGGCTTATTATCTCTTAACTTTTACATTCTATACCTCTGTGATAAAACCTAGAATTGCATTAGTTTTCCCCCCACCCCCCCAGAGCCTTATTTACCCAAGGTGCTACCTTTCAAGTCCTGTGCTTTACCCTCAAATCCCACTGCTCATAGAAAAACTAAAATATTTTACCTAGCGCTTATTGGCATTGAATTTATTTGTCGATGTTTAGCCCTCTGCAGCTTCTTGCTATTTTGATTTCATCTGAAAATCACAGCACCACTATCTGGCTGGGCTTGTAGAAAAATCACTGATATCATCACGAGCAGAAGCTTCTCCAGGCGCTATGGGATGGCATTACCCACTTCTAAGCACTCTGATAAATTGCCCCTAATTCCTACTTTAGGTTTTCACAATTCAAATCAAATTTAAAGTCTGCTATCCTCCCTCTTCTAATCCTATACCACTTATTTATTTTTCCAAGTCACGTGGTACTTTGTGAGAATTTTCCCTCAAGTTTAGGTATTTTATATTGCCCCCATCTACTAAATCTGATATCTCCTCCAATAGCCTCATGAGGTTTGACAAAGTGCAATTGCTTCTTTTAAAATCTGAACTGGCCACCAACTATTTTCTTTATCGAAATATCTGATCATTCCAACCTTAAAGACTGTAAAATTTCCCTAGCATAGATATTAAGATAAATAACTAGCCTATAATTCTTCAGACTGGTTGTGTTTCTCTTTTTAAAAAAAGGTGTATTATAATGGCAAGTCTTCTGGCATCCAAACTCAATAGCACCTGGAAATATAATTTCTAGCAGCTCAGCAATTTTCTTCCTCATCAACATCCCAGGATATACCTTAGCGGGATTTCGCACTTTTCTCTTTTAATCTAGCAAATTTTCCCAAGTTATCATTGTTAATCAATCATAATATTGTTCATCTGATTATCAATTACTTTAGAACTCATCTCTGTTTCCACCTTAGAGGGCAAAATGTGGGAGGAGTTTGTTAGATTCGTCAAATTTAGAGGGATGATGGTTTCAGCAGCAGATGAGCTGAGGCAGGGGCTCTGCTCGATGTTCCTGAGGTGGAAACAGGCGGTCTTAGCAGCAATGCAGATATGTGGTTGAAAGCTTATCTCAGGGTCAAATATGAAAAAAGGTTGCAAAGTCAAGGGCATTTAGGAATAGGCAGTAAGTGCTGGCCTAGCCAGTGACACACACATCCCATGAATAAAAAGTCTGGTTAGACAACAGTTGTAGGGAAAGAGAGTGCAGTTTTTGGAAGGGACCCAAGACCGTGGCTTCAGTCTTCCCTGAATTTAGCTTAAGAAAATTTCTACGCATCTATTACTGGATGTCGGACCAAGCAGTCTGATGATTTAGAGACAACGGAGGATTAGAGAAGCGGAGGCGAGATCTAACTGATGCCGCCATCATACTGACATTTTTGGATGATGTTGCCAAGAAGCAGCATGTAGATGAGAAATAGGAGAGAGTCAAGTCCAAAGATGTGCAGGTCAGGTGGATTGGCCATGCTAATGTCCAAAGATGTGTAGGTTAGGTAGTGCACAGGGATAGGATGGGGAATGGCTTGCAGCCTCAATGGGCCAATTAGCCTCCTTTTGCATTGATAGATAAAAACTTCAAACTTTAACTTTAAATTATGGTTCTATGGATAGGTCCTCGGCAGACAACAGAGGTAGTTGCATGTGAATGACAAGAGAACCAACTGATTGTGATGCCACAATTAGACAGGCAAGTGAGGCTGGCAAATGCCGAGGTGGAGCTGGAGGAGGATGGTGTGATCAATTGTGCCAAAAGCTTCAAGGAGGTCGAGGAGGATGAGAAGGGGTAGCTTACGTTGGTCAGATACATAGGTAGCCATTTGTGACTTTGATAAGAGCTCTTTGATACTTGGCATGGACATAAACCTGATTGGAGGGATTTATCATGGAGTATCCAGAAAGATGGGCAGGAAGTATTATTGATAATTTCTAGACAGTTTTAGATGTAAGCTTTGACCGACAGAAATGTTACTTTTAAAAGCTTGTCTGCAATTTACTTATGTTTCAGGGATAGCCATTATTTAATGCCAAAGGAAATGAGTAACATTTAATTGTACCCTAGCCACATTGAAACATTTCTATTCTTTTCCCAAAACATTGTTGCAACAAACTATTTCTCAATGTAAAACAATTCTCACCTCTATACAATGATCTATACCCTATCTAGCTGAAATAATTATTTTTACTGCAGCTTAATTTAATGCTGATGAGAGAAGTCAGGATGAAACTGTCTACTGTGATTCTAGCTGCAAAAATGCAATCACCTGACTGCCAAAGGACTAATTGCATTATATTTTTCAGTAGATAACTGCAAGCATGCAGTTAGCAATTTTGTTGGTAAGCAATGACTACGTGAATTAAAAAGACATTGTATGGTTATACCAGAAATCAGATTGTCCTCATAGAAGACATAAATTTAAGTCTTTTAAACCTGAAAATAAGGTCATAACACATATACTGTCATAAAGAAATAAATTAGAAGTTCTCCAGACAAGGTCATATTCTTTTGACAGAGAGCTATAGCAAGACTGTGATAGGACAGGTAGATAAGGTAGTTAAGAAGACATATGGGATACTTGCATTTATTAGCAGAGGAGTAGAATACAAGAACAGGGAGGTTATGATGGAGTTGCATAAAACGCTCATTAAAAAGCCACAGCTAGAGTAGTGTGTGCAGTTCTGGTCGCTGCACTATAGGAAGGATGTGATTGCACTGGAAAGAATGTGTAGAGATGCACCAAGATGTTGCCAGGGCTGGAGCGTTTCAACTATGAAGTGAGGTTGGTTAGGCTGGGGCTGTTTTCCTTACAGCACAGAAGGCTGAAGGGGGATCTCATTGAGGTGTACAAAATGAGGAACGTAGATAGGAAGAAACTTTTCCCCTTAGAGGGGTCAATAGCCAGGAGGCATGGATTTAAGGTAAGGAGCAGGAGACGTAGAGGGGATTTGAGGAAAAATCTTTTCACCCAGCGGGTGGTGGGAATCTGGAACCTGGTAGAGAAAGGAACCCTCTCAACATTTAGATGAGCACTTGAAACACCATAGCATACAAGGCTACAGACCAAGTGCAGGAGAATGGAACTGGAATAGATTGGTGTTGGATAACTGACACAGACACGATGGGCTAGAGGGCCTCTTCCTGTGCTGTAAAACTCTATGGATTTTGAAATTGAACACCAACCAAACGGAAGACTCAAGTTTGTGTCAGGTCAAGTATAAAAATCAAAGAGCAAAGTCTCTACACACATCAGGCATATAAATATGATCTTTGTTCATTCAGCTTCCTAAAACAAATTATCATGTAAAAAGAGAGGGGAGAAAGAGATTCTGTTGTGACTTATTGTAGAAGTGAATCTAAGGCACAGAGCACAAAGGCATTGAGGGGCTACATCATCACTGACACATAAGAACATAAGAACATAAGAAATAGGAGCAGGAGTAGGCCATCTAGCCCCTCGAGCCTGCCCCGCCATTCAATAAGATCATGGCTGATCTGATGTGGATCAGTACCACTTACCCGCCTGATCCCCATAACCCTTAATTCCCTTACCGATCAGGAATCCATCCATCCGCGCTTTAAACATATTCAGCGAGGTAGCCTCCACCACCTCAGTGGGCAGAGAATTCCAGAGATTCACCAGCCTCTGGGAGAAGTTGTTCCTCCTCAACTCTGTCTTAAACCGACCCCCCTTTATTTTGAGTCTGTGTCCTCTAGTTTTAACTTCCTTACTAAGTGGAAAGAATCTCTCCGCCTCCACCCTATCCAGCCCCCGCATTATCTTATAAGTCTCCATAAGATCCCCCCTCATCCTTCTAAACTCCAACGAGTACAAACCCAATCTCCTCAGCCTCTCCTCATAATCCAAACCCCTCATCTCCGGTATCAACCTGGTGAACCTTCTCTGCACTCCCTCCAATGCCAATATATCCTTCCTCATATAAGGGGACCAATACTGCACACAGTATTCCAGCTGCGGCCTCACCAATGCCCTGTACAGGTGCATCAAGACATCCCTGCTTTTATATTCTATCCCCCTCGCAATATAGGCCAACATCCCATTTGCCTTCTTGATCACCTGTTGTACCTGCAGACTGGGCTTTTGCGTCTCATGCACAAGGACCCCCAGGTCCCTTTGCACGGTAGCATGTTTTAATTTGTTTCCATTGAGATAGTAATCCCATTTGTTATTATTTCCTCCAAAGTGTATAACCTCGCATTTATCAACGTTATACTCCATTTGCCATATCCTCGCCCACTCACTCAGCCTGTCCAAATCTCTCTGCAGATCTTCTCCGTCCTCCACACGATTCACTTTTCCACTTATCTTTGTGTCGTCTGCAAACTTCGTTACCCTACACTCCGTCCCCTCCTCCAGATCATCTATATAAATGGTAAATAGTTGCGGCCCGAGTACCGATCCCTGCGGCACGCCACTAGTTACCTTCCTCCAACCAGAAAAACACCCATTTATTCCGACTCTTTGCTTCCTGTCGGATAGCCAGTCCCCAATCCACTTTAACACACTACCCCCAACTCCGTGTGCCCTAATCTTCTTCAGCAGCCTTTTATGGGGCACCTTATCAAACGCCTTTTGGAAATCCAAAAACACCGCATCCACCGGTTCTCCTCCATCAACCGCCCTAGTCACATCTTCATAAAAATCCAACATGTTCGTCAAGCACGACTTTCCCCTCATGAATCCATGCTGCGTCTGATTGATCGAACCATTTCTATCCAGATGCCCTGCTATCTCCTCTTTAATAATGGATTCCAGCATTTTCCCTACTACAGACGTTAAGCTGACCGGCCTATAGTTACCCGTCTTTTGTCTCCTTCCTTTTTTAAACAGCGGCGTAACATTAGCCGTTTTCCAATCAACCGGCACTACCCCAGAATGCAACGAGTTTTGATAAATAATCACTAACGCATCCACTATTACCTCTGACATTTCTTTCACTACCCTGGGATGCATTCCATCCGGACCCGGGGACTTGTCCACCTTCAGTCCCATTAGTCTACCCAGCACTGCCTCTCTGGTAACATTAATTGTATTAAGTATTTCTCCTGCTGCCAACCCTCTATCGTTAATATTTGGCAAACTATCTGTGTCCTCCACCGTGAAGACCGACACAAAAAACGTATTTAAAGACTCAGCCATATCCTCATTTCCCACTATTAACTCCCCCCTCTCGTCCTCCAAGGGTCCAACATTCACTCTAGCCACTCTATTCCTTTTTATATATTTATAAAAACTTTTACTATCATTTTTTATATTAATTGCTAGCCTAGCTTCATAGTCTATCCTTCCTTTCTTTATCGCTTTCTTAGTCTCTCTTTGTTGTTTCTTAAATTTTTCCCAATCACTTGTTTCTCCACTATTTTTGGCCACTCTGTACGCAGCTGTTTTTATTTTAATACTCTCCTTTATTTACTTCGTTATCCACGGCTGGTTCTCCCTTTTCTTACAATCCTTGTTTTTTGCTGGAATATATTTTTGCTGAGAACTGAAAAGGATCTCCTTAAAAATCCTCCACTGTTCCTCAGCTATCCTACCTGCCAGCCTGCTCTCCCAGTCTACCTTAGCCAATTCATCCCTCATCCTATCATATTTCCCTCTGTTCAAACAGAGGACACTGGTTTGGGACCAAACTTTCTCCTCTTCCATCTGAATCAGAAATTCGACCATATTGTGGTCACTAGGCCCAAGAGGGTCCTTCACAATAAGATCCTTAATTCTACCTACCTCGTTACACAATACCAGATCCAAAATAGCTCGTTCCCTCGTCGGTTCCGTAACATGCTGTTCAAGGAAACTATCCCGACAGCATTCTAAGAACTCTTCCTCCATTCCACCCTTACCGACTTGAGTCTGCCAGTCAATGTGCATGTTGAAGTCCCCCATGATTATTGCCGTTCTGTTTTTACACGCATCCCTTATCTGCTTGTTTATAGCCCTCCCTACCTCAACGTTATTATTTGGGGGCCTATATACCACACCTACTAGTGTCTTTCTCCCTCTACTATTCCTCATCTCTACCCATAATGATTCCACGTTTTGTTCCTCAGAGCCTATGTCATCCCTCAGTACTACCCTGATATTATCTCTTATTAATAGCGCGACCCCACCACCTTTTCCTTCCTGTCTATTCTTCCTAAACGCCTGATACCCCTGGATATTCATCTCCCAGTCCTGGTCACCTTTCAGCCACGTTTCTGTAATGGCCACTAGATCGTACCCACTTGTGCTGATTTGCACCATCAACTCATTTACCTTGTTCCGAATGCTTCGTGCATTCAGGCAAAGTGTCCTTATTCCAGCTTTTATCTGGACCCGCTTTGATGAGTCGCGAACACCCTCTCCCTCTACTCCCTTATCTAAATTACCGCCTTCATTCACTTGCACCCTCTCCTCTACCATTAATTTTGTAATTCCCCTTACCCCTGCATCCTCCCCCCCATCAATTAGTTCCTTGATCCTAGTCAACTCTTCTAGCTCCCCTCCCCCCAACCTATCTAGTTTAAATACTCCCCAGTAGCCTTAGCCAACCTACCGGCCAGGATATTGGTCCCCGTGATTCAAGTTCCACCCGTTTTTTGTATACAGATCACCCCTGCCCCTAAAGAGGTCCCAATGGTCCAGGAACCTGAATCCCTGCCCCCTGCACCAGTCCCTCAGCCACACATTCATCCTCCACCTCACTCCATTCCTGCCCTCACCTTCCCGTGGCACAGGCAGTAATCCTGAGATTACTACCTTTGCTTTCCTCTTTCTCAGCTGTCTCCCTAATTCCCTGTACTCCCTTTTCATGACCCCTTCTCCCTTCCTACCCACATCAGCGGTACCAATATGTACCGCTACCTCAGGCTCCTCTCCCTCCCACCTCAGGATTTCCGGGACGCGACTAGCGACATCCTGGATCCCGGCCCCAGGGAGGCAGACCACCATGCGAGACTCCCGCCTACCTCCGCAGAAATGCCTGTCTGTCCCCTTCACCATCGAGTCCCCGATTAATACCGCCTTCCTCCTCTTTTCCTTAGCCCTCTGAGTTACAGGGCTGGACTCCACTGCGGAGACACGGCCACTGCTGCTTCCCCCAGGCGGGCTGTCCCCCCCAGCAGTACTCAAGCAGGAGTACTTTTGTGCAGGGGCAAATCCACTGGGGTGCTCTCAACCACCCTAGCCTTACCCTTCCTGGCCGTCACCCACTTGGCCTCCTCCCGTGGCCCTGGTGTGACCACCTGATGATAGCTCTTGTCTATCACCTCCTCATTCTCCCTCATCAGCCTAAGATCCTCGAGCTGCAGTTCCAGCTCCCTAACACGGTCCCTCAGGAACCGCAGCTCGACACACCCCTCACAGATGTGGATGTCCGGGAGGCCAGATGCCTCCAGGACCTCCCACATCCTACACTGGGAACAACACACTGGTTTCACACTCATACTGGACACTTTATGTCAAATAAGACAGTGAAAAGTTAATAAGAATGTAAGGAAACAAAAACTCACCCCTGCTCGTCCAAGCCCTGTGAGCCAAAGCCCTGACAGCTCACTCAACTTCCCACTCACTCTGCTGCCCGCTACGATGCTGCCTGCTGTATACTTTGGTGCGCTTTTAAACCCTCCAAAAACTTCCCCAGGCCTCTCCTGGCCCTACTTGCGGTTTTGAAAAAAACCTGCCATTTAGATCGGCAGATGTCCCCTGTCCTAACCACATAGCATTCAATGGCTGTAAGTAATAATTAAATATTTCTAACTTTTACGGCAACTGTTTGGTGTTGAAGACAATTTCGGATCTAAATATTTTGTGTCAAAAGTCAACACAAAAGTTGTCGGAACAGATTTCACAGAATTATAGAATGCTACAACGCAGAAGGCTGCCATTCGACCTGTCGATTTATAATTATCCCATCTGCACGTCAAAATAAAAAAGTTAAGGCGACCAAAGTATAGAGCTCTCTAACACTTCAAGTAAGAAAAAAGGAAAAACTATTTATTTCAAGACTGCAAAAAACTGTTGGACCTAATGCAACCCCATGTGAAACAAGATCCAAGTCCTCTGTGGGTGAAGGTGATGTTCTCGTAAGGTTGTCAGATGCCTTTCATGAATCTGGGCATCACTAGATATTCACAAACAATTTACCATCAACATCAGATTATGGATTCATAAACTCTCAAAACAAACTTCGCAACAGACCTCAATTCAGTAACACTATATTGGCACAGGTAAGCGTATTTAATAAAGTAAAGAATGCAGTTATTGTTCTGGTACTGGGAGACAACTTATTTTCTTTCAATATTAAGCTTTAGCAAAGGGATGTTATCCCAATTCCAAAATGAATGAAAAATGTTCTTAAAGAGCAAAACAATTTTCTAATAAATTAAACCCTAAAAGGAACAACAATGTATTTTATGGATTGTAAACAGCAAAATGAATACACATTTCTACAAACTAGGGTCAAAAGACATACTTCGCAGAAATAAAACAAAGTGTTGGAAATCCTCAGCAGGTCTGGCAGCATCTGTAGAGAGACAGAGTTAACGTTTTGAGTCAAATAGGACACTTCTTCAGACCCGAAGAGATAGAAGAGAAATAGAAGTCATATTCAACTCAAAACATTAACTCTGTTCCTCTCTCCACAGATGCTGCCAGACCTGTGGATTTTAACTTTCCAGCTTACACAGTATTTTGGTTTTAATGACTTACTTTACAATCTTGTTCTCAAACTGCTTGGCACTCCTCCACTTTCGAATGCAATTGAGACAGTAGGTATGACTGCAATTGGACAGGATTCCAAAACGTCGCTCACTTGCATTTGTTTTCTCATATATTATTTCCATGCAGATGCCACATATGATATCCTTACTACGTTGAATGGCAAAAGATAGCTCCATGTCTTTTTCATGAGCCTCAATGCAAGCCTGTGATAAAGAACACAGCAGAAAAATGTACTAATGTTGCAATTTAATTAGTTCAGTTGGATTTGCACTTCTCAAATTTGCCAAGTCAAATTAAAATATTGTAAATCACATTGTTAGAACAGAAAAAATCCATTACTCAAATATTGTCAGACCACTCTCCCTATTAAAAGTGCTAAAAATAATACGATTTTAAAAATTGAAAAGATTATGGCTGTAAGAGATGAAATAACTAAAACCAGTAGTAATCAAATTTGCTCAATTTTCCTTGTACATCATTCATATCACTGACTCTTGGAAGGGAATCATAGCTTGTGCTGTACCAAATGTATGGAACTTCAATTTATTCAACATATTTTAATCAAATTGTCTTCCTCAAGGCTTGCAAACAAGCTCCTTTGTATTTCTTATATTATGCAACAGCCATATTGAACTAATATTTAACCGTAGTCTAACAAGACTAGCTGTTCGGGACAAAGCACCGAACAGGTTGGTGTGATCAGGTCTCCAATGGAATTTAGTATATTGGATCCATGTACTCTGTATATGACCCCAAATCCACAGGGATATATTCATTACCAATGTCAGATATAGTGATGAAGGCTGTAATTTGAACTGCATATCTGAATATGAAAGAACACTCATATTGGGCACACCAAATCAAAGCGGAAGCTTCCTTTATTCTTGGTGTAAAGGGCCAATATCAGACTGCAAGTTATGATCTGTTAATACCCTCAGATTTCTGGTCGATGTTGACTCGTGAAGAATCCTCCACTGGAAAGGCGGCAATTGAAAGATAAGAAATTTCAAAGAACCTCACATTTAAGGTACCTTCTCTGAAGTTAGCAAGAAAGGGGAGATATTCAGACACAGCTGGAACTTGCAGCATGGATCCCTGTTTTAACTCTCACACAGAGAAGAAGAGGGAAAGTTCTGATGATGAACTTAACAGGATAGCTTAACAGTTACTCAGCTAGCAAGATGAAGTAGGATCACTGACAATAACTGAATGAGCGGTTGGAGTGTGAAGCTGGAAAATTTCTTATTTTTGACTACAAAACCCAATGATCTTCTACAAAATGAAACAAGTGACACCTGTGACGTGTGCGTGCAAAATAATCTTCTGGAAAGATTGCTCAAGTCATTTTGAATTAAATGACTGAATATCTTAATTCTGTTAGAAACTCATCCAAGCGACAGAAGATCTGGGATTTCACTGAATCCCTGGGATTTAGGGGACCAACAGATAAACGGAATATTAAATTTATTTCTTTATAAACCTGATGGAATCTTTGAGACAGCTAAGTGCTTAGTTTACTCCCCAAATGATTTTCAACCACATGATTCCGTAAATGTTCCAAATTAGGTAAATTACTGCACCAACCTAATTAACTATCTTATCTACAATATTGCAAATTGTTCTCTTTCTTAAAGCATTGTCAACTCTAATTTATCATTCACATCATCCTGTGTCTGCACCCTGTTCTTGCACTTTTCCTTTATGAATCTAGCACTTGGAAATTTAAAATATAACCATATTTTTTGTCTTTGTGTTAAGTACACAGCAGCTATGCATCAGAGTTATGCCGAAATGAAGCTCTTAAATCCGGAAGCAAGATATACTCAGGAGGAATTGTATTTTATTCCCAGATTCAGTCTGGGAAAATACTTTTTGTAAGGGGATAAAACTAATTTTGCAAGTTTCAAGGAACCTGCAAGTTGCAAGACTGTACTGACAAACACATTAGATCATCTTGATTGAAAGCTTACTTTTTACAGTGAAAAAATACAGACTATCAGCAAAAGTGCTCCGGTTTCCTCCCAAAGTCCAAAAGACATGCTGGTTAGGTGCACTGGCCATGCTAAATTCTCCCGCAGTGTACCCAAACAGGTGCTGGAGTGTGCCGGCTGGGGGATTTTCACAGTAACTTCATTGTAGTGTTAATGTAAGCCTACTTGTGACACTAATAAATAAACTTTAAAACAAAAAGGGGATATGGTATGGAAGGTAGTGATGTATAGCATATGGGCCTTCATAAATATTGAACAATTAAGATGGTCAGTTGGAAAAATAGTGGATATGTTCTCAACTAAAAGATTTTGGGACAAAAAAGGCAAAAATACAAAGTGTCTTATTGAGTGATCTGCTTAGGCTCAAAATGGTGATAAATATTCAAAATGTTGAGACAACTCTGCTTTAATAGACTGAACTATACAAAGTCACAAACGGCATAAATATCCCTTATATATTTTACTTTCTATACATAAAGATACTATTCTCGAAGAAAAAGAACAAAACTGGTAGTTATAAAACATAATGTACGAAAATATAGAAACAACTCCCTCATCACCCACCATTTCTTAAAGATTGCTTGGTCAGATGCTGAGATATGGGTTGGTGTATGTGATCTTACAGCTGAAAAATAGCTTTTCTGGTATAAGGAGAGAAGCCCCCAAAAAATAAGACACAATGATAGCAACATGAATGCCTGACACAACTGAAGCCCAGATAGAGGGGATGCTTTACTTGGACTACATGATTGTTCAAGAAATTTCATTATCAAAGACAAACTGCTTTCCAAGCTGAAAAACACACAAAAAAACAAAAAGCAAAAATCAAAAACAAATGCTATTTTATACAGGCTATGCTTGTCCCAGACAAGGACCACCACATCAACCCTTTGTGAAACACGAGAAAGAAAGGTCTTAATACCCAAAGTGCTCCCAAGGGGCTTTTGTTCCTGGCTATTCCTGCTATTAGCTCATGTGATTTATGGAAAATAAAGATGAAGAATGGCATGTAATTCAAAACAATCCCCTTTCTCCAAATAAACCCATTTTCTTAAACATTCTTTAGTATAATTAGAAACTACAGTACTGATATTTGATGATGTGCGGCACAAAGTTGCAGCAGCTCCCAAAAACGTAATGATTTAGAGTTATTACAGTCTGCACATTACAGGTGTTTTTTTTCACAAGTTATGGATGGAGGGAGGTGGTTGGCGTGTGGAGAGGAAACCTACAACTGCAGGCATGTCCGAGATAGTAAGCTTGAACTCAACACGGACTTTGGTAATTTATGATCATAACCACTATATATGGATATATTCCATAAAAGCAAACCAACAGCAAGTTTAAATACAGACTGAAATGGTTCATTTACTAATGCTATCAAGTATTAAGCATGAATAAGTAGTGGCAAAATGGCCACAAAATAAATTCACAAATCTGAATGTTGATGTGCTGCATGGGAATCAGTGTTACGAGCAACTACAATTTAAAAAAATGAAACAGCTTAAGGCTGACATAGATAAAGTACACTTCAAATCTCTCAATTCTGCAACACCACAAATCTCATCAATCCAAATATTTTAAGCTCAACGTAATAGCCTTCTTTTCAGTTCAGATACTTGCCTTTATGTGGTCTGATCTCTGAGAGGCATCAGTTGGATGAAGAACCTGTAAGCCACACATATCACACACATCTCCATGGAGGTACACACAGTTAACACCATATCGACATTCTCCTAAGGCAGCGTAAGGACACATCTGCTTCTTCACATCTTCACCAGTCCGTGGGGCCTCAAAGCTTTCTTCTATTATTAAACCTTCCATTCTTGTTTCATGGCAAATTGGAACAGCTGTAACGAGAATTTTAAAATGGTCCTATAACTAATTACCACATTCTACATCTGTATGTCACAAATATAAACAGTTATAATTTTGATTGTTACCCAGGCTACATTATAAGACAGTCCAAAATAAAATATGGCAGAAATTGAAAGGGCGGTGATGTCCTTTAGGTGAAGCCGGGGGTTTTCATTCTGAAACTTTATCCCCAAATTCAATAAATGTTATTTACAGCTTCTCCTAATTGAAGGATCGAAAAAGAAGCCTACATGAGACCTGTCACATCAGGTTATCTACTGGGAAAGAAAAAAACACTTGCTCAGGTAAATTATGCTGCATCTGCACCGTCAGGCAGCTCTCATAATTAAGGATTGGAATCCTACCCATTGCTGCACGTTAATTCATGCACACCAATATAATGAGAAAAATTTCAATCTAAACAACATGGACCCATCGCAAAAGTTCCTTGAGCAAGTCTTCAAATTTTAAAAAAGCAAAAATGGCAGATATCTATTTGTCCAATTACAAAATGTTGTATTTTTCCTCTAAAGAATGTGAATGTTTTATTAGTAGTGGCTACGGAATGGGTAAGAGGCAGAGACAATTAATACTTTAGATTGTAGGTAGGCCCTTCCTCCAATAGTACTTGTATGCCACTGTTTTCTCTATATGAATAAGCTGGTGGTCTAGCACAGTGGTTACAAACACTCTTTCACATTCCTCCATTTTAGACCACCTTGGGAAGGAACCTTCTAGAGGGAGATATGGAGGGCAGGTCACTTTATGCTACTCAAAACCTCCTGGGCAGTTAATGATCAACACTGAAGTGGGCGAATAAGAAATTTCTTAGCAGTGTTCTACTTACTTTCTGTGCGAGAGGAAAGTAGGAGCACAAGGAAGATAGGAGAAATTATGATACGGGATGTTAAACCTCCTTACAAAGAAGTAAGGAAATCAGTAAATCATTATTTGGATCGGTGTCAGAACTGTTTTAAGGTTGAATTTTAATAAGCCATAAACTGCAGATGAGTCCCATGTGTGCAATTGCACTGTATAAGCTTACCTCTCTGTGCCAACCTAAATGGTCTGTAGCGCATAAGCAATGAAGTTTATTTATTTATAACCATTAATTCCCAAAGTACATGCAAATCAAGTATAGGCCAGGTAAAAAGGTAACAATTCACTCACATCTGGCATTGTATGAGTCAGATAGGTTTCACTCTCAAATCCTCTATGTACAGTATACAGCAGGCATAAAGGTGGGGATTCATTCACGTATGGTGTATATATTACTCCTTTCCACTTGTACCAGAGCTGGAAAATTTCAATCACAACTAGCTGGAGGCGAGTCACTTGTTTTACAGCTCGGGAAAAGCTGGCAGATAACTCACTAATCGCTCATCTTGAATTCTTTAATAATTTTTTGCTGGATCAGATCCTAAATAGCCTGTTGCAGTTCCTTCTGCCACTCAGACTAGTTCCCATCTATAATAACACCGTGTAATATTTTCTGTGGGTTCATCTGCTCTGCTTAAAGTTCAAGCAGAAATGTTTGAATGAAATATTGTTTTAGGAGATTTAGGAAAGAAAGGTTTTATACGATTAAGTGCAGAGTCAAACATTTCTTCCAGGATAGATGAATGCTGCAAAGTAAGCTTGCTGTAAAGCCACCCCACAGTAAAAACGCAAGTATCTCAGAGCAGAACAACCTGCACTGGTGATGGAGGAGCTGATATTCAATTTATAAGGCATCACAAATGAAAACACAAGTTGTCCCAATGCTGCCTTTACAAAGTGTGCAACCAGATGATTTTATTGTCCTTCATAGAATTTGTTTCACTCACACAGCTCAGTAGTTCTCCAGGTTGAAGATTTTGTAAGAAAAGGTTTCAAGGGATATGCAAAGTTTCCTGGGCCCTTCAGATTTTAACTGTACTTGGGAGTGCTTGAAACAATATCCATCCAAGCAGCATTGGTCATAGGATGTTGATTACATATTCTCATTTTCTTTATAAAAATCAACAATCTAATTGATTTTATTTCTAAAACCTTTTTAATTCAAAAAAATTAGCTGCATTAAGATGCTTTTAACATTTTTAGGAAGAATCCAAACTTCTGTATCATAATTTCAGGAGCTAGTTTACAAACCAAGAAAAACAAAAACTTACCGTTTCATTGCTAAAAGTGAACTTCAACACCACTCTCAGTCACTCTGTCTCTACTGTGGGTTTATAACTAACATTTTGGCTCTACATAAAATATTATGTTTAGCTTTCAATACCTTCGTCTTAAAAAAACAACCAATTTACATAATCTAGATTAGTGAAAGTCTGAGCTAAATGCAATCCAGTTGTTTATGAAAGTTTTCTACAGGTTTTTGGACATAAGGCAGACAAGATATTAAAATTCACTTAAAATGGAGTTATGAATTCCAAACTTGCACACTAACATTCATAATACGAATATAGTCGCTACATTCAGAAAACCAGAATTTCATACAACCTGAAGTTAATAGAATACATGGAACTCGAGAGGTTTGATCATTGACTATTGAATGTAATCAGTTTCTGGCAAGTAGGTTAATATGTATTTTTCATTTAATGATGGCTGACTTCTCAAAAGATTAATATTTAATCATGAAAGGTAAACCTTACTGTATAGTTGGATGTTAATTTCTTACCTCACATGGCCCATATGTAAGTTGCAAATACAGCATTTACCTTTGAGGAATAATGAGCAGTTGAATGGTTCCTCCAAAGAGCACTGTCGTCTGCTCCTGGACATCAGGTTGGGGAATTCTTTGGGCAGTGGAAGCATTTCCACTAAACAATATGAAGTCCCATGCAGCTGTTTCAGGGTTATTATATTCTTATTAAAACAGATATTTGCTGAGGTAGTTAACAGTGTGGCTAAAGCTACTCTCCAAGTCCACCACAGTAACAGAACCATACGGAGATGCTTTGCAGGGGCTGGCAGCATCAGGAAAATCTTTTTTTTAAATATAGTAGTAACATGCTGTGTATTTTTTGGATGGTAATTATGATCAGAACAGATGTCCCTTGAAGTTGACTCTGATTAATATTCCTGTCTTTTTCTTCTGAAAAAACCAAGGGTATCTCACAGATTTTCACATCCTTACTTAAGAGTTAATCAATTCCAAGTTACAGTTGGCAGTTAATTTATCTGATAGCTAAAGGACACTCATTGTGCAGTATGTGAAAAGAATAGCGCCATACCTGCCCTAAATCTTCTTCAATTAAATCCTTTCTTGCATACATAATTCATTTTGATTGCTAAATCTGCATTAATAGATGAATCTATCCACCCAATTAATTCATTTGGATCGCCTTATGCTTGGCATTTAACTACCCTTTGGTCCAACCAATAAATTTCACACAACATATGCATTTTTTTGTGTGAACCCCACAGTTCTGGGCAAGACTCCAGCAGAATTCTTCTCTTTTCTGTTAACAAGCTACTTTTAACATCCAGTTGATCATGTTGGCATTAAAGAAGCGACAGTTAAGATTGGATATTTGATTGTAGCCCATTCACAACCATCTACCACTAATAATGAGAACAAAAAGGAAAACCTACAGTAAAAAGTTATGGCCATTTAATTGCTAAGAAGTTCCACTTATGTTCTCTGTCTCACTGTAAAGCCTCTTAAAAGGAGACTGTGGTTTCCTCCCACAGTCCAAAGATGTGCGTGTTACGTTGATTGGCCATGCTAAAATTGCCCCTTAGTGTCCTGAGATGCGTAGGTTAGAGGGATTTGCGGGTAAATGTGTAGGGATATGGGAGTAGGGCCTGGGTGGGATTGTGGTCGGTGCAGACTCGATGGGCCAGATGGCCTCTTTCTGCACTGTAGGGTTTCTATGATTCTATGAGACACATCTTAGTACATTAGTTACTCATTCAATATCTTCATATTCACTGCTAAACGCCCTGACTGGCCCTGAAAACTACTTTCATATTTGTGAAATGTCAAATTTCTCCAAACTAAAATATTCCACATTAAAATTATACTTTTTTTAAGTATTTATAATGGCATTTTAGCTATTTCAATCTAATCAATTAATTTTGGTACCTGAAAATGTAATTAAAATTGAAGGGTATTACGTGCTTTTAACTTCTTGGTTTGCTACATGCAAATACTTCAATGTGATTGGCTGCTTACCTGTTTGTTGATGCACACTAAGACATCCTGTTGACTTGGCACAGATTTAAACAGATCGGGAAAGGGTAAAACCATTTCACAGAGATCACACTATATTTGAGGGCCACAGAAAGCACATGTTTCACTGCTGACTGCAAAATACAGCCTATATTTCAGTTCAATTCGCACACAGCAGGCAGGATTCAGTAATACGAAAATGCCCAGCTTATTTCAAGAGTGCAGTCTGAAACTAGAGCTTCCTCCCACAAGCACAATCTCAGTTACACCCAAATATCTCTTCTTTAAAGTTTCATAAGTTGTTTGCACACAGGTTGCATGTCCCTTTGCATGCAAATACCAAGGAAATTCCAGTTCTGGGTGTGGTGCACAGTGCAGTTCAACTGCTGTTGGATACAACTGCAACATTATTGCTTTTAACGGAGCCACATGCTGAATGTTGTGTCAAATTATTCCTGCCAAGTTCAAGTTACTAGCCTCCAGTCCTGGTTGAATCTCAGGTACCTAATGGTATCCAGAACCTGAAACCAATGTTAAAAGAAATGATGATGACTGCAGGCTCAATTATCAGTAAAATTTTCAGTGTTAACTTTTGATGATTGTGTGTTTATTCTGACTACTTTGGGATTTATTTAAATATATCAGCATTTCTTCTTTAAAAACATTCAAGAAAATTGGTTAAATGCAGGAACCCAAGTATCATCTCAATCTTGTCATCATCGTCATCACAAGGATAGCCATCTCTGGTCATTGCATTGTATCGCCCAACACTCACGGTCCTATTCCTTCTGTGTCACCCTAAATAAACATTCTCCAATCACTTAGAAGTGCTCTTTCAAGCTCTGAACTCTTTTACCCTTGGTCATCATCTGTGCTGTTGATTTGCTCAAGCACTCCCTCAACCATTGATGCCTTTTCCATCAGTAAGTCCCTTATTCACCCCACAACTGTCACTCCCCGCATCTTTAATTCAAGTCCAAATAACTCAGCTCAACTGTTTTAGACATCATTCAGAGCCAGGTCCAGCTGCATCATGCATCCAGTTCTATCTGGCCTCACCCTTCTGCCAAGACTGCCCATTTTTCCAGAATCATTTTGAATGCAAAGATAGCCCCAGGTTATTTTCTCCACCACTGTCTCCTTTAACCTCGCTCCCCTGACCTTGGAAGTGCAAGGAGGTCATGGATTTTTTTTGGAACTGATACCAAGACTATTCATTCAGCTGTATCTTTTTTCATCAAGTCAGACATCTCCTAAGGTTTCCTTTTAGTGGCCCTGAACCTATGTGTCTACCTTTTACTCCTATTATGTCCTCTCCAAGCACATCTCATCCATGAGACCCACCTCCTTTGCTCTCAATCCTATTCCAATTAAACTGCTGACCAAATTCCCCTCTGGGGCCTCCATGATAGCTGACAATGTAAACAGTTCCTTTTCCTCAGTTATATCCTTGTCCCTTTTAACCACTCCATCTGACGAAGGAGCTGTGCTCCGAAAGCTTATGGTATTTGCTACCAAATAAACCTGTTGGACTTTAACCTGGTGTTGTGAGACTTCTTACTGTCCTTTTAAAACTACCATGACCACACACCTCCACAAAACACCCACCCTCAAATCCTCTGTCCTTGCAAACTACTGACTCATCTGCAGTATTTCATCCCTCTCCAAAGTATTAAATGGTTTTCCCCCAAATCTGTGTCCACCTTTCCCACCACTCCATGTCTGAACCTTTCTGCTCAGGTTTCTGTCCCTGCATTGCACAGGAATAGCTGTTATCAATGCCACAAAAGACATGCTCGGTAACTGGTGTAACTCTCCTCACACTTCTTGACCTCCCTGCAGCTTTTGACAGCCAATCACATAATTCTTCAATGCCTCCCATTAATTGTCCAGCTGAGTGTAATTGACATCATTTAGCTCCACTTAGACCCAAATCATTGGTCAATAAAAAAAGCAAGCTCTAGTTTCTCTTCATCATTACACATGGAGTGTCCCCAGGATCTTGTCAATAGTGCCTCATATCCCACATCTATATGCTGGTCCCGAATGGCATGTCAGGTTCCACATATATGCTGATGACACCCATATCTCAACACCACCACTCTTGACCTCTCCAGTGCCTTTAAATCATCAGCCTGTTTATATATATCCAATGCTATTCTGACTCACCCTTCAAAACCTTGAGCTCATCAAAACTCTGCTACCCTTTATACCAACCCCACAAAATTGCACTCACTTATGAACCAACAATGGCTCCAGATCAACCAATGCCACTATTTTAAAATTTTAATCGCATGTTCCAATCCCTCCATAGCCTCATGTTTCCCTATATCTGTAACTTCCTCCAACAATACAAGAGAACTCTGCATTCCGTCAAAGCTAGCTTCTTATATGACCATCATTCTTCAGCTCATTGGTTATGCTTTCTGTTGTTGGCCTCAAGCTCTGAAATTCCCTCCCTACATCTCTACCAGTCTATATCTCTCCTTCTTTAAGACCTTGCTAAAAACCTAGCTCTTTGTCCAAGCTTTTGGTTAACCCTCCTGGTATCCACTTGTTTGGCTCCTTGTCAATTTTTGACTGATTTGTCATTTCATGATTCTGAGAAAGTTGTTTCAAAATTACATTTGTAACAGTGGAAAACTAGTATAGAAATAATAAACTTGGACTCAAACATGGTTGACCATCGAAAAGTCATGGGAGATCTGGGAAAAAGGTACTACAACAGGAAATCTGCAGTTGAACAGAGTTAGAGAGAGTGGAGGAAGCTAGGGGACAAAGTACAAAGGAACTGGAGTAACCCATTCAGTCCCAGAAGCCTGGTACATCATTCAATTAGGTCCTAGTTGATCTGTGTCAGAAATACATTTATCTGATTTAGCTCCATATTCCCAGATAGCCTTATGCAACAAAAAATTCAGTCTTGAAGCCTCCATCTCAATAGCTACAACATTTTGGGGGAAGAGAAATTCAGATTTCTCTTACCCCCTGCAAGTAAACATGCTTCCCAATTTTCCTTCTAAATGGTCTGGGTCAGGATTATAATGATGTGGAGATGCCGGCGTTGGACTGGGGTAAACACAGTAAGAAGTTTAACAACACCAGGTTAAAGTCCAACAGGTTTATTTGGCAGCAAAAGCTCCACTCACATTGTTTGTATCTTAAAGACTTGATTAGCTGTAAGTATTCGCATTCCAAACATTATTCTGTAAATTGAGTAGGTGTCTTTATATGCCCTGTTTGTGAACAGAATTCCCACTCACCTGAAGAAGGGGCTTAAGGCTCCGAAAGCTTGTGGCTTGCTCCGAACGCTTGTGGCTTTTGCTACCAAATAAACCTGTTAGACTTTAACCTGGTATTGTTAAACTTCTTACTCAGGATTATAACCCCTCGCTCTTGATTCTCCATTCCCCGCAACCAGCAGAAACGCTGGGCGGAATTTTACCAGCATGTCCGCCCGACGTTCGTACGACCCCATCCGAGGCCAACAGAGAATGTCGTTTTCCGAGCCTCGCCCGCCCCCAAAATTGGGGCGGGCATGCCGGTTAAATTCCGGCCACTGTATCTCCTCCACAGAGTCCTTTAAACATTTTAAATACTTCACCCACATTGCCCTCAATCTTCTATACAAGTTATGTTTATCAACCAGTCTTCATAATTTAATTTTCTAAAGCTCTAACAATATGAAACATATAATTTAGGAGCAGGTAGGCCACATAGACCTTTGAGTCTGTTCCACCCCATTATTCAAATAGATCATGGCTGATTTGATTGTAACCTCAACCCTACATTCCTGCTTACCCCTATAATCTTCCACGCATTTATTCATCCAGAATCTATCTCGCTCTGCCTTAAAAATACTTAAAGAATTTGCTTCCACTGCCTTTTTGAAGGAAGAGATTTTCAAAGAGACACAACCCTCGAGAGAAAAAAAAAATCACCTCATCTGTTTATTAAATGAGCAACCACTAATTCTAGATTCTCCCACATGGAGGAAACATCCTATTTACATCCAGCCCATCAAAGACCACTCAGAATCTTAAAGGTTCCAATCAAGTCGCCTCAAATTCCAGTGAATACAAGCCTAATCTGTCCAAACTTTACTCATAAGATAACCTGCCCAATCCTGATATTAGTCTAGTAAACATTCTCTGAACTGTTTCAAATGCATCTACATTTTTCCTTAAATGAGGACACAATACTCCAAATATGGTTTCACCAATGCCCTGTACAACTGAGCCATAACCTCCTTACTTTTGTAATCAAATCTCCTCATAATAAACAGTAACATTCTATTAATTTTCCTAATTACTTGCTGTACCTGTATTTGCTTTTTGTAATTCATGCAGTAGGACGCCCAGATCCCTCTGTACCTCACAGCTCAGCTTTCTCTCACCATTTAAATAATAAGCTTCTTTTTTATTCTTCCTGTCAAAATGGAGAATCTCACATTTGTCCACATACTTTATTTGTTCATTGTTCACTCACTTAACCTGTCTTTTTGTAACTTGCATATATTCGCTTCACAACTTACTTTCCTACCTATATTTGTGTAGTCAGCAAATTTAACAACCTTACCTCCAGTCTCTTCATCCAAGTCATTTATATAAATTGTAGAAAACGTGAGGCCCCAGCACTGACCCCTGTGGCACACCATTCATTACATCCTGCCAACCAGAAAAAGACTCACTTATAGAACATAGAAAAAATACAGCACAAACAGGCCCTTCGGCCCACAAGTTGCGCCGGTCATGTCCCTACCTACCTAGGCTTATATATAGGCTTACCTATAACCCTCAATCCTATTAAGTCCCATGTACTCATCCAGAAGTCTCTTAAAAGACCCTATCGAGTTTGCCTCCACCACCACTGACGGCAGCCGATTCCACTCACCCACCACCCTCTGAGTGAAAAACGTACCCGACATCACCTCTGTACCTACTCCCCAGCACCTTAAACCTGTGTCCTCTCGTAGCAGCCATTTCAGCCCTGGGAAAAAGCCTCCAAGAATCCACCCCATCTATACCTCTCAACATCTTGTACACCTCTATCAGGTCACCTCTCATCCTTCGTCTCTCCAAGGAGAAAAGACGAAGCTCCCTCAGCCTATCCTCATAAGGCATGCCAACCAATCCAGGCAACATCCTTGTAAATCTTCTCTGCACCCTTTCAATCATTTCCACATTCCTCCTGTAATGAGGCGACCAGAACTGAGCACAGTACTCCAAGTGGGGTCTGACGAGGGTCTTATAAAGCTGCATCATTATCTCCCGACTCCTAAACTCAATCCCTCGATTGATGAAGGCCAGCACACCATACGCCTTCTTAACCACCTCCTCTACCTGCGAGGCCGATTTAAGAGTCCTATGGAGAAGTCCTAACAGGAAAGAGTTGACTTATGTCAACTCTTTCCTGTTAGTTAGCCAATCTTATATCAATGCCAATATGTTACCCCCTACACTATCAGCTTTTATTTTCCGCAATAATCTTTGATGTGGCACCTTATGAAATGCCTTCTGGAAATTTAATTACAGTGCACCCACCAATTCCCCTTTATTCAGAGCACATGTGACTCCTTCAAAGAACTCCAATAAATTGGTTAAACATAATTTCCCTTTCACAAAACTATGTTGACTCTCAAAGTATCTTTTCCACACAAAAGGGAGTGGAACTCGAAAACTGGAATTTGCTCCTCTGGAGGTGGTAGGTGCTAAGACAATCAGAATTTTCATAATCAAGACCGATAGATTTTATAAGGCAAAGATAACAAGTGATATGGAACAGAGTTGAGTAAATGGAGTTCGAGTATGAATCATCCAAAGTCTAACTGAATGACAGGACAGGCTCGAGCAGCTGAATGACCTTCTCCTGTTCCTACATTCCTGAATACTCAGTATCACGCTAACAATCTTTTTGTTTAAATGGTCATGGGAGGGTAACAGAAAAGAAAGTGTGTCCATTGGTTTAACCTGAAACCAATAAAGTTAAAAACCAACTATGGCTATCAATTTATTTTTGTACCAGCAAATAGATACCTATTGTCCCTCTGCTAAGTATATATGTTAGTCCCTTTAAGCAATGCATAGAAGATCAAAAGACAATTTATGCTCTGTGAATTGTAATACGTTGTATCACTTAATACGTGCTATATTATATCTTACACATTTAAATAACTTGCAAACTAAAGATGGGGGGTGATCCATGACATGCTAGAAATGTATGTTGTGCCAAATAATAGATTTAATAAATTTGATCAACAAAAGTACCTTGAAATTAATAATGTATTTTATATTAAACAATTAACTGACATTGTCTAAACTTTTGAAGTTCAACTTATTTTATGAAAAAATATGAAGACGTAAAAGTCAGATTTCAGTTTTTCACCGCCAACGGTATCTAACCGCCTATGAAAGCATACTTTTTTAAAAAGCTCAGATATGTTATCCCTGGGCCTTCCAACTAATGTTGCTAAAGGTCAGGGTGGGTGGCTGGCTTCTGTAATTGTACTTTTTAATAAGTTAAACTTGCACATAAAAACTGCCCAACAGAAACTCTCATTTCAAATGATGCTTCTTGCAAGGAGATGTCAGACTCCTGCTTGCTTTTTTACGCTCTGTTACTGTGATAAGTAACTGAGTGACACAGGGGATTGAAATTGTTCCTACTGGTACCTGACATGCACATTCAAAATTACAAGTTTAATGCTTCCCCCTGATTCAAAATGCTATCCATAAGCATTGTGAAATTTTAGCATTGAAGCACAACACAGCAAATTAAGGCAGTGTTTCTTTCACGTAAAGATAAATTGTATTGATCAGTTCAATTATGTTAATGCTAAATGTATATTAGCATATCTGATCTGATAACCCATTTCATCTCTAAATATGCAATTGCATTTTTTTAAATCTTTAAAATATTCCAACTGATTGGAGCAGCCATCAACAAGATATTATTTTCTACAATATTCTTAGGTATTTCCATATCTACTACAATGATTTACTACAATGCAGTACAAATTTCCAAATGCAGAAACATACACAGAAGAAATTAATTCAATAATTTATTACATGGTTGCAGACAATTATTGCAGACCTGTTAATTATCACATTTGCCGAGTTATCCAGTTATGCTCTTAGATATTCAGGAAACAACTTTCTGGATTTTTCAAACTGTTATCCTTTTTTCTATAAAGCAATCCAATTTAACTAGAGTAATTTTACATCTAGGAAACTGGAACATAGCTTTGGAACTGAAAACTGATCAAGTTAGACAGAGACAAAATATCTTTTGACACCTGATCAATTAATATTGTTTAGTATATGAAACAAAGAATTAGTATACTTTTTCTGCTGGTTAAGGAACCATAAACAAAATGGGATTATCAGAGGTTGAGGTAAAGCAAGAAATGTTACAAACAGATCTATTGAGTTCTAATTACTGTTATAACAATATAGAAAGTATTGGAAAAATTCAGCAGGTCTGACAATATCTGAGGGCAGAGAAACAGAGTTAACGTTTCCAATCCCATGTGATTCTTCTTCAGAACTGAAGACAGGTAGGAATGTGATGAGTTAAAACCCACAGATGCTCCCAGACCTGATTTTTCCAGTATTTTGCTTTTATTTCAGATCGCCAGCATCCGCAGTATTTTGTTTTTAATCATACACAATACATGTTTAGCTAAAAATATGCTAAGTGATAGTATCATAGTGCCAGTATTATTCTGTCATTATTGAACCTGTTCTTTTTGTTTCTAATACATAGGAAAGCTATAATAGAATTCTCTTTTGAACACCAATGTGAATAATCTAATATGATTCTTCTTCAAATGCTTATGCGGCAAACTATGTGGTGTTGTCATTCATGAACTGCAGTCAGCTGTATATGGAATTATTCAGCGCGTTGATAACAATTGTTGAGATGCATAAATAATGGCCGCCTTCTGTGTTTGTAAATTTCTATGATTCCATTCCTCTCCCAACACCAGCCAGTGACTGAACTAAAGTTGTCTTCAAGGTATTCCAAGGCCTTCAGGTCAAGGCCAAAGAAGTTTTGTCAGATTTCGATCCAAGGACTAGGCAGCTTTATTTCAGCATATGGACTTATTGCTTCTTCGCAAAGTCTATCTTGGGTAGGAATTTGTTTAATGTTATTATCCTATTAAATTGTACACTGCCTTTTCAGCACTTTGCTATCAAAAGTATGCAAGAACATTGATTTATGAATTTGAAGCACCCCGAATATGAAGTAAACTCCCAAGCTCAGGACATAAGATAGGAAAGACCATGGCACAATCATTTCAACCAGCAATGGCATGATTCATCAGAAGTCTTTCATACATCTTGCCAATTTCAACTCTAGTTTCTGGTGCACTCGTGAGTTTCTGATCAGATATGCATATATCTATCACCTCACTGTTTTAAGGGTGTCGACTCTACTACATTTTGGCACTTTACCGAGCCTGGATTAACGATAGGCATTTGGTCAGTGGTCACAAAAGTCAGTTTTCAGAAAAGAATTAGAGTAATAGTGATTTACTTCTTCCGCTATTGTAGTGATCTCATCCAAACTGAACATCATACATTGTTTGTCCAGACAAAGTCTTCTTTTGGCTTGACATTGAACAGTGAAGGAAAGTTCACTGAACTCATTATTTTAGATTCCTGATGAACAGCCCAGAAGGTATGCAAGTTACACCTCAAAACTTTTAAACCTAGTAAACCAAGCAGCTGCATCCACTCATTTTATCAGCCACTAGGGAAGTAGAATAATGCAGATTGAAACCTTGCAGGAAAGTTAAAGAGTGGACTTATTTAAATGTTAAAGCAAATAATTAGGGTCAGTACAAGAAAGTCAACACAGTCATTATTGCTGCAGGCTCACATATATATACACAAAATAAGGAGTTGATATGACTTATCGCGCCTTTTGTATAAATGACTGTTTGCCTTTGTTCCGATACCCATATAAAACAGCTCAAGGTCTACAAAAATGTGTACAGTTAATTCATCAAAATGTAGAAATGATTCTAAAATATACAACTGTTAATCAATTTTATATTTTCGAACGGACAGTTTTTTGAGAAGTCAGTTGATCACAATAGTTATCCATGAATAAATGGAGAACAATGGGATATCCAGGGCTAATTACAATGCAATAATAAAAATCAAAGTATTAATTTAAACATTTTTCACTAATAATACAAGATTCTAATCTGAAAAGGATCCAAATAAAATTATAACCGAAAAATAACAATGGAAAGGTATAAAAGTGACACCCAAACTTGGAAAACAATTTGTCTGAAAATGATTCATTATTGAATACACAATTGTAACTTAATGTGGTGTTTTAATTCAGTTTCTGGCTTCCCGTGTAGCAACTCTCCCAAATGTTCATGTCAATGGCATATAACTTGTTACTGGATTAACTGTCATTATTGAAAAATACAGACAGTAATTATATTAGACTGTCTTTGGATCACAGTAACCCAAACAGTAGCTCTGGTAAAACAAAAATAGAACTTCACTGCATCATATTCATAAATAAAAACTCTCCACATTCTCTGGACCTAGCTAAAATACTGTTTATAGGGAGTAGATTTTGAGAAGCAGAACTTTAACAGTTCCTGTTTTAGTTATTGTTTGTTTTATTGAAGTGATTTAGCTGTATTTACAGAGACAAGATGAGGAAATCTTGGACTACAACTTACTGTGGTTAATAAAATCCATACTGTGGATCATTACACTCTTTATTGCAGTCTTACACTTATATAAAATGGTGATAATTCAAAATTGTATCTTCATGTCACCAGACTGGATTCAATCACAGAACAGATTATATACAGTAGCATTTACAAGAAAAGCAAAAATCTCAAACACGTATTGAACGGTCTTTAACCTTTCCCCTGTAAGTTTGGCTGCAACTCCCCAATCCAACTTGTAAACATTCCTTTTTTCTAGTTAGTATCAAACCATTTGTATCTGATAGGATCCCACACCCGTTCACCTGACTTGTGCCAAAACCAGTACAATGAATCTGCAACTTCTCTCTTGCCCTGTGTGTTGAATTTATCCAAAATCACCTATACCTGTAACTGATTACAAATGCCATTCCTTTCTACTGATGGACTACGAGGAGAACCGTTTAAAACAAAATGAAACCATGAGGAAAACATAATTTGAAGTAACTTAAGATTTGAAAAAATGCATTAAACAAAAGAATTTTGAATAATGTAAAGAAAATTCCGAAAGAACCAAAGTATCGACTCCATAAAACAAAAGGGATGCATTTAAATACAGATTGGATTTGGCTGCTTTCTATAAATGGGTTTTACTGCCACATCAGGCAAGGGACTTCATTCAGTCCTGATTGGTCAGCAGTGCAGGCAAGAGGTCATAAACCAACTACAAGCTATTCTGTTTCACTTATCCACAAGGCAATGGGAGGAGGGATGACAGGGAAAGGGAGCACATAAAAGCGAACGTGCAAAAATCAATTAAATGACAAAATATGATTAAGTGCATTTTTGTGCAATTGTGACTGAGTTGACGCATGGCTTTTAATTCTTAAGATATGAATCTCTTACACAAAATACAAGTTATCTTAAATATTGATACATTATAATTTTAGTAGATATAACATTACTTTAAATTAGACAGACAATAATAATTGAGGTACAGCAAAATAATATGTATCACAAGAGCAAGTTCAAAAGCAAAGTGGAGAAGCATTCCACACTACAAAATACCATAGGGTTCAACTACAGCTCGAAGGCAAAGAAACTCTGTGACTTACCCATACACAGAGAAATCAGTAACGTGAAATAATTCAGATAAGGGGCTAAGTGGGGTGAAGTGTGACCAAACAACAATAGCACACATGATTACAACCGATGGTGGCTTGATTGCAGTCCTCCATTTCAGTCCAACTGTGTGTCCTTATTTACAGCTTGCTGCAATCCTGCTTGTGAATCAATGCTCCAAATGCCAGCTGCTAAATATATGTAACCATACGTGTTTGCGTGTTTGTGTATTATATAATTTTGTCATTATGGAAACAAATTCATTTTCAAGTATTCTATCTCGTCAAATTAAATGTTAACACCTCAACAAGTTACAATTGGCCATTAAATGAGTAAATTCATTTTATACTGACTCCTTAAAAGTCTTACCAAACTGAAAATGATCCTACTCAAAATTGCATAACCAGCAATTAATTAAAAGCAATGGTGCTCTATGAAAAAGTTTAAAATATCAAAAATATGTAGAGTTTGATATATTCCCATGTGATTTTTACATTTCAATGATGACTGCCTTTTAGATTTCCTCAGTGATTTCTGCGGTTAAATCTGACTAAATGGTCTGAAGTTTGGTTGATCTTACCTCACTCCCTCAATATTTAAAGTGGAAATTTAAGTTAAAATGGAGAAGTACATCAATTGCAAATATGCTGCTCCCTTCTCATGTGTATAGTTCATATAAGATTAGAATATGTAATCAAAATGAACAAAAATATCTTAAATAAGTTTATTCATTGAAAATAACCACACTCGTATCTATCTCTTCATATTAAAATTCTAATTCTATAAGGTCACATATACTTCATAAAACCTATCATAAGGATGCTGCAGTAAATAACATGGACATATAAGCTAATACAATTATTTTTAATATCAAGATTTAATTTATATATACACTCTCACAAAAATCAGGCTATGAGTAACTACATATCCAGGTTGCCAGTTTCAAAGTGACATTTCAAGAAGTTGGCTACCTCTTGGTTGGGGCAAGTGTGTAATATACAAAAGACTCCCCAAAAATGAAAAGAGTGCATTTTTTAAAGAAAATAAAACTGCTCTGTCAAAATCATTTGGTTATTTAAGAATTGTTGATATCACAATTCTATTGTTAAAGATGTATATAAAAATGTATGTACGTAGAGAAAAAAAAATTCACAGAACAGTGCTGTGGTAACTCTGCCATCTTGAAACTAGGTCAACAACGGAAAGATGGAGCTGCAGTTTCCCCTCCAGATTTCAACAGCAGCACATGTTTACAACCAGGTTTACTTCAGTACCTGACCATCCACAAGCAGTCACACAGGATCAGGCACTTGAGAATCCTTTTGGGAGAAAGGAAATATTGTTTAATTTATCTATCATCTGATGAGGAATTTTAAGAAATTATATTTGAACTGCTCATTAATGTTCATTAACATTAATACTCCTGGACAAAAATTTGAGGTGATTTTCAGATGTTGATGGGTTTTCAATAAAGAGATCTCCAGACACAAAGAATGTGCTTTGATGATACATAACTGAAATTATGTAAATAAAGTTCTTTAAGTTGCAACCATTTTTCTTGAGCGCTTTCACTTTAAAAAGTAGATATAATTTTGGATGCACTGTTCTTAAATTAATCACTTCGGAAAGTTTTTGTAATAATTTTTATACTTGATTGTACAAAAGGCTTTGCTATCACAATTGTGGACCTAAATTTAATGAGGGGTCAATATCTTCTCAATAATTATGCAGTTACTGCTAAATTTCAGCAAAAAGGCCGGTGGTTTGAAAGAATAACTTATTAATATTAAGTTTCAATCTGCTGCATGACACCCCAGGAGGGTGGGATTGTAAATGAGCTGTTAAAAGCTAAATTAAGCTGCCCCATATGTAGTGACCGGAGCAGATTTTGTGATGTTAACTATTTAGAACCAGAAATACAGCAACTCCACTAAATGGCAGAAGCTCCAAACAGTTGCAGTATATAAGAGCCACTGGAAAAGTTACATTTTAAAAATTACACGTGAATAAAGTTCCTCCTTTCATCATTTGAGACATACACACTTAAGAGCCACCTCATCCCTTAAAAAAAAAAGCTAGTCCAGACTTTGCAGCATTCTCACCAAACAGTTGAATAAAGAAAAGTCCTTTGGGGAACAGAACTAAAATTTAATATGATTCATCAGCCACTTTATACAAATGACTATATGACACGCACTGATAGCTAAAACATATATTCCATAAATATTACTTCTATTGACATTGGTAAACATGTCTACTTCTAAGTTGGTTAAGCAAAATGTAGCATGGTTCATAAAATCAGAAACAATAATTCCTGTTTTCAACAAAAACCCAAAATACATTTATTCAGCACAGCACCCAGTAACATACAGGTGGTTAAAGTGACTGATGTCCTTGTGCCTCCCTCATTTTTGATACTTCCACAAATTTGTCAGAGTGTGTTGTTCCATAGGTTCTACTTAACAAGGTAAAGCAATTCTATGAACCTAAAGATATCTGACATGCAGCGATTCCCTATCCTGGTTATAACATGCTGTACTCTGTAATTATTGTAAGCTCTCATGGTTTCCAGTGTTGTCTTCCTTCTGTATTCTTACAGAAAATCAATTAAAATATCATAAAATTCAGGGAAAGATACCAGGAAGTAAACACTATACTTAAAGCATTTCTCCTTCCTCAAATAATTGAACATTGCTTAGCAACTTTCACCAAATATGGATTTTGGGAAGGGTTACAATTTATAGTTTAATCCTTAAAAGTTTAATGTTATTTTGTACCCTGAGGCTGAGGGCGTCTTCCGCTTTGACTTTATATCAAAGTTACATTATTTTGCATAAATGTGACTTTTCAGAGGAACGAAAACAGCAGAACCAGTTAGTGGTAGGAAAAAAGCAGGCGGCCATTCCAGGATCATTGTAAAACCAGCTCTTCAAAAAAAAACATGTGTCTTACCAGAAAAGGAGAGAGGCAGCAGAAATAAAGGGGCAAGGAAACACAACTTACCTTCATAAATCTAACATAGATCAAATTGTGCTGTTTTAGTTGCAACATTGTAACCTCCATTTTCACAAAATTTGAGCAAGGCATAAAACTAAAAGCTCTTTTGAAAAGGAAATCAAATCTGAATCATTTACCCATTCCTATACAGGTAGCCCTTGTTCATTTTGTAAGGAAACAGATAGGGAACTGCTTGGTACAAGTTATTGTAAATAATTCCGAACATTGGAGGCTCTATAAAGTAAACTGAAAAATACTACAGTAGATTGTTTTGTGATTTTTTTTGTTTATTTTGTTAAGTATCAAGCACGTAAACATGTCGAATCAGCTTACTTCGTCCACAGTATGGCTGTCCAGGTATAAACTCTGCTGCATTAACCCAGTCCTCCAGGTTTGAGCTTGATGTTGCAGGGTTGGATTCCTCAATCACTGTTTTTGTGCTCATTTCACCATTTAATTTGGTAAGTGGAGTAAGTTTAGTAGCTGATGCGGTGGCAGAATCCTTCGGGATCAATGGCGTAGGACCACTCTGAACCTCCGACAATCCTTGGTTTGACGGCTTCACGTGGTCATACCTGTATATCAATTAGGGATGTTACAATTAATGCAACATCATAAACCTGTTACAACAACCCTTTTTCTTAGGAATATGAATATAGAAGTAGGTCACCCAGTCCCTCAAGCCTGCTGTGCTATTCAATTAGATCATGACCGATCTATACCTCAAATTCACTATCTGCTTTTGTTGCACATTTCTCACTAGCCGTCTACAGTACAAAATTCTACTGATCCTAGTCTTGAAATTTTCAACTAACTTGGGAAATATACCCACTACTGTTTGCATGCTAAGTGCTTCCTGATTTCACTTCTAAATAGCCTAGTTCTAACTTTATTACTCCTTCATGATCCAGATTACCCACTTCACTGTAATGAACAAATTGAATACATGATCACCCAGCAACCTCCTAAACTAAGGAAATACAAGTCAAGTTGTCCTCATAATTTAATCTATAATCTGTTATAATTTTGGTAAATCTGTCTTGTGCCCCTTCCAAAGTGGAGTATGTTTAGTAGACATCTTTCCTGAGGCTTTCCTCAGTGCTCAGGACTGAATGCATTTAATCAGTTAGGGCCTGCCAAACAAATGAAATATCATGTTTTCACTTTAGAATTCCAATCACTAAAATAAAGGCCAACGTTCCATTGGGGTTTTTTTGATTATTTCTTAGGCCTGTGCACTTGTGTAGAAGAACATCTGAATCCCTTCATTCATCCATAGCACCTAATCTTATCATTAAAAAATATGCCAATTTATATTTCTCAAATGCAAAGTGGATGATCTCTCAGATCTCCACATCAAACTCCATTTGCCAGTTCTACCCACACACTAATCTATGCCCCAATTTTAATCCACACAATTTACTGCATCTGCTAAGTTAGTGTTACCTGCAACTTGGGTATTACAACAGGGAAAGTAGGAAATTACTTTTTCCAGTTCATTATATAGTGAAAAGCTCAGAATTCAGCAAATATCCTGAAGGAACACAAATTGTTATGTCCTTATGAATCGTAGCAGATTTTATGTATTATACTCTTTTCTGCCTCCCAACCAATTATAAGCCTATGTTACAGGGTCCCATTTCTGTTAATAATCTCTTGTATGGAATCTGCCTCCTGGACATCCATATAGACAACATCAATAAATGTTCCTTTATGTACCATCGCAGTGACAACATTTTCAACTAGATTTATTAGACATGCCCTATCTTTTGTAAGTTCATGTTGACTCTGATCAGATGATGATGCAATGATTGGGCACTTGAACAACTGCCTCTGACAACTAATAACATCTTCACAATCGACATTACACTGACAGATCCTCTATTAGCCAGTTTCTCTCTTCCTTCCTAAATAATGGACTGACATTTGCAATTTTCCATACCCCAAAAGATAGCACAATTCCTGAATCTGGAAAAAATTCTGACTAATGCATCTGCAATTTCTCTGCCCATTTTCTAATGCCCTAGAGTGGGAATCATCAAATCCTGGAGATTCATTCTAATTATTTAATCTATATTTTCTCCTTTCCTTTACTATTCTTAGATTCCCTTATAACACCTATTATTTAGCGTTCTTCCTCCATGGATATAATGCATTTAACAAGTCTTCCTTTTCCAGTTCAATCTGAAACATTAACTGTTTCTTTCTCCCCAGATGCTGCCAAATCTAATACAGACCTATCGGGCTCAATAGCTCAAAGGTTCCCAACCCTCTCTTATTAATGCTGAACTGTTATCTGTAACTGTACCCATTCCTGCTGGTTTTTGATCCCTCCATTTAACTGTGGGCTGAATTCAAGCAATATTGCAAGCATACATAATGTGCCATGAGGAGGTACTAAAACAATTTGGAACTTTACTGTGTATGCAGTACTCTATTTACTCCTGAATCCATCCTGAAGTATAAAGAAGCTGATCATCATCAGGAACCCGTACAGAACCCGTACAATGTTTGCAAATGTGACTTGGCTACAGATCTTACCTAATGCAATTCGATCATTTTTTCAAAAAACAACCCAATTAAACTGAACCGCAAAGCTAAAAATTGCAGATTCAAAACTAAATGTCACTAACATTGTAGCCTTGCTATCACTTCAGGAATATTTTCTAACAAGTCATTGATACCAGGAGATTACCTCAAATGTTATTTTTGCGCTTACAATTAACTTTGTAGCATAGAAAGGATGAGAGATTAAAACAAGGGCTGAACAATCACAATTCTCAGTGACCAGCTGATTTGAAAGACATCCTAATGATAAATCTCCCATTTCAAGTTAATATGTATTCCTGCCCTGCCTTATTGATCGAATTGATGATGTAAAACTGTTGCCTGAATAAGCGAGACAGTCAATTTAATCAAGGAAGAGTGGTTTGTAGCAATTTTTATGTAGTGCAGAGGACATATTTCAATCGCATAATTATGTTACAAGCAACAGCTTTATGAAGTAAGCCTACCTATAACATTTAGTGACAAACTAGTAAGTAACAATGCATACTCGTATCCCCAGGCACCAGGAATTTCACTGAGGAACACATTAAAAACTTAAATGCATGTGAAGCCAACTATGCATTTTAGTCTGGACTCTCCTCCACTATATTGCCAACATGGTGGTCTGCCATGAGACCAGACCACCCAACAATTTTTTCTGACACTTTGGAATCATGGTTGGTTTAGGATAATGGGTGGAATCCATGTCTCAAACCAATCCCAAAGATCAACCTGCCCCAGACAGAAATTCAGGCCAGTCTGGGAAGCGAAAGCATTGCTATATAGCTAACTGGCAAAACAGAGCAAAGCTGCCAGTCTACACTGCATATATCATTAATGTGGAAACTAACCAGCAAGTTGAGAAGGGAAACACTGTTTTGAGAATTTCCATTATTTGATATTCAATTTATGCCACTCTGCCTTTGCCTCTTGCAACAGCTCACCCTCAAACTACTCTTTTTTTTAAAAAGAACTTGCTGGATTTTCACATTACTTGTACATTAAACTGACAAAGTTAGGGTTTGTATTTAATTTTAAAGACTTAAACTACACAAAAGACAATTAAATGGATAAACAGAATCATGTTTTAAGAACTGTTTATACCTTTATTGTGGATACTCTCAAAGAACAGGGGAAAATATGGTTAAAAAAAATTTCAACAAGCATTTTGAGTATCTTTTTGGGAAACCAGTGATCAGAATGCATAATTAGGGCAAATGTACTCACTATAAAATAGCAGCCATTGTGTGTCATTGAGATCATCACAAAATCATCAACAGAAGTAATATTGCTAAGATAGTTAAGAGTTTTCAATTAAACATGCATCAGAGCACCGAACTTAAAAGAAATACGCACAAATCGATGGTTAATGAGTGTTTATAGTGAATCAGATGATACAATGATGGCGACATACCATTTCATTCACAGCACATTATCAATGCCACTGATTCACAGTGATTGAAAGCAGCAGCTTTTATTATTGGGGTGTTTGGAAGATTAAATGCTGAGACTGTCCTGTTTTTGAATAAACTGTAAATCAGTGGCCTTGTTTACTGTAACATTTCATTTTACCTGCCTCAGTTGTACCTCTTACCTTTTTTAAATACTAGAATTACAATAACATTGAGAGAAAGAACGGATGCAGGAACGTAGTGGTTGTGGAACAGGAACTGAGAGGTGATGAGTTCAAATGTTGTGGCTGCGCATTGTGACAATAAAAACCAATAAATCTAGTCATTTACAGGCTGGCAGCAGAAATAAAACCAAAGCTAAATCTGTTGGACTGCTCCAAAACCAAACAGACTAACTTCAGAAACCTGCAAACCCTTTGTACAGTACAGTTCTAAAGTGGCCTAGCTGGGCACTCAATTTACACTTTTCACAACTTCAGGAATTCCCAATAAAGTACTTTTGAAATGTAATCATTACTGAATTTAAGAAACATAACTGCCAAGTTGCGCACAAGCTCCCACAAAAGCAATGTAACAATGACAAGACAAAGTTCCCTTGCTAAACAACAAATTACACTCTGACCAACTGATGACTCTAATTATGAGTGAGATGTTGCGGTCTTCAGAGTAATCAACATTACAAGCAAAATAATACATTGTGCATGCATGGTACAGGTAATGCCGCAAAACTAGAAATCTCGACTCAGAGGCCATGCTGAATGTCAGATTAGGCAGTTTGGGTCAGGATGGGTCAGGTGGGGTCAAGAGTTGCTCAAAGCATGGGAATAGACTCGCACACAATTAATTAAGGGATAACCAGTCAGGTGCAAGGTCATGCCAATGCTAGGTCTAGTTGAATTGTCCAGGTATTTTTTATTTATTTTTACTTAATTAAAATTGATGCACAGCATATTCTAATAAAAGTCCAGTTTTTGAACAGCTGGATTTGAGACACTGTACTGTTTAACTCTTCTCCCATTAAACAGCATATAAGCCACAAAAAATGCACTAATTGTACAAAGAATGGATATCCTATAAAGTTGTTCAGATCGAGATGCCATCTTACCCAAGTTTTGAACTTTTATCTTAGCATACAAAATATGTTAGGCAAGATATACTAGATTGGAGGTAGGTTCCCAGCATTCAGCAACAGGCCTTGGGGAAGAGGGCATCACTTTAGTACTGCATGGTTATGGGAATACTTTTGCGATTTGTCAAAGCTGAGGGAAATGGTTCTATGATTAGCCAGAGTTGCAGTTGAGGTGTTGAGGCTTTGTACTAGAGGGCTGCCACGGTGCCAATATCATGTCAGGGGAAGGAGGTGCAGTTAAGTCCTGGAGCTCAGCAATATTGTAAAACATAATCTAACCTTTGACAAATAGGAGGTTCAAATGTGGAGTTTGGCTCAACTGGGTACTTTTGAAGTCAATCAGCAGGGTCCAAGGTCTGGAAGACCAGCCATGATTGTACTGAATGGCTGTTCAAGAGACCCTACTCCTATTTCTTATGTTCTTAATCTGATGATAGACTGTGAAAACAAAAGACATTAAACAGTCCTATCTCTCAGAATTGCCTAGACTCAAATAATGTGCAGGTTGTTAATTACCTCATGACCATTTATGGTAAAGTTCAAAGACATTGCACCATCTCATTATACTCAACCACCTGCTTACTTCAAGGACTTACTTCACTGATCTATATACTCTGAATGATCTGATAGATGGATTTCCATTCAAATACAATGACAAAAACAAAAATATACAGACCAAGGCCTTTCTGAATTAAACAAAAACAGAAAATGCTGGAAAATCTCAGCAGGCCTGACAGCATCTGTGGAGAGATTTGCTGAGATCTTCCAGCATTATCTGTTTTTGTTTCAGATTCCAGCATCCGCAGTAATTTGTTTTTATTTAACTGAACTATACAAATCTCTACCCATTCCTGTGGTGAAAAATTGATCAGTTAACTATGCATATTCCATACAAATTGCAAAAACAGAAAGGAGCGGCCAACAGCCCTCCAGATGCTGCAAAGGAAAAATCAGATAAATAATCACTGCACTTGTGTCAAACTGCAGGTTACTGTAATACCAGGGGCAAACAGGAGAGTTTGCAGTTCAAGATAGTAGCAAAATGAACAGGCAAGGTCTGCAGATGCCAACGTGCTCTGGGGTTGAGCAGCACTAGATGATGTTTCTAGCAGCACAGGAAAGACTAGGGTAGGGATAGGATCATCATCCCAGCATCTGGCAACGAGAACAAGCAGGGAGGTTCAATGGTCGAGTAGCAAATGGCATACTGGTTAAAGAGTCATGGTCCCTTATACCTACCCAGTTTGATTGCATTCTGCAGCTGCTAGACACCAGCTCTTCCCCCTCCACCTCACTCATTCCATCTGAACTCCAGGCAACCTAGATCTTATTGGGGAGGGGTGGCTGGAGAATCAACATCAAGGATCAGAGAGAATTGTTTCGGTTTGACAATGTATTGGGGAAACGAGGAAGCTTCCATTTTTGAACCAAAGTACAGAGATGATGTAATGATTTTTAATTGTCTGAGACTCTGAAAATTCACTCCAATTGTTTTTTCTCCCAGTTTGAAATGCTTTTCAACCAGCAAAGCAATTAGCATCAATCTTTCTTGAAAATACTGGAAATTTAAGTCTGAATAGCAATCAAATGCAGACTCAATCTCTGATCTCTAGTGGGAAGACACCCAACAATTTTTGGATGCAATTTCCATCATACACATTTGATCATTTTAGTCATTACTTCCATCAATGTCTTGGATTGATTGTGTCAATAGAGACAATGAATCAGTAAAGATTTAAAGTATATACATTAATTGATCTTTCATGGCTTAGCTTGTGGACAGCCATTACAAATTTCACGCACCTTCTGGTTCATCATTAGTGCTCAGTCCCGTAAAGAGACCCCAACAACCAATAGTACACCTCTGCTATACAATATTTACTTAAACTATGGTGTGGCCCAATGACCTCTTATGTCTATCAGACTCTTAAGATCTTCCACATGCTACCATGTGTGTGCATGTGTCTTTAGAGAAAACAGGCTGAAAAGCACTCTGATGAAACAAGGCATGATTAGGAACCAACAATTCGAATTACCATGAAACCTGCAAACTCAGTATACCTAGGGGACTTGCATCAAGTTTCTTTCATTTGCATATATTGCAATACCAGCTGTCTATATAGCAGCATTTCTTTTATTTTTTTCAATCCTCATCTGAGATCATGACCAATTCTGGACCCTGTCCAGGGGATTGTGATTTTATCCCTTTTCTTGCTCATCAGATTGGGATCTACTGCAGTAGCAATGTACAGAGCAATGTGGCTGCTGTAGGGCAGAAGTGCTTGGAGATCCCAGCTGAATTGAGATGGATTAATATGTTGCAGAACTCTGTACAGAACAAACTCCATCCCTGTTGCAGCTGGTGAAGATGGTGGTGGTGGTGGGGGAGGGGGGGGGGGGTGGAAATTGGCAGCTAAATCAGTATCTGGCAATATTGGCATAATTAATTTGTCAATTCTGGATGGAGGCATTCTTGGAGGTTTGATTCTACTAATATATTATTGGAATAACCACATAAACCATGAGAAGGCAAAAGATAAGGCTGAAACATTTGCAACAATTCTCAGCCAGGAGTGCCAAGTGCATGACCCATCTCCAGCATCAGAGATGCCAGTGTTCAGCCAATTCAATTGACTCCTTGTGAGGTCAAGAAATGCTGTAGACACTGGTTACTGCAAAGGCTATGGGCTCTGACAACATTCTGGCAATTGCATTGAAGACTTGTTACTCCAGAACTTGCTGCAACCCTAGTCAAGCAGCTCCAATGCAGATATAACACTGGCATCTATCCGACAATGTGGAAAATTGTCCGGCTATGTCCTGCCCACAATTAGGGCATTTCCAACCCAATTAATTTTAGCACCATCAATCCACTCAAAAATATCAGCAAGTGATGAGATGGCAGTGCTTATCAAGCGGCACTTACTCGGCAATAACATACTCACTGATGCTCAGTTTGGGTTCTGCCAGGGCCACACAGCTCCTGACCTCATTACAGTCTAGGTCCAAAAATGGACAAAAGAGCTGAACTCAATAATAGCTGGGTGAAAGTGGCTGCTTTTGACATCAAGGCAGCATTTGATTAAATGTGGCATCAAGGAGCCCGAGCAAAACAGTGGTGTGGTGGTAATATCACTGGACTAGTAATCCAAATGCCCAGGCTAAGGTTCTGGGGAGATGGGTTTAAATCCCACAACAGCAGATGGTGGAATTTAAATTCAATTAATAAAATCTGGAATTTGTTGTTCACTAATGTCCCAACCTGGTCTGGCCTACATGTAACTCCAGACCCATGCAATGTGACTGACTCTTAACTGCCCTCTGACACAGCAAGCCACTCACTTCAAGGACAATTAGGGATGGACAACAAATACTGGTCTCATCAGCAATACCCACAAACCAGAGGGAAAACCTTCCACTATTTGGCGTCATACCTAGCACAAAGGAAGATGGTTGCCTTAGTCCCAGGAGATTGCTGCAGAAGTTCCTCAGCGTAGTGACCTAGGTATAACCATCCTCAGCTGCTTCATCAGTGACCATTATACGGTCAGTTGTGAGAATGCTCACTGATGATTGCATAACATTCAGCACCATTCACAACTCCTCAGATACTGAAGCAGTCCGTGTCCATATGCAGGAAGACTGGACAACATTCAGGCTTGGACTAATAAGTGGCAAGTAACATTCGCATCAAATAATAATACAAAAGCAAATTACTGCAGATGCTGGAATCTGAAACCAAAAGAGAAAATGCTGGAAAGTCTCAGCAGGTCTGGCAGCATCTGTAAGGAGAGAAAAGAGCTGACGTTGCGAGTCTAGATGACCCTTTCACTCGAAACGTCAGTTCTTTTCGCTCCCTACAGATGATGCCAGACCTGCTGAGATTTTCCAGCATTTTCTCTTTTGGTTTAACATTCGCATCACGCCAGGCAATGACAATCACAAACAAGAGATAATCCAATCATCTCCCCATGATATATGGCATTACCATTGCTGAATGCCCCACCAGCAACATCCTAGGTGTTACCATTGACCAGAAACTCAACTGAACCAACCATATAAATACTGTGGCTATAAGTCAGAGGTTGGGAATTATGTGGTGAGTAACTCACCTCCTGACTCCCCAAAGCCTGTCCACTATCCACAAGGCAAAGGTCAATAGTGTAAAGGAACACTCTCCACTTGCCTGGATGAGTGTAGCTCCAACACAAGAAGTTTGACATCAACTAGGATAAGGCAGCCATGTTGACTGGCACTTAATCCACCACTGACACACAGTTACAGCAGTGTGCATCACGTACAAGATGCACCGCAGCAACTCATCTACGCTCCTTAGCCAAACTTGTTTCAAAAAGTGACCTCTAACATCTTGAAGAACAGAGCAGGAGCATGGGAACACCACCACCTGCAAATTACCCACGACTCATATTAGCCTGACCTGGAACTATATTGTCATTCCTTCATTGTCACTAAGTCAAAATGCTGGAACTCCCTTCTTAACAGCACTATGGATATGCCTACAAGTTATGGACTCAAGTAGCAGCTTACCACCGCCTTCTCACGGACAAGCAGTGATGGACAAAACATGCTGAGCTAGCCAGCAAAGCTCACATCCGTGAAAAAATATATTGTTTTACGGTAATCAGCAGCTGAAAATGTTGGGGGTTTGACAAAGATACAAAATAGGAGAAGTAGGCCGTTTGGCCCCTCGGCCCCTCGAGCCTGCTCTACCATTCAGTAAGATCATGGCTGGTCGGTTTGTGTGGAGTCCCACATTCCCATCTACCCCCGATGACCCATAATTCCATTGCCTAACAAGAATCTATTTCTGCCTGAAAAATATTAAATAAACCTGCTTCCACTGACTTCTGAAGCAGAGGGCGGGATTTTCCAGCAGCGCTCGCCCCAAGGCCGGAAATTTCCACCTGAGGTCAACAGATATTTGCATGGTCCACCCCCAACCGCTATGATTTCCATGGCGGGAGGAATGGGAAAATTCCACCCAGAGTGTTCCAAAGTCACTCAACCCTCAGAGAAAAAATGTCTCCTTATCTCTGTTCTATAACAGCAACCCCTAAAACAGTCCTGGGCTCACCCACAAGAGGAAACATCCTTTCCGTGTCCACACCATTCAGGATCACGAATACTTCACCTTTCCTCATAAGACAGCCCACTTATTGCAAGTATCAATCTAGAAAACGTCCTCTGAACCACCTCCAATGCATTTACAGCAACAGCTGTTACTCGGGAGGTAATCTCTGAGCTGATTGAGGGAGAACATTCTCTCAATTCCTCTCAAGACCCTGGTCTCCATTTCTGCCATCCTGCCATATTTCCTAATCTCCTTCTCCATCTCCCCATGTACCACCCAATCTCCCTCTTCCTGCAATTCTCTAGAGCCGCTAGTGATTTCAGTGCTCCACGGACAACCCCAAGCATTTTCAGGGCTTTCAATTCTCTTTGTTAGTCCCCTTTACCTCCTATCCCCATACCACAGAGCCAGCAGTATATGAATTTGTTGTCTTTGCTCAGCACATTGCAACAGAAGAAATTCAATTCAATTCCAGAGAAAGGTAATTTCTCTGTCACTATGCATGCTTGGTACAGGGATCTCCAGTACATAAAAACTATTCTTTTCTTCCTATGGCCACCTTATCATTAGCTGTATAAATGGTGTTTCAAGTTGTAAACAGTCTTGGTATCTGAAACCATTTTGCATCAATGTAAATGTAATAGAGTAAATGCAGCCTTATATTCTACTACACAATTTTCCTCAATGCTTTTCTTAGCTGCTTTCTGGCCGTGTATTTAAACTTATCTTTTTGTTTTCATTATTACTTCTTTAGGGCAGCACGGCGGTTCGCACTGCTGCCTCACAGTATCAGGGGCCCGGGTTCAATTCCAGCCTTGGGTAACTGTGTGGAGTTTGCACATTCTCCCTGTGTCTGCATGCGTTTCCTCCAGGTGCTCCAGTTTCCTCCCACAATCCAAAGATGTGCAGGTTAGGTGGATAGGCCATGTTAAATTGCCCCTTAGTGTCCCAAGATGTCTAAGTTAAGGGGATTAGCAGGGTAAATACTTGAGGTTACGGGGAACAGGTCTGAGGTTACAAGGATAGGGCCCGGGTGGGATTGTTGTCAGTGCAGGCTCGATGGGCCGAATGGCCTCTTCCGCACTGTAGGGATTCTATGATTCTAGAATCTCCAAACTTATTCTGAATTTTCTCTTACTATTTACTGTTTTCCTTCTTTAACTGTTTGCTCTCATTTGCGACTTCTCATAGCTTTTTTTTGTTCTTTATCTTATCATTTCACTCACCTTTAGCTTATCAATGGAAATGCTGAACACCTCGCTGTGGATCAAAAGGCAATGCAACATACCACACAAGTTTCTGCTGCTCCATTGCAAACTTTATGGTTCAAAGAACACTCATGCAGAGTGGCTTCAAAAGCATTTTGAAGTAACACAAGTCAATAGCTAGGATGGGGTACAAAATGTAAAGCTTAAGCTGCTGAAAGTGAAAAAGCCACTAGTTAGGATATGCAAGGTATAAGAGGCAATAGGACTGGTTGGGGAATCCATTGTGGCAGCTCTAAAATGGAAAACTGCAACTAATGGCTTTCTCATTACTAATGACCTCCTTTTAAAAAGGTCACTTTTTGCGAAGTTATTCAAGAGCTACTGATGTCCACTGTGCATGTTTGAGGTATCTTTTTCGATTGCTTGCTTTTAAGTGACCGTGAAACTTAAGCCATTAAGTCTTTTATGACCATAACAGTCACTCTAGACACCTTGCCAAGCTCCATGAAACAGACAAAATTATTTTATGAATTAGATGCAATTGAAATTGAACAGAACATAGGTTGTCCATGATCAATTATGGTGCAGCCAAATATTATTGTTCATATAATCAACATACATACAAACACAATAAAGCATCTACACCAGTATTCAACTTGAGAAAAGCCATCAAGAACTATTTTATTCTACATATGACATAACACAACATGCTCAGTGCCTATAAGTGATTATATATTAATAATTAACTTTTCTATTTGATGGCATGCTTTGAAATTTTGCATAATTTTTATCCAGGGTAAATCTATGAAGTTTATTATTTATACTTGTATACATAGAGCACATGCCACAGACACGAACATTCCAGATGGGCAACCCAAGGATCATTGACAGATAAACTGAAGCGGCCTAGGAAGCAATTGCTCCCAATTCTACCATAAATCAGTTACCAGAAATTTTAAAAATTGACCTAAGGTCCCAGATTCACAAACTACATCAAGTATCCCAACAAAGAAAATTAAAAAGGGAGTCAGGGTAAGAAAATGCCACACAGTGTACTGATAATTATTTTTGTATATCAAGCCTCTAAATATGGCTGGCTTAACAGATAATTCCAGACATTCCAAAGTGCGTTCATTAATAAGAAAATATTACAACAAACACTGTCAGATTTCAAATCGAAGCCTACATGCACAAGTACTTTTTAAAAATATTTAATTATCAAATGTATTTGGTCACTTTAATTGTGACTACTACAATCTATCTTTTTATAGCTAGACAGAATATGTATTATTCTATGGTATTCAAAATGCCACTTTTAAAAGCTAATTCTCAATGTAAATAATTCAGTGCAAGGCAAAAACAACTGAGCACAAGCTGTTTTCTTCAACTTGAAATAGATAACTTAAAGACAAATGCTTGATAATGAAACAGACTGTCATCTCTTATTGGAGATCAAATGTTTTAATTAGATAAGCTTGGTTCTTGTATTGGAACCATGTTATTTTAAAATTTAATAGTTTTAAGAGGCATAAAGTGTGCTGTCAAGTTGAGAGTTTGAGGTTTGTCAAAATACAGACAAATAGTTAAAGACCTCATTGTTGTTAAGCTGAAATGCCCAAAAGGATTTTGCATTACTCATTGTCAGCAATTTTGTAGTTATCATACAGCCAAGGACGTGCAAGTTAAATGCTCTGTAATCAAGTGAAAGCTGCAGAATTGATTTTCCAATGTAATATTATTTATAACAAATCAGATTTATAGTTTAAAGCTATATTACGATTTCAATGAGTATTTATTCTTCAGCTTGCTGAAGAATAAGCTATTACAATAAAAGAGTTGCTGCTCAGTCATAGACAATGTCACTTGACCCAACTCTGGCATATTTATTTGCACAATCTGGTTTGGAAAGAGCAAGGGTTTGCTTATGGAAGTGGCCTTTGGCACTGAGCACAAGAGAAATAATTAAGTAAATGGTAAAAAACATAAGACAATTTTTAAATGAGAACAGATGCAAGTGACATTATGCCATTCTACGACATAGTATGGAGCACCATCACATTTCACCATCAAATACCACAAACACTTCCACTTTTAGGGGTTTCTGAAAAACTTTTAATTTTGTTCAAAACTAAAAAGGATTAACATTGCCACAATTGGTGGTCCTTACCTGCAGCGGTCTCCATAGGTACAGCATCCTTTCTGGAAGTATTTGCAAATCAGTGAAGGTTTGCTGGTTGTAAGATCGTGAGAATAACGGCAGTTGTTTCCTTCTTTGCAAACACCATGCATGAAGTACCTATGGAGTTTTACAGTTGCTATTAGTCAATGCATTACATAGAAGGTCACTGACCTGAAAGTTTAATTCTGTTCTCTCGCCACAGATACTGCCTGAACTTTCTGCATTTATTAAAAATTCTTATTTACTTTAGTAAATCAAACTTTGTATTTTATTATCCCCGGTAAATTTTAGTCTCCTCACTCAACATTTGCTATAATGGTACACTTGAAAGTGAAAGAATTACTCTTTGGTTTTCAATATAAAAATATGATAAATATATATTAAAGTGGCACTACTGTAGATATCGTAGATAGTATGAAGTCCTCTTATGTTCTATGAGAAGCTTTCAAAGTTAAAGAATCTCCAAGTAAGGCTACAAAATGTCACAACATGTAAATAGTCTGAAATAAAGTAACCACACATTAATCTTTAGTAGTTTAAGCCAACATACCAATTTTATAAAAGTTTCTAGCTTTAAATTTTGTAAGCATTGAACGTCACCTTAAACAAGAGGCACTGAATGAACAAGGTTATTATAAACTCCAGAAATAAATCAGAGCACAGTGAGAGGTTTTCTTAATTGAATGGAAGAAAAATTGGATTCAGAATTGCAAATATCCAGGTCTCTAAAGGTGGAGTACACTTGGAAACAACAACTTTTTAAAATTCAGGTTTTATACATATGGGCACGCAGAGTTTATATAATACATTGTTCATGCCACAATTGTAGAATTATTTCAGGTTCTAGGTGCTCCCCCATTAGTTGTGATCTAGATGCAAATATTCAATGAAATTACATTATAAAAGCAACATTATATTTCTGAATAAAAGCTCAAATAATTGGGACTTTTCACTGAAAGAGAGCTGGTTAAGGGCAAAGATTTTTTTTAAACTACAGTTTCAAGAGGAAGAGGAGTGAACCATTGTCTTCATTGATTGGTGAATCATTGGCAAGTTGCACAAATGGATAATTATCATTGAAAATAGAAGTCAGAAGAACTTATTTTCCCTAATGAAAGTTATTAAAACAAATGGCAGTGAAGCAAAACAGCATAATTTAAAAATCAAATTTGCTAAGTACTTCAGAAAGAATAATTTAAAAAGGATTGAGAAAATGCTGGGAAATAAGATTGGGGTTAATCCTGAACAGTGGAAATGGATAAAATGCATTAATGTGTTGTAATTCCTGTAATTTTATAAATTTAGCATTGAATGGGTTCAAAGCATGCACACAATAATTATTCATAAAACCAGAATAAGCATTATTAGACACAAAAAGAAAACAAAAAGATAAGTATGGCTCATCTCTGCAAAATAAATGCCTTCATATTTCAGTTCCAATCTTCCCTGATCAAGTTCTGTAATTCTTCAGTATCATCTATGATTAAGATCCACTGGTCATCAAAATTTGACTACTCAGTGCATCAGGTTACGTTAATTTATTTAACTATGCAGCCATCGCTGTTTTAAGTTATATTCAGACCTGTGCAATTTTCTCACATTCCTTTCAAAAGCACTGACAAAAACTGAGTATCTGTGTAGCTTATCTGAAATGAATGAATTCTCCATTTCAGATTACCTTTCTTAAAAAAGATTTTAAGAAAGATACAACCCCTGAAATGGCTTCAGTCGCTGCATGCTTAGAATCATCCATTCTGTCCACTGTGCTTCAAGCATGTCAGAAAAAAGTGAGCCAAAACAAAATGCTGATAACAAACTACATGTTTGGAAAGATAATCAAACAATTAAAAAGTGTGTCACCCAGCGAGTATCATTAGCACAGCCACAACAGATACAGCATTGGTTCGACAGCCCAGTCGGTCGCCGATATGTCTTTGCATACATACTATGGAAATGACTGCTGATTACTAAAGTAGTGTGTACCCATCTTGCAGAATGATTTCACGATCTATATATAGCTTGTAGGTCCTTCAAAAACAAAGTACAACTTACTTGTCTGAATGTACAGCTATTTGATCAAATGGCTCAAAAGTGCTGTTTGTACAGGCAGTCCTCGGACCCGAGACACAACTGGTTCCTGGAAACTGTGTTGCAAGTTGGAACCAATTTCCCCAAAGGAACAATGGATCAGTTCCATCAGGGGGCAAGGCAGCACTTTTACTGACAAATTGCAGCGTCATTTTCCGCAGGTTTTAGACATTCATCTAGATGCATTAAGACCTCTGCCAGTGGGCAACAGCGACCATGCCAAAGCATTCAAACCACTGCCAGCAGGCAACAGCAACCGTCCCAATATATTCAGACCCCTGCCAGTGAGCAATAGTGACTGTGTCGATACATTCAGACCACTGCCAGCAGGCAACAGCAGCCATCTGATGCATTCGGACCTCTGCCAGCAAGCCACAGTGACTGTTCTCTTCAGCTTGGCTGAGCAAAACAGGCGGGACAGCAAGTTACAACGAGGAAATAAGAACCCTACAAATGGATGTTGATAGGTCAGGAGAGTGGGCCAAAAGACGGCAGCTGGAGTTTAATGTAGATAAGTGTGAGGTCATGCATTTTGGTTGGAAAAATGGGATGGTGACTTATTATCTAAATGGGGTGAGACTTTGAAGTGCTCCAGTGCAGAGGGATCTGGGTATCTTCATTCATGAGTCACAGAAAACCAGCATGCAGGTAGAGCAGATTATAAAGAAAGCAAATGGAATGTTAGCATTTATAGCCAAAGAAATAGAATATAAAGGTAAGGAAGTAATGTTGCAACTATACAAGGCATTGGCGAGACCGCACCTGGAGTACTGTGCACAGTTTTGGTCCCTTTGTTTGAGGAAAGCTATAGCAGTATTAGAGGCGGTTCAGAGGAGGTTCACTAGATTGATTCCAGAGATGAGGGGTTTGTCGTATTTAGAGAGATTGAACAGTTTAGGCCTATACTCTCTGGAATTTAGAGGAATGAGGGGAGATCAAATTGAGGTATATAAAATGATAAAAGGTATGGATAAAGTAGAAGTGGAGCGGATGCTTCCTCTTGTGGGGCATTCTAGGACTAGAGGTCATAGTCTTAGGATAAGGGATAGCAAATTTAAAACAGAGTTGAGGAGAAACTACTTCTCCCAAAGGGTTGTGAATCTGTGGAATTCACTACCCCAAAGTGCAGCAGATGCTGGAACAAGGAGTAAATTTAACGAGTAGTTAGACAGATTTTTAATTGGTAATGGGTTGAAGGGTTATGGGGAGAAGGCAGGAAAATGGGGATGAGGAGCATATCAGCCATGACCAAATGGTGGAGCAGACTTGATGGGTCGAATGGCCTAATTCTGCTCCTATATCTTATGAACTGGCTTCAATAGGAGAGCAGCCAATGGGACAAAGCTATATTTTTCCAACAAATTGTAGCCTTTTTTCCCAAAACAGTCTTTCAGTATCCGAGTCTAGTGCGGTCAGGCAATATGCTGCTGGTAGGCCACAGCAACCATTCTCTCTAGCAGCCCACTGACCCAGTGAGAAAAGAGTACAGGAGACCAGTGTTTCTGTGGGTGGTTTCTCAATTTCCCCACTCTTGTTCAAAACACATCAAATTTATAAATCAAATGTAAAAGATGGGTAGGTGTGGCATCCATCGTAAAGTCAAAATCAACGTCAGAAATTTGAAAGAGGGTGGCAATTTTTAAACAACATAAGTGGCATTCATCACAACTCAAACAATGTGAAGTCGAGAACTGCCTGTATTATTCAAACTGACACTTTACGCTAATTTCTGTGACAATATCTGTTTGTAACAAAATGTCTATCATCTTGGATGTTAATTCATCTGAAGTGACATGGATATGTAGTGAAAAGTCCATATCTAGAAATAACTAGGTCTACTGTGGACCTTATTTTTCAGAGTATAACAAATTATTTTGAGCAGAGGTCTCACAGGATGTGCAAGCTTTTCTATGGGAGCTGACTCGGATATTGGGCACTACAAGTAGCATTGGGAGAAATCCACATTCTAATAAGGACATTGTGTACAGAAAATTTCAGAAAACAGCACCAAATGTGACTGCACAAATTACAATTAAGCTCTAAGAACAGATTCTGACAGCACTGATTTTTTTAAATAATTCATCCATGTGGTGTTGGCATCGTTTGCTAGGCCAGCATTTACTGCTCTTCCCTAATTGCCTTGGAGAACTTGGTGACAAGCTACCTTCTTGAACCGCTGCAGTCCATGTAGTGTAGGTACATCCACAGTGCTGTTAGGGAGGGAATTCCAGGTTTTGACCCAGCAACAGTGAAGGAACAGCAATATGTTCCCAAGTCACATTGGTGAGTAGCTTGGAAGTGAACGTCCAGGTGGTCCATGTGTCTGCTGCCCTTGTTCTTCTAGATGGTAGAAGTAGTGGGTTTGGAAGGTGCTACCAAAGGGACCTTGGAGAGCTTCTACGCTGCATCTTGTAGATGGGACACACTGCTGCCACTGTTCGACATTAATGGAAGTAGTGAATGCTTGTGGATGGAGTGCCAATCAAGTGGGCTGCTTTGTCCAAGATGGCATCAACATCAAGCTTGAGTGTTGTTGGAGCTTCACTCATCCAGACAGGTTTACATCACACTCCTGATTTGTATCTTATGGATGGTGGACAGGTTTTAGGGAATCTAGTCACTGAAGGTAAGCATGCAGGTGCAGCAGGCAGTAAAGAAAGCAAATGGCATGTTGGCCTTCATTGTGAGAGATTTTGAGTACAAGAGCAAGGATGTGTTGTTGCAATTATACAGGACCTTGGTGAGGCCATACCTAGAGTATTGTGGGCAGTTTTGGTCTCCTTCTCTGAAGAAGGATGTTCTTGCTCTCAAGGGAGTGCAGTGAAAGTTTACCAGGCTGATTCCGGGGATGGCGGGACTGATGTATGAGGAGAGATTGACTAGGTTAGGATTGTTTTCGCTGGAGTTCGGACAAATGAGGGGGGACCTCAGAGACTGATAAAATTCTAACAGGACCAGACAGGGTAGATGCAGGGAGGATATTCCCAATGATGGGGGAGTTCAGAACTAGGGGTCACAGTCTGAGGATTCAGGGTAGACCATTTAGGACGGAGGTGAGGAGACATTTCTTCACCCAAAGAGTGGTGAGCCTGTGGAATTCATTGCCACAGGAAGTAGTTGATGCCAAAACATTGAATGTATTCAAGAGGCGACTGGATATAGCACTTGGGATGAATGGGATCAAAGGTTATGGGGAGAAAGCAGGATTAGGCTACTGAGTTGGATGATCAGCCATGATCGCAATAAATGTTGGAGCAGGCTCGAAGGGCCAAATGGCCTCCTCCTGCTCCTATCTTCTATGTTTCTATGAATCAAGAGGCGAGTTGCTTGCTGCAGGATTCCTAGCCTCTGACCTGCTCTTGTAGCCACAATATTTATATGGCTAGTGCAGTCCAGTTTCTGGTCAGTGGTAACCCCCAGGATGTTGATAGTGAGGGATTCAGCAATAGTAATGCTGTTGAATGTCATGGGGAGATGGTTAGATATTGTCTCTTGTTGAAGATGGTCATTGCTTGGCACTTGTGGGTGTGAATTTTACTTGCCACTTGTCAATCTAAACCCAGATATTGACCAGGTCTTGCACATTTGGACATGAACTACTTCAGTACCTGAGGAGTTGCGAGTGGTGTTGAACATGGTGTTCAATCATCCCCCAGCAAATATTCCTAGTTCTGACCTTACAATGGAAGGGAGGCGATATCATGAGGCAGTTGAAGATGGTTGCTCCAATAAAAAAACATCTGAAGGCAGAGGGAAGAGAATGATCCAAGATTTTGGCAAGTCACTCAGATTTCCATCATACACAACAGGGGGTATGAACTTTTCAAACAATCCCACTTGAACATTGAAAACATCCAATTACAGACATCATCTTTCCAAACATGGCTTCTATTTTAAGCTGTGTAACAGTAAGGTTAAGTACGAGTAATTGCAGGCTTGTCAATGTGGCAGGAGAAACCTCAGGGGTTGAAGAAAGAATATTACAAACACACTGGAAAACATTAAAGCAACTGGACTGAGGCAGCAAGTACAAGTGAACCTGTTCTTATTCAAAAGAACCTTTTGTTTCAACCACAAAATTTAAGTGACAACTTTCTTTGAACATTAGAGCAATTAATAAACAAAAACATCAATTTTCTGAGATCAAAGGAGACCATCTCGATTAGGTCTTCCTGCTGGGCTATTCAATGATATTATCAGTGGGAAGTAAATACCACATTAGTTTCAAAACTGCTTTACTGGAAATAGTAACTTCTTCACAGAGGTCTATGTTTACCTGAAAGCACCCAAAGCTGAGTCAAGAGCCGAAGCATACAACTCCTGCTGAGTTTATGGTCATTCTGTGGAGCACTACTACCAGGATTGTATATTGGTGAAGTTACTGTGAAAATCCCCCAGTCGCCACACTCCAGCAGCTGCTCAGGTACACTGAGGGAGAATTTAGCATGGCCAATGCACCTAACCAACATGTCTTTCGGACTGTGGGAGGAAACTGGAGCATCCAGAGGAAACCCGAGCATCCAGAGGAAACCCACGCAGACACGAGGAGAATGTGCAAACTCCACACAGACAATGATCCAAGCTGGGAATCGAAGCCTGGTCCCTGGCACTGTGAGGCAGCAGTGCTAATCACAGAGGTTATGGTGGGAGGACTTAGAAAATCTCAATGCAAGCAGGCAGTCAACATTGTTTTGTGAAGGGGAAATCCTGTTTCATTAATCTACTGAGAAAGCAACAGGCAACACGGAAAAAGGGAAACCTATGGATGTGTTGTACTTAAGATTTCCAGGGCTGGGAGATTGTTGCGTTGGGAGATTTGTGGGGTTTGCGTGCACGTTCATGCTCCACTAGCGTCTCCCAGCGCCGAATTTTCAGCAGCGTCTGTTCCCCGCCGGAAATCGGTGGGGAGGTGCAAAGACCATTAACATGGTCATTTTAATCTCATTTAAATGTGATTAATGGCCACGGGACTGAAGTCTCTGGACCCGCTAGCATCCCCCCCCCCCCCCCACTCGAGTGATTCACTCCAGTGGGGATTACAGTAGCTCCCCACTTTCGAAGAGCTAGCAGCCCGACCTCGCTGGAGTGATTGGGGGGGGGGGGGGGGGGGGGGGGGGGGTGTGCAATTGGGGGCCCCCCAGAGGATCGGGCGGCGGGGGGGTAGGGTGATGCCTCCCATTCCCCCCCCTTACCCAGGCATTAGCACCCTGCAGTGCCAGCCTATGCCCCCTGGCCCTGCCCAAGGGGAAAAGTGCCACTGCCTGGGAGGCACCTGGGCACTGCTTACCAGGCATGAGGCAGCGCCAAAGACGACGGAGCATATGGGGAGGGCCAAGGGCTGATCGGGGTGGGCTGGGGGGAGAGAAAAATCGAGGCTAGGCCTGGGAGTGGTCGGGGGCCAGCAATTGGGCAATAGGGGGGTGCGAAGGGCTGCCGTTGCGGGGGTTGTGGGGCTGGCCAGCAGTTGAGAGGCCATCAGTGCAGGGCCACTGCGTATGCACTGAACTTGGCACTGACAGATCGACGCATGCGCAGTGGCCTACTCCGCACGCCGATTTCAGCCTCTCCAGCAGGAATAGGTCCCGCCCCCTGAAACGTAATAATATTCACGCTGGTGGCCTTTGCAGTATGGGGGATTCTTCTCTGAACTCCCACTGAAAAAACCAGAGTGAATTACTCCAGTTTTCGCACGAATTCGACACTTAGAATTTTGCCCAACATTTCTCCTCATCTACGCTCTAAAAGCAAGACCTGTTATTCTTAAACTGTGCCTACTAGATCTAGTCTCCACCATCGGTGGAAAACATCCTCCCGGCGGCATACATAAAATGGTTTCCCTACAAATGTCTTTAGGAGAGAAGAGTGGTGAAAAAAATGACCATTAGTATAATTAAAATGCAGTTTGCTAGCAAAGACTATTTGTTCTGCTATGTTTCTTACGATTACAAACAGTGATGCTGACTATTCCATAATAAATAGTATAAACCTTTTCTGCAACAAGGTTTGAAAAAACATTTTCAATGAAAATTACAAATGACAACAAATTATTATATAATTACAAGTCTTATGGCATCAACTCCAAGCTTTCAGCTCCTTGCCTTGTTCCACCCCCTCTCACCTCATTTAAAATGCTCACTGCCTACCAGCATGATGTTTCGCCCCCCCCGCCTCCTCACCAATGTCCTTTTACGTGGAGTATCAACTCACGTCTGTGTCAAGATGCAGTACAAGATGCCAAGAATAGATCCCTGCAGAGGTAACAGTGTGGAGTAAAAAGAGGAGCCATTGATTAAGACACTTTAGCTGTGGTGTGAGGGGTAAAAGTGGAGCCAAAAATTGAGTTTCGGTCTTCGGTCCTCTGAGTTACAACCAGGTAAGGAGGGGTTGAATGCATCCCCTTGTTGCCCTTGCGTCATTTGACCACAATTTTAAATCAGAAGCATCAAGACAATCAAATTCAGTCTGAAGCCAGCCAAGTCACCAAAGTGCAGACTGTGAGTCAGTGAGTCCTTAACTGTTTACACGCTGTGATCATAAAAGAACAAACAGAACTGAGTTTAACAAAGAAGCTAGCTTTATTACACACTGAATTTGTGCACACACACTTGAAAATCACATCCACGAGTGTAGTTTACAAAGTGGGGAAGGACAAGTTGTCCAAATTAGAGTTCATAAAAAAGTAAAAGTATAATTTGCCGCTTGGTGACTTGGCTGGCCTCAGATGAATTTGATTGTCTTGATGCTTCTGATTTAAAGATGTAGACAAATAAGTTGGTTACTCTTCGGGAGCTGGTACTGCTGAGTTAGCTTCTTTGAGAAATCTCTGTCTGCAGCAGGACAGGATGATCACAGTCAGCAAACATTGCTCAAGGCTTACCAGGTGGATTAAAAAAGAGAGGTCCCACTTTAGTCTTCTCCCTGATGCTGCTTGCCTAAAGTTCTTCTGAGAAAACATGCTTAAAACATATAAAGGGTTGGCTTGTCATGTGACCTTCCTTCTCCAACTGCCAGGGGGATTTAAAAAATGACAATGTCCTTGTGCTCCAAAGGTGACTTGATTAGCTTATGTCTGGAAGCTAATCAAGGGTCCCATCATGGAAGATGTCAGGGTCCCATCATCCAAGCGATTAGTCTTAAATGTCGGTCTCCAACAGTTGAATAGCTCTGACAATTGTCATAGGTAATTTGCTATTGAGACAGAGCTGCAAGTCCTTCATACTTGCCTTAAGTCATGACTTCACTCCAAGGAGTGAAGGGCAATAACTGCTGACCTAGCCAGATCTCTCAAATTATTTCAAAAACATGTGGAATGCATAGTAATGCAAGCTGTGTTAGCCATGTTGGGCTGCAGTTTCAAGTCACTTTAATCTCTGTGTTTTCAAAAGCTCAATTCAGGTTTTAGCCAATGGATTAACAATCATTATTTATCATAAAGCACATCTTCATGACATCAGCAACCTCTGACATTGTCAATCACAGCCATTCACCTGTAAAACCTCCACTTTATGTCCAGCTCAGATAAACGTTGAACCAAACAAGGAGAGTGCAGCCAAAGTATCACCATGACATCTAGATTTTTGCAAGCTTCTATTCTTTGACATTTTCTTGTACTGCACCATAACATCATCCACAGATAAGGAGTCACTTCCACATTATGCTGATGACATCACCTCCACTATCTCTCTCAAATTCTCATTTCTAAACTTGAGTGAAGTGTCTCCTCTCAGATTGGTAGTTAAATGTTCAGTGTTGAATTAGTTGCAATTTCCTATAGCTTAGCACCAGAAAGACCAAAGCCTTTTAGTCAGATATGACCCTAGTTACTACAGAATTTTCATTTGGCCTCCACAGTTGAATACTACACTTTGGTGCCAAGTGCAACTACACTCACCTCTCCACTGACATTCAGCACTTGCATCCACGTTTGGATCAACATTTAACTAATACCAAATGATTATGGAGGAATTTGAATTGGAAAATGCCAGATCAATCATCTGACCTCAGCCGCTATAAATCAGTGAATCTGGCATTATGCTCTACAAGGCATAATAGCCTCGTCAGAAAACAGCAAATCTGTTTTCTGGCTCAATGTGAGCAACACTGCCTGGGATTTGCTGGTGTACAGTAGTAAAAGTGCCAGATTCCATCTCAGTGCTGAAAGAAGTTATTTTAAAGTTAACATTCACATCACCCTGCAACAGGTGGTTGTGGGGGTGGCAAAATGAAATCTGTAAACCTGCAACCACATTCACGGTTACAAAGTAAGGCCTCAACAGTGACCCATAGTGATGAATATCATGAACGATCTGTTATATTTATGTAAATCTAGAATGCGTGTTATCAAGGTTGTATCTTTCGGGAATGTAAGTAACACTTCTGAAGCTGATTTGTGTCACTGTTTAATACCATTGAGTCAAGAACTGAATATATAAAATAGCAAACACAAATGAAAATTACTGATCATGAAGTTTAAATGAATTACAAATCATTAACAAATATAGTGTTGCTCATAAATATCAATAAGTAAAAGCCAATCATACTATTGCAATTGTAAAAACTTTTGATTTTGTTTTGAGTTCTTGCTGAGAGAAATAATTAAATGTCTTTTAATTTACAAGAAAATGATTAAACTTACCTAAACAATAGCAATGTGTACATTTGAAGGAGCAGCCTGCAGCTCAGGGACATACAGCTGGTCAGATATCAATTTTAGCTGAAGAAACTCAAGCTAGACTGGTACAATTTCTAAAATGCACCTGTTCTACACCCAAAACTGTTTACTATTGATTTTATGGTGATTTACAAAATCTTCAAGAACTTGCATAATGACATAGTACTGAAAAAGGAAAAACCATAACAAAATTATTTTCAGGACTAGTGAACATAATTGGAATTTGTTCCCGTCTTAGATGTTCTATAAAATTACTCTTCAAACATATTCAAATTTAAATGCCATGTATAAACTGACAACTAACTATTCGATAATTCTATAGAAGGATTCAGACAGGTTCTTATATTTTGTTAAAACCAAAACACTGCTGATGCTGGAAATCTCTTGTGCCTTCCACACTATCACAGACCTCCATGTTTGTTTTTATCCCTCACTTCCCTGTACTTACTTAAAACTGCTTACATTTCTGCTTTTTTCCAGTTCTTTTGAAGCTTTATTGACCTGAGGCTGTTTCTCTCTCCATGGGTGCTGCCTGACCTGCTGATTGTTTCCAGAAGTTCCAATTTCTGTTTCTTTATATCTTATATATTATTCAAATATAGTTTCAGCCATTGCATCTCTTGCTTACCAAAAATGAAGGCTATGTGCTTTTGCAATCTGTATTTTATTCAAGCTTGGATCAAGATTACAGGTACAAAATAAGCTGAAAAAAGTGATTATTCTAACTTGGATTTTTAATATTGCAAGCATTTCCAATCTGCATATTTGCCTCATTAAACAATTAAACTCTGAATGACCTCAAGCACTCTATATACATAAAATTCGACTTTGTGACCTTAAAAGGAGACTGTTTAATCTTACCAGGAGAATAATACATTCCTGCTCTTTTAAAACAGTACAGTTTGACTTATTATGAGTAATGTCAAGGGAGATAAATAGTTTTAAAAAATTAAATTCCTATCATCCTTTAATAACTGCACATAATTGAATGTGAGGGAGAGTGGCCATAAGTAGAAACGTTCAAGCTGAATAAGTGATTTTCCAAGGAATAATGTTTTATAGGTTTATAACCTACTAGTAAATTGGCTTAATGTTACTCTCAAATCACCTGAACGTCTGGAGAACAATTCTAATAATTAGCAGCTAACTTGGTGCTTTATTGGAGTACTCAGTGTGGGAATCTAGGTAATAGAAGTTGCATATACAGTAAATTTCTCAGGTCAATCACAAAATAAACTTACTGCAAACATCAGACTCCAAGTCAGATAATATTTTGCATCCGGAACACTTGGAATTTGATGAATCCACATCAAACACAAGAGAACAAAAATAAGTACAACATTTCACCTCTCAAAATGTCATGAAGCAGTTCAACCAGAATGAATTAAGGCTCTGCAATTGTTCATGGGTAATCACAGATGCCATTTTGCAGAAATTCGCTCATAGTATGAGTGACAAAATAATCTGCTCTTATTTTTGTGACAATAATGTTAATCAGAGCACGAGGAAACCAACTACTCTCCTTTCAATAGTGCAAGATAATCTTTATTAACAGAACAAGCAGACAGTGCCTCAGCTTAATGTGTCAATGCAATAGGTCCTTATTATTTACTCCACTGAAATATAAGCCTATTTATGTACATAAATTCTGGAGTGGGGCTTAAATCATTCATTTTCTTATTCAGAGACAACATTGCTATCAAATGAACTAAACTGAAATGGACAGATCAACTCACACCATTGTTCATGCTAAATCAAAAGGGTGTATTGGTGTAATATATTAACAGGTGCTATACTATATAAAGCACTACAATTATTCCTCTGCTATGATGGAATTAAGTCTCTTTAAAATCATAAAGTATCACTTAAAGCAACACAGGTTGAATAGATTTCAAGGTACATTTTTGTTTGATCAATGAATTTTACAGTTTGAAAGTGCTTCAGTGTAACTTCTGGAGAGTAATTTCCATAGTATGTGAAAATTCGTATGATGGCATCCATGGTATGCTATATAAAATGTTTTAAAGATAGGAATCCTTCCTGTAGGAAGAAAAAAGGGTGACAAAAGCACTCCATAAATGGCAGCAAAATAGCAAGGAATAAAAATGAAAAAGATCCACTTTTTAAAAATTTGTTCATGAGATGTGAGCATCACAGGCTAGGCCATCATTTATTGCCTACCCACTCCTAACTGCCCTTGAGAAGGTGGTGATGAGGTGCCCCCTTGCAGTCCACATGTTGTGGGAACACCCGCATGGCAGCACGGTGGCACAGTGGTTAGCACTGCTGGCTCACAGTGCCAAGGAGCCAGATTCAATTCCGGCCTCAGGTGACTGTGTGGAGTCTGCACATTCTCCCTGTGTCTGCATGGGTTTCCTCCGGGTACTCCGGTTTCACAGTCCAAAGATGTGCTGATTAGGTCGATTGGCCTGTTGGTGAATTGCTGCAGTGCATCTTGTAGATGGTACACGATGTTGCTACTATGAGGCAGTGATGGAGGGAGTGAATTTTTATGGTGGTAGATGGGGTGCCAATCTAGCAGACTGCTTTATCCTGGATAATGTTGAGCTTCTTGAGTGTTGCTGGAGCTGCATGCATCCAAACAAGTGAAAAATATTCCATCGCACTCCTAGCTTGTACCTTGTAGATGTGGGACAGGCTCTGAAGAGTCAGGAGGTGAATTATGCTCCACGGAATTCCCATCCTCTGACCTGTTCTCGTTGCCACAGTATTTATAGGCTGATGAAGTCCAGTGTCTAGTCAGTAATAATCCCCAGGATGTTGACAGTTGGGATTCAGTGATGGTAATGACATTGTCCTAGTTATTGACACACAAGAAAGACATTCAGGCCTTGAAGTGATGAATTGAATGGCTTGCCAGGTTCAATTCCTGCATTGGGTTATTGATTGTGGCCTGAAGTTTGCATGTTCTCTGTGTGGGTTACCTCTGGGTGCTTCTGTTTCCTCCCACAGCCCAAAGATGTGTACGTTAGGTGGGTTGGCCATGTTAAATTGCCACTTGGTGTCCAAGAATATGTTGATTAACTATCGTACATGTGCATGGTTGCGGGAATGAGCCTAGGTGGGATGCTCTTTTGGAGGTGGGAGGGTGCAGACTCAATGGGCCAGGTGGCCTCCTTCTGCAATATAGAAATTCTATAATGTAACACACAAAAAATTACCCTGCCATTAAGGCCACAAAAACTGTTAAGTAAACAGAGCTTCAGATTACTCAGATTGTCGCTTGGACATGGAACTGTGTGATTTTGAAAGTGCTTGTCGGTTTCAGATTTCACCTCAGAAGTGTAGACCATTTCAAAAACCATTTTGCATCTGCAACAAAGCGTCAAGACGACATATGATAACAAATTCACACAAGTAAATGATGGTAACTCACAAATGATAAAGGCATGACTGAGTTTGCATCAAAAGCAGGCTGTTTCAACTGTATTCCACAGCTAGTAAAAATATAAAATTTAAATACAAATAATATTAATGCCAATTTTGGACAGGTCCTACTGGTACTCTCCACACCAACAATCGCTTTTTCAAAACAATGCAGTCACCTCTTTAAAAATATTTTGCAGAGAGACAATATTAAGTGAAATAAATTTTAAAGCATTCAATTTACTAAAGCAATATATTTCCAAGCTTAATCTGTATTTATTATTCCTAAAAATATTTTAATTTTGTGATTGTTTGAATTTTAGCTCAGGCCTGACATAAAACTATTATAATAGAAGCAAATTTGGGTCTGGTGGGAACCCCTGTTTTAATATTCACAACCAATTTGCTATTCAAGATTGAACCATTACAAAGTAAGTTTTTTAAAAAGTGAATATAAAACTAAACTTGCATGATGTAAATTTTCTCTCTCTTGTACTTCACATTTCTATGACTCTATGAACTCCGGCACAGGAACAGGTCATTCAGCCCAAACTTGATCCAGCATTCAGTTAGATCATAGCTTATCTGGATCGATACTCCATCTACCCACCTTGGTTCTATAAACATCAAAAATGGGCACAAGAGCTTGCTGCATCGCTAGACAAGCAGTTTCAACATTCGGCATTTACTCAACAATGTGGAAATTGTCCTGTCCCCAAAAAAATAGCACAAATCCAATCTGGCCAATTACTGTTTTGTCATGGACAGTGGCACTTACTCAGCAATAACCTGCACACTGATGCTCGGTTTGGATTCCAACAGGACAACTTGCTCAAGAGCACAAGGCTCAACAGCTTATTGCCGCCTTGGTCCAAACAAGGACAAAAGAGCTCAATTCAGAAAGTGAAGCAAGTGTGACTGCCCCTGATTGACATCAAGGCAGCATTTGACTGAGTGTAGCATTAAAAAGCCCCAGCAAAATTCAAGTCAACTGAGGGCCAATGGGAAAACTGTCCACAGGTTGAGACGTACCGAGCACAAAGGAAGATGCTTGTGGTTGTTGGTGGTCAATCATCTCAGCCTCAGGACATTGTTGCAGGGGGTTTCTCTGACCAGTATTCAAGGTCTAACCTTATTTCCTGCACCAATGACCACCTTCTCACCATATTTTCAACAGCAGTTCTGTGATGATTGCAGTGTTCTGCTCCATTCCCAACTCAGTCCATATCCACCTGCAGCAAAATCTGATCAGCATTCAAGTTTGCATAAATAATCGGCAAAGACCACACAAGTGCCAGGCATAACCATCTCCAGAAAAAAAGAGATTCTACCTACCCCCTCTCCCCATGGCAATCAAAGGCATTACCATTGCTAAACCACCTGCCATCAACATCCTGGTTACCACTGACAAGAAATTCAACTTCAGTTATTTAAATATTGTGACCTCAGGCAAGAACAGGTCAGAGGCTGGTATCCTGTGGCAAGTAACTCATCTCCTGACTTTGGTCTTTCAGGGAATTAATGGACATGGGGAGCAGAAAATGGAGACAAAGCCAAAGATCAGCCACAATCGTATTGAAACTGGACCAGGCTCTATGGGCCTTATGGTCTACTTCCTGCTCCTATTTCTTATGCTCTTCAAAGCCTGTCCGCTATGCAGAAGGCACAAGTCGGAAGTGTGATGTAATACTCTTCCCTGAATGCATGCAGCTCCAACACACAAGAAGCTCAACACCATCCAGGACAAAGCAGCTATTTAATCAGTAATCCTTCCACCATATTAAATATTCACTCTGTCCACCAGCAGCACACTGTGGCTGCGATGCGCACCATCTTGCTACTGCAACTCGTCAAAGCTTCTTCAACAATATCTTCCAAACCCACAAACTCTACCACTGTGAAGAACAAAGGCAGAAGAACGGCAACACCACTATTTGCAAGTTCTCTTCTAAGTCACACAAAATCTTGACTTGGAAAAATATCTCCTTTCCATCACTTTTGTTGGGTCACAATCCTAGAACTCCATACCCAATAGCACAAGATAGACTCCAGCCAAAGTACCTCACCATCAAAGGCAATTAGAAATGGGCAATAATGCTGGCATTGCCAGTGATGCCCCATCTCATGAATAAATAATTTTTCAAAAATTGTCCCACAAAAATTTATCCATTGAAATTCTGAAAATTTTCAGTTCAAGCCTCAACAACTTTTTTGGGGGGGGGAAAGAATTTCAGATTTCCATTGTGTTCGAGGTGTTTTCTGACATCATGCTGGACAGCTGAGTTCTAATTTTAAGTTTACGTTTCTGGACTTCTCCTCCAGACGAAATTGGATAGAGAGAGAGAGGGGCCATAAACTTTTGCGATCATCGCAAACATCTCAACTGATCACCCTTTAACCTTTGATATTTATAGGAATACACAGTCCTCTAATTGTCCTGATACCAGTAATTCAACCATTTTAGCCCCAGTATAATTTTGCAAAATCTGCACGCCACCCACTTCAAAAATTAAGATATCCTCCTGAGGTGCAGTGGCCAGAACAGAATGCAGTACTCTAGATGGGGTCTAACCAGAGCACTGTCAGGGAAGACATAACTTTCACTACTTTGTATTCCAGCCCACCCGAAATAAAAGACAACACTCCCTATGCCTTTTTAAAAATTATATTTTACACTAATCCACTAACTTTTAGTTATTTCTGTAGGTGGACTCATGAATCTCCCTCCTCATCAAGTATGTAGCTTCTTGCCATTTAGAAAACAACATTTCTTAGACTCAAATAATTTCCTCACACTTCCTCACACAGCTCCATCTGCCAGTTTTGTCCCCTCACAATGTAGCAACGTGCGTTGTGACTCTTATCTATATCACGTTCACATTCCATCTCCAAAACGAATATATTAATGCTAGATCAGTGCACCATTCCCCACTGTTGCTTCAAGTGCCCAAAGTTACAGCATCCAATGTTTACAACCTACAAGACCATACGAAATTATAAAAAAAAGAGAGGCTTGCACTTTCTGGGCGGAGGTGCATGAAAAAAAAACAAAGTTTGCTACAGACCAATTTTCTCTCTGAAATCTACAGTCAAGCAGAAGCGATGAGCCCTCATCCCGATCTTTACTGAAAATTTTACAACGTGTTCACAAACAATGAGTATACATGCAGTTTAAAACAAGGGCACATTTAATTTTAAAGCAGTTAAATGACAAAAATGGAGGAAACTTTTTGATTGACGACATGACCCAAAAGTTTCTCAGCGACTTTCAAAGTCACATCACAGTCAACAAAAACACCCTTTCAAAAAACAAGTAAATTACAGTAAGATGTTCAGGATCCTATAAAGATCAGCTGTTACTCTGAGCACTTGAGAAATTCAGAAATCAAGAGGGAGTTAGAACACAGAACATTGTTGTGGAAAAAAACAGCATCAGATACAAACCTTACCTAAAAACCCATATGGGGGCAGCGCGAGCCTTAGCCCAACTGGGGACTGTTCAAATCGCATTCTCTGTTATTGTCGCTGTCTCTATTGACGATAAACAGATCGCCCCTAAATAGGCCTTTTACCGTTGTGTCCCTGACTGCATGCGAGCGCACAAGAGCTGTGTGCCATGGCTCACATTATCTTTGTTGTTTACCTGCAAGTAACCTGTTTAGTCCAGCCAACAACGCCGCCGCCGCTGCCTCCTCCTGCTGCTGCTGCCACCGCCGCTGCCGCTGTCCCCATGGATGCCGCTGCCTCCGCCATTATCCAGTACTGTCACAGCGCGGCTACAGCCGGGCCCTTCCACCGGCCCCTGCGCCACCACTTCCGGGGAAAGGGCTCGCGCTCGAGCTCGCTCTGGAGGCCGGGGCCGCGCACGCCGACCCCCACGCCCGCGCACGCCGTCCCTGGGCACGCACTGACCCCGGGAGAAGAAACGACAAAGTGCCACGTTTCGTTCCCGTATACCGATCAGATCACAATGACTGCCCGCCGGCCGGCGCCGTTAACAGTGAAAGAGGTAAAAAAATATATATTTTCTTTTAAAGTCAGGTCCGTCCGAATGAGTCAAGGAAGAGATAAGATACAGGGATGAAAATGGGAACTAACCATAGAGGGTCCAAGATCTCTATGGCAACCGTGACTCTGATTCACCCCGAAAGGGAAATCGGTGATTTCCGGAGAAGAGGGGCTCGCGGCCTTCGGTAATTTCCGGAGAAGAGGGAGTCGCTGCCTTCGGTAATTTCCGGAGAAGAGGGAGCCGCTGCACTCGGTAATTTCCGGAGAAGAGGGAGTCGCTGCCTTCGGTAATTTCCGGAGAAGAGGGAGCCGCTGCCCTCGGTAATTTCCGGAGAAGAGGGTGCTCGCTGCCCTCGGTAATTTCCGGAGCTTACGAGCGCATGCGCGTGGGAGCGAGAGTGACGGAGATGGAGCGGCCAGAGGGTGGCGGAGTGAAGCTGTCAAATCATCTCCCCACTTTCAGCACACAGCAGGCAGCAGGTAGTTACGTAAATCCGATGTCATTTATCATCACAACCCACACTACATAATGGCAGTTGTATTAAGGGGCTATAAGGAGGTATATGTTTTCTAGTCGCCAATACATGTACTGAATAAAAATACGGATAAGAATCATTAGGCGAGTCCAAATTCCAACGCTATTTAACCCATCATGTTGTTGTCACGCCAGAAGTTCCTCAATCTGGACCAGAGGTGTGATCTATGAGTAAATAATCATCTCAGGTCAGCATCTTCTGGTGACTATTAGTAGGTTGTTTACCTCTTGCTGGATTCTGGGGACATCAGAGAACAATATTTAATTTCCCTAGCCTCCTGCGCTGGAACAATTCTGTGTAATTCCGCGTTTTGCTGAGAGCCAATTTGTTTCAATAACATCACAAAGGATTTCAGAAGTATTATGTCTGGCTTCAGAACTGGAAATTAAACCATGAGAACACAGTGCTTCCCCTCTTATTCCCCACCCCGTCGTTAAACCTCGTCAATCATGCAATTTTCCCCTTTCAACATTCCCTAATCAATTCATCAAAGAATCGTAGAAACGTCCGAGATTGGTGACATCTGGTTACAAATATCATTCAATATATATAAAGCATGGTCCATTAATATTAAGGACATATTATAATATTGTGTTAGTTTGTGAGCAGTCTATAGATGATCCCATCACAACTGTTAAACAAACTGGAGAGAATAATTTATTTTAAAAGGCAAATGTAATATTGTTGATTTCACTGGAAAAAATCCCATTGAATTTTTAGAGCACCTAAAATTTTAGAGACAATTACACTGATTTCAAAAACACTAAGCACTTGTCTTAGGTGAATACTTATATTTTATCAAAAAGCATAATAAAACACAATCACATATATTTTAGATGAAAATTCTCCTCTTTTTTCTTATGACTTTGCACAGCCAACCCCTGGAAGGCTTTCAGCAGGTCTGGCAGCATCTGTAAGGAGAGAAAAGAGCTGACGTTTCGAGTCCAGATGACCCTTTGTCAAAGCTAAAAGGCACAGAAAGTGGGAGATATTTATACTGCAGGGTGAGGGAATGAAAAATGAGTCATAGCCCAGAAACCAGGGGAAAAGGCTGCTAATGGCAGTCCATAGAGAGAATAAAAGGTGTGAATGGCCAAACAACAGAGAAGCTGAAATCAGAGGGTAAACTAACAGATGAAGATGTGGGGGGAGGGGGGGAATGGGTGGAGGAGAGGTAAAATTTAGAAAAAGGGGGAGAGGGGAAGCAAAGGGGAGAAAAGATAAGGAAAGGGGGGATAAAGTAAGGGGAAGAGTGGGGGGAAAGAAAAATTAAGAAAGACAAGGTAGAGAACAGCAAACAAAATTAAAATGAAAACAAAGGGATCGAGGTGGGGTAGAGCTAATCATCTGGAGTTGTTGAATTCAATGTTGAGACCGGAAGGTTGTAATTGTTCCTAGCCGGAAGATAAAATGCCGTTCCTCCAGTTTGCGTTGAGCTTCACTGGAACATTGAAGCAGGCCAAGGACAGACATGTGTGCTTGGGAGCAGGATCGTGTGTTAAAATGGCAGGCAACGGGAAGGTCAGAGTCCTGATTGCGCACAGATCGAAGGTGCTTAGCAAAGCGTTCACCCAGTCTACGCTTGGTCTCTCCGATATAGAGGAGACCACCTTGGGAGCAGCGAAAGCAATTGATCAAATTGAAAGAGGTGCCAGTGAAACGCTGCTTAACCTGGAATGAGTGTTTTGGACCTTGGATGGTAAACATAGAAGAGGTAAAGGGGCAGGTGTTACACCTCCTGCGATTGCATCGAAGGTGCCATGAGCGATGGGAGAGGTGTTGGGTATAGTGGAGGAGTGAACTAGGTTATCCCGGAGGGAACGGTCTCTGCGGAATGCTCACAGAGGGAGTGAAGGGAAGATGTGTTTGGTGGTGGCATCACGCTGGAGTTGGCAAAAATGGCGGACGATTATGTTTTGCACATGGAGGCTGGTGGGGTGAAATGTGAGAACAAGGGGCACTCTATCCTTGTTCTGGGAGGGAGGGGAGGGGGTGAGGGTGGTGGCGTGGGAAATGGACCGCACACTGTTGAGAGCCCTGTCGACAACTGTAGGTGGGAATCCATGGTTGAGGAAAAAGGAGCGCATATTAGAAGCACCACTTTGGAAAGTGGCATTATCAGAACAAATGCGACAGAGGTGAAGGAGCTGAGAGAAAGGGATGGAGTCCTTACAGGATGTATGGAGCGAAAAGCTGTAGTCCTGGTAGCTGTGGGAGTCAGTAGGCTTGTAATGGATATTGGTGGATAGTTTATTGCCGGAAATGGAAACAGAAAGGTCAAGGAAGGGAAGGGAAGTGTCTGAGATGGACTAGGTGAAGGCGCTTGAGTGGTGGAAACCGGAAGCGAAATTGATGAATTTTTCGAGGTCTGAACAAGAGCATGAAGTGGCACCAAAATAGTCATCGATGTACCGGTAAAGGAGTTGTGTAGGGGACCTGGGTATGCTTGGAAAAAGGAATGTTCCACATACCCCATAAAAAGACAAGCATAGCTAGCACCCATGCGGTTACCCATTGCTACACCTTTGATTTGGAGAAAGTGGGATGAGTTAAAGGAGAAGTTGTTGAGAGATAGAACGAGTTCAGCCAGGCGGAGGAGAGTGGTGGTGGATGGAAATTGTTCAGGCCTCTTTTCAAGAAAGAAGTGAGGAGCTCTCAGGCCATCCTGGTGTGGGATGGAGGTGTAGAGAGATTGCACATCCATGGTGAATAGGAGGCGGTTAGGGCCTGTGAACTGAAAGCCGTCAATATGATGCAGGGCATCAGAGGAATCCCGGATGTAGGTGGGGAGGGAATGGACCAGATGAGTAAGGATGGAGTCAAGATAAGAGGAAATAAGTTCCGTGGGACAGGAGCTGACACAATGGGCCTACCAGGATGGTCCTTTTTGTGGATTTTGGGAAGTAGGTAGAAGCGGGCTGTCCGGGGTTGGGAGATGTAGGGGGAAGGCATCTGGAAGAAATGAGGTCTGTTACAGTGTTGGAGATAATGGCCTGATGTTCAGTGGTGTGGTCATGGTTCAGGGGGAGGTAGGAGGAAGTATCTGAGAGTTGGCGCTCAGCCTCTGTAAGGTAGAGGTCAGTATGAGAGACGACAACAGCACCCCCTTTGTCGGCAGGTTTGATGAAAATGTCAGGGTTGGACCTGAGGTAGCGAAGAGCGGAAAGTTCAGAAGGAGAGAGGTTAGAATGGATGAGAGGCGCAGAAAAATTAAGACGGCCAATGTCCCATCGACAGATCCCAATGAAAAGATCGATGACAGGTAATTGTCCCGGCAGGGAGGCCCAATTGGGGGCAGAATGTTGGAGGCACGTGAAAGGATCTGTGGAACAGGGGGGGAGGACTCTTGCCCAAAGAAGTGGGCACGGAGACGAAAGCAATGAAAGAAGAGTTCAAAATCATGTTGAGCCCGGAATTCATTGAGGTGGGAACGTAAGGATACAAAGCTGAGTCCTTTGCTGAGAACAGCACGCTCAGCCTCAGAGAGAGGAAGGTCAGAGGGTATGATGAAGACATCTGGACTCGAAATGTCAGCTCTTTTCTCTCCCAACAGATGCTGCCAGACCTGCTGAGACTTTCCAGCAATTTCTCTTTTGGTTTCAGATTCCAGCATCTGCAGTAATTTGTTTTTACCCTGGAAGACTTTGGCTACTTAACAGGCTCCTGATGGTTCTTTCACTCTCGGGGACCAAACCAAAGTGCCACAGCTCACAGGAATTCACTTTGATTTCTTCTCAGTGTTCCAGCTATTTGCCAAAGTCTGACATTTAATGGGAATCCTTCCATCAGCTTTTGAGTAAATGATTTTTCAATTTCTGTTCAAAGTCTCGCTACTGTGGACTTCTCAGCTTCACTACATTCTCCAAACTAACTGCTTAGTGCCTTTACATCAAAAATACCCTGGATTTCTGATTGCTTTTCTGCCTCAGGTCTACAGCTGCTTTTCAGCTCTTATCAAATTATTTCTCTGCTTGCTGAACTCGGGGTTTACGACCACTAACCCCAGTGCTTTCAGCTCCATCCCCAAAGACCATCTTGCAAAAATCCCACAGACTACTCAGAATTCCAACCAGGGCTCCACCCTGAATTACATATCTCTATGGCAACAGAAGTTAGTTAAAATGCCTGATATATTTCTAGATTAATTAACTTTTAGCTTCAAAATCACACCTTTTCATTCTGTGATATTAGCGAAACAAACTGGCTCTCATCAAGATCCTGACTAATTTAAATTTCAAATGAAGCCAGGGCAATTCTTACCAGAGAAAAGCAAATTACTGCAGATGTTGGATCTCAAACAAAAACAGAAAATGCTGGGAAATCTCAGCAGGTCTGACCGTATCCGTGGAGATGCCGGCGTTGGAATGGGGTAAGAACACTTCAGCAGTCACAGGCATTCAGCCTCTGATCTTCGGGTAAGTGTTCTCCAAGGCGGCCTTCACGGCACACGACAGCGCAGAGTCGCTGAACAGAAACTGATAGCCAAGTTCCGCACACATGAGGACGGCCTCAACCGGCATCTTGGGTTCATGTCACACTATCTGTAACCCCTACAACTTGCCTGGACTTGCAAAATCTCACTAACTGTCCTGGCTGGAGTCAATACACATCTCTTTAACTTGTGCTTGGCCCTCTCTCCACTCATATTGTCTGTACCTTTAAGACTTGATTACCTATAAAGACTCGCATTCCAACCATTATCTTGTAAATTGAGCTTGTGTCTGTATATGCCCTGTTTGTGAACACAAGTCCTCACTGACCTGATGAAGGAGCGAGACTCCGAAAGCTTGTGCTGCCAAATAAACCTGTTGGACTTTAACCTGGTGTTATGAGACTTCTTACTGTATCTGTGGAAAACAGAGCTAGCGTTTCCAGTCTGTATGACTCTTATCAGACTTACTGGGTGGTATTTTCCGGCCACACTCGCCCCAAGACTGGAAAATCCTGCCTGAGATCAATGGCAGGATGGCCCGTGACCCGCCCGCTGCAATTCCCATGGCGGGCGGGACAGGAAAACACTGCCTGTGTCTGCAGTTCCCCAGCTAAATGAAAGCCACCTGTTTTTTTTTAATGGTTTTTACCTTCCTACCTCTGACTTCAGAAGTAGACATGGAAACTTTTGAACTACCATTTTTTGAGATACTCTGGCAATTTTTAAAGTCCAACATTTTAAGTACTTACCCTTACAACTTCAATCTTCCCAAATCTAAAAATTACCTCTAAAATATTAATGTAAACCATGAAACTAGATTGTTATGACAACATGCTTATAATTTGTGTTGTGAGCTGCAGTCTCCCACTGGGTGTTACCAGCTTGAGCAGCCTGATGGTGGATGCAGCTTTTAACAATTATGCAATGTGCATTAGGACTGCTTGAAGAATCCTCCAGACAAATCCTGAAACTCTGAAGCTCTGAAAAAATCAGAGTGAAGCAGTTTAATCTGTCCACCGATTGTCCCTCAGAGGAAGCTAATATGGGCAACCCTCTCTGAGTCCCCAAAATCTCAACATGTGAATACGGAGCTCTGGAACTTTTTAGTTACTATTCCCGACCCCACGCCCTCATCCTAACCCTCTAATCACAATGTCATCTCCACCACCTCGCTGGCTGACATTCCTGTCATAGCCTCGCCAACTTACCCCGCATCCCCCAAACCAGGCCACACACAGTCCCATACTTGCTGATCTTCCGATCACCATTTTGTCCGCTCTGCTGCGACTCATGCCTTTTCCATTCCTTTGATGCTCCACTATAAGGAATCCAGGTGTGACAAAGAAATCGCTGGCAAGACAGTCAAATAGTAATGGCAGAACCACAAATGGGTGTTGCATTTGTACTGGGTGGCAGATTTTTCTAAAGCAGCACAGAATTAGAGATTGCATACAATTGGCCCTCACAGTCAACCCCATGCTATGCATGACCAGAAACAGGATTTATTCAATTAATATACAGGTTGTCTGTGACCACATACATCAAATAATACAAACTACTGCTTGATCATTTTGGGTGGGTAGGGAGGGGATGTGGGCTGCCAAATCAGCTTCATTTCTCACCATGTTTATTTGAAAGAGGACGGAGATTTGACGGTTGGCTTCTTAGGGACCCAAGATGTCTTCCAAAGACTTGTTTACTCCCTCGACACAGCCACAAACTCTGCAAACTCAATGTGACACATATTTATACCAAAGTACTTAAAAATCAACATTAAAAATTTGAAATTTTAATGTATAGAGATTTGAGAGGTCCTGCAGCAGTTCAGGAAGGCAACAACCATCACTTTGCCAACAACACCCACATCTGAAGAATAACTAAAAGATCGGACAGAGCATCCAAAGTTGTAGGAGTGTATTGAATAGTGTACAATTTTCCCACAGACTGAGGAGTTACAGCAAGAGAATAAGTAAGTTCTGCCACAACTGTTGACAGAGAAAGAATGAAGGTGAGTCTGAAATAATAGATTATGAAGCCCAATTTCAACTGAAAAGACATATCCACTATCAGCTGTAATTAACAGCACCTTTACCAAATCATCCAAGCTTCCCACAGCATAATGAGTCTAGTTCATTTGTGCATATTAATCTTATAAATCTTATTGGCATTGTTGTCTATTATGCCTTTATTCATTCAAGAGATGTGGGCTTTACTGGCTAGGCCAGCATTTATTGCCCATCCCTTATTGCCCTTCGGAAAGTGGTGGTGAGCTGCCTTCTTGAACCCGCTGTAGACCATGGTACACCCACAGTGCTGTAAGGGAGGGAGTTCGAAGATTTTAACCAGTGACAGTGAAGAAACAACAATATATTTCCGAGTCAGGATGGTGCGTAACTTGGAGGAGAACAATGGTAATACCATTGAATATCAAGGGTGGTGGTTAGATTCTCTCTTGTTGGAGATGGTCATTGCCTGGCACTTGTTTGGCACAAATGTTACTTGTCACTTCACTTCTCAATCCAAGCCTGGTTATTGTCTCGGTATTGCTGCATTTCGACATGGAATGCTTCAGTATCTGAGAAGTCACGAATGGTGCTGAATATTGTTCAATCATCAGCAAATATCCCTACTTCTGACCTTATGATGGAAGGAAGATCGTTGATGAAGCAGCTGAAGATGATTGGGCCGAGGACATTACCTGAGAAACTCATGTAGCAAAGTCCTGGACCTTAACTGAATGACTTCCAACAACCATATGCATCTTCCTTTGTTCTAGTTACGACTCCAAGCAGCAAAGAGTTTTCCCCCAATTCTCATTGATGCCACATTTGGTCAAATGCTGCCTTGATGTCAAGGGCAGTCAAACTCTCACCTCACCTCATTGAGATAACTCAATGTTAGTGAACATTGATGTCAAGCATCCTGACTACTTTATTACAATAAAAGTTCCATACAAATGCAAGCTGTTGCAACTAGAAATGGTAGCACTTTGGTATACTGTGGAGGGACAGCGGCAGATAATTCATTTCTGTAGGAGTCACCCGTGAGACCTCGTGGTGTCCGGCCCAAACATAGGCAAATAATTCTCCTGCAGATTATCATGTATGATCCTCTCAGCGAATTAATCAATACACCACTTGGAAGAAGTATGGAAGGTACTGTGTGGACTATGATCTCTGAACTTTTTAATAAAATATCTCTACAATATATTCATTGCTATTTCTACATTTTAAAATTGGTCCTTAGCTGAAAGTAATCCTTAAAATGGCTGAACCTATATCTGTCTGTGACCCTAGAACAGAAGATGCCACTTTGCAGTTTTGGGAAAATTTGCACCTCATTATCTCTGAAGAGCCACTAGCAATCACAGCCCAACTTCAAACAAAGCTATACAAAGGCCATTTACATTTATAACACAAGCTTCCCTGCAGAAGACAGAGCCTACACTAAAAGCCCCTCAAGTATACCTTTCAACTCATAATGGCTGAGATGATTAGCAGTCTTTGAGACCCAACCAAATGCAAAATGATGGATACATATCCTTTGTTGAAGGCCTGGCAGATCATATTACCTAGGTCTTTGGTTTTTTAAACAAGGTAATATTGCCTTGATGAACTGAATAGTCCAGTCTACCGTTTAATATCTGACTTGCAACCACACAGAAAGGAGTTTCTATTGGAAATTCTGTGCCATTGCCTACAAGGCTGATTCATTTCTCATCTTGTGAAGTCAACACCATGAGAAAAGTTAATTCTACAGCATCGGTTTTCAACCTGCAGACCTCTGTGAAGGAATACTTTATTGAACTTTGATTCTGGTTCTGAAACTTACAAAAAACAATATTTATTTTCTTTCTGGTCTCTGTACTGTAAAACCTTTTCTCTATCCATCTTTTTACTGACTGAATATGGAGATAATGTTGCGAACCCTCCTTCCTGCGTTTTGAGTATGAATAAATAAATTAACCCTTTGAGTTCATTCTATCTCAAGTTTGTTGTGGGGTTCGAAACTTGGATCACACTAAAACCGAAACTTTGGGAAAATGTGCCACTGCTTAGAAAGAGGGAAGTAAATCAAAACATCTTTCTGTTTACATACAGTTGTTAAGGAGAAATTATTGCTGTTTAAGATGCACGTGGCACAGTGGTTAGCACTGCTGCCTCACAGCACCAGAGACCCAGGCTCAATTCTGGCCTTGGGTGACTGTATGGAATTTGCACGTTCTCCCCGTGTCTGCGTGGTTTCCTCTGGGTGCTCCGGTTTCCTCCCACAGTCCAAAGATGTGCAGGTTAGGTGGATTGGCTATGCTAAATTGTCCCTTAGTGTCTCAAGATGTGTAAGTTAGGGTGATTAGCGGGGTAAATATGTTGGGTTACGGGGATAGGGCCTGGGTGGGATGCTCTGTCAGAGGGTCGATGGACCTAATGGCCTCCTTCTGCACCAAAGGGATTCTATGAAACTGTTTGTAGCAGTACCAATGATATAGAATATACATATCTTCATCAATCTATCACCCACTGATGCAATTATCCATAATAATACTATAATGGTAGGAATAGGCACCACACAATCCTTGTTGATACAAAGTTCCACCTTTACAGTGAGGATACCCTCCCTCATTTTGTCTGCCACTACTATAATCCTAAATGGGATTGATTTAGCAGCTCAAAATCTGGACATTCATGAGATGCAGTGGGCCTTCCGCAGCAACAGAACCATGTTCCAACACAATCTGGAATTTCATAGCCTGACATCACTCACTTCACCATTATCAATTAGTATCATAGAAAATGTTACATGCCACGCGAGACAAATGTGAGAATGAGGTGCCAATCTGGCAAAGCTACATGTATGCTGAATCACAGAAACTTACTGGACAGTTGGAAGCAATCAGGCCATCACACAATTGGGCCGAATTTAATCCCACACCTCAACTTTTTCCCCATAACCCTACAAACACTCACAATGGGTTTATTAAATGGTAAATCCATACAAGCTTCCTGCTACGTTCATTGAGATCTAGAAGCCTTTGAGTATTTGCACTTGTTTCCATTTTCTATTTTAACAACTGTTTCTGTCTTAAATTGTAGCTTTGGCCTTGCCCCTTTATTCTGAATTAAAGAATTACTATATCTAGTAGGAAATAAAACAAAACCCAAAGAAGCATCTAACCCACTAATTAGCATGTAAAGTCTTATATTGCACCATCTAAGAACAACTATAATTGCAATTGCTAATATGAGATCACAGAAATCAAAACACAACATGCTGGAAATACTCAGCAGGTCAGGTAGAATCCATGGAGAGAGAAGGTTTCAGGTTACTGATCTTGCTTCAGAAACACAGTTCTGAAAGGTTATTGATCTGACTTATTTGTGCAAATGAATGGATTCTGAGTAAGTTAAACTTGGGCCCATTCTGCCTCTGTCTCTCTTCACAGGATGCTCTGTGACCTACTGAGTATTTCCAGCATTTTCTGTTTTGATTTCTGCTACCTCATCTTTTTCAATATGTTATAGTTGTCCTGAACTGGTGCATTAAAGGACTTTGCCCTCTTAATTAGTGGGTTAGTTACTTCTTTGGGGTTTTATGTTTTATTTCCTATTGTTTGTGTAGGATATTAGCGGAATCTTCAGAAATCTAACGATAGCTTCATTTTGTGCGTATCACCATTCTCACATGATTTCCAACTTCCTCGGTCATATTGTTCAGACACAGAGCTTGGAAGTCTCCTTGCTCTTCTGACAGTAGATCAAATTACACACTGCAGGTAACACTGAACTGTTCTACAGCAGACAGGATCAAACTACACATTCCAAACAAACTGTTGGCTATGTGTTGTCCTTCAAGAGGACTGATCAAAAATCTGGTCTTGTCCACTTTTTTTAAACAGTGTTAGAAATCAACACTGCCTCTTATTTCTCAACAAGTGTGGGAAGATTTGAGCCACCTGTTGAGTTGACAATGGCCTATTCAGTTTATTGTAGCTGACTTTAAAATCCTGAATGAGTGCATCAGTCTTGAATCCCAGCGTGCTTTTAGAACTGGAGGATCCATAAATGACATGATCGGTGTGGCAGCCACAAGAGAAATGCTGTGAGTAAAGGAGATGGCTATAAATTGCCTTTAACAACCTCACCAAGGCATTGAACCATCTGAGCAGAGGCAATATATTTAAGCTGCTGAAGCTGCTCAGTGTGACCTCTTTCCATGTCAACATGAAGGGTAAGGTCAGAAATGATGGGGACACATCATAACCCTTTGAGATCCGTAATGGCGCCAGACAAGGTTATGTTCTGGTGTCAACACTATTCGGCATATTCTTCACCTTGCTGTTGTCACATGCCTTCTATTCATCTACAGTGTCTACTTATATAACAGAACTGACTGAATGCTGTTCAGCCTTGCCAGCCTGAGAAGCAGTGGTGTTCAGTTGACGTGGCTGGGTACCTGAGAGATTGTGTGGAAGCTTGAATACATGTGGTGTTTCAGGGCAGAGGAGTGCAGAAAGGAGAAGTGTGGATTGTTGATGAAGGCATTTGAGAGAAAGAATCGTTTGAGAGAAGATTCAAGCGTGTTCTTCAAGAGTGAAGTTTGGAAGACCAAATGTTGTCTTCATTCATAATGGAGCCCATTATTGGAGAAGTTGAAACTTGCAGTTATGTAGGCTACCAGTTTAGTAGCGCCTGATCTAGAACATCCATTTCATTTGGATGTAACTTCCACAAAGGATAGTATAATGGCAATATTGGGGCAGGGCTATGCAAGCCAGAGACATCCAGTAACTTACGCCCTTGCATCTTACAGGTGGCGGAGAAGTCTTACTCAATTTGTGAACAGCACTTGTTAGCTTTCTACTGAGTAGTATGCTTCCTCACTTATATCACGGGTTTAGAAAAGGTTATCATCCATTCATCTCATACCCCTTCAACTTTATTGAAGATAACTTTATTAAACTTTAGATGAAGTTAGGGGACAGTTCAGTATCATCACAGATTGAGTAGATGAACACAAGAATTACTTCATTGGGATTTAGGTGTGACCCCCAGATAGCATCACCCTTCTTCCAGGAATGATGATGTATGAAGGCTATAGATACGGGTCCTTTACCATTAATGGATTTTAAGCAGCATCCAATTCTTTAAGTTCCTATTGAAGAAGTTCCTGATGCTTATATTGATCATTTTGTGAGTTTCTCATACAGGATTTGCAGTGGTATTGCCTGAATATACCCTCAAGTTCATGTGTCTTCATCAGTATACTCAGTTTGCAAAATTGATGGCTTTTCTCATTGCAGGTAATGAAACTGCTCGTTACCTTCTGAATATATGTCTGATAATGCCTATGTTATTAATGCCATGCTGACTCTTCCTCCTTATAATAAAAATTCTTATTGTGCCTCAGATGGTACATTTTTGGGCTATGGGTTGAGTTTTCCATTCTGGAAGTTAAGTACCGTGGTGGGCTGGAAAGTTGCTTGATTCCTGCTGTGTGGCAGGATGGATTTTTGCGCCAGATCTTCCACTTTTCAGCTCATCAATTATACATGAGTGAAGAGCTCTTTGAGTCTCGTGACTAGATGGCCAGTGATTTGTCACCCCACCATTACCTTATGGGGTTGAAGGTTCTGATGCCATATTTAGACAGCATCAATGTATACATTAACTCACTGCAGGCCAGGTGTAAGCTGAAGGAATGCATTACAATGCTGCAGGTGAACAAATTCCCTTCTCTATGATTCAGTGAGGCTTCCCTGGGGATTCTCCTCCAGACCATACAAGAAAGGCAAGGAGTCCTCTTCCCAAGGAAAGGGAGCAGGAGGTCCACCCAGCAGGAGGACGTGGGAAGAGGTTGTCAGCAAGTCAGCACCCATGACAAACAAAAAAGGTCCACCCTGCAGTTCAGGAATAGGATGAATAATCTGATGTCCTCCACCAGGGTACGTGACCCTTATACTCATTCCAAACTCATAATCCTATCAGGGAATCAGGAAGTCTAAGGGTTAGAATCCACAAGGATGTCACATGCTACCAGCAGATCAAACATTAGGACTGAATACCTGACAGCCATTTTAAGATACCCATCTCATGTTAGATCCTGCACAAATGTCTTCTTAATCTCTGGGGAGGGCTCAGCGCACACAGCCGGCATGCATGCTTCTGAACTGCTCTTTCATTTGTTGTGCTCAAAGTCAATCCATCTTTCTTAATGCAGGACAAATTTGCCCATAATCAGTGTGAGGGTCAAGACCGGAGCTAAGAGCACTCCTATTCCATGAAGCGTATGCTGCAAAGCTGGCTGATGATACCAGAGATCATTCCTGTGCAGAAGATGAGATCAGTTTCCTGCAGCCTGTGAAGCTCCATATAGTATAAATTGGCCACATACAGGCAATCAATGTGAATGATCTGCAGCGTAGGAGCCTGCCTAGTCAATCACTAGTTTCTCTGTATTCCAGTCATCAGCAAGAAAAGGCTGAAGGAGGGGTTGAGCAAGCTCCCAGCCCCAGACCTCCTTTGATGACGATGCCAAGGAATCCTCGGATGAATTCACTTTACTACATTCACCTGCACCCTCCGCCAACGCAGATACACGCACTTACATGGCTTCTAGTTCCAGAGTAGGTTCTGGGTCACTTCCGGTGATCACCTCATGGACACGTGTCCTCAGCAGGCAGCGGCAGTGACAGTGAGGACGTTAACACTTGGAGAACTGCTAAGGACTAGATCCCTGCAGAGTCCATGACTGATAACAAGCATTTGGAATTGGCTCCAAGAGCAATGTTGGAGATGCTGAGACAGGCAGGGGAACTTCAGGTGGAGTTGTCAGAGGCTGTCATCATGGAACAGAGAATGGAGGGGTCCGTCCACTTTCTATCTGATGTTGTGGCTTCGGCATGCATATGCATCAAAGTCTTCATGGGAAGGGTAACAGCTGTCTTTAAGACCCAGTTCCAGCAGTTTCTGCTGGATTTGCACTTGGACTGACCAGCACACTATTGCTCTAGCCATCGGTGCTTCAAGCAGTGGCCACGTGAAAAGGGGGATGGGTAGGGAAGAGTAGGGAAGTCTTGTTGCACCTGTAAAAGATACTGGTGAGATCACATCTAGAGTGCTGTGAGCAGATTTGGTCCCCTTATTTAAGGAAAAATATTGTTTCATTGGACACAGTTCAGAGAAGGTTCACAAGGATGATCCCTGGTATGGAGGGATTGTCTTGTGAGGAAACGTCAAACAGGTTGGGATGCTACTTATTGGAATTTAGAAGAATGAGAGGTGATTTCATTGAAACATATATAATTCTTAAGGGGCTTGACAGGGTAAATGCTGAGAGGATATTTCCCCTCATGGGAGAGTCTAGGATCAGAGGGCGTAGTCTCAGAATAAAGAGGCGCCAATTTAAGACTGAGATGAGGAGGATTTTTTTCTCTCAGAGGCTTGTGGGTCTTTGGAACTCCTTGTCACAGAGAGCTGTGGGGGCAGAGTCCTTGTGTATATTTAAGGCTGAGATAGATAGATTTTTGATCAGTAAGGGAATCAAGGGTTATGGGGAAGGGGCAGGAAAGTGGACGTGAGGAATTTCAGATTAGCCATGATCCTATTGAATGGTGGAGCAGGTTTGAGGGGCTAAACAGCCGACTCCTATTCCTATTTATTCTGGTCTTATGGTCTTATTCAAGGTGTCTCAATTATAAGTGACAGATTGTTATGTTAACCAATTATTGGTTGACACCTAGGCTAACTCAAGATAAGAGATATAGCTTAAGGGAAGCCATTATCTTAAATTTGAGACAACATACATAATTAGCTAAAAGCCAATGGGCTAACTCCTATTTTATTATTGACAAATTATAGACCGATTGGCTATTTTCCAACATTGGCTAAGGTAAATTTTCAACAGCTTTAAGGTATAAAAACATGGTCTCAAAAAGTCATATTGATAGGTGTTGAGGGAAAGAGTTTTTTTTAACATGTTATCCATGTTTTCGGAACTTTCACATCATATCTTGGTCTGAGGAGGGTGGCAAGAAATCTGTTCAATTGTTAAAGTTGAGCTTTCTCCTCTTACTGTTAATTAAAACTATCTTTCTGACTTGTTACCTTTTTAATAATTAATAAACTTCATGAATTCACCATTTAAAGTGTTCTTTCTTGCCTTGTGGTTAAGTCTATGACACCTGGTGTGATTTACAGTTGGGGAGTTATTGTAAACAAGTGAACCCCATAAATCTCAGTCCAAATAAATCTCCGTTGTAACAACCCACAGCCCCATCCCCAAAGTATCTCCCATTTTGTCCTTCAGTTCCATGAAGTCTCACTCAATTTCATCACAGTGATTTGCCTTTAGTCCTACAACTGCAACATGAACAAAGGCACTTCCTATATGAAAATGATGGCTGGACAATACACATGTAACCCTTTCATCTCACGTAGACATTATGTGACCTTCTGAGAACTTGCTGTTGTGTTGAAACCTGTAGTTTGTGGATGTTATAAGTACTTGGCATGACCAACTTTGAAGTCTTCTCATCCAAGTGCACTTTGCAATGACCTTTATTTTATGGCTGTGAGGATTTGGTAAAAGTGTTATTCATTGATGGGCACCATAGTCTTTTATGCCTCCTTGCAGCATTATTTCATCTTCACTTTTAAAACTGAACATTATTTCTTTATTAATTCCCATTCTTCCTATTTATGATACTGAGCGATTGAAGTTAGTTCCACTCTGACATTTGAATGTCTGAGAGACAGGAACGAATGTGTGATGTCAGAGGTATGTGCTTATCCCAATGAAGCCATCCAATTGTCCGTAAGGATTTTACTTTGCTCCTAAACAGCACCCTATATTGCTTCACAAAATCCTTCTGTGAAGTCACAGAATGCCAATTGATATGACGCTGCTCTAATTGACTTAGTGTTCATAGAAAGGATTGGCCTTTTTGAGATGGACAATGTCAAGGACTGTAATGGGTTGAAAACAATGTTCCAGCACATCTCCTGAATGCTCATCAGTATCTATAAAAGGACTAAGTTATCATTGTCTGCTGTGTCAAACCTGACTGCGCCACATCTCTCCCAAATGCCAAGGCGGTGCAGTACATAAACTTGGCTTCTGACAAATGCAGGGTAATAAGTATCAATAATCACACAATGGTCCTGCTGAACCACTCTGTGAGGACAATGCTAACATAATTCACATCTTTGCCTCCATACTGACAATAACAGGTCACTGCATCCTGGTGTCCAATGACATCTTGAGACTCAGTCTCAAGATGCAAACTCTGCATTAATCTTGCATGAAAGCTGGCATTTGGAGAGACAGTGCTGTCCGGATATAGCTCCGTCTTGAGACAGTCAAGCGCTAATCATTGACACATGTCTTTCCTCTTCGAATCACCTTGCTAAACTGCTGTCTCACCGGCATGTGTGCATCTGTGTGTGCAATAGTGTTTCAACCTTTGAAGGTTGCCATGCCCACTGACTGACATATTGGCGCCATGATTAAAAGGATTGCACTATTTGTAATGAGTTGTTTAAGGATGTGCGCTAATGGAGAGTTAATCACATTTGAGAGTGGTTACTGAGTCCCCCGGCTGCTGTGCCTTCTAAGGATGACCCCATCTTTAGGGTTGAAGGTGACTTTTGCTTCTTCCATGATCATTATGATTGATGACCTTTTGTGACATGTAGTCGATATAAGTGAAGGCATTGTTGACTCCTCTACATCGAAGCGTGAAGAGAATTGCTCTTGTATCGATTTGTCTTCACTTCATTTCTCCTGGAAACTTGTCGCTATGAGATTGTCATTGCCACATCTTCCGTATCGTGCCCACACAATGGCCTCCTCATGTGGCTGGTCTGAATCCTCGCCCTCTTTAGATTCATCTCTTCAACATTCATTTGAGGAGACATGTAGCCCCTCCATGTCTCACTGTGACAAAACGTTCACCCTTTGCAGCACAAGATGGTGCAGGCACAACAAACAGCAGTGATCCGGGACACCCTCTGTGGTGAGTATTGGCGAGCCCCTCCTGAGTTCAAAAATCTCAAACACATCTTTAAGAAGCCAAGTCTCTATTAGGAACCTTGTGGCTGAATGTGCTGCACCATATCTTTCATCAGATGAACTCTATGGATGATGAATGGGCATCATTAGCCTTGTCTTTATGGGGTCCCTTTATCTCTGAGAAGTTAGAAGGGGAGGCAGTGGCTTAGTGGTACTGCCATTGGACTAGTAATCCAGAGACCCAGAGTAATGCTCTGGGGACCTGGGTTTGAATCCCACCACAAATTAAATCTGGAATTGAAAGTCTAACAATGACACAAAACCATTGTTGTAAAAACCCATCTGGTTCACGAATGGACTTTAAGGAAGAAAATCTGCCAAGTTATCAAGAAGGCATCATTGCTTGCATTCTACACTGGTGCTTGTTTCTGTAAATAGACACAATTGAGCGACCAATAGTAGTTTCCATTGGGTTGTCTTCCTCCATATACAAGGCAGCTAAGAATTCTCCAGCCCTTAGCCTGTACATCACATACCAAGGCCATTCACTGCCTCCTGGAGTGGTGGCTGATCCTTCCCCTCAAGCTGTGAATGCACATTCACAACAAGGATCCTAAATAGGGTCTAGGAACCTCCACAGTCAATCTAATGTTGGTTGTCTTTCAATGGCCTTTACAACAAATTTGGATACCTAGACCTTGCACTTATGTCCTGACTCCAAGTATGGTGTTTTGAATGCACTGGGAGGATGGAGGGCCCCTGCTGCCTCAGTACAGCATTGATTCTTGGACCCTATATCCATTCTGACATCACCGTTTAAGGATCAGATGGATTCTCACCTGAACATGCACCATTAGTAAACAGGCCAAGCTAATTTATTGTGCATGAGACCTTCAAGTCCAACACTCAGCTGTGCCAAGCTCTCCATAGATTGAGCAAGACAATTGTAGGGTACCCCTTCAATTGGCTGAAATTGCTGTACTGAACTCCTTCCACACACCTTCTCTGACCAAGACTTTCAAACTACGTCATTGCAAGGTGAGCTTGAAATGGTGCTGCTAACCTTCACTTGGGAGACCAGTTTCCAACCTCCCCCATTACCCACCAAATCCCTCTCATGTTCCTCAACCCTTACCAACTCCCTAATTCCCTTCCTCGTAGCACATCCAGCCTCCCCTTGTTATCCTTGAACCCAAAATTAACTATGTTGATATATCTGTCCTCTCCCTTGAACTCTTCAATGTTTACAATATCATGCTTAATCCCCAGGACCAAATTCCTTCAGTAACTAAGTGACTGACCATGTTCTACACACCACCCTGTGCATAACTATCATTGGCAGAGAGGTTTTCCCCTGCCCTAGACTGCGACCAAGACATGCATGCCATGCAGAGCCCTACAGTCTGTTCAATATTCACCCAGAAGCATGGCCTCAACCCCAGGACAATCTCCCTCAATAAACCCCACCAGGGTGGTCTCAACCCCAGGACATTCTACTCAATATGCCCTAACAGCATGACCTCAGCCTGGGGCAGACGCTTCAATATGCACCTGAAAGCATGTCCTCAGCCTCAGGAGAGTCTCTGACTCCTTAGACAATCTTATAACTCTTGCCCCAGAACTGCTGTTCACTAATCCAATCTGTTCATTGACATCCGTCCTCCCACCCAAGCTCTGCCTCTGCCTATCCTCTTCCTGCCTGTGTTTCACCACCCCCTCCTGCCTTTCCTCTGCCTTCCCCCTATCTTCCTGTGTTCTAGCACCACCCCCAGTCCTGCCTCTGCATTACCCCTTCCCTCCCTGTTCCACCATCCAGTGCCCAATCCTGCTTCCATCTTCCTCCTTCCCACTGCTATTGACTCCCATGCCCAGCCAATTTTTCCCATTTCATCACAATGTCTCAACAATGTTAAAATTAAGTTGGCTTAAGTTAAAATATTGAAGGACGTTGTGAGTCAAGAGACCAATTTCAAGGAACCAAGACCCTAGAGGTCCTGGGATCCACGGAAAAATAGACCGATGTATTGAACTTATGCATCATGCCTTGCCTCAACTAGTGGAATGTTAAGTATTAATCTTTATTGTTCAATAAACCTACTTAGTTTTCATTTTAAATTTGTGATTGTCCTTTTTGCCATTATGGTTATTCCTTGACAAGAATTTTCTTACTCTGGGGTTTCATACAGGGTGTAAACCCCAACACTAGCAATTTTCACTTGATGCTGAAATCAATACGTGTAGCAAAAGCTGTAGCTGTTCTGTCCAAACTGAATAAGAGTCTGTGGAAGAACAGCAACCTGACTGAGAACACCAAACTACGAGCCTACCAAGTATTTGTCCCTGTGCGCTCCTGCATTGTATCGAGACCACAGTAACATATGCTAGGCACTAGAAAAGGCTGAACAGTTTCCAGATCTCAGATGTATCCTCAGTATCTCAGGGCAAGACAAGGTCAACTTAAGGCTCTTAGTAAGCACAAATTTCATCATGTTAAGAGTCCCATCAAGACCAATACTTTTTAAAAGAGAAATTAATTTTCCAATGCCTAACAGAAAGAACCAAACAACAAGATTTCACATTTTAAGACTTTTATGGTAACAAATGAAACAAAATTGACAGAGATAGCTCATTACTTAATGGGAAACGAATACATCAGATAAAGAAACTGTACTTTCAAATTAACTAACACTACTGAAATACGTCTTAGGAAAATATTTTATACAATTCCTCACTTCTGGCAAATATGTAGCATTATAGGAATGATGTGGAGATGCCGGCATTGGACTGGGGTAAACACAGTAAAGGGTGTGGCTTTTGCTATCAAATAAACCTGTTGGACTTTAACCTGGTGTTGTTAAACTTCTTACTGCATTATAGGAACACAGGCTCCAGTCCCTCCCAGCTCTTTCATTTCTCCCTGCCATGTCAGGTTAAAACCTCCAAGTGTTTTTTGACAATCATTCTATTAAGCCCAAGTTTTCCGGTTTGAGTTATCACCAACAAATGCAAATCTTGGTAACTCGTCATTCTGTAAAACTCCAAGAGCAGCACCCGTTCTGTTCTCTTCCTAACAAAAACTGAACATGCAACCTGCTTGGTTGTTAACATGGAACAGTAACGTTAACTCCAGTGGGATCTTGCGGTCCCACCAACGGTGCACCCCTGCTGCGGGTTTCCCGGTGTGTTCAATGGGAAATCTTGTTGGCAATGCATGACCATAGGATCCTGCTGCCAGTGAGCGGCTGAACATGCTAGAGAGAGGGAGTAAAATCCTGCCCTTTGTTTCCAATGGGCCCAATTTTACCATCAAGTTGCGCCCGTTTTCGGGCGCGAAAACTTGGTAAACTTTGCACGCATTTAAATTGACTTAGTGGGCTGGACGCCCAAACTTACCGGCATTTCCCCCTTTATCACCACATTCGCCCGTCCAGATTCGGCACGAAACAGACATGGTCCACAAAGGTCCGAATCGGGCATTCCAGCTTCTGAGGAGGTAAGTTCAGGGCTTCTGGCGGCTCTCTGACTCAGATCAGTGGTGGGGGTGTGGGGGCGGGGGGGGTGGGGGGGAGGGAGGCAGGTCAAATGGCTCCCTGGTGGGGGGGGGGGAGGCGGATTAGATGGCTCTCTGCTGGGGGGGAGGGAGGCAGATTAGATGGCTCTCTGGTGGGGGGAGGGAGGCAGGTCAGATGGCTCTCTGTTGGGGGGAAGGGAGGTGGGTCAGATGGCTCTCTGTGGGAGGGGGCAGGGAGGTCTACTGCCACTGCGTATGATTGGTGGAAGAGTAGAGGTCGCAATCAGTCTAGGTGGCGGGGGGGTGGGGGGGTAAGGGGTCAGTTATGTTGTGGAGGTGGGGCAATGTCTGCGGGAGCCGGGGGGAGGCATTATCCGGCACGGGAGCGATGTGGCAGGACAGCATTTTTCTATTTTTTTTACTGCGCATGGGCAGTTGAAGGCTCCAATCGAAGCAGCGGCATTTCGGGCGCGATAAGCCTCACCCACAAGCTTCTGTAGCGCGATTCAGAATCACTGCTTTTTTTTTAGGCAGAGTGCGTGTGAGGATGCCAGAAAACAGGTCTAAAAGTAAAATCTGAAACAGTCCCAGATTTAGCACTTAGAATCAAAATGGTAAAATTGGGCCCAATGTCCCCAACAACAGCTGTCTTTTCTCTGTGAAATAACTGAACAAGTGCTAAAGCTGGCAACTGAGACTTCAACGAGCTGAATTTTACAACCCCAATATGTAGCAACCCCCCACCCCCCCCCCCCCCCCCAGCATTCTCAGTGGCGAGAACCATGATTTTGGATATTGTGCCCCCGCCGGCATTTGCCCAGATAGCGAACACGGGCTCAAGAGACTTCCCTGCATCTCTTGAGAGAGACTGTGACCTCACATTGTGAATTACTGGCTGGGATGATCAGTTCAAATTGCATTGCCTGTCATTCTCAAGGTGTGGCCTTGAACCTCTATGCATTGCAGTCATTCCAGGTACTAGCTGGAGACCTTTGTGGCACTTTTTTCCCTTATTCTTTCAAGGGATGTCTGCAGCACTGGCAAGGCTAACATTTGTTCCTCATCTTTGATTGCCTTGAACTAAATGGTTTGCTATGCTATTTCAGATAGCAGTTAAGAGTAAAACACATTAACGTGGGTATGGAATCACCTGTAGGCCAGACCAGGTAAGGATGGCAGATTTTCCTCCCTAAAGGGACATTAATGAGCCAGATGGGTTGATATAACACTCAATGATAGTTGTCATGGTAACCATTATTGAGACTGACTTTATATTTCAGATTTGTTAATTGAATTTAAATTCCATCAACTGCTGTGGTGATATTTGAACCCATGTTCCCAGAGCATTAGCCTGGGTCTCTGCGTTACTAGTCCAGTGACATTACTAGTCCAGTGACATTACTAGTTCAGTGATATTACTAGTGTGATATTACTAGTCCAGTGATATTACTAGTCCAGTGACATTACTAGTTCTGTGATATTACTAGTGTGATATTACTAGTTCAGTGATATTACTAATCCATAGATATTACTAGTTCAGTGATATTACTAGTGTGATATTACTAGTCCAGTGATATTACTAGTCCAGTGATGCCACCATCTGTCCCAGAGAACTAAAGCTTCAGCTCGCAATTACACAAAGCTGATCACAGATGCAATGTTTAGGCAAACCAAATGACGTCATCTCCTTCACACCAATGATGTAGTCAGGCTGAGAGGGTCAGGGACATAGTGTGTATTGCTGGATTCCCTAAAGTTCAACAGTGTGATAGATTGCAGGCCTGTGGTTGTCAAAGGTCCATCGGGACATCCAGTGGCATTTCGGGTCAATCACGAAGGTTTTCATCTCAATGCCCAACTTGTGTGTGACCATCATCAAAGGATCCTGCAGGTATGTGTCTGCCATCCTGGGAGTGGTCACGACTCCTACATCCTTAGGCATGCCCAGGTGCTATGGATGTTCTTTCTATCAGAGTCAAGGGTTGGTTTCTTAGAGACAAAGAATACTCACCGAAGATATTACTCATGACCCCATTGAGAAACCTATGGATAAAGACTGAGCTGCATTACAATCAAAGCTATACATCTTCCAGGGCCATCACCTCTGGTCTGCTCAAAATGTGGGCACAGTAAGAAGTCTCACAACACCAGATTAAAGCCCAATAGGTTTATTTGGAAGCACGAGCTTTTGGAGTGCTGCTCCTGCATCATCTGACTTAGATGCTTGGACTCTCTGCAATATTCTGCCGCTCGTGTCTCACTAATTATTGTCGTCTGCTATGCCACACACAACCTGGCGCTCCAGAAAAAGCATGGGCAGGGACTATCTAAAGGAATGAGCCATATCCTCTGATAACAAATCTCATGATGGGTCTGAGGATGAGCAGTAAGTCATCATTGAACCATGGAGCCGTCCGTAGATTGAGCCCCATCTAGCAGCTTCTAGAGGGGGTGAGGATTCAAAGCAGAAAGTGCTGGAAAAAGTCAGGTGGTCTTTCAACCTATGTGGAGAGACAACAGTAAAGGGCAAAATATGACTCTTTTTCTGAATACTTAAAATCCAGAAGGGGAATAGGACAGGTGAACATACAAATTATAAACAGGATTAGGCCATTTGGCCCCTTGAGCCTTCTCTGCCATTCAGCAAGATCATGGCTGATCTTCTTGTAGCCTCAACTCCACATTACTTGCTGCCCCTATACCCTTTCACTCCCTTGTAAATCCAGAATCTATCTAACTCAGCCTTAAAATATTCAATGACCCAGCCTTGACTGCTACCTGGGGAAAAGATTTCCATAGACTCAAGACCCTCAGAGAAAACATTTCTTCTCATTACCATCTTAAATGGGAAACCCCTTATTTTTAAACTGTGTCCCCTTGTTCTGGTTTGTCCCACAAGGAGAAACATCCCTTCAGCATCCACCCTTCACTGCCCCTCAGGATCTTATGTTTCAATAAGATTGCTTCTCATTCTTCTAAACTCCAATTGTTACAGGCCCAACCTGTTCAACCTTTTCTCATAGGATAGCCCCCTCATCCCAGGAATGAATCAAGTGAATCTTCTCTGAATTGCTTCTAATGTAATTATGTCCTTTCTAAATAAGTACTCTAGATGTGGCCTCACCAATATTTTATACAACTGTAGCAAAATATCTCTACTTTTATATTCCAGTCCCTTTGCAACAAACAACACCATCCCATTTGCATGCCCAATCACTTGTTATTCCAGCAAACTAACACGATGATTCATGTACCAGGATACCTAGACCCTCTGTATCTCAGTGTTTTGAAATCTGTAAATAATATGCTGCCTTTTTATTCTTTTTACCAAAGTAGACAAGTTCATATTTTCCAACAGTATACTCCATTTACCAATTTTTTGCCTACACACTCAAACTAACTATATATACGTATATAGTTTACAGACTCCTTAAGTCCTCTTCATAACTTACTTTCCTACCTATGTTTGTCTCCTCAGCAAATTTAGCAACCATACATTCAATCCCTTCATCCACATCATTAATGAAGGTTATAAAAAGTTGGACCACACAAAGTTCCATTGACATTGGGTGGGATTTTCCAGTTTTGGGGCGAGCGCGGCCAGAGAATCCTACTCATGGTCCTTTTTATTTAGAAAAATCCAAAAGTTCACCTGTGGATCGGGAGCAACAATATCTTTTCTAAGAAATCACTAACCAGCATGGTACTTGAGCAGGACGAGCTGTTTGCTTGCTTGCACTGCAATTATTTTTAATTGATAAGGGAAAAACATTGGTTTGCAGGTTACTGATTTACTGAAATCATCTAACAGGGGAGCTGTAATTTTGAACCTGTTGTTTTTGAACTCCGTTTTGAGGAATAAGCGGAGATGGAAGGTTGTCCTAACTCGCTCTCTCCCTGCCTTGCCTGAAACTCCATGTGTGGTTATCAACCTGCAGCCAGAGAATCTTCATCTGAATGTAACTTGTCTGTACTTGGCAACCTGCGAAGCTGAAACAAGAAGAATTGACCCAGCACTATATTCTCCTCCACGACATAGCTCCATTGGTGGCAACCTCCAGACACCCTCCAGGACCAGTCTTCATACAAGGGAGCTCCAGGTCAACAGTGCCAAGACCCTGCAATCTTCATCCTTTGTTTTATAAAGCCCATCCTGCAGAGACCCTATCTGTTTGTTTGTGTGTGTGCATGCTTGCTCTGGGTATTTTTAGATGGGCTAGATAGTTATACTTCAAGTACAATTGTGTGTTCAAAGTAAAATTCTGCTGGATATCTGAAATAGAAACAGAAAATGCTTGAAAGTGTTAGCAGGTCTAGTAGCATCTGTGGAAAAAGAAACAGAGTTAACATTTCAAGTCCATATAACGTGAGTAATTCTTTCTCCACGGGGGCTGCCAGACATAGTGAGTGCAATCTTACCAGCCGTTCACGCCGCACTCCTGCTGCAGGGAGGTCGGTCAGCCAAATCTCCATTCTCTGCAACAGCATGGGAAAATTCCACCAGCGTGAACAGCCATAACATTCCAGCCAGTGAGTCTTTCGTCTTTCCAGAATTTTATCTTTTTATTTACAATTGTGTGTTAACTGGTTCTTGCAACTAATTTTTAAAAAAATGTTTTGTTTGATTAATTATAAATCATTCTGAATTTATTGAAAGAAGTCTGGTCATAGTCTGACAATGGCAAAGGTAAGTGATTGGCTGTTTTGGTGACTGAATTAAACTTTTAAACTAATGGCAAGACCCTGGAGTAGTGGGGCTAGATAAACTGCACACTCCTCCTTTCATAACAATGTTACCCCCTACAGCAGTGGTTCCCAAACTTTTTTCACTGGGCCGCACTTTCGGAATAAAAATTTGCTCGCGCCACACTGAATTTTTTATTGATAAGAAATACATTCAAAAACAAAAAAAAACAACTCCTCGCAGTGCTTGATTCATAACATAGAACACAACTACTTTATAATATGATCACGGGACATCCAGGAAGTATAAAACAATGCAGCTCCATAAAAACATGATTCATTCCCAAAATATACTTCTCGACGAGCTTCTTACATATGTAACCTTAAGTAAGTATACAAACTCAATGAGAGGTGTGAGCTTGTTTTTGTCGGGTAATTTCATTTTAGGTCTAATTTCAGACAAACAAACTCTCATCTCCTCATCAACACAAAGAAGCCTTTCTTTTTTCTGGTCTTTGATATTTGTCAGAGCTGAAAATCCCTGTTCACAACAATATGTCGTGGAGAACTGTAGAAGAATAGCTGATGCTCTTGAAGAGATGCGTGGATACTGTTTCTGGTTGTATATCCAAAAAGAGTCCAGTGGCATACTCCCGTGTTTCATTTTCAAGGTGCGATCACTCGAAATGCAGGCCATTTCCTCCTCATCCAATGGCAGACCTGAACAGCTGGAATTCGCAAAAGGGTCTCTAACCCAGTCGAATTTTTCTGTAGACAACGATGGGAAGTAATGATCAATCTTTTCTACCAGTGTTGCAAGATGTTCCTGTATGAGGCCGTACAATTCATTGCTCGTTTTAAAACTTTTTACCAGTGGAAACATTGAGGTTATGTTGCATCGCTCTTCCGAGCCAGAGCTGAAGCTTTTTTTTTAATGCAGTTAGTTTGTCTGTAGTTGTGAGGATATTGTCATCGCGGCCTTGCATACTGGCATTGAGCACATTCAACCGGGAAAAGATAATCGGCCAAATATGCCAGCTTTGCACACCAGTCATTGTCATCCAGTTGCTGGTACAATGGGTTCCCTTCTTGTTCCAAAAATTCTCTTAATTCGTTCTTCAGTTCCAACACCCGATTTAAAACTTTTCCGCAGGACATCCAGCGAACCTCTGAGTGCAGAATTAGGCATTGATGTTTTGATTCCATGTCTTTGCAGAGTTGAGCAAATAACCGCGCCTTTAGTGGTTTTGCTTTGATGAAGTTCACAATGCGCACAGTCTGATCGAGAACCAACTTCAAATCAGCTACAAGGGTCTTGGTGATTAATGTCTCTGTGTAAAAAACAATGAGTTGATATTACATCTGGATTTTTCTGTTTGATGAGTGCCGCCAAGCCTCTCACATTCCCTATCATACATGGCACTCCATCCGTACAAATTCCAATACAAGAATCCCATGAAATCGCAACTTTTTCCAAATACTCAGACAAGGTTTGGAAAATATCTTGTCCTCTGGTATGTTTTTCAAATTCCTTGCAAAATAGAAACTGTGTGATTATTTCATCATTGTGAATGATTCTGATAAAGGCAAGCAACTGTGCTTTTCCACTAATGTCAGTCGATTCATCAACTTGAATGGCAAATTTAGAATTCTTCATACTTTCGGAAACACGCTTCTCAATATTAGCTGACATATCAACTATTCTTCTGCGAATTGTATTATCAGACAAAGGAATTTCCATAACTTCTCACTCAGCATCATCACCAAACAAAGTTTTCACAATCAAGCTGCAGGCAGGCTGAATCAATTTTTCAGCTATTGTATGTGGTTTTGTCTGTTGAGCAATCAATTCAGCCACTTGGTAAGATACAATCTGCAACTTATCTGAGACTGTCATTCGTTTTTCGAAATATGATCATTGGCATTTCTGCTGTTCCAAAAGCCTTTCAAAATATTGAACATCCTTGTTTGCCAGATTTCCATGTTTTGACAACAGATGTCTTTTCATCTTGCTTGGGACCATATTGGAATTGGAAAGCTTCTCACCACAGATCAAACACATAGGTACGTTTTCATCTCCAGTCCATGTGAAACCGAGACTCAGATAGCTATCCATATATTGTCGACAAACTTTCTTTTTTGGAGGTTTGCTTGGGCCTGCTACTGGTGTAGAATTAAACGACTCTTCTTCAGCACTCTGTTTGAACGGCGATTCTGGATCACAACATGGACTCGGATCGTCCTCAGCATCACTTGATGCTCTTGCTCTCACTTTGGAAAAATATCTATCCATGTTTAAATGTTTCTTTGATTGTCCTTGAATCTTCCCACCACACTTGCCATCCTCTCTCGCCGCACCAGTGTGGCGCGCCGCACCCTTTGGGAACCACTGCCCTACAGCATGAGCACTTATTTTGTGTAGTAACCGTTGACATGACACTTCATCAAATGCCTTCTGTAAATCTAGGTACACCACATACATAGGCTCCTCTTTATCCATGTTGTTTGTCACTTATTAAGAACATAAGAACATAAGAAATAGGAGCAGGAGTAGGCCATCTAGCCCCTCGAGCCTGCCCCGCCATTCAATAAGATCATGGCTGATCTGACGTGGATCAGTACCACTTACCCGCCTGATCCCCATAACCCTTAATACCCTTACCGATCAGGAATTTCTTTTATTGAAAGAACTGTATAAAATAGTTGAACACAATTTTCTTTTCACAAAATCATGTTGACTGTGCCTGATTGCACTGAGATTTTCTAAGTGCCTGCTATAACCTCCTTAATAATAGATACCAGTATTTCCCTAGAACAGATATTAACCTAACTGGTCTATAGTTTCCTACTTTCTGTCTCCCTCTTAACTCAAATAGGGGGAGTTACATTTGATATTTTACAATCTTTGGGACCTTTCCAAGATCTAGGAAATATTGGAAAATTAAGGCCAATGCCTTTTACTATCTCAGCAGCTTCTTTTAAGACCCTAGACTGAAGTCCTTCACAGTCTGGGGACTTGTCAGCTTTTAGTTTTAATAATTTTCTCAGTAGTCCTTCCCTGATGATTCTAATTATTTCAGGTTCCTCCCTTCTCTTCATCTCTGGATGCACTCTGGATTCCTTTCTAAGGAGATTACTTTCATACCTTATTTGTTGCTCATATCAGCTCTTTGGAGACTCATGCAGCTTGTGTTGCAAAATAGCTTTCTGAACATGACCCATTCCGCCCAAGGAGAAATCTCAGGCCTTTGCAATAGTAACTTACATCCCTTGTGAAATGGATCACCATATGAGAAAACCATAATCACCTCTTCAATAACATAGCACATTAGTCTGTTTTGAATGATTGCTTTCCAACAATGCATGGAGATAAACATCAGTTGACAATAGGCTGGTTCTGAATCCATACATATGAAAATTTCAGTATATTTTTGTCCATTTATTAATTTTATTGTGAAAGCAAATTGAGTACAAAGACAATCCTCCCCCCACCCCCAGCTACTTATCCCTTCACCCGCTGCAGCCTCTTTCCTTTTCCAGTGCTTGCTCCATGCCCCCACACTCTTTCACATCCTGTTTCTGTATTCCTTCCCACTCTTTTTTTCTCCTTCTCCTGTCCCTCTCCTGTTCTGTCTCCATCACCCCCTTCCTCAATAACAACCACTATCATTCATTACTAGCAGATCCCCATAACCCAAATTAAAGTATTTGTCTCATTTAAATTGCAAGTGTCTTAGTCATGATTCAGTCTACATTATGCAGTGCTATGGTTTTGCGAATTAGTCTTTCAGTCATTGGCGAGTTTGGTCTGGAAGCATCTCTTTTTTCCTCCTTCTCCTGTTCTTTTCCTGCTGTGTCTCCATCACCCCTTTCCTCAATAACAACCACTATCATTATTAGCAGATCCCTCTAACCCAAATTAAAGTAATTGTCTCATTTAAATTGCAAGTGCCTTAGTTTTGATTCAGTCCACATTATGCAGTGCTATGGCTTTGCGAGTTAGTCTTTCAGTCATTGGCGAGTTTGGTCTGAAGGCATCTCGTTCCATTAGTAGGCATCTGTTGGTGAAAGAAAAAATTAAAAGTTAGCAAATTACATGGTAGCCAGTCATAACATTTAGAGGAAATCAATATAGATCTAAAGCCCACATGTTTATATTATACTTTGTGAAAGCTCTGAAATTGCACCATGGAATAATAACTTACATGTAGTTAGTGTACTCATCTGAAATACACCAACACCTCTATTAAAATAATCAGAAATTTCAAATGTGTTAAGTATTTGATTCCATTTCTCATGAGAGATAGAGAATCTGGTGAATTGGTGCGATGATAATCTCTCCCTCAATGTCAGTAAAACAGAAGGAGATAGTCATCGACTTCAGGAAACCTGATGGAGGACATGCCCCTGTCTACATCAACGGGGATGAAGCGGAAATGGTTGAGAGCTTCAGGTTTCTAGGTGTCCAGATCACCAACAACCTGTTCTGGTCCTTCCATGCCGACGCTATAGTTAAGAAAGCCCACCAACATCTCTACTTTCTCAGGAGGCTCAGGAAATTTGGGATATCCGCCACCGCTCTCATCAACTTTTACAGCTGCATCATAGAAAGCATCCTTTCTGGATGTATCACAGCTTGGTATGGCTCCTGCTCTGCTCAAGACCACAAGAAACTACAAAGATTATGAACGAAGCCCATTCCATCACAGAAACCAGCCTCCCATTAATTGTCTCAATCTACACTTCCTGCTGCCTCGGAAATGCAGCCAGCATAATCAAGGACCCCTCGCACTCCGGACATACTCTCTTCCACTTTCTCCCGTCAGGAAAAAGATACAAAAGTTTGAGGTCATGTACCAACCGACTCAAGAACAGCTTCTTCCCTGCTGCCGTCAGACTTTTGACTGGACCTACCATATATTAAGTTGATCTTTCTCTTCACCCTAGCTGTGACTGTAAGACTATATTCTGCACTCTCTCCTTTCCTTCTCTATGTATGGTATGCTTTGTCTGTATAGCGCGTAAAAAAACAATACTTTTCACTGGATACCAATACATGTGACAATAATAAATCAATTTAAAATTTCCCTTAACAGAGTTTCAGGATCCAGGCGCTTCATCTCCTGCTTTTATTTGAAAATGATATAGTTTTCAGAATGAGCACAGTTCCTGTAATTCTGCTGTTTAATGCTGATGTTCTCTTGAAGCTATTACATCACACACCCATTGCTCAGATAGTCAGCTTACATATCTAAGCAGCAGACTATGGAATAACAATTATTTTTCTAATCATAAAATAATGTTCAATCTGAAAATGAAGTACAAATATGCTAAGGATTATTATGCAATCTTCCTTTCTTATGGTTGATGTAGATGGAAAACAACAACTATAATTTTACATTTGGGTGGTTTAGTCGGATAATTGCATCAGGACTGCCAAAGTGTGTCATTGTAATATTTCCTCTGTAATTGTGAATCGGGCATCAAGCCATTATACATTCCATGCTCAAATGTGGGTGAACACAGTCACACAGGGCAATCTTACCAAAATAATTCTAAGCCCAGAACAAGCATGAAAACGGGAGTTTCAGATCCGTTTTTTCGGCAAGGGTACAAGTCCAATCTTCTGCCACTCTGTGCAAAAGATGATGTTAAACCTGTTTCCCGCCTGTTGGGGGAGGCGACAAGGCCTGAGCTTGCCGGAAAGCCAGCAGCTCACAATAGAGAGCGCAATCATGCTTGCGCAGATCTCGCTGTTCTGTGCAGCGAAACAGAGAGAACTGTTAGTCAGCTCCACCCTCTGGGTACTGCCCACGATCGCTGGCCTCCGTAGCCAATTGCGACCACCCTCCTGGGCTGGTCGATCAGCCGCAGGACAAGAGGGTAAGATCGTCCCCATAATTTTTAATTTTCCATTGTGCATCAAGTATCTGCATCTACCAATTTATGCAGATGCAATTTAGTGTTGCCGAAGAGCTTTATGCAAGATGGAAGTTGGGAATCTTCTATATCAGGTATTTTGCAAGATATATGTTTGTGACTTCTTGTGAATCCATTCAGCTTTTCAACCTTCATTAGAGTTTAAGTTGCAATGTGGCTCTGATTTACAAATGATATATGTCTTTTACTTTCTATTTTGTTAGGTTTGGGAATTTTCAAAATTATAAAATTATTAAAAAAGGTACAAGAAAAAGGGATCTTTGAATGATAAAATTTACACTTCCAGTATTTAGGTACTCTATCGTGGAAAGGCTTTCCTAGTTGTGGTGGCAGTATTCAAGTCTTGGACAAATTTAGAGTTCATGGAATTATGCACTGAATTTTCTACTTTAAACATTTTCCAGAGCGGGAAATAAATGATGACATACATATGACATCATGGTGAAAGCTGAAATATGAAACACTTAAAATATCAAAAATATATCCTTTATCATAATTCTGACATTCCATAAATGTAAAATTAGTTTTTCCAGGCCTCTCAGCAGTGATGTGCACTTGGTGCCCAATTTGTATCCTAGTTAAACCACTTTCAAATATCCAGGCATTTTTACAACATGGCTAATCACACAAAAGGGCAAGTTCCCATCAGTTCATGCAAACTCCATGATTTCTAATGATTGCAGTGTGGTTGGACTGCAACAGTGCATTCTACAGTAAAATGTAAAATCACTGAAAGCTATTTAACATCGCATGTGCAGACTTGAGAAGTCTCTGTTAGTTTTAGAGAAGCAATGACAGCAAGTGCGAGTTTTACTATAATGACTACAACAAAATCCAGGCCATTAAATGAATCACAAACTGAGCTAAATGGAAGTGATTGCCATTGCTAATCATAATTAGCTATGTAAAGAACTTATCATTTCTAAGACTTTGGTCAAATTTTATAGAATCATAGAATCCCCACAGTGCAAAAAAAGGCCATCTGGCCCATTGAGTCTGCACTGAAAGAGCATCCCTCCCAGGCCCTCCCCTCCACTCTATCCCTGTTACCCTTTGCATTTGCCCTGCACACCTTTGGACTGTGGGAGGAAACTGGAGCTCCCAGAGGAAAGCCACACAGACACAAGGAGAACATGCAAATTCTACCCAGTCACCCAAGGCCGGAATCGACCTAGTTCCCCAGTGCTAACAACTGTGCCACCGTGCACTTAAATTTAGAAGTAATAATCTTGCAGTACCTTGTGCAGTAATTAAGGAGTCAAAAAGTAGTGTTTTCAAGAAACAATGGCCTGGGGAAACTGAAGATTGCACTGACATACCCGTTTCCAGCATACCCCAGTAAGCATGACTGCCTTAATTGGGTTTTAAGTAAAGTCAGTAAATCTGAAATAAATGATTAATTCTAATTCAATTACAAGATTTAGATCATAAGAAATAGTGCAGAGGTTTAACTTGCTATTCAATTACTTGTCCGACTCATGTTCAAACCTTAGCTAGACTAATGAGCTGAAAATCTCTGTTTTACTAGGCTCAGAAATGACATTAATTTTGTTAGTCTTAATCAAATTCCATGTGGGTAGACTTCGGCAGCACCAAATTGAGCAAGTATTGCCATTAATTTGACAAAATTGTTAAGGAATTGTCTCAGTCTATGAAAAGGTTAAACAATTAACTGGAATAAAATACGGTTAAAAGTTTTCTATAAAAAGTACATACACATTACTACTTTCGCAAACACAGGGTTACTTCCCAGACAAGAAGCCTTGAGAGCCTTGCCATTCCAGACAGCTAACTAGGCTTAAACTGATAATATGACACTTGTTTTCAGAAAAACATGTTGGGCGGAATTTAATGGCTCCTCCCGCCAGTAGGGTTTTCCAAGCCCACCAAAGTCAATGAACTTTTAAATGGCTCATCATATTTTCCAACCCTGTCCCCATGCAACAGGGTTGTAAAAGCCCGCCCTTCGTTTTGATTTAAAATAATCACTCAGAGAAAGAACCTCAGAAATATGACACATAATAAGGATTGTACTCTAAAACCAACAGTATTTCTTTATACTTAGGTAAACAAGTAGTCAGATTGCAAACTCCATGAGGAGCTAGAGGATTGAATGAACTGAGATAAAGAGAACAAGAGCTACACTTTACCTGGATTGCAAGTATAAAATTAGTTTGTTATTTGTTTTGATATTCTCCCAAAAAAATTCTAAGTGCCGAAATCGTGTAAAAATGGGAGTAAATCCCGCTGTTTTTTAAAGCGGGATTTTCAAGATGAATCTCCCACACCCTGAGCACTGCAGGATGCCCCAGCGCGAATCACAATAAAAACCAGCGGGTGGGGCCTATTCCCACTAGAGAGGCCAGCAGCATAGTGGTGAGCAGGCCACTGTGCACTCACCGATCTGTCACAGCGGAGATCGGCATCTACACAGTAGCCCCACACTGCCACTGGGGAGTGGGGCAGGGGGAGAGAAGTTAGCGGGCCCGGAGATTTGAAATCAGGATTTAAATATTAAATCCAGCGGCTGGAGACACGCGGAGGCCATGGCACCCAGCGGGGAGCTTTCTAAACAGCCTGCGCTTTTGACTCCCAGCCTGGGAGAATCACCTCCCCCTTAACTATTTTTAAGTGGATTTGAAGTTAGTGCTTTTAGATGAGTTCAGTTATCTTGTATTGTAATATTCAAACAATATTATAACATAATCCAATACATAAATTTCTAAACTATTATAGGAACCATTAAATAGGTTGTGATCTCATTCCATAAACCTCATGAACCCTATAATTTATCTAGAATTCTTAATTATAAGATTCTGTGTTCTGATAGAGGAGACTAAGAGACACAGCTCTCAGAAAATACTTGCATGTTTCTTTCCGAGCTCATTTTGTTTTGTTTGAAAACTCCTAGAAGAAAGGCCATTCATCTTAAGAGCAAATTGTTAGCCAGCATAGCTGATTAAGTTCTTATCATATTTTAGAATTTCTTTTTGATTAAGATTTTAATCTAGTAATAAGTTCAGAAGGAAGATTTATCCTTGTCGGGAGGTGGGGGTTGGTGCTAAAGAACTCTAACAAAATCATTTCACTTCAGAGAGGGCACAAAGATATCTTAAGAGAAAGTGGAATGAGTTCAATTAATTAAATTCATTCTGCAAAGTTCTGGCAGCACTTTTACTCCATAAGGAAAAACTGACTTCAATTCAAGGCTAAGTAAAACATTAAGGTTGGTGTTAAATTGAAAAAAACTGTGCAAATCTGCAAAGATTAGGTCAGAGGATTGTACAGATTTTAAGAAATAGCAAGGAATGATGGTAAAGATGATAAAGAGACAGAAATCAGAGTATGATGGAGTTAGCTAGTAATATAAAAACTGTACAAGTATTTAAATAGGAAGTAAGTAACTAAAGCTAGCATTGGCCCTCTAGAGAATGAGTTTGGGGTATTGACCAGAACTCAATTGAGTCCTCCACCACGTGCAGAGATTGCCAGGTATACCTTGGTGACCTCCCAGCTGGATCTGGAGAAGGATCACTTCCTTGTTGGGCATTCTTTGACCAAGGAGAAACCCCCTCCCCAGTGGCAATGCTACCCTCATCAACTCCCACTGCCAGGGCTTACCTAGCTGGTCCTGACACCTCTAAACCCCACTTAACTTGTTATGAAGGTACATGTCCGTCACTGCACACTGCTCCTCCCTGGCACTGTTGAACTGCTGGCCCTTTGATTGATTGGCAGTTCTTGGGGACAGGCAACCATCCATATAATAGACAGCAATTAGTAGACCAACTAATTGGTTGCCACTGACAAGGTGCAGCCCCAGGTCCCACTGAACCGAAGTAAGTTTGCGCTCAGCCCTCACCTCCCTCCAACCCCGTTTTTGAGATTGACAATGGGCCACCAGCACTAAATCCAGCCCTTTAGCACATACCTGGCTAGTTTCTGGTGAGCTCTGCTGTCTGATTTTAAAGCAGCATGGATCAGCAACAGGTTAAAGAGATCTCTCTGCAAGAAACAAAGTTGTTTTAAAGAGGTGGGACTACATGCGGTCAAATAAATCCCAATATCACTGCTGTGTTCAAATTAACTGGTACAATAACATAACATGTTCAGAGTCCTGGGCTCGAATTTTCCCTGTGGGTTCCTGAAACCTGGACATCAGCAGCTCCACACTGTGCGGGAAAAGGTCGCTCAATGTGATGACAACCAATAATGGCCAGAGGGTAGGCTTATCATCCAATTAAAGTCAGTGGGCTCTCAAAGTTAGAGAGCCAATTCGGAAGCCTTCCAGCTTGAAAGCAGCAGCAGGATGCAATGGAAGTTAATTGAGGGAGAGGACACCTCAAAATGGAGGCATTCTCTTGCTATTTTAAAAAATAATAATTGGTCTTGCTTTGCAGCCAGCCCTCCATAGTGGTGGGTCCCCCTCTGCAGGGCAGTCTGCGGCTTCCGTTGCATGATGTGGAGATGCCGGCGTTGGACTGGGGTAAACTCAGTAAGGAGTCTAACAACACCAGGTTAAAGTCCAACAGGTTTATTTGGTAGCAAACGCCACTAGCTTTCGGAGCGCTGCTCCTTCGTCAGGTGAGTGGGAGATCTGCTTATAAACAGCAAACAGGGCATATAAAGACACAAACTCAATTTACAGAACAATAGCACAGACTCAAGGGTTCACAGCAGTGACTGGGTGTGTCTACAATCGTTTTAGAGATTAATACAGGCTGATTTTTGGTTATGTTTTATTGTTCATAAGGGAAGTTTGAAAACACATCAAACAAAGCAGGGGAGTGATACAGTGACTCAGTTGCCATATGGTTTGTTTCCCCTTGGCCAACTTGCTCCGTAACAATTTAATGGCCAGAAGGCCTTTAATTGACTTGAGGTGGGCCAACCCACCCCTTTGGTGAGAAATCATACCTCCTAGAGCTGCCAGCAAATCAAATGGACTCAGCAATGGACACAGCTTGAAGTGACAGGTCCTGTTGAGGGGCTGAGGGGTGGGGAAAGGGGTTGTTGTGATAAAAAGCAAGGGGGAAAAATTACTTTGAGGGTATGGGGTGCTTCCAATGGCACAGGGGACCTGAAAAGGTGCAACCACCACCATTCAGTCATCAGTCTGCTAAGCGTCCCTCACCGCTGGTAAAATCCCAGCATTGGCAAGAGGAGGCTCACAATTGGGCATCAATTGTGAAGGGGGGAGGGAGGGGATTCCAAGGTATGAATGGTCCACTCCTGTGCCTATGTTGCTATCACTTGCACAGTGTATTTTCAGAGCTAAAGTTGGTTGACATTTGAATCTGATTTCAGCTCATGTAGGTCATACTGAAAAGATGCTGCAGAATACCTGTGCATTACTGCCACCAATGTTCTGAATCTGATAACGAATTGGATTTAACAGATCCACAGTGCAACCATAATTTCCATTAGCAAACTCTGTTATTGCCTGACAGATAGGAAGTCCCAAATCTCGACCAAGCTGGTGTTGATAGTTCTCACCAGGAGTTCTGAAAAATAAAAATAAAATCTAGAATCCAGGGTACATTGCACACAATTCACTGCAGTTTGTCTGGTGTGAATTTTCTTTAAATGCCAATTTGCATATTTTTCAGAAATGAATTTAAGCAGATTTGTTATTAATAAAGAACACTCATATACTCCCAGTATATGTGGAAGTGTCGGGTATACTGACCATATTGAACCAACTCGTTGGTTTCTTCCTGTCTTATTCTACATTTGGGGAGCATGGTGGCACAGTGGTTAGCACTTCTGCCTCACAGCGCCAGGGACCAGGTTCAATTCCCGGTTTGGGTCACTGCCTGTGCGGAGTTTGCATGTTCTCCCCATGTCTGCGTGGGTTTCCTCCAGGTGCTCCGGTTTCTCCCCACACTCCAAAAGATGTGCTGGTTGGGTGTATTGGCCGTGCTAAATTCTTCCTTGGTGTACTTGAACAGGCGCCGGAGTGTGAAGACCAGGGGATATTCACAGTAACTTCATTGCAATGTTAATGTAAGCCTACTTGTGACTAACAAACTTTAAAAGAAAGTATGGAAAAATGATCAAGCTATACTATACCAGTTTTGAGAGTGTGTTGCATTATTTGTAAAAATGGAAAATCTCGAATAAAAATATATTTTAAAAAGTCACAGCTAATACTGATGGAGTGATATCAGATATAGCACAGTGCAATTTTGTATAATAATCAAAGTCCCATTTTCAATCTTCTTTTGACTTATTGTGGGTGGGATAAAAATTATACTTGTTAAGATGAGGATGTCAGCACTGATTAGAGGACGTTTTGTAGGTCCCAATGTTTGTATTGCTGGGAGCTGAATTGAAATTGCTAAAATGCTTTATTTTTGACCCTCAGGGCAGCTGTGTTAGGAGACGTCACGCCATTAGTTTGGGATTCAATTCTGTCCCTAGCCTTGAGCTGCAACATCTATGAACGATACCACCTAAGGGCGGCATGGTAGCACAGTGGCTAGCACTGCTGCTTCACAGCTCCAGGGTCCCGGGTTCGATTCCCGGCTTGGGTCACTGTCTGTGTGGAGTTTGCACATTCTCCTCGTGTCTGCGTGGGTTTCCTCCGGGTGCTCCGGTTTCCTCCCACAGTCCAAAGATGTGCGGGTTAGGTTGATTGGCCAGGTTTAAAAAATTGCCCCTTAGAGTCCTGGGATGCGTAGGTTAGAGGGATTAGTGGGTAAAATATGTGGGGGTAGGGCCTGGGTGGGATTGTGGTTGGTGCAGACTCGATGGGCCGAATGGCCTCCTTCTGCACTGTAGGGTTTCTATGATTTCTATGATAAAACAATAGTTAAAGTGCAAAAAGGGTTCATCATCAGTAAATCATTTAAAAATACATAAGACTTTCAGATATATCACAATATGTCAACAAGTCAAGTATCATGGCTTCACACCCAGAATCTGGCAATATAGGTATCACCCTCTTGAGGGGGACAGATCTCGAACTATGTGACTCCCAAGTGTCCAATTTATGTGCATACTTACTGACAGACTTCTTGCAGCGATGTGATAAGCTGATTTGCAGTGTCAGTCTCTTTAGCTCCAAGCAGTGACATCAGTATATGGCTGTCATTGTAGATAAGAACATGGTCCTTGGCATGGCTCTTGGTGACTCCGACAAGTTTCTTCCACTGATTGTCAACATTAATACCTGTGTGGGAGACTGTACTGTCAGTAGAAAATTGGATCTGGCTTGTTTTTTCAGTCTTCATATTTGCATTAAATTATGTGATCCAACATACCATAACACGTGAAAAACAGAAAGAATAAATTAAAACACCATTTTAAAAGCACTCTTCTGGGTGTGAGTGCTGGGTTTTATCTTAGCTTGCCTATAAAATCTGCAACACATTTCCAAATTTAAACAATTTGCTGTGCCATCTTCTACACTTATAACAAAATCCTTATTGTTTACAGTCCCCATCCAATCCCTTGATACCTTCCCTCTTGAAAACCCTCCCTTCTATCCTGACTCTACATTGATAAGCTCCTTATCCTTGATGACTAACGCAACTAATTTGAAGATTTTGATTAGCAACATAATTTTTGATTACGTCTCAATTACCTTCCCTCTAAATATCCCTTTGCTCATCTTTTTGCGTGTTTTGCCATTGTGTTCTGTGTGGAGTTTGCACATTCTCCCCGTGTCTGTATGGGTTTCCTCCCAGTGCTCCGGTTTCTTCCCACACTCCAAAGATATGTGGGTTAGGTTGATTGGCCATGGAAAATTGCCCCTCAGTATGTGGGGTTACGGGGTTAGGGTCTGGGCGGGATTGTGGTTGGTGCAGGCTTGATGGGCCAAATGGCCTCCTTCTGCACTGTAGAGATTCTATGTTTAAACAAAGCTCTCTCTCTCTCTGAATTCCTTCACCACCACAATCCCCAACTTTCAATTCTCTCATCTTTGGCTAGTCACTTACTCTGGCATCGACACCTCCAGTAAGTTGTTACATGATTGTTTCTCCTGAATTTCTGGTTCCCTTATCTACACAGCTTTGATCATAGTCCCCAATACAACACCAATTCCATGGAAGCAAACTGTACAGTAGATAACGCCTGTCCTAGACGTTGGGTCACCAGATTTGGCTCAAAAAACCAGAAGTGACACTGATCCCTCTCAGCAGCTAATTCCTCTCATTACTCCAGGGTCATCCTGGAGAGCAAGAACCACTGCAATTGTATTTTCCATCTCAACCTTCACAAAGCTAATTTTCTTGCAGCTTCCACTCTCCCCTTAAATAGTAAAGAAGCTTATGGAACTGTAGAAGCTTACAACACAAAAAGAGGCAATTCAGCTCTGTGTCTGTCACAGAGAAGAGCAATCCTAAATCAAACTATCTCACTGCCCCAGTTTCCATCCTGCATCTTCTCCATTATAAATGTTTATCCCCTTTTTCCTCATGATATATGTCAACTATAGCTGAACAGAACATTAGAGTCCAATTACCTTCTTCATAATGAAATTTCATCTAATCTCTCTTCACTCCATGATGAGTCCTTATGACTAACTCCCCAAAAGCAATAATATTCCCTATTAATCCTATCAAATCCCACATTGGTTTTAAAATCCCAATATTAAATCTCCTCTAGTTTTTTTTCTGATCAGGGAAAATATTACCAATATCGAAATCTCTATACATACCTATGGTTTCTCATCACTCATTTTACCCAAATGCATCTATGCATCTGGTTTTCATGTCCTTTCTATAGGGAGAGGGATCCAAAACTGTGCACAGTCCTGTATCCTTTCATCTAAATGAGACCAACAAAAGTTGTAGTAAATAGAACTAAACAGGGAACAAAGTTAACAAAACAAAATGAAAAGAACCTATGAATCTGATTAATGATAATTTATACTCTGCTCTCACTATGAGATAGTCACTGATCTTTACTTGGATCCCTCCATACCTCCAACAATGTAATTATTAAGAACAGATGTTTCTTTGTGTATTATGTGTGATAACCACATCGAAAACTGTTTCTACCACTATTTGTATTTACGCAGCAGCTTCAATGCAACTAAATGTCCCAAAGCTGATCACAGAGCTGTCATTACAAAACAGCCAAGTCTAAGGAATAAATATTAGAAGAGCTGACCAAAAATCTTTATCAGGGCTTTAAGAGATCAGGTAACTTAGGGCACAGCTGTCAATGATAGGGGTGCAGAGTGGTGCATGCAGCAGAATCAGAGGAATAGATAGTATGGATGAGGTTTGATTTGGAAGGATGAAATTGCAGATGCAGCACAGACGACATTGTGGATAGATTTAAATAGAAAAATGTGAATACTGAATTTGATTTGAAGCATTGGACAAGGGAAAAAATGTACCTTCCATCTGCAGTCGATACAACATAGAACATGCGTCCACCACATCCAACATTGCTCCAGATTTGAAACAACTTCTGGAAATCTGCATATAGAATCACAGAATCATGGTATAGAGAAAATAACATTTAGAAACCAGAAAAAAAACAACGTAGTTGAGGACAGTAATAAACTAAAATACTTGTATTTACATTGTACTATCCACATTAAAACATCTATTTAGTGTTTCACATGATTAATTATCTCCTGAAATACAATTGTATTACAGTCTCAGTTGATAACTGGACGAGAAGATTCCAGAATGGAACCCTGGCTCAAAAGACCTTGGGCACGATCTTACCGGCCATTCATGCCACGCTTCCACTACAACAAGGTTGAAGAATTTGGCACCTAGGCAAATCTCAGTTCACTGCAGCGGAATGGGAAAATCCCACTGGCGTAAATGCTGGTAACATTCCAGCCCTTTTACTTTTTGTTATAAAACATAGAGGGACAGAGTCACAGGACCACTAACTAATTATAACAACTAGAAAAAACATTTATTAAACGTGGAAAAATTGGATTCCAATACAATACTACTTTACTACTTCCTTAGTTTCACAATTACACACAGGCTTTAAGATTAACACAGATAGCAAAGCATATCTTAAACTACAACCGTCTCAGAAACACAATGTCCCTTTAAATACACAAGATGGTTGTGGTCAAATACACTCTCCACTCTGAAGCTCATGTGAATGTCTGTGGATTTCTCCTCAGAATCCCTTCAGATGATTGTAAACTCCGCTTCCATAAAAACACGCTTTAAAATCTTTGTTCACAATAATGCTTTCCTTTTGCAGTTTGCACTCAGATATCAGTCCAGGTTTTCAAAATAACACTTTTAACAAAGCTTCCGCTCCACTTTCAATAGCAAAACCAGTCCAGGATTTTACACCACCCCTTCCTTTGTCTTGACTGCTGTACCAACTATTCACAATTGCTTTAACTCTTGATTCCCTGACTCTAGTAAAATGGCATTAAACACTTTATTTGCCTCTGAAGTCTACTGTCCCACTTTAAATCTGATTACTGCAATTGTCTCTTTAACTCAGAACTCTTTGTTTACATTTCCTTGATTTCTTCTGAACAATATCTTGGCGTCTGTTCTCTTAACTCCAGTCATCTTAAGACATTCTTTCTGTCCCAATTCACTGGTTATCCTTAGGAAGCCTGCATCTTTACATCTTCCTTGTCCTGTCCAGCTTCTCCTGGCAGAGTTGAGAGGCGTTGACTCTCCAGTGTCATGTACCCAGCTGCAATATATCCAGCTAAAACCAAAACTAAAAAGCTTTTCTACCTTAGAAGACCTCCAGTTGCTAAGCAACAGCTGCTACTACTACTTATTATTCATGCTGTAACCCTAACTAAGCACAATAGAATCACAGTTAAAATTTAAGCCAACCCCCACATCTGCAAACTCTTTTGTGCAGCATATAGGTTTACCAACTATAGGTTTACCCTTCCAGGCACAAAACATTAAATTAAACCCACTTAAAACTAAAGCTCTGACGAAGGGTCATCCAGACTCGAAACGTTATTCTCTCTCCACAGATGCTGTCAGAACTGCTGAGATTTTCCAGCATTTTCTCTTTTTGTGCCACTTAAAACTATACCTTATTTCTAATGTTTACCAATTCAAATATTTAAATCCACAACCTAAAATACACAAATCCAATGGGAAAGTTCTGGACAATGGACTGGAGGGTGGATCCGACTTGAGTGGCTTGGTTGGCACAAGGTTTAATAGAACAGTAAAAAAGGCAATTGTCACATGGGCTCTTCAAAGAACTCCACTTTTCTTACACAAATTAGTCCTGCTGCTAAACAGCCATATGCAGGTAAAAGTAGCAGAATGAGAAAATTAAATGGAAACTGCAAAGCACTTTTCCTTTCAACACTGCTGCAATTGTGTAATATGCAAGGCAGGAAGTGTCAGCACTTAGACAACTTTGATTCTTCCCAGTTTATGGAGCAGTAGGGTAGAATGTTAATAAAATACCGTCTGGATAACATGCATTTCAGGTACCGTATTAACACTAGATGCTGAATATGCAACTTCAAAATATTAATCCAGACCTAACCCTTGAAATCAAATGAATGAAAAACAAATCAAAATGCCTACGTTCTTTTTTTTTCAAACTTCACCTATAGTTTATACTCACTTTATCATCATACAGTGCGAGTGCCGCTTCATATTCACCCTGTGCAAAAAGAAGTCTATATTAAGAATGTTATCCAAGAATATCGATATAAGCAGAATATAGGGTTTCAGTATAATAATTGCAGATATTAAGCACTCCAAGGTACGGTAAAGTACTGCCCAGACCAGATGAAGTACAATTCAGCTACAGAATGAATATCTCTCTACTAAGCCTCAAACAAAGATCTAAAACTCAGCTTCAACATTCCTTATTTCTACAGTATAGCATTTTCATCTCTTATACCCCTCTATGTGAGCTGCATGTACTGGATGACCTCATGCTGCGCTTTTATATCCACTCACTGAGAAATGGATTCAGACTGGCCCAAATTAATTTTCTTTTGATGGATTTCACAATGCATTAACGTTTTTTCAATCCCCGCTTTGCCACTGGGAGCTTGACAGAGATCTCAAATTCACAGGCATCTTTCCATTGGGCGGCACGGTAGCACAGTGGTTAGCACTGCTGCTTCACAGCTCCAGGGTCCCGGGTTCGATTCCCGGCTCGGGTCACTGTCTGTGTGGAGTTTGCACATTCTCCTCGTGTTTGCGTGGGTTCCCTCCGGGTGCTCCGGTTTCCTCCCACAGTCCAAAGATGTGCGGGTTAGGTTGATTGGCCAGGTTAAAATTGCCCCTGAGATGCGTAGGTTAGAGGGATTAGTGGGTAAATATGTGGGGGTAGGGCCTGGGTGGGACTGTGGTCGGTGCAGACTCGATGGGCCGAATGGCCTCCTTCTGCACTGTAGGGTTTCTATGATTTCTATGATTTCATTGTAATCAAAAGACAGAAAGTCAACAGCTCTTTTCCCACAGGCTGTATATGAAGCCCTGCCAATGGGCAAAGAGCCTTGATAAATTTGTCTTCAAGTGCAACTGACTTTTTAAGTCATTGTAAATTTGAACCAACAAAACTGGGATCAAGCAGCTGGATCTCCATACCCATTTCTGGTCTTTAAGTTTCTATTAACCCAGAGCAGTTTTTATACCAATAAGGAATATATTGTTCATTTTGCTTTTATTTCAAATTTGCTCCTTTTTAGATGATTTTTAACCAAGTGTTTTGAGTTCAGGACCTGTAAACAGGCCATTTCCACAGAGGGCAGAGTCAGGTGGGCAGTGCTCCAATGATTATGCAGGCTTTTTTGTGATTACTTTGAACACTTCCTGTTGAAGCATTTTCTCCAATTTTCTTTTATAAGTCTGCGATTGTTGTCAGTACTGTGCATATTCAGTTGTTATGTGTTATTCCGTTATGCCATTGCGAGTGACAGACTAGACAGTGACCAGGACTAATGATGGCACTGCTCATATCATCGCAGCTGTGTTTTAGACCCGTAGACTGGAAGACACAATTTTTCCACCTGTAGGGATTCTATGAAAAAAGCTTTCTGGCAGACCAGGTGCAGCAGAGTGACATCATTGAATTTCTGCACACAGCGCATCTGACCTCAAGTTCCTTCCCTATGCAGGTGGGATTTCCATTAGGAATCTGACTAAAATATTTAAATACCCTCAGGACATTGACTGGGTTCAAGGACTGCCACTGAGTTAAGCAGAAGTCCAGCCTCCCCACTCTCTCTCTCTTCCCCGCCCCCCCCCCCCCCCCCCCGACAATCTTATCCTGACTTTCCATTCATTCTGCCATTCAGAAGAATTCACTGCATCACCCAGTCCCCTCTTGTAACATACCTTGTCAAGTTATTTTCAGATTATCAGATCAAATCTTCTCCTATCAGTAGCATTATGAAATATTCATGGTATACACCCCAGCATAAAAGAAGTGTAGGATCCTTCAATCCAGTGGAACAGCTTACAATGTACAGTGCGGCCCCGTTATAACGCGATGGTTGGGGTCCATAAAATGTTATTGCGAAAAAAGCGGGGTCGCGCTAAATCGGGGTTCCTCCCGATTTTGCCAATCATGAGCAGAAAAAAAGGGGTCCAATGATTCATCGCGTTGTATCCGAATTTGCGCTAAATCGGGGCGCGTTAAATCGGGGTTCCACTGTATTGATGTTGGAAAGTCAGGCTGTGGATATTAAGTGTAACATGACAAATAGTAGGTACAAACAAACATGGGAAGGTGCAAGTGTTCAAATCACTTACAAACCTTTTCAATATGGTAGAGTGTCCAATGCCAATAAATATGACAGCTGATCATGTCAGAGTCCTGTGAATAGATGAAAAGCAACTATTAAAACATTTCCATAAATGTATTATTTTTGGCTCTTTTCACCATTCCATGACTGATTGGAGTTGCCTATGACAGTCACCTATTCCCATTGCTCTAGCTCTTTTCAACTAGCAGTTGACTTTTCAGATTTTCTATCATACGACCATACAAAATCAGAGCAGAAGTAGGCCATTCGGCCCCTTGAGTTTGCTTTGCCATTCAATAAGATCACAGAACAATAACAAACAGATCAGCCAACAACAGCTATAGCAAGAATACTTTTTATCAGTTGGATCAAACTCAACTGGATGCTAACAGTTATTCAATTATTTAACATCTTTTAGAAAAAAGCAAATGGGGAACAAAATTCCTTTCCCTACACTTTCTCAGCAAGAAACCAGCAAGTATATAACAGAAACCCCAGTGATGACAGTTTTCCTTCCAATGTTCTTCTTCTTCACTGCCTTTGGGAACGCCGGCATCTCCACATCATTTGGGAAGACTGAACAGAGACAACCAACCTCCCTACAGCAGATCGGGAACGAATGAAATTCATTCCCACGCTGCTCTACACTGCTGTACTAGCTGCTGTCTTAACTGCACTTATCGCTTTTAATGGGGCTCAATCAGGGGCTTCACTTGGCTTTCTTAGGTTTACCTTCCAGTTGTTTTCCATCTGCTTCAAAACCTTTAATCCATTGTCCACATTTGCATTCATTTCATACACATGTGCCAGGGTATGCATAGACCAGGCATCCTTTGGGTTCAGAGCCAAAGCCTGATTGGAAGGAGATAGAGGAGGGTTAAAAAAAAGACAAAAGTTTATACTGTGGATGTTTAAAGACATGGGGCGGGATTCTCCAGCCGTTCATGTCAGCAGGATTCTCCCGTCCTTTTGCAGTGAATAGAGATTTAGTTGAGCGCCAAATTCTTCATCCTCTCTGCAATCTCCTCTGAGGGCGTGAACAGCTGGAAGAATTCAGCCACTGGGTCATAATTTCCGATTGAACAGCAATAGAGTTAGATTTCCACTCTGCTGGAAAGTTCTTACTTTGAAATAAGGCGACCCCATCTCGCAAAACCCTCTGACTCAGGCTGAGCAAGATCAGGGCAGTGCAGCATCCCTCGAACCTAGCGTTGGGGGCTGTAGAGTTGCAAGTAAGTAAGCCGCGCCTCCCTTCTTAAACCAGTAAGTTTAAAGATCCAGTCAGGTTCCAGGGTCCTTGAAAAGGCAGGTAACAATACAAGGCACATGGGTTTGGAGGGGGGGGGGGGGGGGGGCATGGGGGGGGGGGGGGGGGTGGCAGATGTTGGGTTAGTTCGAGGCTTGGGGGAGGTAAGGATGGGGCCCAGCGGTGTGTTCGGATGTGTGTGGGGGGGGGGGGGGGTGGGAAGAGGAGTCTGACCTGGCAGGAAGTGTCCCTGGGGGGGCGGGGGGTGGGGGGTTGGTGTGGGACTGACATTAGGTGGTAACTATTGATGTAACATAGTGGGAACCATCTGAAGTTAGCAATTTAAATCGCATTTTTGGATGACCTCTAGTGCAGGCCAATTGCCCAGGGGAAGTCAGCACTCCCAGGAAATTGCCGTGCGATCCTTATCTGGGAACTTTTGGGGGGTGGCTCCAAGCGCATTTTTCGGGTACCCCTTAAATATGGTGCCCAGGAGCTTGGAAATTACAGTCCTTCCAAGTGTGTATGTGGCAGTTTTATTGGGTCTCCAGTGTCCTCTGACATTTGTGGGAGTGTTCAATGCATGGGATTGGCAAACATCCCAATTGCAAAGAATAAGGAATGGCATATGCACTTTGTCATAGCTCCCTGGGTGCATCTCCATGACTCTCCTTGGTTGTAAGCAACAGTTTAAAAAAAAAATGTTTTTCCATTTGTGCATATCTATAAATGCAATACAATCACTTCCTTTGATTTATACATTTATTTCTATTGTGCTTCATTTATCAGGAAATTCCCGACAGAGGTTTCCCACTCCAGGATAGTGTAGAAAAGCTAGCTACATTATCACTTCCTCAAGAGAAGAGAAAGAGGGTTCCCCTTCCCCACTTTGTGAACTTCAGTTCTCAAACTTGCATTCCTCTTTTTGATTCGTGCACACCATCCAAATCAGTTCACTCCTACTGTCAATCTGTCCAAAAACCTATGTGACTCATGTGGACCCCTTAATGGCAAAATATCTTTCTGATGGTGCAGTGGTCGAAATTGCAGCATTTTACAGTTGTATTTTGAATCAGGCAATACGTTGATCAGTAGGTTTACTGAACAGGCTATTAGAATTTTGCACCAGAGCATGTGCTATAATGTGGTACAGCTGGCTGATTTTGCCACAAACGATGGTTACTGATGTAATGAATATATGGGGTGGGGGGGGGGCATTCTCCCAGCCTGCTGTGCTGCTCTAGCAGTGCAATGGGCGAGGAGACATCAGCAGAGGACATTTAGTGGGCTCCTGACTGGGTGCCACGGCCTCTACATGTCTCCGGCTCCAGGTTTTTTGGAGTCACCAGCTCTGCACTGGAAATCGGCGCGGAGCTGATTTAAATTAAAGGGGCGACACAGTGGTTAGCACTACTGCCTCAGAGCGCCAGGGACCCGGGTTCAATTCCGGCCTTGGGTGCTGTGTGTGTGGAGTATGCACATTTTCCCCGTCTGCGTGGGTTTCCTCCGGGTGTTCCGGTTTCCTCCCACAGTCCTAAGATGTGCGGGTTAGGTGGATTGGCCATGCTAAATTGCCCCTTAGTGTCAGGGGGACTAGCTAGGGTAAATGCATAGGGTTATGGGGTTGGTGCAGACTTGATGAGCTGAATGGCCTCCTTCTGCACTGTTGGATTCTATGATTGTAAAGTCTACGGGCCCGCTAGCATCACCCCCCCCTCCCCCAATCCTGGCCAGGAGTGGTTCACCCCAACGGGGTTTACTGCTGCTCCACACAAACGGGGAACAGGTGGCCCGACCCCGCTGGAGGGAATAGAGGCCATTGAGGCCCCTTCAGGAGATCGGGGGTAAGGGCAGTGCCAGTCTTGCAGTGCCAGTCTGGCCCCCTGGCACTGCCCAAGGGGCATCTTGGCACTGCTGACAGGCATCACGCAGTGCCAAGCAGGTGAGGCCAGAGGGGGGGGGTAGTGCCTGTTGGGGGGTCCCAGTGCCACTCTGCACAGGGATCAGTGGCAGAAGGAGGGAAGGGGGTGATCGGGGCTGGCCCGGAGAGATCTGGGAGGCTGGCAGTGCGGGCCACTGCACATGCGCCGATCTCTGCTCTGACAAATCACCACATGCGCAGTAGCCCGCTCAGTGCTATACTGCCAGCCTCTCCAGTGGGAAAAGGCCCCGCCCCCAGATTTTCAGTGTGAATCTCGCTAGGGCACTCTGCAGTGCTCAGAGTGTGGGAGATTCATTCTGAAAATCCCGCTAAAAAAAAATTGGCGGGAGTTACTCCAATTTTCACGCAAATTCGGCACTTAGAATTGTTTTGGGAGAATCGCCCCCCATGATTCTTCAAAAAGCACCAATCCCTCTTACCTCTAAAGATATATTTAAGTTATTACTTACTTCTTTGGCTACTTTCTCTGCCAGGTCATAAAAGTTAGTCTCCACCAGCCCAAATGAGTACATCCCTTTCAAGTAACTGAAGTAGGGGAGAACACAATACAAATCAAAGTCTTTTAATTCTGGTGTACGGTCTTTTTAATAAACTATTAATAGGCTGTAACATGATGACCAATCAGCTGGCTCCTAATAATGCATGTGCTGAATGGCTGTGCTGATGGAAATATAAATTAGATGAGAGATAAATCAGATTGCCAGTCACTAACACCCGTTTTACACTATTGCACAAAGCTTGAGATTTACCCACCTCCCCATTTGTTTGGAACTACATACACAACAAAAAATTTATATAACACTTTAACAGCAAAACATTCCAAATCACTTCACAGGACTAAGACAAGCTTTGACACTGAGACACATGAGGAAACATTTGGTCAAAGAGGTAAAGGAGTGATTTAAAGTGAGCATGTCTTGTTGAGGTGGAGAGGTTTGGAAAGAGCTTTCTGAGCTTCGAGTTTTGATACCTGAAGGCACACCTGTGAATCATGCCCAACTTGCCACTTTGCAGCTTCTGGCATGCCTCTGCCATCACTAATTGGACAGTGAGTGCACATCCTAGCCACAAATTAGCCTGCTTGTGCCCAAGGTCTGGACCTGGAAATGTTTCTGACATCGAGGTCATGATTTCAGAACAGAAATTGAGCCCATTTTCTTTATTTTCTGTCATAAACTCTGTTCCAGCCATCAACTTAATCCATCTCCCTGGCAACCCCCTGAAACAGGCTGTTTGCAAACTTGGTGACACATTTGACCACTTATCCGTGTAAGACTTTGATAATTCTACTGATTTTTAGAAACTGTATTATCTAAAAAAATTTATTCTGTGACTACAGTTTAAATTAAATGGTTCAGTTTCAATTTCTGTTAGTCAGAAAGGGGAAAGTTGTTTGTGAAGAAACAAAGTTGTTTTATGGCTGAGTCTTGAGCTGAAGTAGCCACATGTGTCTTGGCACAATGTAATTAGGTTTTTAAAAAATCAGTTTGAAGGAATGGCTAAAATAATCTGAATTTAGACTTAGAGTGGCACAGTGGTTAGCACTGCTGCCTCACAGCACCAGGGACCCAGGTTCGATTCTGTTCTTGGATGACCTGTGTGGAGTTTGCACGTTCTCCCCCTGTCAGGGTGGGTTTCCTCCAAATGCTCCGGTTTCCTCCCATGGTCCAAAGCTGTGCAGGTTAGGTGGATTTGCTACGCTAAATGCACAGGGTTACGGGGATAGGGCGGGGGGAAGGGTTGGGCTTGGATAAGATGCTTTTTCGGAGAGTTGGTGCGGACCCGATGGGTCGAGTGCCCTCTTTCTGCACTGTGGGGATTCTGTGGTTCATAAGATGACACTTTGTTTAAACAAACCATGTATTTCTTTAATCGATCTCTCCCAGAGAGGAACCTTTATTTTCTGATATCTGTTGAGCTTGGGTTAAAATATGTTGACAAGAGAATGTGACTTTATTTATGGCTTCTTTGTATCTGGAAGGAAATGTGCATTTATTTGTAATGTAATGTAAACTCTGAGGGAGCCTTAGAAAAGGGGATGAACATCTGTTTTTACTTTTACTTTAGATGATTCCAGTTAGAGGTAGGGTGACACAAGATGATTTGCCTCCTGTAACCAATAGGAGGGGTGATTTTGGACCATCTCCAAAACAAGGAAGGAGGAATGAGAAACTGAGAGATAAAAGTTGGAAAAATAGTGTCTTTGTTCGGCACAGTGATACCATGACTTCTGTTGTATGATTCATCAGGACACAGTTCAACATTATTTCAAAGGCAAAGAGAAAGACATCATTTGTGCTGACAACACCAAGAGCACCTAGGGATCTTGAGAGATGAGAAACTTCTATGTTGTTTTCACTGCTTCTTGTTAAGTAGATGTAAAATCTTGAGTCATTAATACTACTTATTTGTACCTTGTACATCAAGCACATCTGAGGACCCTAGTGTTAGAAATTAAGAATTTGGACCTTAGAGGTTTTTTTAATTAGAAGGGTTCTATACCTCAAAACCTTAATCCTTACATCTGTGCCATCACCAAAACTTCCCATTTCCACCACATAACCTTCCCCAATTCAATCTCTTCCTCAACTTACCTGCTGCTGAAACATTCAACCCTGTCATTTTTACCTGTACACACTAAGAGTTTTAACAATACCAGGTTAAAGTCCAACAGGTTTATTTGGTAGCAAATACCATTAGCTTTCGGAGCGCTGCTCCTTCGTCAGATGGAGTGGAAATGTGCTCTCAAACAGGGCACAGAGACACGAAAATCAAGTTACAGAATACTGATTAGAATGCGAATCCCTACAACCAGCCAGATCTTAAAGATACAGACAATGTGGGTGGAGGGAGCATTAAGCACAGGTTAAAGAGATGTGTATTGTCTCCAGACAGGACAGCCTACACATCTCTTTAACCTGTGCTTAATGCTCCCTCCACCCACATTGTATCTTTAAGAACTGGCTGACTGTAGGGATCCGCATTCTAATCAGTATTCTGTAACTTGATTTTTGTGTCTCTGTGCCCTGTTTGAGAGCACATTTCCACTCCATCTGACGAAGGAGCAGCGCTCCGAAAGCTAATGGTATTTGCTACCAACTAAACCTATTGGACTTTAACCTGGTGTTGTTAAAACTCTTACTGTGTTCACCCCAGTCCAACGCGGGCATCTCCACATCATTTTTACCTGTAGACATGACTAATCTAATATACCCCTAGCTTGCCTCTGACATTCTAACCTCAGTATTCTTGAGATCATCCAAAACTGCTGCTCATGTCTGTGGTTAAATGAACAAGGCCTGAGAAATTAGGCCCAACATAAAACTGGAATTAATATAGCTAAAAACTGCTTCTATGAGGTTACCACAGGTCAAAAGCTAACAGGGATACATACCAGAACTGTCGCACATACCAAACAAGGGTACTTCACTTTAACAATAGGGAAGTTATCATGACCCGAAACCAGAACTGTCCCATATTGAATAGAGGGGCTCAAACTTTACAATAGAGAGTCATTATGGCCCGAAACCCATCAGGATGTGCTCAGCCAGAAGACATAATGATTGTGTATTCCCTAGTTTCAGCCAGACTCCATGATGTTAAAGCGACATGTACAACTACCATGACCTGGCCTAACCTCATTGGGTGTTGTAACCAAACCCCCCCACACACACACCCCGGGCCACCCACCTCCATCACCCCATTGGTCGAAAACCAGGGAACATTCGAAGAAGGGAAGAAAAAAATAAAAACAGCCAAACTCGGGACAAACTCCAGCGAAGGCTCCACTAAACCTACTGTGACCTGGGATGATGCAAGACAGCGTGCCAGGTCCACCTTCCTGCTAAGATCACCCTGAATTCATCTGTCACCGTGACCTCAGTGAATTGAATCCAACAGCCCAATCAATTTCGATACTGGGTAATATCTATTCTCAGGCAATTAGCTTACTTTGGGGAACATGAACAAAGCCTTTACCATTTTAGTAACTGATGGTGACACAAAGTTTCCATCCAGTGACACTGTGCCAATTCTGGAATATGTACACAGAGGATATCCTCCATTGTGTTGTGTAGCATCACCAAGTGACTCAGATTAAGAACAGAACTAATCGTTCAAAACTGGATATCTATGAGGCATTGTGATTTCAGCTAATAGAACATTTCCTGCTTACTGTATTTAAAAAAAAACAATTAAAGGGGTGTGGTTAACTCAGTTAGGTGACCAGCATGTAGTTCAGAATAATATCAACGGCATGAGTTTGATTCCCCTTCTGTCTCAGGTCAACTTGGGACTTGTCTTCTTGCCCTGCCCCTGAGAGTGGAAGACCACAAGAAATCACCACTGACAATAACTGCTAGAAAACAGCTCAGGCAATGAACTAAGGATTCGTCTTTGGATAGAGCACAGATTAATGAATGAAACCAATTAAATAGGAGATCAAAATAACCATCTACTTCATCAGTAAAACCACAGCAAAGCAATTCAGCCATGGAACAACAAAGCTAATCAAAGATACATCTACCTCAGTGGAAGGCTGAAGTACAAGTTACTGAATATCAAATCCATCATCACTCATTATGGAGACATATTTATATCCTTTCTCCCAGCTTAGTCAAGCCAGATAGCTGATTAATTATTAAAAATTTATGGTACAATATTTTCTGATGGTATTTTCTTAAGACTAAGATGGAGTACTTACCCATAGAGGGGAATTTGTGGTGTCCAGTGAGGAATGACCTGTGCAACGGTGTTTCTTATTTGTTGCTGGTAACCCAGATAAAAGTAGGTATCGTAACACATCTTCAATGCCAACATATCGGTTGGCTGATGCAATATGATCTCTTCCCAGATGTTGCATGCTTTTGGAAGAGATCTAAAGGATATAAAAGCATGTTAGTATGAACATAAATGTAACTTTCTTCTCTTGATCAGTTCAAGATGGTAAATTCATTTTGGATCAGGCAACAAACTTTCACCTGAAACTTGACAGACATGCTAATCCTCACATAAATCATTAGGACCCACCTAAAGTGTAACAGACAAAAGGCCCCACAGGAATCTTTCCACTTGCTGCCAGTCCCTCTGTGCCCCTCCTTGTCTCCTTTCATTACAAACCTCTGAATCCGATCCACAAGGAAAATGCTGGATTCCCACCATCGACCAGCAAGCTGCTGGTCAGAATTATTGAAATGGCATCATGACCGTGAAAATGACTCTATGAGAATTGGTCAAGGTCCCTCGTTAAGGGACAGGCAGACAAAGCAAATGACCACCCCAATGTCCCTTTGATTTACACAGAAAGGCATTTAATTCACATTAATTTTCCTAACATAGAGACAGAAACTCACAGGTGCCTCCCAATTGCTGACCTCTGTAGCTGAACAGTAATTAAACACTAATTGAAACTCAAGACTATCTTTTTTAGGCAATAGTCTTTCTGGCCTTAAAGGGACCTATCGCTTAAACACAGCTTTATCCCATCAGCATTTACTATTAAATGTTATCAAATGATAATGATATGATATAACGCAGTGTATCACTTCACTTTCCAAGCATGACATTGCAGGAACATCAGCTGATTCCATTTTAAATTGAATCTTATTTATATATTATTCCTCTCTGTGATTGGACTTTAACAAGATGCAAAAATTTTACTAAATTACCCAAAATAAGACTTAAAACATTGCAAGCTAAACCTTTATATTGATTTTATGGTGATAGGAATGTTTATGGGAAATCATCTGTTGTTGATCATTGCCCATCATAAGCCTGGGTAGTATAAATGATGATGTGGAGATGCCGGCGTTGGACTGGGGTAAACACAGTAAGAAGTTTAACAACACCAGGTTTATTTGGTAGCAAAAGCCACACAAGCTTTCGGAGCTCCAAGCCCCTTCTTCAGGTGAGTGGGAATTCTGTTCACAAACAGGGCATATAAAGACACAAACTCAATTTACATGAATAATGGTTGGAATACGAATACTTACAACGAATCAAGTCTTTAAGAAACAAAACAACGTGAGTGGAGAGAGCATCAGGACAGGTTAAAAAGATGTGTATTGTCTCCAGACAAGACAGCCAGTGAAACTCTGCAGGTCCAGGCAATGTTGTCTACCTGATACGCTGCAGGAAAGGATGACCCGAGGCATGGTACATTGGGGAAACTATGCAGATGCTGCGACAACGGATGAATGAACACCGCTCGACAATCACCAGGCAAGACTGTTCTCTTCCTGTTGGGGAGCACTTCAGCAGTCACGGGCATTCGGCCTCTGATATTCGGGTAAGCGTTCTCCAAGGCGGCCTTCGCGACACACGACGGCGCAGAGTCGCTGAGCAGAAACTGATAGCCAAGTTCCGCACACACGAGGACGGCCTCAACCGGGATATTGGGTTCATGTCACACTATTTGTAACCCCCACAGTTGCCTGGACCTGCAGAGTTTCACTGGCTGTCTTGTCTGGAGACAATACACATCTTTTTAGCCTGTCTTGATGCTCTCTCCGCTTACGTTTTGTTTCTTAAAGACTTGATTAGTTGTAAGTATTCGCATTCCAACCATTATTCATGTAAATTGAGTTTGTGTCTTTATATGCCCTGTTTGTGAACAGAATTCCCACTCACCTGAAGAAGGGGCTTGGAGCTCCGAAAGCTTGTGTGGCTTTTGCTATCAAATAAACCTGTTGGACTTTAACCTGGTGTTGTTAAACTTCTTACTGAGTATAAATGATAGCACTGTACTACCTACATCAAAATCACTTTTCAGACAAAGTCAATTAGACCTTTAATGATCAGACTAATGTGATTTGAGTGCTAATAACTGTTAGTCACTGGCACTAAAGAAAATCTTCACTGTAGCACAACTGAAATCATGCCTTATATAACTCTCTTTACCCTTTTGCAAACAAATCCAATGCTTCCACATGGAGGCGTTCCCGCTCAGTGATCTCTTGTGTCTTTGAAAGTCCAACCATCCTCTTCATTGCAGCATCCAGATCTTTATCCAGCCAAACAGATTTTCCTGTGCCAAGCAGCTCCGCTCCGTTTATGATCACCTGTCCCATCACTAAAAGGGAAAGAGAAAGCAGGGGTTTGATTTTCCACTCGGATCTTCATCTTTGGGGGCCCCAAACTGGAGACATACAGAACTTTATACTTAGCAGCCCATTCCTGACAAGCATTTTCCTTGGGGCAGGAAATATGATGGTTTGTGGCCCAGTGCTCGTGTAATGTGATGTTGGGGTCACCATTTAAATGCCTTTAGCAAATCCAATTTTCCCTGCCATTGGTATTTTGGCGGATGGATTCTGGGAAACTGGGAATCTGGACACTGTGGTTTGAGTTTTACAGTAATTTAAAGTCCAGAGATCTTTGCAGACTTTGAAAGAAGCAGCACTGTTGCTGAACATCTTTTTTGAAACTTTAGCAAGCCTTTGAAACAAAGAAACAGATGGCTGTACTGCTGGTCAAGCAACTTCAAATAATCCATTCTGACAAAGAGTCGTCCAGATTTGAAACATTTGCTGTATTTTCTCTCCACAGATGCTGTCAGACCTGCTGAAATTTTCAAGCATTTTTTGTTTTTGTTTCAAACAATCCATTGTATTGAGCTCTGTAGGGTTTGTTTATTCAGCTGCATATTCATGTATTCATGGATGAAATAATTGTTTACACAGCTGTGTGCTTTGTTTTATTGTAAGAAGTCTCACAACACCAGGTTAAAGTCCAAGAGGTTTATTTGGTAGCAAATACCATAAGCTTTCGGAGCACAGCTCCTTCGTCAGATGGAGTGGATATCTTTGTTTTATTGACAGTTTTATGAGCAGCTGATAGGGTTAAAAGATTTGAATGGCTGTTTGTGTATTTTGACAGATTAATGAAGAAGTGTTTTTTTTTCCCAACGTGAGTTTCATAGCTGTATGTTTGATTGACATTTTATGAGCTTTTAAGTAGGATGTTTCTTTCAACTGGAATTTGAATAGCTGATTTCTTGAGTATTTCAAAGATTCCCCAGTGTAATGATATGACTGTTGAGTTCTATAGAAACTAGTTAGTGGGTATGGAGGGAAACTGGGACCATGGCGAGGGCATAAATTGTCTGCGCCTGGGTAGTACCAGCAGCAGCCACTGGCACTCAGTGGTGTTTCGAATACAAAAGACCTGCCGGCCTCTGAATGATGTGAGTTATACCACGGGGTCCTTCGGGCCTGGCACTAGCCTGCTAATTCAGTGGGCCTTCTAGAAAAGAGATAATGTGAGAGTCTCACCGGCTCTCCAGTGTATAGCTGAGGCCCCTGTCACCACCACAAGCTTCTGCCCCAGTCTCCAGAAAGAAAGTGGTATACTCAGTGAACATTTCACAGCTGGTAAAATTTGGGTATACATTTGTCTCCAAAGTGGTATATTCACTATGCTAGGGTCATGTCTCCAACAAGGTAAACACAGTAAGAGTTTTAACAACACCAGGTTAAAGTCCAACATGTTTATTTGCTAGCAAATGCCATTAACCTTCGGAGCGCTGCTCCTTCATCAGATGGGTTCCACTCCATCTGACGAAGGAGCAGCGCTCCGAAAGTGAATGGTATTTGCTACCAAATAAACCTGTTGGACTTTAACCTGGTGTTGTTGAAACTCTTACTGTGTTTACCCGAGTCCAACGCCGGCATTTCCACATCATGTCCAACAAGATAGCCAGTCTTAGGTACAGTTTCTGCATAAGCACCACCAAAGCAGCGTGTCCTTTGCCAGCCATCTCCAGCTTTATACCTAGCCAGGAATTACAGTACTCCTTGAAAATATAAGAGTGTAAGAAATAGGAACAGGAGTAAACCTTTCAGCTCTTCGAGTATGTTCCGTCATTCAATACAGATATGGCTGAGCTTCACCTGAATTCCACCTTCCTGCACTATTATCACATCTGTCATTTCCCCTCATATCAAAAAATCTAGTAAACAATATATCCAATGGCTGAGCATTAAGAAACCTCTAAGGTAGTGAATCCCAAAGATCCACAATCCTTTGAATGAAGAAATTTCTCCTCATCTCACTGCTAAATAGCCAACCCTTTAATCTGAGACTTTGATCCCCCCCCCGCCCCATTCTACACTTTCCTGCTGGGGAACATCCTTCAACATCCACTCTAACAAATCCGTTAAAATGTTAGAGGTTCCAATGAGATCCTTCTAAATTACAGGAAATATAGTCCTAGTCTATTCAATCTCTCCTCCAAGACAATTCTCTCATTCCAGGAATTGGCTTAGTAAACCTAAGAATAGCTACAGCCTTTAAGAATTTCAGAGGTACATTCTGGGGGCGATTCTCCCATCCCGCTGCGCTGTTTTTGTTGCGCAGTGGGCCGGGAGACTCTAGCAGAGGCCGTTTCGCAGGCTTCCCGTTGGGTGCCACAACCTTCGTGCGTCTCAAGCAGCTGTATTTCTGGCGCCGTCAGCTCCGTGCCGGAAATCGGCGCGAAGCCTCATACTTTATACAGACCCAAATTTCAATACAATTTAAATCCCATTAGCGGGCCTGGGACTGATGTCTCTGGGCTATTATCCAGGCACAGACAATTTATGCCCTCTCCATGGTCCCAGTTTCCCTCCATCCCCACTCACCAGTGTACAGATCTCAACATTCATATCATAACACTGGGAAATCTTTGAAATGCTCAGGAAATCAGATTCAAGTTCCAGTTGAAAGAAACATCCTACTTAAAAGCTCAAAATGTCAATCAAACATACAGCTATGAAACTCCCATTGGGAAAACAACACTTCCTCATCTCAAGTACTCATTAATCTGTCAAAATACACAAACATCCATTCAAATCTTTTAATCCTATCAGCTGCTCAAAGAACTGCCAATAAAACAAAGGATTTCACTCCAGCGGGGTTTAGTATAACTCCCACATATCATAGATGTCATAGAATCCCTTCAGCGCAGAAGGAGGCCATTCGGCCCATTGAGTCTGCACCGACAACAATCCCGCCCAAGTCTTATCCCCGTAACCCCACACATCCACCTCGCTAATCCCTCTAAGCTATGCATCCTGGGACACTACGGGCAATTTAGCATGGTCAATGCACCTAACCCACACATCTTTGAACTGTGAGAGGAACTGGAGCACCCGGGGGAAACCCACGCAGACACGGGGAGAACATGCAGACTCCACACAGACAGTGACCCAAGCCGGGAATCGAACCTGGGTCCCTGGCACTGTGAGGCAGCAGTGTTAACCACTGTGCCACCGTGCCACCCCACTGTGCCACTGTGCCACCACACTTGCGGGGAGCTGGCGGCCCAACCCCGCTGGAGTGAATGGGGGGGCAATCGAGGCCTCCATAGGGTCAGTCACTGGGTGGGTGCCCTCGGGCATTGCCACCTTGCCAGCCTGGTCCCCTGGCACTGCCCAAGAGGCAAAGTGCCAATACCTAAGGGCATCTTGACTTTGCCAACCAGGCATAGGGCAGTACGGAGTGGGAATGGAGGGATACAAAAGAATGGTCTAGTTTGGACCAGGGAGCGGCGCGGGCTTGGAGGGCCGAAGGGCCTGTTCCTGTGCTGTATTGTTCTTTGTTCTTAGTACCAAAGGGATGGGGCCTAATGGGGGCCTGGGGTCCTGTTGCCATTCTTCACTTTTGGTGGGGTAGAAAATCGAGGCTGGCCCGGGTATGTTCAGGGGGCCAGCGATTGAGCTGGCCAGCAATCGGGAGGCCGGCAGTCAGGGGCCACTGCGCATGTGCCAACCTCGGCGCTGACAGATTGGTGCATGTGCAGTGGCCCACTCAGCATGATGCTGCCGGCCCCTCCAGCGGGAATAGGCCCCGCCCACTGGTTTCAGGAATCACGCTAGTGCACTCTGCAGTGCACAGACTGTGGGAGATTCGTTTTGAAACTCCTGCTGAAAAAAAACAGCATATTTTCTTTGTTTTTATGCAAATTCTCCAATCTTTAGACTTTTGAGCTAATTACAACTTCCAGATTTATTCATTTCAGTCTTTATGATGTTCAAATACTGTATAATTTTATCTATTGAAATGTCTTGTAATTTCTTAATTAAAGCTTTCTACTTCAATCTCTCTCATAAAGTTTGATGTCAGTGGGAAAAGTAAATAAGTTTTTTACTTACCAAAGTCAGGATCTGCAGTTTGCAACTGAGTGGTACAACTCTCAAATCCTCCAAGACTTGGGTCATTCGTCCAGGACACCCACTGTGGGATAAGTAGTAAAACACTTGTTCACACATACCAACAGGGACAGCAGTATTTCAGTGACATAGCAATTTTATTCAGGATTAAAATAAACTAGCAATAGTGAAATTATTGGGATTCCTTTAGGATCAATGCTTTGTTGGAGTTTTTATTAGTTGGGACTTTATGGCTGTATGTGAACAGGCTTTTCTTCAAGAGGTCATACACTCGTTGATGCGTAGTGATTTTACTTAACGAATATCTCTACTCCAAAATAGGGGACAATGGAACTGGATTTCCCGAGACTGTTTCTTTGGAACTGGCGACAAGTGTCAAGACGTATCAGACTGAAATCTATTAGTGAACACAGCCTCCAGGCCACAAAGGAAGTTCCCTGTTGGTCCAGTAAACCTGGTATCATTCTATTCACACACTATCTAGTAAAAAATACATTTCTTAAATTGGCAAGGAATAAAATCTAAGACTGTTTGCTGTTTTTAATTCTGTTTCTCTGATTGTTTTGCTTTAATCAACCCATTCCTGAGCCTGAGGAGATACAAGTACCATTTTATACATTGGCTTAGATTTCAGACCAGATTCATAGAGTAAAGCTCAACACTGCTTGTAACTTCCCAAATTCAAAATCTTTGTTTTCATGCTGCAAATCCTGCTCTGATCTCCTATATTACATCTGAAACCACTGCCCGTCCAAGGCATTTTGTTTTCTGATTCTTGGTTCCTGTAAATCCTTAGCACAACCCTTGGCCATCTTGGCCCTCCGTAGCATAAATCACTTGTGTTAGAAAACAAACCATCACTGAACATTCTGAGCAAAGGATAGCTTCCACAAGGATTGCTCCTGATTAGAAATTCAAACTGTTGTTTTTACTGAACTGGATATGAGGATGAATTTCCACCGGAGTTCTCACTATATCTGCAGCAACTTCAGTAGAAGAGACATGGAATCCTGGAAAAATAATGTGAAGACTGGGATTCCAATTTTGGCAACTCTTCCATCCCTCAGCATGAGGAGTGCCTGCTGATCACTCAGAGCCTGGAGGAGATCTCAGAGAGATGATGTTGAACCGTAAGACCATGTGTGGTCTGAGCCTCTCAAATTGGCCTGCCTCTGGGGCAGCTGTAAGATGTGGTGAGGATTGAAAGCTGACACTACTGAAAATCAGCAGTTATAAAACAGAAAATGCTGGATAAACTCAGCAGGTCTGACAGATGGGCTTATTTTCTGTTTATTATTTCAGATTTCCAGCACCCACAGCTTTTTGTTTCTACTTGTGTGGAAATCTGAGTGATTGGTTGTCTCCCCACAGAGGCAGAAAGAATGTCTTTTTTTCTGAACACTTTTGGGCAGAAGTGGAATGGGACGGGTGTTCTTGGACGTTATTTCCTCATTGGCAAGGATGCTGAATGAGACTTTACCGGCACAATAGTTACAAGAACACAATAGTTACAGTCACCTGCTGCTGCCCCACTGTATCGATGTCAGCTGGAATGCTGCCTTATTCCCACACTAACTACAACCAACATGGATCACCACACATAGATTTCTCCTGCAGCTGCCACCAATCCAATAATAGTGTTCCTTTAAATGGGTACCCATGACTCACTTCTGGTTCACAGCTTAATCCTTCCCATGCCAGACACACAACTGTTCACGGAACTTCTCTTCGCAATGTTCTTTGAAAATCTTCTCTAATTGGCTATCTGATGCTTGATTGCCATTTTGAGATGGTGGGAGCAGGAGCAAGCGGACACTCACTTCCTGTTCTGCCTCCCTCACCCTGCTAAAAAGCATAAAATCCAGTCCCAATCCATTAAACCTACTCAACAGTAATGTCTTGGTTGTTGTAGTATAATGCGGAGAATCAGAGACTGGGGTGGGAGGGGTTGGGGGGGAGTTGGAGATGTAGTGTAAGGAGTTATCTCTAATTGTGTAATATGTCAATGAAACACAGGCCTGCATTTCGCCCATTGGAGGTGCATACTTACAAAACACACTTCCTGCCGCAGTTGGCCCCAGAACAAGATTTCCCGCTGGCTGGCCAATTAATGGAATGGACAGTCAACGTGAGATACATGCTGGGAAAGACTCAAACTATACTGGCCACAATATATATCATCAAGGAATGATGCAATGTCTCGTGATCTTGCTCTCTCCTGTACAATCTCATGACAAGGTGAAGTCACTGTAAGATGTTTCTTAATAAAATTAATGTTTTTTTTCCTCAGCAAACTCTGTAAATATTTTGTGTTAGCACAATGAAACCAAGAATATTACATGGTGGCAGCAAGTGAAAGAACAAGTATCAAGAGATTACTGCCGTTGCTGGAAAGCTTTGAGCACATCTCGGGTCTCAATTAAGCAGACTGAGGATGATGAGGTTTGATGCAAAGGCAGAGTATGCTCTGAGAAACAGCAGACCACAGAAGATGCTTTGATTCATATCCCAGTGGCAAGGCCTGAACAAGACGATGTAGTCCTTGTTGAAGAGGTTGAAAGCTTTGCATCAACAACAACCACAACTCTACCAGCAACAACTCTGCAACTAAATTAAATCAGAGATGCACAGAAATCTGATGAAGAATGTGTTCAGGTCAGAAAGTACTACATCACAGAATAGCCAGCACAAATTTTACAGAATCCCATTCTCAGCCAGTACTATGAACAGAGAGCACATCTCAGTATAGTGGATGATTTACTCATCTATGACAAGACAGTGATCATTCCAAGAATTCTGAGATTTGCTACACTACAACTATTGCACTAAGGATATTTGGGAATCACGAAATGTCAAGCCAGAGCAAGGTATTCACTTTGGTGGCCAGGTCTCTCAAAGTGGCTGGAAGTGATGTAATAAAACTGTATTAGTTCTGCTATTCATTGTCAGGAGATAAGAGAACCATTGATGTCATTTTTCTTTCCATCAAGATCATGGGAATATTTTATGATGGACCTCTTTGAACTCAGAGCTAAAATGTCCTTGATTGTAGTGGATTAATAATACTCCAGATGGGTAGAACTCAGCGGCTGCAGGCTCACACTTCTGAAGCAGTGGTCAGATCGCAGAAGGAGAATTTTGCAACACACAAAATCCCAGACCTTGTAATCGAGGACCCTGGACCACAATGGGGGTGTGGTGAGGTGTAGTACAAGGGGTTAATTCTTACTGTGTGATATGCTATTGAAACACAGTACGCATTATCACACAAAATGATGCAATGTCTCGCATTCTTGCTCTCTCTTGTACAACTTTATGGTAAGATGACACCATTATAAGATGTTTCTCAGTAAAGTTAATGTTTTCTTTACATCAGAAGACTCTAAATATTGTGTATTAGCACAATGAAATCAAGAATACTGGATGAGCATCCAGAGGTTGTGACTCCAAAATCACGTCATGTCAGGAAATTGGATGTAATAAAATCTGACCTGACTAGCACCAAAAAATTATTATGAAAGCTACCAGATTGTCTTAAAAATCATTTGTTAAATGGTTGCTCCAATACTGGATCAATCTGCCTGCCCTTGCTTGCACCTTCAATTGCTTGTTGCCTGGCCCACAACCCCCCCGCTCACCTCATTGTTGTTGCACCAATGAAGGCCTGTTGCATGCTGCACCTGCCCCAGTGGCATTGTGATAACCGAGGAATAACCATTTTTTCTGTGCTGATTCTCACTATCCCTGTCGAGTTGTCTTGTTTTTAATTCAGTTTCCTCTGAGCTACCCCATTTTTATTTCATTTTCTCCATCAAAACTCCAATTCTTAATTTTCAACAGAGAAATACCTATATTTGTTCATGTTGCTTGTAGCTAAGATCTTTCTTTAATTAAAGTTGCTGCGTGTAAGGGCCCTTTCAGTTTATTAATGCACATCTTTATTTATTTAATCTTGTCAACATTCTTCTGAATTTATTTAATTGATCTATCTCCACAACTTTCCTTAAAATTAATTATTTTCTCCCTTTTATGGCTAGGTTTGCTATTAATTAATGAATCACCTATCTTCAGTTTTTTTAATTTTTCCAATTTCTTTCCCCTTCCCCTCAATCTCTTCTCCTTTTCCCTCTTTTTCCCTTCTCTTCTTCCCTATGCACATTCCTCTATCTTCTCCCCCAGCGCTTTTGGCTGTCCTCCTTGCCCCTTACCCACACCTTATTCTCTCTCATAACCATAATCCAATGTAATCTTCTTCCCTTTTTCCATTGCCTTCTGGTCTTCCCATCTCCCACTTGCCACACAATCCATCCCCCTTCCCCCCATCTCTTCTCCCCTCCACCACAAAGACTCCCCAAGGTATTTGTGTCACTGGTTCAAACAGCACAACTGCTTCCTTTAGCCTCCAACCCAGTCCAAAACCTCTGGTTACCTTCAATGCTCTTTCCACAGACTTCATATGTTTCCCCTCCAGCCTCTCGCTACACTTTTATCTTCCCTCCTCAATCCTATTCTACTGTTTCCTTTCCCTAATCTGCCCATCCTAGTGGGCACTTCTCCTTCTGCTCCACCCTACATTACCGAATCAGTATTCATACTCCAGTTTTCTCTATCACCCTGACATTTTCCTGATTGGAGTCTTTAAATTGAGGATGTGAATTTTTGCCATACAACAAGGATTGAATGCACTGAGCAAAAATCACAAATATTGAAACAAGAGATGAGCAGAACTGGATGGGATGAGATGGAGTCAAGTGGGAAGAAGCTCGTGTGAAGGATAATCGTCAATTTTAATGCTGTACACTTTTGTCTCGAGGTTTGATGCATTGTGATGGTTAGGAGTGGGGAAGATATTTAGTCAATGGATTTAACACATTTCATTTGTACCAAAGCCTCACCTGGGTCAGTAAAGCATCATACATTTTGCAGGCCTCATTGCTGGTTGTGGAAAGGGGAAGACCAACGTCCTGCCAGGCCTGGGAACAAAACAGAGTACAACCTTATTGAACTAAAAATCTACCAATGCAGAACTGAATATTGGAAATTGTTTGTGCGCAAAACCACAGACACCTGGAACAAAAACAGAAAATGCTGGAAACACTCAACAGATCAGGCTGAATTTGTGGAGAAGAACAGAATTAACGGGTGGAATTTTCCTGTCCCGGCCACCACGGGAATCGTAGTGGGTGGGATACGGACCATGCAAAGGTCCATTGACCTTGGGCGGGATTTTCCGGCATTGGGGCGAGTGTGGCCTGAAAATCCCACCCGACATTTCAGGTTAATGACCCTTCATCAGAACTGAGAAAAGATTTACACAATAGATTTGAGCAAGTGAAAGGGGGTTGGAAGAACAAAAGAGAAGGGGCGGGATTTTCCAAAAAAATGACAAAGTGTCATTCTTGGCGAGAAAATTGGTGCAATTATCAGACACTTAAAAGACTCCCCTTGGGTCATCTGAGCACTTCCATGAATTTAAACTGTTCCACAGCCCTTGGTCCCATTCAAGCCAGGAGGATGGCAGCAAAGAAACCAGCTCCTAGATGTATGGAGGGGGCCCTCAGCCATTTTCTGGATGCCGTGGAGGAGCGGTGGGCAACCATATACTCTCGGGCTGGCAGGATGTCCTCCAGCAAGGTGACAAATCCCACCTAGGATACAGTGATAGCACTGGTCAGTGCCAGCAGCCTGGCCAAGAGGATGGGTGCGCAGTGCAGAAAAAAGATGAATGACCTACTCTCATCAGCCAGAGTAAGTGCTCCCTGTCTCCCCTCTGCATTCCACCCTTCCATTACCACCACTTCCCCCTCCTCCCTGGAATGTCAACCTGCTTTCACATGCCACTATCGTGCAGGGCCCCAGCACCTGACCTCCCCCCAGAATTCTCAAAGCCTCCCAGCACTCCTTATCACACACCTCCCCGTTTAAGCCCAGTGCCCAGACAAGCCAGCTGTCATCGACCTCTGACACGCCAAGCAACCAGCTCACATTATCCCCATTTGTGTTCCTGCAGGAGAAGCTTGTCCACAACAACCGCGAGTGAGAGAAGATGAGCAGCAGGATGCCTGAACTGAGGATCCTGGCTCTGTACAAGGAGACAGACATGAAGCTTGCAAGGCAGGGGCAGGAGTGAGTCGCAGAGTGAGATGGGCCTGTGAGAGGAAAGTGAGGAGCCACTGCACCCTCATCTAGATGACTATTCTCAAGTGAGTTCTGCGTACTCCAGACCCTTGACCAGGCCATGTACTAAATCCATGTCCCTTGCCTTGCAGAAGCACCAACCAAAGTGCCTGGCCTGTCTACAGCAGTGGCCCACCGCCCACCCTCAACATCAGCTCGGAGGAGTTCTCAGAGGAGGACATGAGCAAGGCATCACAGCTATCACCCACACCATCCACCATCGCAGAGACACATACCTCAAGCAGGCAGGCTTCTGGGACACTATCTGGTGAGCACCACACAGCCTCTGATGCATGTCAGGTGAAGGCAGGAACATCTCAGTCGGCAGTAGTCTGCTGGATTCCAGGACTCAGCTGTGCCCCAGCAAGGTGCTGTGCCTCTGGACATATTCATCCCTCAGCTATTGGAGATGCAACGGCAGAGGCATGAATATCAAGATGGATTGTCAGCAACACTCCTGTGACTGCAAGGCCAAATGGAGGAGTCTCAAAGCCTTCTGTTGCAGGAGATGTTGCTGGCATTGCTTGGCATGCAGGCCAACATTGCAAGGGTGGCATCTACAATGGAAAGCCTGGGGCAAGACATCAGATCCATGATGGGAGAACAGTCCAAGATGGATGAATTTATTATAGAGAACAAGGAAACAGCAGAACAATTTAACAACTACTTTTGTTCTGTCTTCATGGAAGAAGTCACAAATACTTCCCAGAAATGTTAAGGAACCAAGGGTCTAGTAAGAAGGAGGAATTGAAGGAAAATAGTAGTACTCAAGAAAAATGCTGGAGAAATTAATGGGACTGAAGGCTGATAAATCCTCAGAGCATGATAATCTACACCCAGGGCACTGAAGGAGGTGGCCATGAAAATAGTGAATGATTTGGTTTCAAAATTCTGTAGATTCTGGAACAGTCCCAGCAAATTGGAGGATGATAAATGTAACTCTACTATTTAAAGAGGGAGAGAGGGAAAGATAAAACTGGGAATTACAGACCAGTTGGCCTAACATCAGTAGTGGGGAAAATGCTAGAGTCTATTATAAGGGATGTGATAATAGGACATTTAGAAAATATTGAGGGGATTAGACAAAGTCAACATGGATTTATGAAAGAGAAATCATTTTTGACAAGGCTACTGGAGTTTTTTGAGGACGTAACTAATGGAATAAATAAGGGAAAACCAATGGATGTGGGTGTGTTTGGATATTTGGAAAGATTTTGATAAAGTCCCATATAAGAGGTTAGTGTGCAAAATTGAAGTGCATAGGATTGTGGATTGAGAATTGGATAGCAGACAGGAAACAGAGAGTAGGAATACATGTTTTTTTTTTCCAGAGTGACAGGCAGTGAGAGGTGGGGTATTGCATAGGTTAGTGTTTGGGCCCCAGCTATTCACAATGTACATCAATGATTTGGATGAGGAAACCAAAAGTAATATTTTCAAGTTTGCTGACAACATGAAACCTGGAAAGGTAAGTGATGGGGAGGATGTTACAATGTTTCAAGGCGATTTCGACAAGTTGAGTGAGTTGGCAAACACCTGGCAGATGCAATGTAACATGGATAAGGATGAAATTATCCACTTCTGTAGGAAAATCAGAATGGCGCGGTGTTATTTAAATGGTGGTAGATTGGGAAATATTGATGTTTTTTAAAGTTTATTTATTAGTGTCACAAGTAGGCTTACATTAACACTGCAATGAAGTTATTGTGAAAATCCCCCAGTCGCCACATTCCAGCACCTGTTCAGGTACGCTGAGTGAGAACTTAGTATGGCCAATGCACCTAACCAGCACGTCTTTCAGACTGTGGGAGGAAACCGGAGCACCCGGAGGAAACACATGCAGACACAGGGAGAACGTGCAGACTTCGCAGAGACAGTGACCCAAACCAGGAATCGAACCCGGTCCTTGGCACTGTGAGACAGTAGTGCTGACCACTGTGACTGGATGGGCTTCAGGACAAATTTATAAACTGAATGAACTAATTCAGTTGCAGGAGTAACCAGTCAAGAATGAGGAAAAAACAAGGCTAATGAGATATATCAAGCTGTTTAAAACACAGCTGTGATGATTTGAGCAACGGCATCTTTGTTCCTGGCATTGCCTCCTCTGTCACAATGATGTAATGGAGAAACTGCACATACACAGCATTAGCAGTAAACAGAGCCTTTTATAAAAACATATATACCCACAGCTAACTGGGTCCTGACACATGATGGATCACACCGAAGAGTAGTGATTCTCGGCTTATTGCACTTTAATACAATGTATTGCTGCAAAATAATCAGTGCTATATATAACTCATTTTTAAAAATTCTCCTATTGTAATTTGACAGAAACTGGATTGAAGGTCATGATTCCTCATTCTAGTAGTTTCACCCAGAGTATGGGAACATTTTCACCCTGAGAAACAGAGGACACATGTAAACTAATTAATCATCTGATTAACCATTCCACTCTATTTCCCTGGAGGAAAGTTTCTGTTTTCGAAAAGAGCAAGGCCAAACAAATTTGTTACACAGGCAGAGGCAAGGGAAATCATTCCAGAGAACAGCACAGGATTTGAGCTATATATTCATCGAGGAAGGATTTCATGTTAACTGGAAAAATATTTGATTTGAACAGCTTATGGGAGCAAAGTTGCTAACCCAAGTCGCAAATTTGGTTCCATTTTGGGTATTCCAACAAGCCAAAATAATTTCCTTCAAAATGTGTTTCTCCACAACTGATCTGTTTAACTGTGTTAAAGACTTTTCACTCATCCTTTGCCACCATTCTTCTCAAAAGATATTCAGAGTACCCAAGTTCAAGGCTCACAAGACAGCAAAGGAAAAACAGAAGGAGAATCTCCCAAATATTAGTTAAGCTTTCACATAGTGAGAAATTAGCTGCTTCCTCCTCTACTAACCCCATAGCCGTTGCTACCATCTCACACTGCTTTTCTTACAATGAATCTTGTGAACAATGAGACCCTTCAGAATGCCAGAACTAAAACCATTCTCTTGCCAGACTAGGGGTCAGCAACCTGCAGCTCAATGCTGCACATTAAGGACTCATGTGCAGCTCCTGACCATTGTCGTAGTGTGTTGGATAACATGGACATTAATGAAGTCTTCCGTAGTTCAACAGTGTATTTATTAACTACAGAACTATGTACATATATATAGTAAAGCTTCAAGCTAGGGGGTGTCTCAATCTCCATGCTTGCTTGTACATAGAGGCAGACTTACAACGGAACACATCATGACTCTGTGATATATGTGTTATATATATAGTATGTTGGGGTTTGGGTGCGGACTGCCCTTTACATGACCCCTAGGCTATTATGCGGACTGCCCCTTCAGGTGACCCCTGGGCTATTAGCTCCACTCAGTGTGGGACCATGTTGGACAGTCGTAGATCTGACTGTGAATGAGTGCACGCCTTCAATAAACAGCTCCCAGTATTGAAGTATTCATGCCTACCCCGTGATTCTTTATGCCCTTTAGTCCACAGGGACATAAATAATAACTGGCGACAAGGTGGTGTCACAGCCTACACATTCCACTGGCGTTCCGTTCTGGCGAAGGGAGGGGGAGAAGAAGAACGGCGCTGGAAAAAGAACCACAGCGCGGCGACCCATGAAGAATGGGTAGAAGTGTTCTGACCGCATTACTTCAGTCTGAACAATCCGTTCAGGGGGAGGTAGGAATTGACTGGGACCGGCTGAAAACATTGCGGGAAGCGGGCACTGAGGGGACTCGATTGCAGGCAGCTATCAGTGATGGCAAAAGGAAGTTTTAGGCTTACACTCGTGTGGAAGTGGATGCCAAGGGGACTCGGGAAGCAGATGCATGGGAGTCAGGCTGCGGATGGCTACTGCCGATGGCAGAAGGAAGTTATTGAACCTAGACTCCTGTGGAAGCGGCTGCCAAGGGGACTCGGGAAGCCAACGCCAAGGGGATTCAGGCTGCGGGCAGCTGCCAGCGACGGTGGGAGGAAAACTTCCTGCTGGCAGAAAAACAAATTGGTGGCCAGGTTCAGTGCCATACGACCCTTCGATGAAGAGGCAGAGAACTGGATATCTTATACAGAGCACTTCAGCACTTAACTGGTAGCAAATAACATGGCTGAGAACCTGGTATTACCAGTCTTCTTGAGCACCATAGAGACTAAGACCCAGGAGTTGTGCGATGTATTAAAGGCTCATTTCACTTCAATGCCACTAACAATTCTACAAATGAGACCAACTTGAAGGAGAGTCGATTGCACAATTCGTGGCAACTCCGAAAAGACTGGCTGAGTGCTGAGAGTTCAGAAACATACTCCAGGATACTCAATGGGACTGGCTGATTTGTGGCCTCTGGCATAAAGCCATTCAGCGGAAGCTGAAAAAAACTGACAGTCTGCATCAGAGATCGCAACTTCCATGGAATTAGCCGCCAGAGAAGCAGCACAGCTGGGTGTCAGTGCCCGGATACAGAAGGTAGCAAAAGCCCTGCAGGTTTCGGCACTGCAAGTAGAATGCTGCCGATGTGGCAGGACAAGCCACAAGGTATCGAATTGCTGGATATGAAAGGCCCAGTGTTGCAAGTGCAACTGAGTGGGTCACATTGCCCGGAATTGCCGGGCGCAACTAAGTCCAGAGAAAAGGAAAAGAGGTCCATGTTGCCAGCCATCGAGAGGATAGGGAGTCAGCCAGGTTTTAAATGACCAGCCCTTTATCTTGTAGCTATGTCCCTTTGTTCAAGACTCTCCCACTCGTGAAAACATCTCACCATCTATCCTGTCTAGCCTCCTCATGATCTTATATGTTTGAATAAGGTCACCCCTCACTCTTTTAAACCCCAAGGAATACAGGCCCAGACTATTTAGTCTCTCTTGATAGGACAACTGTCTTATCCCAGGAATTAGCCTGGTGAATCTCTTTGGACTGTCTCCAATAGTACTATATCCATTTTTAGGTAAGGGGACCAAAACTGTACACAGTATTCCAGGTGAGGCCTCACCAACCACCCTGTACAATTGCAACAAAACCTCCCTATTTTTAAAATCCAACCTCTTTGCAAAAAATTTTGATTTGATTTATTATTGTCACATGTATTACCATACAGTGAAAAGCATTGTTTTTTGCATGCTATACAGACAAAGCATACTGTTCATAGAGAAGGAAAGGAGAGAGTGCAGAATGTAGTGTTACAGTCATAGCTAGGGTGTAGAGAAAGATCAACTTTGTGCGAGGTAGGTCCATTCAAAAGTCTGATGGAAGCAGGGAAGAAGCTGTTCTTGAGTTGGTTGGTATGTGACCTCAAACTTTTTTTATCTTTTTCCCGACGGAAGAAGGTGGAAGAGAGTATATCTGGGGTGCGTGGGGTCCTTAATTATACTGGCTGCTTTTCCGAGGCAGCGGGAAGTGTAGACAGAGTCAACGGATGGAAGGCTGGTTTGCGTGATGGACTGGGCTTCATTCATGACCCTTTGTAGTTTATTGCAGTCTTTGGCAGAGCAGGAGCCATACCAAGCTGTGATACAGCCAGAAAGAATGCTTTCTATGGTGCGTCTGTAAAAGTTAGTGAGAGTCGTAGCTGACATGCCAAATTTCCTTAGTCTTCTGAGAAAGTAGAGGCGTTAGTGGGCTTTCTTAACTATAGTGTCGGCAGGGAAGGACAAGGACAGGTTGTTGGTGATCTGGACACCTAAAAACTTGGAAGCACTCGACCATTTGTACTTCGTCCCCATTGATGTAGACGGGCATGTTCTCCACTATGCTTCCTGAAGTCGATGAGTATCTCCTTCATTTTGTTGACATTGAGGGAGAGATTATTATCGTCACACCAGTTCGCCAGATTCTCTATCCCATTCCTGTATTCCGTCTCGTCATTGTTTGAGCTCCAACCCACCACAGTGGTGCCATCAGCAAATTTGAAAATGGAGTTGCAGCAGAATTTGGCCACACAGTCATAGGTGTATAAGGAGTATAGTAGAGGGCCGAGGACACAACCTTGAGGGGTCCCAGTGTTAAGGATAATCGTGGAGAGCGTGTCGTCGCCTATCCTTACTGATTGCGGTCTGTGGGTTAGGAAGTTCAGGATCCAGTTGCAGAGGGAGAAGCTGAGGAGTTTGGAGATGAGTTTTGTTGGAATAATGGTGTTGAAGGCTGAGCTGCAGTCAATAAAGAGGAGTCTAACATAGGTGTCCTTTTATCTAGGTGTTCCAGGGTTGAGTGCAGGGCCAGGGAGATTGCGTTTGCTGTGGACCTGTTGCAGCAATAGGCCAACTGTAGTGGATCCAGGCAATCCAGGAGGCTGGAATTGATTCGTGCCATGACTAACCTTTCGAAGCACTTCATAATGATGGATGTTAGAGCCACTGGCCGATAATCATTAAGGCACACTGCTTGGCTTTTCTTTGGTACTGGGATGATGGTCGTCTTCTTGAAGCAGATAGGGACCTCAGATTGTTGTAAAGAAAGGTTGAAGATGTCTGTGAATACTCCTGCCAGCTGGTCCACGCAGGACCTGAGGGCTCGACCGGGTACCCCATCCGGGCCAGTCACTTTCCGTGGGTTGACCTTTGAGAAGGATGCTGATACAGGTTCATCCAAAGCTTCTGGGGTGAAGGGCATGCTCTCGCTGACCCCTTGCTCAAAACGGGCATAGAATGCATTGAGCTCATCAGGGAGGGGTGCGTTGGTGCTGGCGATTTTAAAAGCCTTCATTTTGAAGCTTGTTATGTCTTGCAGACCTTGCCATAGTCGGCAGGAGTCCATGTGACTAGCCTGGGACTCTAGCTTTGTCCTGTACTGTCTTTTGGCATCTTTGATAGATCTTCTCAGACCATACTCTTGTATAGGTCAGGGTCGCCTGACTTGAACACCTCAGACCTAGACTTCAGCAAGCAGTGGATATCACTGTTCAACCATGGTTTCTGGTTGGGAAACACACGGATTTGCTTCTTTGACACACAGTCTTCTACACTCTTACTAATGAAGTCAGTTACTGTAAAGGCCAAAATGCTGCTTGCCTTCTTAACTACTTGTTGCATCTGCCTGCTAGCTTTTTGTGATTCATGCACTAGAACACCTAGATCCTTCTGTACTTCACTCACCTGCAGTCTACAATCATTGTGTGATTCACCATGAAACACTTGTCTGCATCCAAATGCTTATTCCCAAGTTTACAGAATTGTATAAAAATCCAAAAATCTGTCTGTTGAGTATATTGCAGTTCTGAACATATTACATAGAACAGTACAGCACAGAACAGGCCCTTCGGCCCACGATGTTGTGCCGAGCTTTATCTGAAACCAAGATCAAGCTATCCCACTCCCTATCATCCTGGTGTGCTCCATGTGCCTATCCAATAACCGCTTAAATGTCCCTAAAGTGTCTGACTCCACTATCACTGCAGGCACTCCATTCCACACCCCAACCACTCTCTGCGTAAAGAACCTACCTCTGATATCCTTCCTATACCTCCCACCACGAACCCTATAGTTATGCCCCCTTGTAATAGCTCCATCCACCCGAGGAAATAGTCTTTGAACATTCACTCTATCTATCCCCTTCATCATTTTATTAACCTCTATTAAGTCTCCCCTCAGCCTCCTCCGCTCCAGAGAGAACAGCCCTAGCTCCCTCAACCTTTCCTCATAAGACCTACCCTCCAAACCAGGCAGCATCCTGGTAAATCTCCTCTGCACTCTTTCCAGCGCTTCCACATCCTTCTTATAGTGAGGCGACCAGAACTGCACACAATATTCCAAATGTGGTCTCACCAAGGTCCTGTACAGTTGCAGCATAACCCCACGGCTCTTAAACTCCAACCCCCTGTTAATAAAAGCTAACACACTATAGGCCTTCTTCACAGCTCTATCCACTTGAGTGGCAACCTTTAGAGATCTGTGGATATGGACCCCAAGATCTCTCTGTTCCTCCACAGTCTTCAGAACCCTACCTTTGACCCTATAATCCACATTTAAATTACTCCTACCAAAATGAATCACCTCGCATTTATCAGGGTTAAACTCCATTTGCCATTTTTCAGCCCAGCTTTGCATCCTATCTATGTCTCTTTGCAGCCTACAACAACCCTCCACCTCATCCACTACTCCACCAATCTTGGTGTCATCAGCAAATTTACTGATCCACCCTTCAGCCCTCTAAGTCATTAATAAAAATCACAAAGAGCAGAGGACCAAGCACTGACCCCTGTGGCACTCCGCTAGCAACCTGCCTCCAATCCGAAAATTTTCCATCCACCACCACCCTCTGTCTTCGATCAGACAGCCAGTTACCTATCCAATCGGCCAACTTTCCCTCTATCCCACACCTCCTCACTTTCATCATAAGCCGACCATGGGGGACCTTATCAAACGCCTTACTAAAATCCATGTATATGACATCAACTGCCCTACCTTCATCAACACACTTAGTTACCTCCTCAAAAAATTCAATCAAATATGTGAGGCACGACTTGCCCTTCACGAATCCGTGCTGACTATCCCAGATTAATCCGCATCTTTCTAAATGGTCGTAAATCCCATCCCCAAGGACCTTTTCCATCAATTTACCAACCACCGAAGTAAGACTAACCGGTCTATAATTACCAGGGTCATTTCTATTCCCTTTCTTAAACAGAGGAACAACATTCGCCACTCTCCAGTCCTCTGGCACCATCTCTGTGGACAGTGAGGACCCAAAGATCAAAGCCAAAGGCTCTGCAATCTCATCCCTTGCCTCCCAAAGAATCCTAGGATATATTTCATCAGGCCCAGGGGACTTATCGACCTTCAGTTTATTCAAAACTGCCAGGACATCCTCCCTCCGAACATCTAATTCCTCCAGCCTATTAGCCTGTAACACCTTCTCTTCCTCAGAAACATGGCCCCTCTCCTTGGTGAACACTGAAGAAAAGTATTCATTCATCACCTCGCCTATCTCTACTGACTCCATACACAAGTTCCCACTACTGTCCTTGACCGGCCCTAACCTCACCCTGGTCATTCTTTTATTCCTCACAAGAGTAAAAAGCCTTGGGGTTTTCCTTGATCCGACCCGCCAAGGACTTCTCATGTCCCCTCCTAGCTCTCCTAAGCCCCTTTTTCAGCTCATTCCTTGCTAACTTGTAACCCTCAATCAAGCCATCTGAACCTTGTTTCCTCATCCTACATAAGCTTCCCTCTTCCTTTTCACAAGACATTCCACCTCTTTCGTGAACCATGGTTCCCTCACTCGGCCATTTCCTCCCTGATTGTTAAAGTTTTTTTATTAATCACAAGTAGGCTTACATTAACACTGCAATGAAGTTACTGTGAAAATCCCCTAGTCGCCATGCTTCGTCACCTGTTTGGGTATACCGAGGGAGAATTTAGCATGGCCAATGCACCTAACCAGCACATCTTTTGGACTGTGGGAGGAAACCGGAATACCCGGAGGAAACCCACACAGACATAGGGAGAATGTGCAGACTTTGCACAGACAGTAACCCAAGTGGGAATTGAACCCGGGTCCCTGGCGCTGTGAGGCAGCAGTGCTAACTGTGCCACCATGCCGCCCATTTTTGACTAAATTTAAAAATGGCTCTCTTTGTTATTAAACAATGGTCAGGAACTGTATGTGAGTCCTTAATGGGTTGCATACAGTTTCAGAGTTGCAGGTATGGGATCTCATTATCCATCCTTTCATCATGACCTTCCCATCACTCCTGTTGTTACAGTAACATTCGACTACTGAGTTCTGTAAACCTGTTGGACTTTAACCTGAATGTTGTGAAACTTCTTACTGTGCCCACCCCAGTCCAACGCCGGCATCTCCACATCATCAGTAATATTCGAGGTATTTGTAATACAGCAACACACAGAAAAGGAAATAGCCTTTGCTTCTGGAAAATTGCCAGCAACATAAGCAGCAAAGCATTTTTGAATATTTGAATTATTTTACTCTAAAAGCATTTAAGTTATTGAGTACAGATTCCAGACTTGGCCTTTAAAAACTCTCTCACTGCTTCTCACTGACCGTGGGCAAGATCTGCTGTTTATTCTTAAACACATCAACACTTTTTTCACCGAAGCTTCCAGTTTTGTTTTAACGACTTGTTTACTTCGTTTTCTTTGGACATTGGATACTGCATCTGATCTGAGCTTTATGGAGTATTGCAGCTATACTTAATAAGAATCCTTGCTTTTCTTCAGCTTCTCCAGCTTACCTTGCAGTCTCTTAGATTGGAATGCACCATCGCCTATTTTTCTTCAACTTTTTTTTAGATTTCTTGGAAAAGTGCGATCTTTGGTCGTGATCTCCGGTCTCAATTCCGAATAAACTGTGTCAAAACAAGCTTGGCAAGTTGTAATAATATGACTCACCACTAGTTGGTGCTATTTGTCAGGAACCCAATATACTGATAGGTCTCTGATCTGTTGAGTTATTTAAGTGGATGCACCAATAAATGCACACCATCGTATCAGCTCGGTTATGTTTGAGGTCTGATATTGTAGATTAATAAAGTCCATGAGGTTAATGATAATAAATTAACGGAACAGTTTCTTACTCATTCATCTCCAAGCACAGCCAGCACAAGGTTGCCCAGATAGTTCCCAGTAAGAGTTTTAACAACACCAGGTTAAAGTCCAACAAGTTTATTTAGTGCTACCAAATAAACCTGTTGGACTTTAACCTGTTGTTGTTAAAACTCTTACTGTGTTCACCCCAGTCCAACGCCGGCAACTACACATCAGATAGTTCCAGCCAGAGTGGGGTTTGAGTCCCAGGTCACCAGATCTGTTCTCTTAAAGGGGCATGCCCCTTGACATAACAGGGTCCTCAATTTAGTTTGCTTTGGAGACCCCTCTCCCATGTTATTGAAAACTCCATTGACTCATAGATTCCTAGATGTTTACAGCACACAAGGAGGCTATTTATTGTGTCCACGCCGGTCAACAAGGATCTGATTTCACTAATCACATTTTCAGGCGTTAAACCTAGAGCCCTGGAGATTACGGCAGTGCAAGTGAACATATCAACACTTCTTAAATGTTACGAGAGTTTCTGACTCAAACAACCTTTCAGGCAATGAATTCCAGATCTGCACCATCATCTGCATAAAAAGGTGTCTCCTCAACTTCCCTCTTTGCCTCTACCTCTTACTCTAAATCTCTACCCCCTGGTTGTTGACCCCTCTACTAATGGGAAAAGTGCCTTCCTATCCATTCTGCCCCTCATACAGCTCCATCAGGTTCTCTCTCAACCTTTGCTGCTCCAAGAAAAAAACAGCCCCAGCCCCATCCAATCTTGCCTCACAACTCTGACCCTCCAGCCCAGGCAGCATCCTGGTAAATCTCCTCTGCACCGTCTCCATTACAATCACATCCTTCCTATAGGTGGTGACCAGAACTGCATGCAGTATTCAAGTTGTGGTCTAACCAGTATTTTATGCCGTTCCAACATGACCTCTCTGCTCTTGTGTTGTATGCTTCAACTAATAAAAACAAGTACCCCCAAAATGCCTTCTTAACTATCTTATCAACCTGCCCTGTCACCTTCAGGGATCTGTGGATATGTCCCTCTGATCTTCAGTACTTTCCAGGGTCCTATCATTCAGACTGTAATTCTTTGCCTTGTTACCTCTCCCCATGTGCATTACCTCTCACTTTTCTGGGTTGAATTTCATTTGCCTCTGATCAATCCTCCTGCAGTTTACAGCTATCCTCCTCACTATTTACCATCCGACCAATTTTTGTGTCATCCACGAACTTCTTGATCATACTCCCTACATTTAGGTCCAAACCATATGGACTGTTACACAAATACCTTTTCCTTTATAAAAATTAGTTTTACAATTAAGCATATTTTTAATATTATGATTGCTTTCCTTACTTACTTGTTGCTGATGCTGAGCAACAATTCTGTCAATATGGGGCAGGTTGAGTTTGGGTGTGGACAGCCCCAGAAAATTGTGCACTCCTAAAGCGTCACTGGTTTCTGGCGCTGCAGTGAGTGATGACATTTTCAAAGGGAGAGTGGGTGAATGGTTGAGGCCGGCACCCACATGCCTCTAATTAATTGCTTGTTGGAATGGTGTAGAGCTCATGAAGAGTGTTGTGGAAGGAAAGGGTTAAACTACAATCTACTGGAAACTAAAAACAGTAACAGTACTAGCGGCTTATGTAATTTACTACTTAATGTGTTGTATTGGAAACCAGGATTTATCTTAGCTGATAACAATAAATAAATGATACTAAGTACAGGATGTATGCGTTCTTTACTCTATAATAGACTTGTTCAACCTTTTCACTCCTGGCGTTATATTTGCATATTTTTCACAATTAAGGGGCCCATAAGCAAATTTTGGAAACAAAAGATTTGGCATAACAATGAACTGAATTTCACAAAAGATGAAGTTTTAAGGAAACATTTGCTGAACAAATGTAATGTCCCAGCAATAAACAGTTAAGTTAAAAAAGAGTAAGCAATAAAAATGACTAGATTGTTGGAGGGTTAGTGTACGTGTGTAGTGGTGAGAGTGAGAGAGAAAACCCACACTAGACATAAGGGGAACCCTCCAATACAACCCCCAGAGAGTGTCATGCATCATCAGGTGTGCTGCATATTCTATAACCCGGCACTACAACAGGGTGAGGATGAAGAGGAGATTGATGACACATCTCAGATGAGGAGGAGGTCGAGGAGGGTGGTGAGGGGCAACCCCTGAAGGAGGCAGAGGAAGAACCTCAGGCAATGGCCAGGGGCCAAATGGTACACAGGACTCAGGACACCGTGATAGCTTCTCACTTTGGGAAGGACCAGGACCCGGGTGGGCAGATATGTCTCCCTTGTGGGATCTGAGACCTTCTTGTGTGCTGCCAGCGAGAGGTTTCCTCACTGATTGCTCCTTTCATGGGCAGGGCGCGAAAGCCCAGTAACCAGATGATGCAGGAGAATGATGATAACTTGCAGTGAGGACAGAGCAATGCTTCTCATATCTCCTGCGATTGTCTGACTCCTGCCTGACAGAAACCTGAAACCCTAAAACTTGTGTTCCTCAGAACTTCTGGTAGATTATTCATGTCTTAATGACAGTGGCAGCCATGGCTCAGGCAATAGGTTCAAGTCTCATTTCAGTACTGGGGCACAAAAGGCTGCCACTCCAGTGCAGGACCGAGGGAGTGTTGCAGTGTCTTTTGGTTGAGATATTGAACCAAGGCCCCATTTGCTTTCTCAGTGGACATAAAAGCGCCTGTGGAATTATTTCAAAGATAGTAGAGGAGGTATCTCTTACAGATACCAATGCCCATCCATGAAACATCACACCTTCCCGTACTTGGAAGTGCTCCATCCAGTTTAACTTGATTACCTTGAGCCAATCACGGCCCAAATGACTTGGCCCTTGGCCTGTCACGATTATTACTGGGAACTGAATTGATTGCTGCCAATAGCTTACAGGTACTGTGGTAGTACCCTTTATCTCGATGGCTTCCTCTGTAAAAGTTGTCAGTTTTGCTGTGGTACCCCTCAACTCAATGGCTGGACTCTTTCTTGTAAATATCAAAATGTGTGTTCTCCTGTCACCACAGCAACTTCCATCCTTTAGGGCCTACTATTCACTAAAAGCATCACAGTGATGGGGGCTATCTTGTCTGCTTTCACGTTGAAAGTGCTTGCGAAGCATTACTAACTCTGTCACTGGGTACACTTGACTTAATTTAACATCAGTGCCTTAAGTGACCTTTCCTGTGGCAGAAAAACCTTTCAGTCTCTTTATACCTGCAGGCTTCAGGGTAGTGATGACCCGCATCTTGGTAACCCTACTTCAGTCCTAAGCAATTGGCTGGCTCTTTTAAATCTTCTCACTCTATTTGTGGATGCATTTGCTTCCCGTTTTAAAATCACATCTTAATTTTTGGTGCCACTGCTGACTGCAGCTTCCTACCCTAACTGGTGAACGCACCATTCTGTGTGCTCTGAAGCTCCTGTGTGTCCTTCGCAGTGCTCTCCATTGCCAGCACTATCTCCAGCGCCTTCTTAAAATTTATCTCTGCCTCTTTTGGTTAGGATCTGGAATGTACTGTCTGAGAGTGTGGTGGAGACAGATTCACACAGCTTCTTTTGGGTGCCCTCATTATTTACCCCACAGTCTAAATGGCCCACAGCATATTGCTGAGAGTGGCTCTGAAGTCACAGTGCTCTGAGGTCTGTGTTAACTTGACAATATAAGTTGCAATAGTTTCCCCAGGGTTGAGTTAAACTTAAAATGCTGCAATATCACCAATGTGGTAGTGTGTTTTCAACAATTCAACTATCTCAATGAATGACTTGGAGTCAAGAGTGTTTTGGGAATGTGAGGTTGCATATTAAATTGTAGACCTGGGTCCTACATGTTCTGAGCAGGATTATCTTTCTCTTCCTCACTCATGTATTCCATTGGCTTGAAAATAGTAGCTCAAACGTTCAATATATTGGTGTCCAATTCTCCACAGAGGCACCAGAAGGATCTATCCACCTGAATTGGAACACATCTGCAAACTCTCTTCTGTTTCTCAACTTGAACTGAACTTCAATGTGACTTCATACTCATGGGGTGGAATTTTCCCATCCCACCTGCCGCAGGAATCAAAACGGACTGGGGCAGACATTGCAAAGACCCGTTGACCTCGAAGGGGATTCTCCGGTCTTGGAGCGAGCATGGTCGGAAAATCCCATCCATGATCTTGGGACTGTTTTATTTTTCTTTTATCCTCATTGCCAAAATAAGAGTTCTGTTCACCAGTTAGCTTCTGAGAAGGTTCTGGAACCAAAACCCAGGGTGATCCCCCACCCTGCTCTCCGATTGGCTCCCCAGGTCATGTGATCCTTACTCAGCAGATGGATCCTTAAAGGGGAAATCACCACACTGTGTATTCACTATACCCTCTGACCTTTCCCGCTCAGATGCTAAGCAATCTGTACTCAGCAAAAGACTCAGTTTCATTTCTTTACACCCTCACCTCAATGAATTTTGGGCTTGGCATGACACTGAACTCTACTTCCATCACCTCTGTCTCCATGCTTATTTCTTTGGGCAGGAGTCTTTTCCGTCCCTGTTCAATGAATCCTTTTACCCATCTGCTGTATTCTTCCTATACGTGGACCCCTCCTTTTGTCCTCCTACCTGCTCTTGATCTTTCCACTGAGAACTGCTGGCACGACATTGGCTGTCTCAATTTTTCTGCTCCTCTCACTCACTCCAACCCATCTCCTTCTGAACTTGCTGCATTCCATTCTCTTAGGTTCAACCTTGACCTTGTTATCAAACTTGTTGACAAGGATAGAGTTGTTGTTGTCTGACGTAATGACCTCTACCTCCCAGAGCTGAGCGCCAACTCTCAGACTTCTTTTTACCTCCCCCTGGACCATGACCCCACCAGTGAACATCAAGCCATTGTTTCCAGGACTGTCACTGATCTCATCTCCTTTGGGGCTCTTGCTTCCACAATTTCCAAACTCATAGTTCCCCAACAGCACACAGCTTCCTTCTACCCCCTTCCCAAAATCCACAAACATAACTGCTCTGGTAGACCCATGGTATCAGCCTGTTCCTGCCCTATTGAACTCTTTTCTTCCCATCTTGACTCCATTCTCACTCTTTTGTATAGTCCCTTCCCACCTACGTTTGTGATTCCTCCAATGCCCTATCTCACATCAACAATTTACAGTTTCCTGTCCTCTAACCACCTCCTCTTCACTATAGACTCCTTTACACCTCCATACCCCACTAGGAGGGTCTCAGGGCTCTCCACTTCTTCCTCAAGCAGAGGCTCAAATAATCCCCATTTTTCACCACTCTACTTTGCCTGGCTGAACCTATTCTGTTACTCAATGATTTCTCTTAATTTGCCCACTTCCTGCAAATAAAAGGTGTTTCTCTGGGTACCTCGTTATGCCTGTCTTTTTATGGGGAATGTGGAACATTCCTGTTCCAGTTTTATTCAGGTCCTCTCCCACAACTCTTGCTCTGTTACATCGATAACTATATTGGCGCTGCTTAATGCCATCATTTGGACCAGGAGAAATTTTTGCTTCCAATTTCAGCCCTTCTCTCACTTTCACATGGTCCACCTCTGACACTTCACTTCCCTTCCTTGACCCCTCTGTCTCCATGTCTGGTGACAGACTGACCACCAATATTTATTCCAAACCCATCATGTCCCATTGCTAGTTCAACTACAGTTCCTCACTCTCCCCCGCCCTCTCTCTGCTTCTTGTGAGGACTCTATCCCATTCTCTTAATTTCTCCATCTGCATTGCACCTGTTCCAATGGTGCCACCTTTGAAATTAATGCTTCCGACATGTCTGCCATGATCCCCCCCACCACCCACACTGTGGTTGACAGGGCCTCACCCATGTCCAGCCTAACTCCTGTACCTCTGCACTCACCCATTCCCCTTTCTCCCAAAACCACAACAGGGACCCTTTTGTCCTCACTTTTCACCCCACCAGCCTCCTCATTCAAAGGTTCATCCTCCACCATTTCCGTCAATGCCCTTTTTGTTTTCCCTGGCTTGCCCCAACACAACCCCACCCTCCCTCACATGGCCTCCTGTCCTTTTTCATTCAGGTTTGCTTCCACTGAACACTTCCCTTTGTTCTTCTATTAACACATTTGACTATCTTACAATTTGCCACCATTAGCAGTCTTTGGTCCTTAATTGCACTATTAACACACCGCTTTGTCTTATGTCCATAACATCTTTGTCAATCTCTCCTTTCTCTGACCTATCCCTGTCCTTCTTTTCTGCCCCATCTCCTCCACTCCCCTCTCCAACTGTATAATCACTGCATTTCTATCCCTCATCTGTTCTGTAAATGGATCACAAGGACTCAAAATATTAATTCGGTATCGCTTCTCGGCCTTTTGGCTAAGATCAAGTGTAGTATCGACATGCTGTACTTGGTTGAAGTCATTAGGTTACATTTTAGCTTCATTTGAAGCAATTTTTAAAAGCGGCATCTCGGCCTTTTTGGCTAGATGGCAAGATCAAGATCAAGTTTTGGAGGAAGTGCAATGCCTACTCCAATCAGCTTGGATCATGTAGATCAAGCCCAAGACAGAAGGTGAGAGCCTGTCTTGTCAGCTTGGATCGGGAATGTCTCACTTGTTGAGACTCTGAATTGGATTTGATTTGATTGAATTGGATTTAAAAAAAATTCGGTATCTCTCTCCACAGATGCTGCCAGATCTGCTGATTCAACCAGCATTTTCTGTTTTTATCTCTGGTTTCCTGGCCAAATTCATCCTTAAATCAACATCACAAAAACAGATTATCTGGTCATTAACATATTGCTGTTTGTGGGAGCTTGCTGTGTTCAACTTGGATACTGCGTTTCTGTGGTAATTGCAAGGATTGGCAAAAGTAAAACGAATTATAATGGTTTATTTACACGCAGAGCACTTTCAGGATGTCAACACTGTTATCACTGATTTCCCATGAACTGACTACAGGAGACTCAGAACAGGTTCGGATTGCTTTATTCAGGCACATGCATGGAGAGGACTACCTCAAAGAAAGATTCTGGGGCAGACTCTGATGTTTACCTGAAGGCTGTATATATTTATAACATGCTCTGCATGTGCACAGACATTGTTTAAGATTCAATCTAACAATACATTTAGGTTTTACCAAAAACAGGCACATCTTGTACTAGTCATGTGTTTACCTTTGCACCCATTGCAGAGATTTCTAACCTATAATGGTATGACTACCCTGCTATCTCTAACACTGCTCTTACTGTCTGACTCCAAAACTTCATTGTCGCTAAAAAGTTCTTGCAGTTGGAAATTCTGCTGACTTTAAGTTGTACAAAGGTGCTAACCTTTGTAGCCAAGATAAAGCTGGTTTTCTGTAACAAAGGAATCAGTAACCATTCTTTTATTATTTTCTTATTAATTATTAATTCTTAAACCTCACTATGCAATCATATTAAAAGCTCAACCTTTGTCATGTTTATTCCCTGCCCCTAGCAACACTGTAAGGAGTATAACACCACCATGTTAAAGTCCAACAGGTTTATTTGATAGCAAATGCCACTAGCTTTCGGAGATCTGCTCCTTCGTCAGATGGAGTGGAAATCTGCTCTCAAACAAGACACAGAGGCACAAAATCAAGTTACAGAATACTGATTAGAATGCGAATCTCTACAGCCAACCAGGTCTTAAAGATACAGACAATGTGAGTGGAGGGAGCATTAAGCACAGGTTAAAGAGATGTGTATTGTCTCCAGACAGGACAGCCAGTGAGATTCTGCAAGTCCAGGGGGCAAGCTGTGGGGGTTACTGATAGTGTGACATAAACCCAACATCCCGGTTTAGGCCGTCCTCATGTGTGCGGAACTCGGCTATCAGTTTCTGCTCAGCGACTCTGCGCTGTCGTGTGTCGTGAAGGCCGCCTTGGAGAACGCTTACCCGAAGATCAGAGGCTGAATGCCCGTGACTGCTGAAGTGCTCCTGCACAGGAGGAGAACAGTCTTGCCTGGTGATTGTCGAGCGGTGTTCATTCATCCGTTGTCGTAGCGTCTGCATGGTTTCCCCAATGTACCATGTCTCGGGACATCCTTTCCTGCAGCGTATCAGGTAGACAACGTTGGCCGAGTTGCAAGAGTAGGTACCGTGTACCTGGTAGATGGTGTTCTCACGTGAGATGATGGCATCTGTGTCGATGATCCGGCATGTCTTGCAGAGGTTGCTGTGGTGGGGTGGTGTGGTGTTGTGGTCACTGTTCTCCTGAAGGCTGGGTAGTTTGCTGCGGACAATGGTCTGTTTGAGGTTGTGCAGTTGTTTGAAGGCAAGAAGTGGGGGTGTGGCAAGATGTTCATCTTCATCAATGACCTGTTGAAGGCTCCGGAGGAGATTCCGCAGCTTCTCCGCTCCGGGGAAGTACTGGACGATGAAGGGTACTCTGTCCACCGTGTCCCGTGTTTGTCTTCTGAGGTCGTCGGTGCGGTTTTTCGCTGTGGCACGTCGGAACTGTTGATCGATGAGTCCAGCGCCATATCCTGTTCTTATGAGGGCATCTTTCAGCGTCTGGAGGTGTCTGTTGCGATCCTCCTCATCCGAGCAGATCCGCCAAGGCCATCCCCACACCCCCACTTCTTACCTTCAAACAACCGCATAACCTCAAACAGACCATTGTCCGCAGCAAACTACCCAGCCTTCAGGAGAACAGTGACCACAACACCACACAACCCTGCCACAGCAACCTCTGCAAGACGTGCCGGATCATTGACACAGATGCCATCATCTCACATGAGAACACCATCTACCAGGTACACGGTACCTATTCTTGCAACTCGGCCAACGTTGTCTACCTGATACGCTGCAGGAAAGGATGTCCCGAGGCATGGTACATTGGGGAAACCATGCAGACTCTATGACAACGAATGAATGAACACCGCTTGACAATCACCAGGCAAGACTGTCCTCTTCCTGTGGGGGAGCACTTCAGCGGTCACGGGCATTCAGCCTCTGATCTTCGGGTAAGCGTTCTCCAAGGCGGCCTTCACGACAGCGCAGAGTCGCTGAGCAGAAACTGATAGCCGAGTTCCGCACACATGAGGACGGCCTAAACCGGGATGTTGGGTTTATGTCATACTATCAGTAACCCCCACAGCTTGCCTGCTGGACTTGCAGAATCTCACTGGCTGTCCTGTCTGGAGACAATATACATCTCTTTAACCTGTGCTTAATGCTCCCTCCACTCACATTGTCTGTATCTTTAAGACCTGGTTGGCTGTAGAGATTTGCATTCTAATCAGTATTCTGTAACTTGATTTTGTGCCTCTGTGTCTTGTTTGAGAGCAGATTTCCACTCCATCTGACGAAGGAGCAGCGCTCCGAAAGCTAGTGGCGTTTGCTACCAAATAAACCTGTTGGACTTTAACCTGGTGTTGTTAGACTCCTTACTGTGTTTACCCTAGTCCAACGCCAGCATTTTCACATCATGCCTAACAACACTTCCAGCTCTAGGATCTACTCTGGCTGAAAAAGCCCTTGTTCTGCACCGAGATCCCCACACCCATTCCCCATTGGGTAATCAGGTCATATGGCCCTCCCAATGTATGCCCCCTAAAGGTGCCAGCTACTACAATTTCCTATATTACAATATTTTCAGAAGTACTCCCTTAGCTGTGAGGGGCTTTGTGCGTCCAATGGTCATGAAAAGTACTATATCAATGCAAGTCTTTTTATCTTCTTAATGGAATACTTAGGAAAGGAGAAATGTTATCTTAAAGAAATGGATAATTAGTCACTAATGTGGTGCTTATTCCACTTGAGTTGAGTATAACAGAGCAACAGGATAAAGAAAGAAAACCTGAGAGTTCATCTCAATGCTGGAACACTTACATTTAACAATTATTAATGTGAAACATAGTTTTATGTATCTATTTTGCATTTCTAGTGAGAAAGTGACAAAGTGATGAAGTATTTACCGGTTAATTTTCACATACTGTTTAATAAGATGGTTTTGCTGTGCATCCAACCATCAAACTTCATTCCACAAATTAATTCTTATTTCTTTAGTTTGCTTTTGGAAGGCTCTTGGCTTCACTCCACTTGTTTTTTCCCTTCTCTCTTTGGGGGATTTCTTGCCAAACTGTAGCTGCTTTCAATGAGCTTCACGTTTACCATTTCTTTCCGTTGACATAGTGGAGGAATCAAAGATTCTGCTATTCTGCAAACAAAAATACTTTGTACCAGAAAATATTAACAGTGGAAAAGTTAAATTTGACCAGCTCACCTTTTATTTGGCTTATTTGTTTTTAAATCATGGGAAGTACTTCAGAAAACAGTAAAATTAAAATGGAGTCTAAGGAGCAAGCTGTGTTTTTGAGGAAGAAAGTTAGCTTGTTGCGAACTATTTCATTTTTAATTGGTACAATAGTAGGCAGTGGTATATTCATTTCACCAAAAGGAATTCTGATTAATTCTGGGAATGTCGGGACATCCCTGGTGATCTGGTTGGCCTGTGGAATACTCTCAATGTTTGGTGAGTGCACATCTTTCTTATAAAACAATTCTTATTGAGTGATTATCGAGATACAACAAATTGATGTCTCTGTATTCTGTAGCACAGAGTGGCAGCAAAGATGGGTACAGATCCATTTGCTTAATAGTAGGCTCTTCACAAATGAACATATGAATACTTGTTTGTACGTCATTTCTTTCCTCAAGATCTTAACTAATGCTTTAACCCATTTTAATGCAAGCATGTCCAAACACGCTTGTATGTTAATATTTCAAGAATCAATTTTTATAAACATAGATATCCACATAACCATTCTGAGCCGGCTATCTAAGGGCACTTTGTGTTGAAGATTTTGTATTTACTCGTTGGTTTCTGTCATGCAATCTTTAGGGCCACCTGAGGGTTAGCATTAACAGTAGCTGAGGACCACATCACAGTAATGGTGCATCTCTCAGCAAGATTGGAATATTTTAACATGGACTAAAGATAGAACATACAATTCATAAATCAGGCGTCAATAGAATGCTTAAAGTACTGAGATGTGAAATTCAGATCAGTGACCCTACTGAAGACCATTGCCTTCTTGGAGGCACAACTATTGCTTCCAAAGGAGTTCATGGCATACCAACTGGAGATAGGGACCCGTGAGGCATCTCCTGTGAATGCTGCATGACCAAATGCTTCCTTTCATGATGCCACAGCTCTATTCACTGATCTGACACCCATTTACCACATGAGGACTACACAGCTCCATTCACTTCACTCACAAAAGATCAAACATTCAGCTGCAAGATGGGCCTGGTACTAGCATTACTTAAAGAGCTAAGCACCCAGCTTGAAAATAAGGTGATTCTGAAGAAATACTGTTTTTGCAAAATCTCTAGAAGTCTTGTGGATTTTGTTTGGAGGTGTTGTGGTGAGTCCTTGGATTTACAGGGATGACTGCTGTATTCTCACAAAGTGACAGAGGATTTGGTGACCTGTTCACACAAAGTCTGCAGCAGGTACAAGGATAGAATTCAGAAGATTAAGAGGTGATTTGATCAAACTTTTGAAACTATTAAAGAGAATTGACAAGATAGGGGATCTAGGTCTAGGCGTCAAATTTTTCAGGAGAGAGATTAGGAAACACTTCTACTTACAAAGGGTGATGGAAATTTGGAACTCTTCTGCAAACAGCAATTAATGCCATATTGTTAATTTTAAAACAGATTGATAGATTTTTGTTATCCAAAGGTATTAAGGATTAAAGGCCAGTATATGGTCACAAAACAGCCTTGAACAGGTTTGATGGATTAGATTACCTCCTCCTTTCCAATTTAACCATTTAATGGTTCACATATTAAGGGCTGGGGAAGGTACTAAAATTGTCAGTTGTGTCAGTCAACCTCCCGTATAGAAAAGGAGTCTGAAGTTAAACTGCTATAATTCCCATCCTGGGGAGCTGCAGTATGTTTTAGGTCAGAACACAATGTCAGAGTGACAGGACATAGAGATACATCCACTATATTTTCATCTGTGACTATCATTTAAAAGTTTACAGTAAGCAGGTTGAGGCAGCCATTGTTGTAGAGTGCCCCTGTGCATCACTCCCTCACCAGTTGGTAAATGTCACATTTAAGCCAAGAAAAGGAGACGGTTAAAAATGAAGCCATTGATTGGGGTGTCTCTTCTCATGGGAAGAGACTATACTGAATCAACTCCTCCTCACTTCCCACTGGGGAATTTACTGCAGCAGAATAGAGACCCGAGAAGAGGCCACAAATCTACACACGTCAAGGAAGAAAATGTGCAGGGATTCCAAGAAACCGGAGAGAGAGAGAAAAAAGGGGAAGGATAATTATAACCAGCAGTAAATAGTTGTGCAATATGTTAATATCATTTATAGACATTTGTTTGTTGTGCACCAGGAGCTCTATCTTATGCAGAACTTGGAACAAGCATTAAGAAATCTGGTGGGCACTACACCTACCTTCTGGAAACTTTGGGTCCACTTCCAGCCTTTGTCCGATTGTGGTGTGAAATCATTGTAATCAGGTAAGATACTTCTGTGTAATAAGTTAATAATCTCATATTTTCTGTCCAGTGAAATACACACGTCACTAAACTGCATAGCGTCTGAAAATGGGCGAAGGGATCGTAATGTGCAATTAACCTGCACATTCAAAGCAAGATAGGCAGCATGCTAACTTTGTACACGGTGTTAACTGCATTGTTTATTTGTTATATGCATCAGCAAGGATCCCATATTCATAACTTATCACCATTTAAAGCTAGTTACAGTATTTAGAGGGGAGACCCACTGTGGCTGGAGCAATGATTGGCTGCAGTTGTGCAGAAAATGAACCCGACCCTGGAAACAGTCCAGAAACCTGCAACATTGAAGGGATTAGGCTCCAAGCATTCCAAATGACACACAGGAGGCCTTGGTGGAAGTAGAAAGGAGAAAAGGTGTCCTGTACCCAGATACACACCTGAAAGGCAATGAGAGCAGATAACCATGGCAATCAATGCCAGATGTTAAGGTCTGAGGACCCAAATGCTGTGCTGAAAGCTCAGTGGCCTAACTTTTCATTCCCACCCACCCCGGGAATCGTCATGGGAGAGATGGATTATTTGACGGATCAGCAAAAGGTCTGTTAACTTCAAGCAGGAATTTCATGGTGGAACCAGAAAATCTCACCTAATGATTTCTCATGAGCCGTCAAGGTCCGTAAATGCATCTTCAAATGCCATATCCTACCATGGCACCAGTAACCACAACCATAGAAAATCACCACAAAACCCTCAAGAAGCAACCTACAGTCTCTAGTAATCAGCGCTCATACTGAACATTTGTATGCTTCACTTCACCCTTACACCATTCCTTCTTGTTTGTTCTTTGTTGACCATGTCCATCATCTAGGGTGTTTGATAGAGTTCCAGTGGGTAGGTGATTGTTAAGGCTGCTCTGCATCAGGAAGGTTCTGCTGCAGAATATCACAGACAATTGACATTTGGACAAGTTGCTGGTTCAGGATTTCCTCTCCTTGCGTTTCCCTCTACTTCGGATATGTGCTTACTTTGGAAGGAGACTGCATCATTTTTATTTGATTAAGCACTGCTACAAAGAGCCTCACCCACATCTCACAGCTTGCACTCACTGCCAGCTATTCAACCAGTGCAACCATATCAGCCAAACAGATGGAGTGTCCTCATTGACTCACTTCCAGCCATCTTTCACAATAACCGGAGGGAGCAAGAGCTAACTGGGGAGAAGTTAGAACATGTTCTAATACCCATGGAGAAGTTAGTGCTGGCCATTATTGTGACAGCCATTGCTGAGGCCATGACCATCAAAGATGATGGTATACTCATTTTTAATCATTGTTCTAACATCCCAATTTGCCCCTCATCCCACACTCTCTTTTGATACACAAGCTCCAGATGTTGGAAGCATGTGACTCACCTCACGTTGTGTGTTTTTCCATACAGATACCCAAGAGGTACAATCTGGCCAAGCAATGGACAAACACCAAAAAGACAGTGATGGGATGATGAAGACACAGCATTGTAGCATGATTTCACACTCACTCACAGCCTCTAACTGCACATTGCTGAACATATTTTTTTTTTAAATTTCATAGTATGTGGACATCACTGGCAATGTTAGCATAAGGCCCAACACAAACTGCCCTTGAAATGAGTAGCCATTTCAGAGGGTAGTTAAGAATCAACCACATTGCTGTGGCTCTGGAGTCACATGTAGGCCAGACTAGGAAAGCGTGGCAGATTTCCTCCCTAAAGGATATTAGTGAACCAAATGGGTTTTTACAGCACTCAATGATAGTTTCTTGGTCACCAATACCAGCTTTATATTCCACATTTATTAATTGAATTTAAATTCCATCAGCTGCCATGTTGGGATTTGAACCCATGCCCTTACAGCATTGACGTAGCCATCTGGATTACTTTTCAAGCGATATTACCATGACACTACCAGCTCGCTATGAGAATCGCCTGAGAGGATAAATTGGAGACATGATCTGCACATAGTGAGACACTGGGCATAAGTGGGCTACAACCAAGGCAAGGATGATGCAGATGTCAGCTCACCAGAGAGTGAGTAGGTGCACAGGTTCAACTGTAGACAATTCTGATGAACACTTCAATGGGGTGATCTACAGAAGAACACTGAAAGCTGCCGGAAAACTTGCAATAAATACCAAGGAGAATGGTGGGGACCAGCGTCAACTGAGCACAGAGCTTGGAGCCTACCCTTTCCAGCGAGAAAGATGGCGACCAATGGTATTCACACATTTGTGCACTCATCCATGATGGTCACTGTCACAGTTTCCATTCCTGCCATGATGGCTGTGAATTAAGGTGTGCAAAGTGATCCAAAGTACAATGTGCAGGCGTATGGGGGGAAGTACTAAGTCATAATGCTCAGTTGGAGAGCCATTGCAGACATGATGGGCCGAATGGCCTTCTTTTGCGCCGTAACGATACTGTGAAAGTCAGCAGCCTTCCACCAACAAAGTGCAGCTTCTGGTGTTGCCATGCATCAAAGCACTAGGAAAGGCAAAGGCACAAGGAAGACAGGTGCTAAGGAATGCACAAGAGTGGCTTTTGTAAGTAAAAAAACATAGAAACATCGATGTATATGTTTGCTTTGGAATAATTATTTTGTAGTGACTTTTATTTTTCCATTGTGTGCAGGCTTTGATGCTCAGCCTTTTAATTGATTACAACGTTGTCCCTTCAAGTAATCAAACCAAGTCATAGAGTTCTCTCCTGCCTCCAACTGTTTGTTACTGCTGCCATATTGATGCAGGGGATGGTCATTATGTGGCGCTTGTGTGGCACAAATGTTACTTGCCATCTATCAGGCCCCTAAGTCTGAATGTTGTCCAGCTCTTTCCGCGTGCAATCAAAGATTTTCTTTAGTATCTGGGGAATTGCAAATGGAATTGAACAATTTACAATAATAAGTGACCATCCTTTATCATAGAAGGGAGGACACCAATTGAAGGAGCTGAAGATGGTTGAGTTAGGAGAGGTGCTGATTATCTGTAAATAAAAGCTAATAGAAATATGTAACAATCATGAATGTAAAGAAAAATATAAGATAAAAAGATAAAGTCACCATAGTCCCAGATGACTACGCTCCCTTTTGAGGAAGAGAGCTGACTGCTGGTGATTTAACCTGAGAGTCACCACACCTCAGGCAAAGGGCAAAGTTGAGAAGGCAGGAATTGAACCCACACTGTTGCTGTTGCTCTGTATCATGAACCAGCTATCCAACCAACTGAGCGAACCAAAAATGGCAGATGTGTACATTGTTAGGTTATGGTTATCTCTTTGAACCATATTACCAGTGGAAGAATGAATTGGATTTGTGGACATGAGTTATGTCCCTTCCAAACAGGCAGCAAGGCATGTCTTTGTTGCGGTTGGTACCAACAAGAATTATCATCAGAAGTAAAATACCTTGTGAGCTGGATGTCTATCAGTTGGATAGTAATGAAGGTTTGGACTGGTGCTATCACAATATGCTGGAACCTTAACCTCAAGTTGTGTGAAGGGTGATATTAATGGGGTGGTGGTAGGTTAGGTTGGATGGACAACATTTGGGTGTAAGCACCCTAAAATGTCAGAGATTAGAGGACCCTGCTGGCCTGCTTCCTTGGAGTCACACATGCCTGTCATGACTCTGCTGTGGCTGTTAAGGTTGTGGGCAAGACAACCTTAGGTGTGCACACTTGAAAATGTGACAAGTGAAAGAGTATGTTAAGGAACTACATGCAGATTCCAGAGACCAGTGCTTGAGATATAATGATCATTTCACTCGTTGTACCCTTACAATATAATACTTTGGAACAAACATGAGGCAATGAGGTTAAGGGTGCTACATAGAATTGAATAGAATCCCTACAGTGCAGAAGGAGGCCATTTGGCCCATCAAGTCTGCACCAACTCTCCAACTGAGCATCTTACTCAGTCACCCCCTATCCCCACAATCCCATGCATTTACCTCACTAATCCTCCTAACCTACACATCTTTAGACACTAAGGGGCAACTTATCATGGCCAATCCATCTAACCTGCACAACTTTGGACTGTGGGAGGAAACCGGAGGAAACCCATGCAGATAAGCGGAGACAAGCGTGCAAGCTCCACAGAGACAGTGACCCAAGCCAGGAATCGAACCCGGGTCCCTGGAACTGTGATATAGCAGTGCTAACCACTGTACCACCCCTCCCATTTTGCTAGAAACCTTGCAGCAAGCAATAGGGCATTTTTGGGAGGTTAGCAAGAATTTCCTCATTCACCACGTCTGAGACAGATTCAAGAAAGCTACTGCTGACCTGTAAATGCTGGAACTCTGCAAGCAGCATGCACCCCTCATCTGTTGTCTTCTAACAAACCCAAACACAAAATATTGCTTACAAATGCTCTTGGAAAACTATTACATTAGGTTTTACTAGGTCAGTGTTAGGCAGGATCTCCAATTTTTCCAAGTTAAAATAACGTTAGGATCATAAAGGCCCAAATTGGTTTATATTCACGAAGTACCCACCTGTGACCGACATGCCTCAGATGCCAAAGAGAAAGTGGTGGCGGGCACTAATCTAACAGGAACAGGATTGTCAATCTGCCCACTTTTCTTTACCTCCCCATACTGCCATGTTCCTGTGAGGGGTGGGAAGGAGGATATCAAATTCCCTGTAACTTTTTTATGTATAAACGGAATTTGTTGTTTACACAGATCTTCAGAGAGACAAAATTCATATTCCACGAGTGGTTTACCAACACTTCAATCCCGTCTTTGAGATGGTTAAATTATAATTTTGAATTGATTTATGCTTGTCTTACTGCTGGAATATGTTTGGTATTGTAATTTTAAAAAGTAATAGTGAAACTGAGCTATAGTTTAGAAAGGAGTGCTAGTTGTTTCTCACACATCTACTCTGTATGAAGTTTATATTCAACTCCACAATGATGTCTATTCACAACTCATTCACGTGTACTCTTTGTTTTTGAGCAGACCAGCAATCACTGCTGTTGTTGGCTTGTCTTTTGGTCGCTACATTGTTGAGCCATTCTTTGCCCCATGCCAAGCTCCAGCTTTGGCAGTAAAACTTCTCACAGTGGCCGGAGTCTGTAAGTAACATTGTTCTGCCTGTCTGTCACATAAATTTGGTTTGTCAAGTTACAAGATTACGTACTCAGGTCTGAATTTCCTCTTGTTCATTTGACATGTAAACACTGTTATTAGAGTGTGGGGGAACAGAATTTGAGCAGGGCTTGGTTATACCATTCAGCTTTGCCAGGTTTATTATTATCACAGTCAAACATTGCTAAGGACTACAGGGTAAAGTATAAACAACCCATTTTGTTTTATTCAATCGCAGCAAGGAACATAACTTGCTTCAAAAGGGGGGAATTTTAAAACATTTCCAAAAAACATCTTCAGGCAGGCCCGGCCAATTTTACAGCAGTAAGATCCTTATCGGATTCCCCCCCACCCCTTTCCTGAGACAGGCACTCACAACTGCACCATTAGTGAAACTGATGCTGGGCTGAAATATTTAAACACCCTTTACCCAGTGAGATGCAATGTGATCATCAGCACGGATACTGACTGAGCAGAAGTTCCATCTCACTGTATGCATGGAAAGAGAGCAGGTTCAGAGGAAATTTAGGTCCGATTGTTGGAGGTTGGAAGGATTGTAATTGTGACAATTCTTCTTTTCTGTGTCAACAAAGGTCAACAGACAAAGCAAAAGGTGCATTGATGTAATTTTGAAGAATTAGCAAGGGAAAAGAACCAATTTTGCCGAGTTCCCTTTGGAAAGCACAGTTGGCAACTTGTAGGACAGCATATTTAGCACAATTAGACCAAATTATAAGAAGGATATTGGCACATAACTCCCATTCCCCAGACATTGTACCCGGAGGGGTAAAGTAAGTAAGGTAAGGGGTCTTGGCTGTGGGGGTCACAGGGTAGTTGTCATGGGGGACTTTAACTTTCCAAATATTGATTGGAACCTTTGTAGGTCAAATAGTTCGGATGGGGCAGTTTTTGTGCAGTGTGTGCAGGAGGGTTTCCTGACACAATATGTGGATAGGCCGACAAGAGGTGAGGCCACATTGGATTTGGTACTGGGAAATGAACCGGGCCAAATGTTAGATTTGGTTGTGGGAGAGCACTTTGGAGATAGTGACCACAATTCGGTGTCTTTTGTTATTGCAATGGAGAGGGATAGGGCTGTACGGCAGGGCAAGGTTTACAATTGGGGAGAGGTAATTATGATGCGATTAGGCAAGAATTAGGGGGCATAAGTTGGGAACAACTGTCAGGGAAAGGCACTAATGAAAAGTGGAACTTTTTCAAGGAACAAATACTGGGTGTTCTTGATAGGTATGTCCCTGTCAGGCAGGGAGGAAATGGCCGAGTGAGGGAACCATGGTTCACGAAAGAGATGGAATGTCTTGTGAAAAGGAAGAGGGAAGCTTATGTAGGGATGAGGAAACAAGGTTCAAATGGCTCGATTGAGGGTTACAAGTTAGCAAGGAATGAGCTGAAAAAGGGGCTTAGGAGAGCTAGGAGGGGACATGAGAGGTCCTTGGCGGGTCGGATCAAGGAAAACCCCAAGGCTTTTTACTCTTATGTGAGGAATAAAAGAATGACCAGGGTGAGGTTAGGGCCGGTCAAGGACAGTAGTGGGAACTTGTGTATGGAGTCAGTAGAGATAGGAGAGGTGATGAATGAATATTTTTCTCCAGTGTTCACCAAGGAGAGGGGCCATGTTTTTGAGGAAGAGAAGGTGTTACAGGCTAATAGGCTGGAGGAAATAGAGGTTCGGAGGGAGGATGTCCTGGCAGTTTTGAATAAACTGAAGGTCGATAAGTTCCCTGGGCCTGATGAAATATATCCTAGGATTCTTTGGGAGGCAAGGGCTGAGATTGCAGAGCCTTTGGTTTTGATCTGTGGGTCCTCGCTGTCCACGGGGATGGTGCCAGAGGACTGGAGATTGGCGAATGTTGTTCCTCTGTTTAAGAAAGGGAATAGAAATGACCCTGGTAATTATAGACCGGTTAGTCTTACTTCGGTGGTTGGTAAATTGATGGAAAAGGTCCTGAGGGATGGGATTTACGACCATTTAGAAAGATGCGGATTAATCCGGGATAGTCAGCACGGATTCGTGAAGGGCAAGTCGTGCCTCACAAATTTGATAGAATTTTTTGAGGAGGTAAGTGTGTTGATGAAGGTAGGGCAGTTGATGTCATATACATGGATTTTAGTAAGGCGTTTGATAAGGTCCCCCATGGTCGGCTTATGATGAAAGTGAGGAGGTGTGGGATAGAGGGAAAGTTGGCCGATTGGATAGGTAACTGGCTGTCTGATTGAAGACAGAGGGTGGTGGTGGATGGAAAATTTTCGGATTGGAGGCAGGTTGCTAGCGGAGTGCCGCAGGGATCAATGCTTGGTCCTCTGCTCTTTGTGATTTTTATTAATGACTTAGAGGAGGGGGCTGAAGGGTGGATCAGTAAATTTGCTGATGACACCAAGATTGGTGGAGTAGTGGATGAGGTGGAGGGCTGTTGTAGGCTGCAAAGAGACATAGATAGGATGCAAAGCTGGGCTGAAAAATGGCAAATGGAGTTTAACCCTGATAAATGTGAGGTGATTCATTTTGGTAGGACTAATTTAAATGTGGATTACAGGGTCAAAGGTAGGGCTCTGAAGACTGTGGAGGAACAGAGAGATCTTGGGGTCCATGTCCACAGATCTCTAAAGGTTGCCACTCAAGTGGATAGAGCTATGAAGAAGGCCTATAGTGTGTTAGCTTTTATTAACAGGGGGTTGGAGTTTAAGAGCCGTGGGGTTATGCTGCAACTGTACAGGACCTTGGTGAGACCACATTTGGAATATTGTGTGCAGTTCTGGTCACCTCACTATAAGAAGGATGTGGAAGCGCTGGAAAGAATGCAGAGGAGATTTACCAGGATGCTGCCTGGTTTGGAGGGTAGGTCTTATGAGGAAAGGTTGAGGGAGCTAGGGCTGTTCTCTCTGGAGCGGAGGAGGCTGAGGGGAGACTTAATAGAGGTTTATAAAATGATGAAGGGGATAGATAGAGTGAACGTTCAAAGACTATTTCCTCGGGTGGATGGAGCTATTACAAGGGGGCATAACTATAGGGTTCATGGTGGGAGATATAGGAAGGATATCAGAGGTAGGTTCTTTACGCAGAGAGTGGTTGGGGTGTGGAATGGACTGCCTGCAGTGATAGTGGAGTCAGACACTTTAGGAACATTTAAGCGGTTATTGGATAGGCACATGGAGCACACCAGGATGATAGAGAGTGGGATAGCTTGATCTTGGTTTCAGATAAAGCTCGGCACAACATCGTGGGCCGAAGGGCCTGTTCTGTGCTGTACTGTTCTATCTATCTATGTAAGGTCACAATAGTCCCAGATGACCATAGGCTGCCCTCCCTTTGAGGGGTAGAGTTGCTTGATTTAACCTGAGGATCACCACACTTCAGGCAAGAGGCAAGGTTGAGAAGGCGGGCCTTCATGAATAACCTCAGCAGAATGGGAATTGAAACTTCTATTGGGCAATCACCCTACACCGGAAACCATCTGAAACTCTGATTTAAATTGTGGTTTGGTTTTGTCCGAATTGTCTTACCGAAATAATTATCCGAGGAAAAGTTAGAAGAGTAAAAACCGCTTCTAACTCCTGGCTAACTATTATTCCAACCGACCCTAACTCCCTGATGACCCCACACCCCTGACAACCCCCAACTAACTCACCCGTAGACCACGAGGACTACCCTCACTGACCACCCTCTCACTGAATACCTAACCATACCCTCACTGACCATCCAGCCCCATCTTACCATCTCCCTGGCTTCTCAAAGTGACTGGGGTCTTTAAACTTACCTGCTTTGCGGCAGCTAGCAGCATCAAAAAGTCTTCCTCCCACTTGACTTTCCTGCACTCGGCAGATGGACTCAGGAACTCACTGTGCTGCACATTCTCTTCCATCCTGAGTCAGAAGGTCAGACAAGAAAGCTGTGGCTACATTTCAGTGTGAGTATAGGAGCAGAGTGACAATTCCACTTCTCAGAATCTCTGGCTGATTGTTGACAGTGAATATGCCCTGTACAGGGTATGCTGGAATCTTTCCAGCTTGACTCTTGCAGGGTAAGAATGTAAAAAGCATTTAAAAATATTTGCAGAAATTATTAAAATGGGAGACACAGCAAATATTTTGGGGACCAAATGAAGCTATAAGTAAATGTTGATACGTCGTGAATAGGCAAAAATGCAAAAAATGGAATTCCATTTCAGCAAGTATGAGATGGTAAATTTTGGTTAAAGCTATGTTGACAAGGGGCAGAAAGATTTGGGGGTTCAGATTTACAAAGTACTACAAGCAGCACTTCAAATGGATAAGGCCATGAAAAAGCTCATGGAATACTAAGTTTTATGGCAAGCGGAATGGAATATAAAAGCAGGGATGTAATATGGCTAGTCTTAACAAAACGTTGACTTAGACCACTCGTATGCAATTTATGATTCTACAGAATACAGAAAGGATGTCGAGGCCTTCAAGAGGGTTTGCAGAATCACTAAGGTGTCATATGATATGAGGAGATGCAAAACTGAAGACAGACAACAGTTGAGGCTCATGTTGTTGGAATAGCGAAGATTATGGGCTGATTTGATCGAGGTGTTTATAATTATTAAAAATGTGGCAGTAGGTTATATTTGGAGTGGTTGAGGATTTTGAATGAGAGAACTTATCTTTTAGATTAGGACAAAGAGCGGGAAAATTTCTATTAAATAAAGAGTTGAATCTGTAGAATGCATTAATGGGAATGGAGTCTACGGTCTGAATTTTATGCTGCAGCAAAGGTGAACACACACACACATCTCTTGCCACCCCCCCCCCCCCCCCATATAAAAGTAGCAAGCCCGCCCCTGCTTGTGGTCTGCACAAGGGCTCTCGGTATTACTTGGCTTGATGTGAGACTTTCATTCACATCAGAAAGGAAGTCCCACCTCTGAGAGCTGCTAGCCAATCAAATGTCCCAGAAATGCCACTGGGAACAGTGACCACCACTGGAACTGCAGCAATCCCAGAGGAAGCGAGGCACAACGGAGCTGTGCCTCAAGGTAAGTCTGGGGTATCTCCAGGGTCAGGCTGGCAGACCATGTAAAGGAGCAGAGAGGATGCAGAATCAGGATAGTCCAGGGGGGAAGGGAAGCACTGGAGATGAAGACCTGGTGGGGTGGGGGGGGGGCTATATTTGGCAAAGTTGGGCAGAAAATAAGTCTCCCACTTGCCCAGCCAGCAGCCCATCCAGCTAGCCAAAAGCTTGAGTGGATTTCCTGACACCTTTCCTGCCATGAGTAAAATAGTGACGGGGCTGAGTATGCACTGAAATGGTGCCAGTGACAACAGCCCCTCAACACCCCACCTGCCATCCCACCACTGGAGGCCAGAAAAAATCAGCCTTATATCAACCTATAATAACGGGTTTGATAGATGGGTGAAGGAAACTACGTATAACATAGCAAAATAATACCATAGCAGCACCATTTTTCATATCTTTCACAGTATGTTAAAAGTTTTGCTCAATCAAAGGCAAAAACTAGCCAAGGAATTCAATAAATGTTTAGTTAACAGAATCATTGCATAACATCAGAGTACTAAATGTTCAGAAACTAATTCAGTACAGAATTGTATATTGGTTAGATTTTGCATGTATAAAGCAGTCCATTTGATTGGCCACTTTTTCTACTAGCCTAAACATCCAATCCCTGCATCACTAGTATACCATGGCTACAGTGGATACTATTTGCAGAATCACTGCACCAATGTGTCAATGCTTCTTCAGTAGAACCTCCCAAATTTATTGTCTTCCCCACCCAGAAGTACAAGGGCAACAGCATGTGGGAACATCATCACCTCCAAGTTCCCTTTCCTGTCACGTACCACCCTAACTTGGTCGTGTGTTACCATTTGTCGCTGGGCTAATGTTCTCAAATTTCTGATTCAGAGACATTGTGGGAGCAACTTACCGCAAGGCCTGCAGTGGTTGGAGGCAATGGCACCACCATAGGTTCAAGGGCAATGAGAGCTGGACAATAAATGCTGGTCTTGCCATATTCCAACAATTAATAAAAAAAACTAATAAAAGAGCAAAGTCCTGTGGATGTTGGAAATTTACTTTAAATATAGAAAATGCTGGAAATACCCAACCCGTCTGGCTGTATCTATGGAGGGAGAAACCTGAGTTCTGCCAAAGTGTTACTGGCCTGAAACATTCATTCTTTCTCTCAACAGACCTTACCATGACACTTGAGATGAGGTGGCTAAATGAAATAGCTGAATGAAACATTCAAAACTACTAGCATTTTTAGGACAAACTGCCTTTTAGGCTAGCTGGCTGATAAAGTTGAAATGGAGTACACATTTCAATGACTATGACAGTAAACCATTCCAGCACCAATCCCAGTCTGAAATATTCTCATTCACATGATACTTGAGATGAAGTGGCTGAATGAAATAGCTGAACTCTCAAAGCTTGCTTAAAAATTAATTTGATGTACATCTTGTGTAAATACCAGAAAGAAAATACCGCGTGCAATGTTTTGATTTTTGATTTGAGTATTTTAGACATTTATTGTTTTTTAATTATAATTTTAAGAAAGCACTGTTGGTTTTATTTGATATCTTACACAAACGTGACAATGATTTTGTTTTTTTTGTACTTTCTGCAGCATTGGTGGTGTATGTAAATTCCTGCAGTGTGAGCTGGACTGCCCGAATTCAAGTCATCCTCACAATTTTTAAACTGGCAACATTGGGATTGATCATTGTTCCAGGGATGATGGCCTTGTACCAAGGTATGATTTATCCAGAAAAAAAAAGACACAGGGCTGAAATATCCCAGATTTGGGCAAAGCCAGAGTCAGGTGGGGAAAAACGGCTTTGAAGCTGTTAACGGCTTATGTTAATGGTTTTCTCCGGAATATAGTGCCGGATATAGAAAAATAGACTTCAACGGGTGGATCCCATGATAGAAGACTGGTGGGGTGGGTGAATCAGAAGCTGTCTATGTTGGAACAAGAACTCCATTTTGTAAGCTTTGTCAATTATTTCTACATGTGCCTGATATATTCATTGGAGTTTAGAAGAGTGAGAGGGGATCTCATAGAAACATATAATGTTAAACAGGGTTAGATAGGGTAGACTCAGAAAGAATGTTCCCAATGGTGGGGGAGTCCAGAATTAGGAGTCATAGTTTGAGGATAAGAGATAAACCTTTTAGAATGGAGGTGAGGAGAAATTTCTTCACCCAGAGAGTGGTGGTCAGTACCACAGAAAGTAGTTGAGGCCAAAACATTATGGTGATTTCAAGAAGAAATTAAATATAGCTCTTGGGGCTAAAGGGATCAAGGGATATGGGGTGGGGGGAGGGGGATCAGGAAATTGATTTTGATGATCAGCCATGATCATAATGAATAGCAGAGCAGGCTCAAAGGGCCAAATGGCCTAATCCTGCTTCTAGTTTCTATGTATCTATGTATATACCAAGCTATAAATATGACCCATCCTTTTTGGTGGACTTGATTCTTTATCATACCAGTCATTAAAGATGTACTGAATATTGGCAAGTTGAAACAAGTTTGTGATCTATAAGACTTTGAAATCTTTATCTTGAATTGAACTCGGGTTCTCCTCTTTTCACAGGTCACTATGAAAACTTTCAAAATGCTTTTGACAGTAGTACAATCACATTAGACAGAATTCCACTGGCTTTCTACTCAGGCATGTTTGCTTACAGTGGTTGGTATGTAAGCACTTTAATGATTTCCAACATATGAGCTGAGGTACAAGGGGAGACTAATGTTCGCATAGCTTGGAGGGCTAAGCACACTAATTTTTTCTTATTTTTGTCTATCAGTGAGCTGAACTCCAAGGAATTCATTTTTAGACATCACTTGTTTCCAAGTGAGTCATTTCTTGAATCCCTTCTGTTTATGAAATTTATCTATGGTGTTCTTTAAGAGTTATTTCAGCCAATTGGCACGCTGAGGTGATAGGAGGCTGCAGGATCCCTTTAGTACACCATTTCCACAACACAGGAAACAATAGCTGTCTTTGGAGACCGGGTACACAGCTTGAATTTACTGTACATCGAAAACGTATTATGGTGCGGTTGAATAGATGCCTTGAATAAAAAAAGACTTGATGTTCTTTTCGAAGGTAATTCATAAAAAGCCAAATCAACTAGAAGAGAAATCATGCAGAACAATGTTGTTAGCAATGTACTACAATGTGAAAAGCACAGGTTGAGTGCATGTGGTAAATATGTGTGGAATATTAGGTAAGATTATGATCCTATTTTATGTAAAGAGAGCAATAATTGAATCCAAAAGAAATGTGGGGGATATGAATGAGTGTGAGGGGAGTCATTGAAGTAAAACATGTGGAAAGAAAATAGCTTGAATTTGGAGAGTATGTTGTTGTGGACAGGATGAGGAGTTAATTTAAGTAGCACTAGAACGAAGAACAAAAAACAAAGAACTAATTTCTTCTCTAACTACCTGTTCATAAACAAAAAGGACTTTCTCATCTATTTCCCTTTTTACAAGCAGTGGTGTATTTTCCAAATACTTAGTTTTTAGTGTGATTCAATTTTCTATTAATAACCCCCCACAGTAAACTCGAGATTGGATGAAAGGGTTAGTTTATTGCACACATTCAAAATGCGAAAGGAATGTTCATAACATCACTGTCACAGTCAGATGGTAAAGAGAATGATAGAGGAAAGGAGACATCACAGTATAGAAACCGCAGAGAAACTAGATATTGGTTCACTAGGGTTCCAGGGTCCAGAAGCAAAGTACAATGGAGTTATTTCTTCACAGAGGTTGGCAGACTGAAATCTGATGCTGTATAATTCCACTTTTCGGGTGGTGTTGACTTCAAAAGATGAAATAGGTATGCAGTGCTGAATCAGTCTTGTAGGCAATGATACAGAACTTCAAGCAGTGTAAATGGAGCTAGGTGTTCAACCTGGACAGAGATATTTTCTGTGTGGTTGCTAGTCAGATGCTGAAGAGCAGACTGAGCTATTCAGCTCAGGAAGGCAATATTACTTGTTAAACAAACCAGAGGCCTATGTCACATGACCCCCACATCTCCACCAGGCCTTTATTGTCTAGAATTTGGCTGGGTTGCAAAGACTGCTAAACATCCTAGCCATTATGAATTGAAAGAAATGCTTCGAGTGCCTTTTGTCTAGAGAGACCCTCTGTCTCCTGCTGGCAAGCCTAGGTTATCAAATGCAAATAGCCTTTGTGTAGCTCTCTTTGAAGTTGGGCTGTGCAGTTCCCAGGTGAATGCTAATGGTTCTTCAGAGATAATGAGGTATGAGTTTCCTGAAAAAGCAAAATGTCTTCTTTTATTCTGGAGTCACAGACAAACATATGTTCTGCTATTTTAGGAATCTTCTTCAGCCAAGGTCCAGTTTTAAAATTTTAGAAATATCAATGGGTACATATATTATAAAAGATGTACCATGTGAGCTCATGGCACACAATGGTGAATGAGGGATATGTATGAATGGAGTGACAGGTATATGGATGGTGAGAGGGATGTAACATTTGAATGTATGAATGAAGTGAGAAGTGTACAAACGGAGCATGTAAATAGAGTGAAGAGTGTAGAAATGGTATGCAAAAGTTTTAGAATTGAACAAATGTTGACAAAAAATAACAGATCTAGGGATAAATTTGAGTATGAGAGAAATATAAAAACATACAGTAAAAGCATCTACAAGCATGCAAAAAGAAAGCAAGAAGTTAAAGTGAGCACTGGTCCCTTAGAAGGTGAGACTGGCATTTAATAATGGGAAAGAGGAAATGGGGGGAAACTTTTAACAAATAAGTTTACCCATTTTCACAGAAGACATTGACAATAGCATCCCAAAGATAGTAGAAAATCAAGGGGCAAAACATTGGAACTTAAAACAATTACTATCACTGCAGAAAAATTAATGGAAATACTTGTGGAACTTCAGGCTAACAGGCTCCTTGGAACTAATGGTCTGCATCCTCAGGTTATAAAATAAGTGGCTGCAGAAATATTTGATGCATTGGTTGCAATCATAGAATCCCTACAGTGTAGAAAAGGCCATTCAGCCCATCAAGTCTGCACTGACTCTGACAGAGTATCTTACCCAGGCCCTCTCCCCTGCCCTATCCCCGTAACCCCACACATTTCCCATGGCTAATGCCCTTACCCTACACATCTTTGGATACTGAGGGGCAATTTAGCAAGGTCAATTCCCCTAACCTACACATCTTTGGACTATGGTAGGAAACTGGAGCATCCAAAGGAAACCCATGCAGACATGGGGAGAATGTGCAAACTCCATACAGACAGTCACCCAAGGCCAGAATTGAACCTGGGCCCCTGGAGCTGTGAGGCAACAGTGCTAACCACTGTGCGACTGTGCTGCCCATAATCTTCAAAAAATTCCTACATTCTGGAAATGTCCCAGCAGATTGAAAAACTGCAAATATAATACCTCTGTTTATGAAAGGAGGGAGCCGGAAATCCAGAAACGATAGGCCAGTTAATCCAGCATCCGTCATCGGGAAAATCCTAGAATCCGTTATTAATGAGGTCATGGCAGGATATTTAGAAAATTATACTACAATCAGGGAGAGTGAAAAGAAAAACATGTTTGACAAATTTATTCGAGTTCTTTGAGGATGTAACAACCAGTGTAGAAAAAGGGGAACCAGTAGATGTATTAGGTGTGTTTCACGGTGGTAGATGTGGCCTGCCATTGACTGGCAGCAGGATGTTCAAGGCCCAACGTTTTTCAATGGATTTTCTCATGGAATGCACCCTTGTTGCTGGGAAACCTGAAGGTTCACCCAGTGTGACGTGAGCAGATTCCGTTATTTCAACCCAGACCTGTATTCTGTAGGTCCCTGGGTATTGACATGCATGTTGTAAGCCACAGGGAAGACTCTTGCATTACTGTTAAAAGGGTTTTGGTGATAGAAGACTGGCATTGGTGGGATTATGCTGCCATGTATTGTTTAATGGGCTCACCATTTCCCCAGAATCTCTGGTGGAATATATATGATCACAACTTTCTTTGGCCAGAAGTATTTTTCAAAAGCACTTACAGCTGTATCAAACATAGATGAATCTTCTGTGAATTGCTTGAATATTCACTGGCTCTCTGCTCTGAAACAATGTACGGGTATCACTTTCTAATAGACTTGCTGCTACATTTGGACTGTCCAACTCCCTATAGTGAGCAATGGGCCCTGAACCCTGAAGTCCATCAATCCCACAGCAGGTATGGGCGGATCTCCCGGCAAAGAATGTAAAGCTTCAGAAATAGGTAGATTTAAACTTTTCTCCATCATCCTCATTACCTTTTTATTCTCAGATCTATGCAGGGATGAGCCTGGTTTCTATGTGTTTTAAAATATCTACTCCATGCTACAACACTGAGATCCAGCTCTTTCTACTGTTTGTTCACTTTCTCTGAATCCATACCCAGGCTTATCTAATCAAACACTGGGATGTTTAGAATCTTTGCAACCCAGCCAAATTCTAGACGATAAAGGCCTGGTGGAGATGTAGGGATCATGTGACATAGGCCTCTGGTTTGTTGAGCAAGTAATATTGCCTTACTGAGCTGAATAGCTCCGTCTACACACAGTGTGCATCAGTAGTAAACAGACTCACATAATCAAAAGAAAATCAGAACAATTGAAAACTACAAGCAGTAAGTAGATTTTTGATATTTAAAACTTCTCACCTGCCCCATTTCCGACAAGCTTTAGGTTAAATTCTGTGCCATTAATTGAGTTTCACATACCAGACTCTCAGATTATCTCAAATAGACATAATAGATTTCCAAGCACTATCTTGAAGAAGAACAGAATTTTTGGTGTCCTGACCAATATTTATCAACATCACAAAAACAAATTCTTTATTCGTTTTCACATTGCTGTTTGCAGGAACTTGCTGTGCACTAATTGGCTTCCCTACATCAGTGACTACAGTTCAAAGTAGTTTATTGGCTGTAAAGTGCTTTGGGACACCTTGAGGTCATGAAAGGTTCTATACAAATGCAAGTCTTTTGTTCTTTTTACCAATGTGGGCGCCATTTGAATTGGGACTGCAATAGTTCAGCACAAAACCCATCAGCTTTGGATCGAGTCCAAATGAATTGAGGCAGTTTGACTGAGCAACTGGACATAATTTGTTGACAGTAAGAGCAGAGTTCAAGACTGATTCGGTTTCAATGGAAGTGCCAAAAATTCTTGGGACTTTTTAGTCACTCATTAACGGAAAACCCTAACAGATTTTTAAGAACTATTAACAAAAGACTAACTCCAAGAAGAAACATTTTGAAGTGATCTCCAGCAAGCAAGTGCTTAATTTTTTTGTTACATAAAATTATATTTAAAGAATTCAAGAACATCCTGTCGATTAATTTTATGCCGCTAGTGTATTCGTGAATTTGGATACCATTGCCCTCTAGGATATGTCTTCACCATGTTCTATCTGGTGAACAATGATGGCTATTATTAACTTGTCCACATATTATATCGTAATAAACACTGCCTCCAATCTACAAGATTCAATCACATTCTGAAAGATAAAAGGCTAGTGTACTAACCCATTGCGTGTATAATATGTAAAGTTTCCAGCTCCTGACCAGTACCTGTTGGTTCTATATGCTCTGTGAAGATACGAAGATCAATGTGTGACTTGAGGCATGATGCAGGAGGGAGATCTTCAGATTCTTGGGTCACTGGGGCTAATTCTGTACCAGGAGTCAAATGTTCAAAAGGAATGGCTCATACCACAACAGGACTGGAACAATGTCCTCGTGGGAAGGTTCAGTAGTGTGAGTCAGTAGGGTTTAAAATAAATTGGTAGAGGGGTGAGTAACAGCATACAGAAGTAGAAAAGCAGAATAAAGTACATAAAGGAACGAGAGTGTTGGATAGTACTCGTGAAGGAATTTTTCCATATTTGATAGTAACAGACAAGAAAGGACCACAAGAAATAAAAAAAACACAAGTTTAGAATGAAGGTTTGTAAATACACAAAGTGTGGCCAATAGGATTGGTGAGCTACAAGTGCAAATAGTCATGTGAGAATATGATGTCATGACAATAATGGAAACATATAAGGACTGAACTCCTAATATTCACAGACACAACATGGTTCAGAAAAGACCAAAAAGAATAAAGGGGAAGTGGGATTGCAATACTGATTAGGGAAGATGTTGAAATGTTGGGAAGGCAGGATGTCTTTGAGGGTACAAATACAGAATCCATTTGGCTAGAGTTGAGAAGCAAAAAGGGCATGTTCACAATCCTGGAGGTATTCTATGGGCACTCAAACAGTGAGGGAGACATAGAACAGCAGATTTGCATGGAGCTCACAAAGATATACAAAAGCTACAGGCAGGATCTTTTGGTCCCACCCACCCGGGGACCCGAAATTCCTGCCTGAGTTCAATGGACTTTTTAAATGGTCTGTAAAATTGTCCATCCTCCCTGTGATGATTTCCACAAATTCCCAAAATAAATAGCTGTTTAAATTCATTCATGGGACATGGGCATCACTGGCTGGCCAACATTTATTGCCCATCCCTAGCTGCCTGAGGGCAGTTGAGAGTCAACCACATTGCTGTAGATCTGGAATCACATGTAGGCCAGACCAGGTAAGGACGACAGATTTCCTTCCCTAAAGGACATTAATGAACTAGATGGGTTTTTCTGACAATCAAAAATTGTTTTTATGGTGATCAGTAATTCCAGATATTTTTTATTGAATTCAAATTCCACATCTGCCTTGGCAGGATTTGAACCCAGGTCCCCAGAACATTAGCTGAATTTCTGGATTAATAGTGTAGCTATAATACCACTAGGCCATTGCCTCCCCTGGTAAGTAAGTAGTAAGGGATGGGGTGAGCCAATTAGGGATAAAGAAGATGATATATGCTTAGAGGTGCAGGTCAAGACTAATACTTAATGAGTACGTTGTATTGATGTTTATTAAGGAAGAGATGTTGATAAAATATTGGTAGAAGCAGAAATGGCAAAGGGAATGAATGGGATGGAAATTGATGGGCAGGATGTACTGGAAAGGTTGGCTATGCTTAGAATAGATAAGTTGACTGATTGGGAAAGCTTGCATCCTAGGTTGCTAAGGGAAGTGACAGTTGAGATAGTGAAAGGACTTGCCATAATCTTCCAACCTTTGCTAGGCACAAGCACAATGCCATTTGCTTTCTTGAGCAAAGGGGTCATATGTGCCAGGGGATTGGAAAATGGCACATATGACCCCCTTGCTCAAGAAAGCTAATGTAATAAGACCATAAGACCATAAGACATAGGAGCGGAAGTAAGGCCATTTGGCCCATCGAGTCCACTCCACCATTCAATCATGGTTGATTTCAACTCCATTTACCCGCTCTCTCCCCATAGCCCTTAATTCCTCGAGAAATCAAGAATTTATCAATTTCTGTCTTGAAGACGCTCAACGTCTCGGCCTCCACAGCCCTCTGTGGCAATGAATTCCACAGACCCACCACTCTCTGGCTGAAGAAATTTCTCCTCATCTCTGTTCTAAAGTGACTCCCTTTTATTCTAAGGCTGTGCCCCCGCGTCCTAGTCTCCCCTGTTAATGGAAACAACTTCCCTACGTCCATCCTATCTAAGCCGTTCATTATCTTGTAAGTTTCTATCAGATCTCCCCTCAACCTCCTAAACTCCAATGAATATAATCCCACGATCCTCAGACGTTCATCGTATGTCATCGTAATGGCCTCAATTGCAAGAGGGTTGGAATGCATGAATAAAGAAGTCTTGCTTTGGTGAGGCCATACCTAGAATACTGAATGCAGTTTTGGTCTCTATATTTAAGGATGGATATATTTACACTGGAGGCAGTACAACAAAGGTTCAGTTTAGAAGAATCAGAGGTGATCTGATTGAAATATGCAAGATTATGAAGGGGCTTAACAAGGTAGATTCTGAGAGGGTGTTCCTGCTGGCTAAGGAATCTAAAACTAGACAGTACAGTTTCAGGATAAGGGACTGATCATTTAGAATTAAGACTAGCAGAATCTCTTCAGAGTTGTGAATCTTTGGAATTCTCTATCCTATCTGATTGTGAGTGCACCTATAAAGCTGGGATAGACAGATGTTTACTCTCACAGGGAATTAAGGGATATGGGAAGTGAGTGGGAGAGTGGAGCTGAGCCTAAAATCAATCATGATCATATTGAATGGTGGAGCAGGCGTGATGAGCTATTTGATCTTCTCCTGCTCCTATTTCTTATGTTCTTAAGAAAGGTGCAAGGATATTCCTAGTAACTACAGGCTGGTAAATTTAGGATCAGCGGTGGGTAAGGTTTTACAAACAATAAAAAGCAAAAGTTAACAAACACTTGGAGAATTTTGAATTAATTCAGGAGAGCTAACATGGATTTGTGAAAGATAAATTATGTTTCATTAAATGAATTCAATTTTTTGATGAAATAACAAAATAAAGGTAAACGGTGTGCAGGGGCCAGATGAGAAACTCCAAGGTATATTATAAAGTTAACCTAGACCCCAACTATTTTTGATTAGTGTGAGCATAAGGTGCTCCACTCCAGGTGTGATTCTATTGACCCACTCAGAAGCTTTTATTAAAACAAACTTTAACAACACAGTTAAAATATAACAAGAATTAGCATAACTTTTACCAATTGAAATATTTAAACATGACAACTGGCCAATTCTATTAGTTCCAATTTAAGCAATATCCCCATAGACTTAAATTCCTCTTCAGAATCAGTTAACAAGACATACAGACTTATGTGAACTCTCAGTCCTCTAGCCTTTTAACCTCTCTGGACAGAGACACAGAGAGATACCCATCTTTTGATTCTCAAACAGCAACCTCGAGAGGAAAAATCTGTCTTCCAACAACAGAACTCCAGAGAGAGGAAGAGAGGGGGAGAAAATACTTCTTGTTTTCTGCAGACTTCTGGAGAGATATCGAGGTTCTAGCAGGTCCCCAGACTTCAATTTCCAGAATGGGGAAGGGGAGAAAAACTACTGTTTCTTTTCAAATTCAAACAACAACTGCCTGCTTTATTCTCCCTGCAGGCTTAGCTCCACCTACATGACTTTCTTACCAATCAACCTAATTAAACCCTACTCTGAACCCCCAGGAAACAACTCTAAGAATAACAATAAGTGCATTAGTCCAGATTAAAACAAATACTCTAATAATGGGAAGCAATTAACCTTATGCAGTATCAGCAAGTGGGCTGCCGGCTATAAGACAATTGGTACCATAATCAGAGTTGAAGTATAAAACTGAGCCTTCGAGGAAATGAACACAAATACATTTCTTAAAGGCACAGTATCGTCACAAGTGGACATTGTCTATATCGACTTTAATTTGCCCTTGGGCCTACTAGGCTCTTAAGTGGCAAACTAATGTATTTTTCCTGAAGTTTGGAAGCCAGACTCCAGGACCCTAATAAATCCAGCCCCATGACTCCAAGTGATGATGATACACAACTTTCTGAGAAGGGCACATTGGTCTCAGAATGACTGTTCATCCTACATAAAGCTGGCCAATAGTGCAATATTTTCTATTATCCTGGACATCCCATACATTCCTTAGGAAGCTGTTTACAACAATGGTGACAATCTGCACCATACTAACCTATACATGGCTAGGAATCACAGCACAAGTTCAATTTGTAAGAGATTCATTGTGCTTACAGAAAGAATCGTCAAGCCACATAAACAATTCAAAACTGTTAGAGACAAGCCTGAACTATAACCATCCATGTATGCTACCAGTTGAAAAGGGTACATATGGTATGTGTACACAAGTATAATGTGTATGAACAGATCAAGTGAGTGATGTGTGTTAACTCAGTAAAGAATATGCTATTGATGTGTGTTATGCTGTTTGTCAAGAGATGAAGAGGACTAAACTGTGAATAGCGAGGTGCAATCATTGTATGCTAATCCTTCTTTAAATTCTGAATTTCTTCTTTTAGGTTTTATATGAACTTTGTCACAGAGGAGATAATTAACCCAGAAAGGTATGTATTACAATTGTATCAAAACGAACAACAAGCAAATATTAAGTTCTATAATCCTTCCATCAGATGATTATGGGTTTAAACCACACTCCAGCATTTAATCTCTAGCATTTAAACCCATTCGCCGGAACTCTATGATTTCTATGATTTCTACCGCCTCACCCGCCATGGATTCAGAACAGGTGAGGGGCCGACAATGGAAATGTCCATTGACCTTGAGTGGGAATTTCTGGTCTCGCTCGAGCGAGACAGTAAAATCCTGCCCATCGTGTTTCAGAAAAGAAGCATTAAGCTGGGGTTTGGCCTGCCTATTTAGATGAATACAGAAGACCCCATGCCATTATTGAAAGAGGAGCTAAGGATTTCTCCCAGTATTTTGGCTAATATTTACCCTCAATTAACCGTAATTAAAAGCAAATTTATTAAATTTCATATTTTGTTGTCTGTGGGAGCTTGCTGTGGATAGAGCGACTATGGGCCCTGACAACATCCCAGCAGCAGTACTGAAGACTTTGTTCCAGAACTAGTCATGGTCCTAGCTGAGCTGTTTCAGTACAGCTACTACATTGGTATCTACCTGACAAATTTTACATACTGTAAAATTGTCTTGCTCAATGGAGATAAGAGCTGAAATCAAGGTGAGGTGAGAGTGAAGGCGGCATTTGACTGAGTGTGGTTTCAAGGAGCTCCAGCAGAACTGAAGGCAATGGGAAGCAGGGAGAAAACTCTCCACTGGTTGGAGTCACAGACCTACCATAGAAAAGGGGTCAGGATATTTTGCATGGCAGGCTTTCTTATCCCGCCATCTGAGGCCTAGGCAATGTATTCATACAGTTTTTATTTGAAGTCTCTGAGCCTTTCTAGAATGCTGAAACATTTGAAACCCTCTCCATTCCATTGCAAACCTTTGATCTCTGTGAATTTCATGGTACAGTGCTTCGAAATAGGCTTCCATTGACAACTTGACGGATTTCTACTCAGCTTCCAGTCATCTGTGTTTATTTACTTTTCCCTTCACACAAATGCATTTCAAGTACTTCCATTGTTCCTAACCGCAATGTTTATATTGGATCCAATTTTAGCATTTTGATTCTAAGTGCTGGGCGGACTTGAAACCGGGAGTGTTTCAGATCCGACTTTTAGACCCGTTCTCAGGTGCCCCCATACACACTCTGCCTGAAAAAATATCAGCGATTCCGAATCGCGCTGCACAAGCCTGTGGGTGGGGCTTATCGTGCCCGAAACCCTGCAGCTCCAATCGGCCTCCAACTGCTCATGCACAGACAAAAAGTGATAGAATAAAGCTCCCCTGCCACATCCCTCCAGGGCCGATAATGCCTCCCCCTGGGCCCCCACAGACATTGCCCCACCCCCACAACATTACTGACCACCTTATCTACCCACCCCCCCCCCCCCACCCCCCGCCACCCAGACCTTCCCCCCCTGACCGGAGTGGGAATGGAGGGATACAAAAGAGTGGTCTAGTTTGGACCAGGGAGCGGCGCGGGCTAATTGTTCCTTGTTTCTCGTTTCAAGGCTTCATTCTATGATCATCTTGCTGGTGCCAGTACAGAGCGAGACTGCGGATAGTTGGGAACCTGTCTCGGGGGCAGGGAATTCATATGGTCTTCATGGAAGTGGAAATGACTAGGGTTGGGAAGCATTTTCCGATCAGGGCCATTGTGATCTCCTGGACTCGTTTCGATCGCCTCAGGGGGTCGGAGAGGAATTTCCCAGATTTTTTTTTTCCCCATATTGGCCCTGGGGTTTTTCACTCTGGGTTTTCGCCTCTCCCTGGGGATCACATGGTCTGGAATACGGGGGTGGGGGTGAGTTAATAGGTTGTAATGAACAAAGCATCGTAGCTGTGAGGGACAGCTCGGTGGATAGGATATTGGTATGTAGATAGGCTGGAAAATTGGGCGGGGATCCTGGATTCAGGATTCAATCCTGGACCGGGGAGCGGCGCGGGCTTGGAGGGCCGAAGGGCCTGTTCCTGTGCTGTATTGTTCTTTGTTCTTTGTTCTTTGATCTCAGGCAGAGTGACAGCGCACCCCCCCCTTCCCCCCACTGATCTCAGGCAGAGAGATCGACCCTCCCCCCTTCCCCCTCCACCCTACACATATCAGGCAGAGTGATCCCCCTCACTCCCACCCCGGACTCTCCCGCACAAGGCCTCCATCTCTTTCGGACTCTGATGGCTGTGTGACACCTCCCTCTCTCTCCCCTGTCCCCAATCGTTGAGGCACTGATCCACCACCGCCCCCCCCCCCCCCCCCCGCCCACCGCCCCCACCCCCACTCTCCCTCATCAACACACCTGCAAGTGCTCACTTGCCTTCCCCCTCAATGCTAACAAGCAAACTATGTAACTTGCTGGAATGCTCTGCCAAACTGCCTGCAGCTGATTTGCCCTAACGAGGGACAGCTCCATAAAAACCCCAAGGATGGACAGGCAGTGCAGGAAAAAATGACCACATGTCCAGATTTACTGAGGGCAACCTGGGGAGGCTACTGGATGCGGCACAGGTGAGGCGGGACACCCTCTTCCCCCCAGGAGGACGCTGACCCATGGGCTCTTATGGAAATGCAGCCTGGGAGGAAGTCACCACCTTGGTCAGTGCCAGGGCATTCACCCCCCTGCCGAAACGGGAAGCAGTATCGGAAAAAAGTCATGACCTTATCTGTGCAGCAAGGGTGAGTGCTGAACCCCATCTAGCATCTTTCCCCAAATCTCCCCCAGATCCTCCCAGCACCCTGCATGTTTCCAACTCCTGACCCCGAAGCAGCTCCTTCCTATCCCCCTCAAGAGCCCCACTCTGCTTGCCCTCTAAGGGCCACCACCTGATACTCTGCAGGAGTCACGCGATCATTTCTTTCATGTCTCCTTCTGTCTCCACAGGAGAAGACCGACCATAACACCCATGAGAGGGCGAAGACAGTGGGTGGTGAGCCAGACCTCCGGATCCTCATCCCCTTTGAAGAGTGGGCGCTGGAGCTCTCAAGAGAAGGGGAGATGAGGGCTGTCAGCGACAGCATGGTCGGGCTGCCGTCAAGACGTGAGCACCTGTCATTCCTCCACTCACTTTGAGGCAACTTCTCGGGGGCATGAGTTTCAGGTGCAAGGGGCAAGGTTTAAAGGAGATGTACGAGGTATGTTTATTTGCACATAGAAGGTAGTGGGTGCCTGGAACTGGCTGCCGAGGGAGGTTGTGGAGGAGGATACATTAATGACCTTTAAGGGGTGTGGTGGACTTCAGTTGTGCCTTTGTCCTGCCTGGACCACCGTTGTGTGTTTGTCATGCCTGGACACATCCTCTGCCGGCTCGGCTCCTCCCCTTGTCACCTAGTATAAAGGTGGCTGTTTCCTCCCCCTTGTTCAGTTCGGGTCGGTTATCTGTTGGGATGTGCTCCTGGTTCTGTAATGAATAAAAGCCTACAGTTGTATTGGCACACAAGTAGTCTTTTGCCTAATTGATAGGGCATCAAGGGGCGTCTTTGCAGCCAAGTGAATGGGATGGGAATAGAGTCACATGGTCCCTGGAAGGGTAGGGGGTTACAAATCAGATGGGCAGCCTGGTCGCTGCAGGCTTGGAGGGCCTGTTCCTGTGATGTAATTTTCTTGGTGCTTTGTTCTATGTTCAATGGAGAAATGTGAATCAAGTGTTTTGCATCCCGGATTCCTCTCCCTCTCTTGCACTTAACCTTGTGTCCTGTGTTGCAGGGACAGAACCGGATGCCCCGGGGTCTTCTGGACTACAGGCCCATGCTGCAGCCCCCGCCCATCCTGATTACGACAGCTCGGATGAGTTTTCAGAGGTTATGAGTGAAGGGACCTCCGATGGTGGCACCGTTTTGGCGTCAGCTTCCACCTCACAACTCAACATCCCAGATACTGACACAGTTAGTGGTGAGGCTTCTGGGTCACTCTCTGGTGAGCATGACACATCTGCTAATAATCGGGTGGAGGAGGGAATGTCCGAGGCCTCTGGCACCCGGGGGCCTGCTGGGGTCGAGGACTCAGCTGGCCCCAGGTTAAATGCTGGGCCTCTGAGATCACTTCTCCCTCAGCTGCTGGAAATGCCACAACAGAGCCAGGGAATGCAGGAGGGACAGGCGGCCACACTGGACCAATTGCGAGGCTGTTGGGAGAAGTCCAAAGCTTTCAGGCGGACCAGCTATTTCCTGTCTTGCGTGGTTTCCAGGCCAACACTACAAGGGTGGCATTCGCAGTGGAAAGCCTGGGGCAGGGGATCCTCACCATGAGTGGCAGGCTCCAAGTGATGGCCGAGTCACAGCAGGCCACAGCAGAGTCCCAAAGGGCCACAGCCCAGTCACAGTGGGTCACAGCTGAGGGACTGAACAGGATTCTCAAGGTTCTGTGGCCCATGGCTCAGAGGCTCGAGAGCTTGCAGGAGACCCAGCGGGACAGCACTGAGACACAGCAGGCTACGGCAGCAGCCCTTGAGAATGTGGCACAGTGGCAGAGGGCCATGGCTGAGGGGTTGCAGAGTGCCACCCAGTCTCAGAGGGCACTTGCTGCGGCCATTGAGAGGTGGCCCCCGACTCAAGTGGCCATCGGAGAAGGCTCAACTACCTTGGGTAGGACACAAGTGGTCCTCCAGTACTGGCAGTGCCAGGTGTTGCCAGAGCTTTTGGTGCTCACTGCAAAAGCACTGCCATCCCATGGAATGACCCAGGGGCCCACAGGAACCCCAAGGAAGGAGGAAGAGCTTGAGCCCATGCCGGGGCCTTCCAGCCAGGAGGCTGTGGCTACATCGTCTGACTCCCCCATTCCTGACACTGGGGCATCTCAGGGGCAGTGGGATGAAGAGGGTGCATGGAAACATCTCAGACACCTGGAAGCAGGCCAGGGCCATCAAGGTCCAGGGACCCCAGAGGACGCCTGCCACGCGCATCACAGGCAAAAGGGCAAGGTAGGCAGCTGGCCCCCTCCACTTCCGATGTACATTCTGGGGAGTCACTGAGACGTAGTGGTAGGCCACGTAAGGTTATGAAGTTGTAGTTGCACTGAGATGGCACTCGTGAAGGGCTGCACTAGTTAGAAAGATATTTAAGCACCTTAACGTTTTCTGTTCACAAGTTTTTATGTTAGAACGTCTTATTTAAACACCTTTATTGCAATTAAATGATTTTTCACCACCCAGCTGTGACTAATTTGTCTCAGATTTGTCTAGAATAGGAATCCTCTTCCATTGATGATCGCCAGAGGGATGCTTCATGTTGATGTCAGTTGGGGAGGCCCCTCAATGCTGTGTCACTGAGGAAAGGAAGCCATTGGTTCCCCAGAACCCACGAGCGATTCCCTCCCACCCCCACCCCACCTGCCCCTGGGCCCTGTATGGGGGTTTCAGATCCCTTACCCACTACACAGATGTGGGCCCAGGTGTCAGCATGCATGCAGAGATCAGACTAGTTTGCACCAGAGCGTCATCATAATGGTGCTTAGTGAATCATCATTACCCACCTGCCTGCCAAAAAACTCGCTAACACAGAGTACACAGGCCTATCATTCTGATGTGACAATGTTGCAGGAGATAGAAGGAATTTTATGGGGGGGGGAGAGGAGGGGGGTAGAATGGAACCCACAGACAAGCCCCTAGTGCCTGAACCGCCTGGTGATCAGGGCCTCCCTGGCCGCTGTCCAATGCTTCATTTGAGCTGCCATCCCTCCAGCGCCTGGGTGGTGTTCCAAGGCGTGCTCTTCCTCTTCTCCCTCCTCCTCCTCTTCCTCCTCCTCCTGCTGGTCATCCTTCTCAGCGACGCCCAGCTGGTCAGCCTCCACGTCCTCCTCCTCCTCCTCCAATAGGTCACCTCTCTGCAGAGCCAGATTGTGCAAGACACAGCACACCACCGCCATGCGGGAAGAGATCACAGGCAGCTGGAGGGCCCTGCCAAACGGTCCAGGCACCGGAATCAGATTTTGAGGAGCCCAATGCACCTCTCCACTATCGTGTGGGTGGCTACATGAGCCTCATTATAGCAGGTCTCCACCTCAGACACAGACCTCTGCACAGGCGTCATCAGCCAAGTCCGAAGCGGGTAACCCATATCACCCAGGAGCCAACCCCGCAGCCTGGGCTCCTCCTCAAATGCCTCCGAGATGTCCAAGCTCCTGACAATGAAGCTGTCGTGCGCGCTGCCTGGGTGTCTTGCGCAGACATGCATAATGTTCATATTATGGTCACACACTTGTTGAACATTAAGGGAGTGGAACCCTTTCCTGTTGATGAATCTCCAGGATTCTGTAGGGGGGCTTTGACATGGGTGCAGTCGATCGCCCCCTGCACGTTAGGCATCCCTGCAATGGCCGCAAACCCTGCAGCCCGGCTTCCTGATGGGCTTGGTCCAGCTTAAATTTGATGTAGTACCCAGCCCGGGCATACAGGGCTTCTGTGACTTGCTTGACACAAGTGTGCACAGCTGACTGGGAAATGCTACATACATCTCCACTAGGGGTCTGGAAGGAACCAGTCGCATAAAAATTCAGAGCGGCCATCAATTTGACAGCCACCGAGAGTGGGTGCCCTCCCCTGCTTCTAGGTGCCAGGTCCTGCAACAGGTTGCACAGATGTTGCACTGTCTCCTTTTGGAGGTGGGGACATCGGCGGCACACGGTGTCCGACATCTGTTCAAATGACACTCATGCACGGAACTGCTGGGGTCTCTGCTCCCTTCTTCTTCTGCGCCCTCCTCTGGGTGAATGGCAGCCACCTCCTGCCTCTGGTGGTCATCTCCCTCTACTCCTGCAAGTGGTGAGGCCTGGGCCTCCTGTGCCCGTAATTCTTCCTCCAGCTCCTCCTCCTCAGCTCCAGCAGCAACCAAAAGAACAGCAAGATTGATCGGTTGCATCGCAAAAGCCATTTCTTCACTCTGAGGTGGAGGGGGATTGGGGGGGTGGAGGTGGAGGTGGAGACGAACACATGTAGAGGTTAAGGAATGCTGCTTGCCTCTAGCACATCAGCAGTCATTGTCCATACCCCCCAATTTCCCCAGCCACATGCTCCCCACAATCACTGCCCCTCCCAATTCCAGTAAGAAGTCTCATAACACCAGGTTAAAGTCCAACAGATTTATTTGGCAGCACAAGCTTTCGGAGCGCTGCTCCTTCATCAGGTGAGTGAGGACTTGTTTTCACAAATAGGGCATATACAGTCACAAACTCAATTTATAAGATAATGGTTGGAATGCGAGTCTTTACAGGTAATCAAATCTTAAAGGTACAGACAATGTGAGTGGAGAGAGGGTTAAGCACAGGTTAAAGAGATGTGTATTGTCTCCAGCCAGGACAATTAGCGAGATTTTGCAAGCCCAGGCATGTCGGGGGGTTACAGATAGCGTGACATGAACCTAAGATCCTGGTTGAGGCCGTCCTCATGTGTGTGGAACTTGGCTATCAGTTTCTGCTCAGTGACTCTGCGTTGTCGTGTGTCGTGAAGACCGTCTTGGAGAACGCTTACCTGAAGATCAGAGGCTGAATGCCCATGACTGCTGAAGTGTTCCCCGGCTGGAAGGGAACACCCCTGCCTGGTGATTGTCGAGCAGTGTTCATTCATCCGTTGTCGTAGCGTCTGCATGGTCTCCCCAATGTACCATGCCTCGGGACATCCTTTCCTGCAGCGTATCAGGTAGACAACGTTGGCCGAGTCGCAAGAGTATGTACCGTGTACCTGGTGGATGGTGTTCTCACGTGAGATGATGGCATCCATGTCGATGATCCAGCACTTCTTGCAGAGATTGCTGTGGCAGGGTTGTGTGGTGTCGTGGTCACTGTTCTCCTGAAGGCTGGGTAGTTTGCTGCAGACAATGGTCTGTTTGAGGTTGTGTGGTTGTTTGAAGGCAAGAAGTGGGGGTGTGGGGATAGCCTTGGCGAGATGTTCGTCTTCATCGATGACATGTTGAAGGCTCCAGAGAAGATGTCGTAGCTTCTCTGCTCCGGGGAAGTACTGGACGACGAAGGGCACTCTGTCCATCGTGTCCCGTGTTTGTCTTCTGAGGAGGTCGGTGCGGTTTTTCGCTGTGGCATGTTGGAACTGTCAATCGATGAGTCAAGCGCCATATCCTGTTCTTGTGAGGGCGTCTTTCAGCGTCTGTCGGTGTCTGTTGCGATCCTCCTCATCTGAGCAGATCCTGTGTAGATGGAGGGCTTGTCTGTAGGGGATGGCTTCTTTAACGTGTTTAGGGTGGAAGCTGGAGAAGTGGAGCATCGTGAGGTTATCCGTGGGCTTGCGGTACAGTGAAGTGCTGAGGTGACCGTCCTTGATAGAGATGCATGTATCCAAGAATGCAACCGATTCCGGAGAGTAGCCCATGGTGAGTCTGATGGTGGGATGGAACTTGTTGATGTCGTCATATAGTTGTTTCAATGATTGTTCGCCATGAGTCCAAAGAAAGAAAATGTCATCGATGTGTCTAGTGTATAGCATCGGTTGAAGGTCCTGTGCGGTGAAGAGGTCTTGTTCGAACCTGTGCATAAAGATGTTGGCATATTGAGGTGCGAATTTGGTCCCCATGGTTGTTCCATGCGTCTGGATGAAGAACTGGTTGTTGAAGGTGAAGACGTTGTGGTCCAGGATGAAGCGGATGAGTTGTAGAATTGCATCTGGAGATTGGCAGTTGTCGATGTTGAGTACTGAGGCAGTTGCAGCAATGCCATCGTCGTGGGGGATGCTGGTGTAGAGTGCTCTCCAGCTACATCGAGGGTATCCTGAAACCCATTGTACAAAGAACCCCCAGCTTCTGTCGCGACAGTATGGACTTCCTACAGAAACTCAGCACACATGGAGCAGTTGAACTAGGAGCACTCCTCATCACAATGGATGTCTCGGCACTCTACACCAGCATTGAAACAAAAGTTCACCCATGAGTAGCAGAGAGCCGTCGGACACACTTACCTCCTCACTAACCCTCACTGATGGAGCACCCGAATCAGACTTTTATGGAGCACGTCTATTTTGTGCCGATTTGGGATTTGCAAACGAGGTGGTAAAGGGGGAAGTGCCGGTCAAATTGGGCGTGCAGCCCATTAAATCAAGTTATATGCATTCAAATCCAAAACGGGCGCAGTCCCGATCACATCCATTTTCAGGCCTTGGTAAAGGGGGAACCGTCACAGAGGTGGGCGCGAATCGTGCTACTAGCCTCACACCCGACTTTACCAAGTTTTCGCGCCCGAAATCAGGTGCAACTTGATGGTAAAATCGAGCCCATAGACTCTCAGCCTGAATGACAGCTGTGGTTTCTTCAAAGGGGTTAAATGGTTTCCCTTCCTCTTTTGCAAACCACTTATTCACAAAGCACCAGGCCAGGGTGTCAGTGCCACTGTGTGAGGGGGCAGTGCACCATTGGTACTGCCAAGGTGCTTGGCCTAATTGAGGGTCTGAATGGGGTGGGGGGGCTGAAAGGGGGTCTGAGTGGGGATGGGGGGGATGAGTGTGGGGCTGAATGGGGATGTCTGAGTGGGGATATCTGAGTGATGTTGGGGGGGATGAGGGGGCGGCTGAGAGGGGCTCAATAGGGGTCAGTGTGGGAAGAAGGAATGATTGCGGTGCTGAGTGAGGAGGGGCCTAATTGGAGGGTTGAAGTTGTGGGGGGCACAGAGTGAAAGACTGAGTGGAGGCTCTAGTCACCCACATGCCTGTATGGTGTGGGGGGGTTGACCCATTATTTGTGAGTGGCAGGGGATGATGCCCCTCATTGGTGAATATTCCATCAACCTCCTGACTTATCGTGTGTATACTTACTCTCTCCACATGACATTACACTCACGACATCAAGTATAAGCAGCATCATTACTTTTCATTTCAAATGAACTTTAAGCAAGTTTATTGTATCAAACAGTCTCTGGTTATTCATTGTGTTTTGCAGGAATATTCCTCTTGCAATTATCTCCTCTCTGAGCATTGTAACGATACTCTACCTGCTTGTAAATGTGGCTTACTACACTGTATTGTCAGCAGACGAGGTGTTAGCATCTGGTGCAGTTGCTGTGGTAGGTAACCAAGTAAACTCACTATAATATATTTTTCTCCTATATTATTTTCCTCCTGTTAAATTCTTATTCTGAACTTTGAACAGAGCATATTTGAATATGTGATTACCAGGGAGAGAAATAAGCATCCCCTTGTTAGGTAGATGTCCGAATATGACTGTTTTCCCTCATTCTGCTGACCTTTCCGTAAGGAGTCTGCTTATCCTGAGCTTCAGGACAGGGATGTGACCTGGACAACACACTTAGCCACATCTGGCCTCAGAGGCCAGGGGCACAGGAACTTCCCACCGAGGAAGTCCCGAAACTGCCCAGCCTCCTCCTTCATCTTTGACTCCCTCAACATCACCAAAGAAATTCTGGATCAAAGATAGGACCTGACATTTCAGGCTAATTTTATCTGAAGCTCTTTTGCTGCATTCCCATAGTTGCAATGGCAGTTCGTCAGAAGGGTCAAGAATTTCCAGCTCCCATTTCTCTAAAAAGACAAATAGTCTGACAAAGAACATTAAAACATAAAAATGACCTGAACTGAAAAAGGCAATATTTTCCTTCACAGCTTTGTCTCAACAAACACTGTAACCTCCTCTATCCTTATATCCTCCAACATAGCCTTTGGTCCTCTGAATGTGACTTTTTGTATAATGTGTCCTCCCCTTTCTCATGTTCATGGAAGAATTTTCAGATGCCTCAGAACTATGCTTTGGAATTCCCTTCTGAAACCCCTCTAAATTCTAAATTAATCCTAACTTTTGTTTGGAATAAGCTGGACGAGGCATATGAGAAGGTCTTTGTTCCCACACTTAAGTCTTAAGAAGGAAAATGTTCTGCACGGTTCAGACACTTGTTCCATTTCTCAATTTGTTCATAAACATACTGCACCAGTGAGCCAATTGGTCAACATTTCAGTGAAATTCTATGGAAGGAAAACTGTTTCCAAATAATAATTCTGAACTTTTTGTTTGAATTAGACCTTTGGAGATCAGACGCTGAAAGGCTTCTCCTCAGTGATTCAAATTCTTGTTGCGCTGTCATGTCTTGGAGCAATAACTGGAGGATTATTTGCTGTTTCCAGGTAGTATTGAGGATATCTGTGAGACTTAGTGATAACTCTAACATAATAAAGTGCTTCCTTTAAACCAGAAATTAAAATACTGCAGCAGGTTGTTGAATTGTACTAATGTTCAGATTTTCACCCTTTCTCAGTTTGCTTCTTGGTTTAAGGGAGAAATTCTTCCCCTTTCAACTATGAAAAATAGATAAATGCATTTAGAGGCAGATAAAATGGTATAAAGAAACAATTACACTGCACTCTGCTGTAAGAGTTGTTTGGTGTCTCACAGAGAGATCTGGAGACTTGTATGGTTAAACATTATTGGTGGGATTTTCCAGCCATGCTTACCCCAAGACTGGAAAATCCCATCCGAGGTCAACAGACCTTCGCATGGTCCGTGTCCCGCCCACTACGATTCCCGTGGCAGTGGGGTGGGAAAATTCCACCATGTGTTTATTAACAACTCATAACTACATACATCTCCAAGATATAGTACTGCATGGACGTTGTCTCCATGCTGGCTCCTACCAGATTCTTCCGCTGTAATCAGTCTACTACCATGTGACTCTCTGTGTGGACACTACTATTTCCTCAGTCCCCACATTAACCCTTACTCTGCCAAACACTCTTATACTACACTCTTAGATTAATATAAAATGGCTTCATGTGCACATTGACACAAAAGCAGAATAACTCCAGCTATTAGCAGTCTTTTCCCCTGGTTTCTGTGGCTATGACTCATCTTTCATTCCCACACCCTGCAGTATAAATATCTCCCACTTTCTATGCCTTTTAGTTTTGACAAAGGGTTGTCTGGACTCGAAGCGTCAGCTCTTTTCTCTCCTTACAGATGCTGCCAGACCTGCTGAGATTTTCCAGCATTTTCTCTTTTGGTTTCAAATTCCATCATCCGCGGTAATTTGCTTTTAACTCCAGATCCAATTCCCACATGCGCAAAATCCACCCTAAGATCATCTCCAAGAATGCAGTATCATTTCAGCTCAATCCATAGGTGAATTTTGAAAGTCCCAAATCGTCAATTTAATCTCTCTCAAATTACATAGAGTATTTTTACAGTTAGGAGACAATATACCTCCACCTTTTCTCCCCTCTAACATTAACATTAAAGATTAGCTACTGAGGGGAGAGGGGCTCTGACAAGGCATCAACACCCTCTTCTACCAGCCAGACTCAGATCAATTTGCAAAAACTATATATCACAGCTTGTGTAACTGCAGCCAAATATCTCTGGAAATATGAATAAGTAATTTAGCATCTGAAAGAGGTTAATTTGAGCCAGTCTGTTACCAAATAACACTGGCTACTCTATGATATTATTGGATATATTATTAATTGAAATTGAGCTTCAAATTTTTGATTTTGATTTGATTTATTATTGTCACTTGTATTAACATACAGTGAAAAGTATTGTTTCTTGCGCGCTATACACACAAAACATACCGTTCATAGAGAAGGAAACGAGAAAGTGCAGAATGTAGTGTTACAGTCATAGCTAGGGTATGGAGAAAGATCAACTTAATGCAAGGTAAGTCCATTCAAAAGTCTGACAGCATTGGGGAAGAAGCTGTTCTTGAGTCGGTTGTGACCTCAGACTTTTGTATCTTTTTCCCAAAGGAAGAAGGCGGAAGAGAGAATGTCTGGGGTGCGTGGGGTCCTTAATTACGCTGGCTGCTTTGCCGAGGCAGCAGGAAGTGTAGACAGAATCAATGGATGGGAAGCTGGTTCTACATTATGTGACAGAATTCTTGTTAATATTCAAAGTCTACAAAGAAGGGGGCCCATCATTATAGTTGAATGTAACACTCATACCTGTTCCTGCAGTCACCTAAGTTCTTCAGAACTTCATTGAGAAGAGATGTCAATTTCTTTAGTCTTTCAACAATGACAGCAAAGTTGCACTGGTTGTAAGTTCCACTTGTGCATTGGACATGTGTCCAAATATTTCTTAAAGCACCAATGGAACAGAACGGCTTTCAGTGAGCAATGCAACAAACCCAGAAGCAGGTTGTAAGGTGAATTTAAGACAAAATGGGAATTAATTGTTAGAGAGAAAGTCTCCAGCTGAGCACCCTGAAGGAAGCTGTCTCAGATTGTTTTATTTTGCAAAACTATACTTTATTCGTAAAATATCTGAAAGAACATTACAATAATTTCAAAATGGCCATCGCACCAAGTGCAAAGATGTTCAGGTTTTCAATATACATCATGTTGCAGTCTGAGGTGCTTCATTCCAGTCAAAGAAACATTACAGACATTTCATAATGGTCAATGCAAATGGTGCAAAGATATTTAAGTTGTCTACCCAGAGCAAGTTGCACTCAGGTGCTTCAATACAATTGTGATACATGTAATATTCATTGTATACATTCAATGTGAGTCATATGGCCCGAGGAGGTTCTGTACAATTCCCTTCCTCTCCCTTCACTATGATTGGAAGGCCTTTGACAGCAACCTTTCCCCGTTGCACCTCCGCGACAGCCACCCCAGACTTTTGTGCATTCCTCAGCATGTTGTCCTGGGCTCTGGAATGTGCCAGTCTCCAACACTCGGTCAGGGACAACTTGTAAAGTTTATTTATTTATTTTTATCAGTGTCACAAGTAGGCTTACATTAACACTGCAATGAAGTTACTGTGAAAATCCCCTAGTCGCCACACTCCGGTGCCTGTTCGGGTACACTGCGGGAGAATTTAGCATGGCCAATGCACCTAACCAGCACATTTTTCGGACTGTGGGAGGAAACCAGAGCACCTGGAGGAAACCCACTCAGACACAGAGAATGTGCAGACTCCACACAAACCCAGGTCCCTAGCACTGAGGCAGCAGTGCTAAGCACTGTGTCAGCGTGCCACCCCCTGGAAGAGCAACAATTTTCAGGTGGACCAAAGAGCGTCTTTTACCAAGTTGATGATCCTCCGGCAACAGCTGATGTTTGTCCCATAGAGCAGAGTCCTGCATCACGGAGCTGCTCAGGATGAACCTCAACAAAATCCACCTCATCTCTTTCCAGACCTTCTTTGTAAAGGCACATTCCACAAGGAGGTGGACAATGGTCTCTTCCCCACCACAGACATGTCAACATGCAGATGGCGTAAGACTCCGAGCGTGTAGGGAGGATCTGACTGGGAGGGCCTTTCTCACCACCAGCCAAGCTAGGTCTTGTTACATCAGGCTGCTTTAATTTTTTATTCCATTGTTAAAGTTACAAAGCCAATGTTCAGAATGGACCAGTCAAACTCAGATCCATTCCTTGCTTGTTCCAAAAACCAAATTCAAATTTGAATTGAATCCAATTCAAGAGAGACAAACAAGAACCAAGTTGACATGATAAGGCATTGCACCCCATCTTGGGCTTGACCTGACATTTGATCTTAGCCAAATGTTCCTCATGATGTAGAGATGCTGGCGTTGGATTGGGGTGGGCACAGTAAGAGGTCTCTCAACACCAGATTAAAGTCCAACAGGTTTATTTGGAATCATGAACTTTTGGAGCACTACTCCTTCATCAGGTTCCTCAGGCTGTGTTTTTTTTTGTACCTTTTGGTACTTTATTCTCATTCAAAACAGATCCAAGCTGATATGACAGGCCATACCTCCCATCTTGGCCTCAATCAAACAAGATCCAAGCTGACAGGATGAGGCATTACACCTCCTCCCAGGCTTGATCTGAGCTTCATCTTAGCTAAAAGGCCCAGATGATCTTAGCCAAAGGTTCCTCAGGCTGTTACTTGCAGTGAGAGTTGATTGACATTTCTTTATCTAGGAATAGCCACATGGGCGGCACGGTAGCACAGTGGTTAGCACTGCTGCTTCACAGCTCCAGGGACCTGGGTTCAATTCCCGGCTTGGATCACTGTCTGTGTGGAGTTTGCACATTCTCCTCGTGTCTGCGTGGGTTTCCTCCGGGTGCTCCGGTTTCCTCCCACAGTCCAAAGATGTGCAGGTTAGGTTGATTGGCCATGCTAAAAAATTGCCCCTTAATGTCTTGAGATGGGTAGGTTAGAGGGATTAGCGGGTAAATATGTAGGGATATGGGGGTAGGGCCTGGATGGGATTGTGGTCGGTGTAGACTTGATGGGCCGAATGACCTCTTTCTACACTGTAGGGTTTCTATGATTTCTATGATGATGTTTGGAGTTCTTTCAACCTCATCAAGATAAGTGTTATTGGACTAAATTTCATCTGAAGGGATGTTTCAAATACCAGCATGGGTTTAATATTGGCAAGGTTAGGAAAATGTTGGTTCTTTTGTTTTTTTAAATAAGGTAGAATATTGCAATTCTGTAACCAAATCAAAGCTGCTCTATTAGGTTTATGCTGTTGTTTTAACTTAAACCTGATTCGTAGGATAAATGTTTATTCCACTATCCACAAACGAGGATAATACAAGAGGGTTTGTGTCAATTCAGTGAGATAATTACAGTAACAACACTTTCTCACATTATTGGATTGCAGGTGTATAAGCTCACTTTCCAGTTTGTCAGGAGCAAGAGCTCACATTGAGACAGTTAATTGACACTGAGAATAGTGAAATATCAGCTAAATATATAAAAGTAACAATCTCTTTTACCCAGTGAGTGCTGTAAAAATCAGGACAAGATCCTGTGACAGATGGGCTGCAGACAAAGGCTATTTGCTGGATGATAACTGCTATTCTCTGTCTTAGGGTATTCTTTGTGGCTTCAAGGGAAAATCAATGGCCAACTCTCTTCTCCATGATCCACGTTCGACACCATACTCCTCTTCCAGCTGTACTTTTAATGGTGAGTACAGATCACTGCTGGCTTCATAACTTCCCAAGCAGTACTGACTCCAGCCCTGTGTCAAACAAAATATCGTTCAATTAATAACATTCTGTTTACCAGTTACATCTTTCAAAGTATTGCAGGTCAGAAAACTGGAATTGTCTTTGAGTATTGGGCAGCACAGTGGTTAGCACTGCTGCCTCACAGCACCAGGGACCTGGGTTTGATTCCTGGCTTGGGTCACTGTCTGTGTGGAGTTTGCACATTCTCCCCGTGACTGCGCGGGTTTCCTCCGGGTGCTCTGGTTTCCTCCCACAGTCCGACGATGTGCAGGTTAGGTTGATTGGCCATGCTAAATTGCCCCGTAATGTCGGGGGACTAGCTAGTGTAAATGCATGGAGTTATGGGGATAGGGCCTGGGTGGGATAGTGTCGGTGCAGACTTGATGGGCCAAATCGTGGCCTCCTGCACTGTAGGGTTCTATGATTCTATTCTTAACTGCTTTCTGTAGTCCAACAGCTGCTTTTTGTTCTTGATGGACAACATAACTCTTAAATTGAATATCGGTCCTCTGTGTTGCTCTGTGCTGGGTTTTCAATTTCATGCACTGGAAAGCTACACTGTCCTCAATGTCTCTTAATTCTCCATGAAGCTTTTGACTGTTGGTTACTGATCTTGTATCGAAGGGTTTCCCAACACTTTGTGCACATCAGGAAGAATACCATTCTTCCCACCCACATTGTGACTGCAATTAAAGTATTCCCTGCATTTCCTCCAGTGTTTGTGACCCATTCCTTCCTTCGTATCCACCTGTCTGTTTGAGGATTTTCTTTGATGTTCTGCATTGCACACCCATAAACATTAGAACCCATGCAGAAGGGCTAATGGATCCAGCTTTAAGGGTGACCAGGAGATCTGCACCTTTGCTTGCCCCTAGATCTATTCTGCTCCCAGTATGTCATGCACTGAGTACTAAGAGTGTGACGTCAATATTCAACTGTACTGGCAGTACATTATAGCACAAGGACATCTCAGTTCAGTATAAACACACACAAAATCTAAACACTGTCATCCTGTAACCAGTGCACCGGGATCATATTGTCTGCTGTATGTGCAGACAACATATGAAGAATACAATCATTTTGAGGGCAAAAATGACCAAATTTTCTTGCTGGGATGCATTCCGAGTTGGGAACCCTGAACAGTGAATGGCAGGACATCAGCCATGACCTTCCCAGAGATGGCCAATTGAGAAGAGCACAGTCCAAATAGGATTAGCAAGAAACCAATCAGAGTAGGCAAAGGGAAGGGTGGCCAGCAACTTCACTAAGAATGGTATGGGCTGCTCAGATGAGGATACCACAAGATAGAGGTCTGCTGGAACTGGTAGACAGATTCTAACAGCTGGATGTCTATGCAGGAGAATGCTAAATGAAACCAATATGCAGATTTAAATATAACCCTGCATTTCATATTGCTTAGACCTTCCACTGTACACTCATACAGAGAGGGGAAGTGAGCGACAGGCACAATTGGGGCTCCCTATCCAACAGGTAGACTTGGATTGCCAGAGCGGAATACCACTTAATTGATGCTATATAGGCACTCACTGGCTTCCTGCCAGTCAAGTTGCCATCTGGGAATGTAATACGCCACTGGGGAAAGCAGTCAAAGGCAAAAAAACATCAAGAAGCTGACCCCAAGCACTTATTTAAAAATTTCCCCGACCAATATTATATTCATGATTTTCACATGATGCCATTGAGTGCAATCAGTTTCATGAACAATGTCATGTAATTTTTAATGAGCCACTCCATTTCTTGATTGCATTTTTTGAGGGCAATCACACTTCTCATTTGACACTAAGGCAATGTCATTTTCACTTAAAAATTGTAGTTTCTGTATTAGAGGATGTAACAGTCTGCTTCGTTTAAAGAATAAAAGTTTACCATTGCTGCAGGCTTTAGCACCTTGAGGTTAATGCAGAAGACATGTTATCTCATTAATCATCTCTGGAGATAAGAACATGTAGCCAACTATTACCCTGATGTAATTCTCTCCGAGTTATTAATTATTCTTCAGATACCTCCCTCTTAACTATCCAATCGAATCGAATCCCAAGTGTATGCTATCCTCTAGATTCTTTCAATGTTTGCAGTTTTTTTCATTCATTAATGGAATGTGGGCTTTGCTGGCTAGGTCAACAATTATTGCCCATCCCCAATTGCCCTTGGGAAGGTGAAGGTGAGCTGCCTTCTTGATTCCACGTGGTGTAGGAACACCCACAGTGCTGTTAGAGAGGGCATTCCAGGATGTTGACCCAGAGATATTGAAGCAACGGCAACTTATTTCCAAATCTGGATGGTGTGCAACTTTTTCTTTATTCTTTCATGGGATGTGGGCATCATTGGCAAAGGCAGCATTTGATGCCCATCTCTAATTTCCCTTGAACTGAGTTGCTTGCTAGGCCATTTCAGAGGGCAGTGAAGAGTTAACCACATTGCCTTGGGACTGAAGTCACATGTAGGCCAGACCAGGTAACGATGGCAAGTTTCCTTCCCTGAAAGATATTGGTGAGCCAGATGGGTTTTTACAACAATCGACAATGATTTCACGGTCATCAGTAGTCTTGTTCCAGAGCATATTCGCTCCCACCAGTATTGCTGCTCCTCCAATCATAGACTGTTTCTCTCCCACATTTGCTGCTGATCGGCACACAGGCCTGATTTGTCCTGCTGTTTGTATTCAAGTATTTAGTGCACTTCCTCCAGTGTTATTAAAACTATCTCTATGTCTTCTTCAGTATCCCCTGGTCATTTTGATGATTTTCATTGGTGATCTGTATGGTTTGCTGAATTTAAACAGCTTTCCGCGATGGCTGTTTATGGGGCTTGTAACCTTTGGACTCATCCGACATCGATACAAACAGCCAGATATACACCGTCCGTTCAAGGTACAGTATCATAGGTTATTCATTAAGCAAAAAGCAGCTTAGTACTAAGGTACTAAGCCACCGCCAGCTCCAGTATTCAATTCATTCTTACCTTGTCTAAAAGGTATAGGACCACGTAAGCCACTTCCTCTATTCTGTCCCAGTCACTTGCCTGTCGAACGCCCTGATCTCCACCAAAGTCTTTAGTGGATCTTGGTTTCTGACCTTTGGGCCATTTCTGTTCCTATAATGTCCCTCACTGGATCCTCTGGTGATGAAGCACCATCCACCATCCACACTGTACCACAGGTAGAATCTCCTCCTTTGCACTGACACCTTCCCTGAAAGCGGAAACTAGAGCTGCCATGTATAATTAATGAGCCCTCACCCAGGTGGAAATAGAGCAATGAGCAAAATTCTCACCCAGCTAGAAATCACTTCAAACAGGAGAAACTCCCTCCTAAACTCTAGGCTCCTTCTGAACACTTTGTTCCCAGATCCTGCAAACTTGGAACCTCGCATGTACTCACTCAGTCACTTCCATGTAATCAGCCTATACACTATACTTTCAGAGAAGGATGGCCATCCTCTCCAAACAGCACTACACTCCATTGCTGGACCGACCACCTGCAGCAAGCCATATAAAGCTTCATCGCCAAACAGGAGAAGTTTCACCACATTCGTCAGAATCGTTAAAGTGGATGAAACCACCTGAGGTACAATTTGAATGCTACAAAATGTCATTTCACCTTACAGCCAAGCAGCGGCCTTTAAACGTTGCTATCGAGCAGTTTCCCCGGTGCATCAAATGGCACTGTCCATCAGGATCCCCAAGCACATTCTTCAAAGACTAAATTAGTTTCACAAAATTGAAGCAGGTCAATATCCTCCTTCCCTCAAGCACTGGTGTGTCCATGACATGGCAATCATAGTCTCAATCTTTCAGATCTTGCAAGATCAAGGCTTACGTTATTAAAAAAAATGAACTAATTGGAATGTGTTACACAACCACAGCAGGAACATTTTTTTTACATATTTAAAGTTAAAAGTAACTGAGAAGTGAGCTAATCACGAATGTTCTTATCTCCTTAGGTTCCAATTATCATTCCTGGGATCTTTACTGTAATGTGCCTGTTTATTGTAGTCACGTCCCTTTACTCTGACCCTATCAACACAGGGATTGGCTGTGCATTAACCCTATCCGGTGTGCCTGTCTATTACCTTATAGTATGCCGATCTCAACAGCCAGTCTGGTGGGGAAAAGCACTTGGTAAGTACACATGTAAAATCATACCTCCACACCTGAATATTCTGTTGCACTCCTTGCTAGCCTCCCAGGTTCCACCCTCTGTAAACTTCAGGTCATCAAAATCTTTGTTGCCCTTGTCCTAACTTGCATCAAATCCAGTCATCCATAACCCTTGTGCTTACTGACCTAAATTGACTCCTGGTGATAAGCAATGCCTCAATTTTAAAATTCTCATCCTTGTTTATAAATCCCTCCACAGACTCACTTCTCCCTATCTCTGTAATCTCCCATAACGTTCCGAGATATCCCCTCTCCTCTAATTCTTGAGCATCCCAATTTTAATCACTCCACCATTAACCGCTGTACTTTCAGCTATCAGCTCCTAAACGCTGGAATTTTCTCCCCACATCTCTCCACCTCTGTACCTTGCTTTCTTCCTTTAAAGCACTCCTTATAACTTACTGTTTTGTCTAAACTTTTGGTTGCCTGCGCTAATATCTCCTTATGCGGCTCAGTGTCATACTTTAAAAAATAACACTCCTGTGACTCATGAGCCTCAGGCGGGCGAGGCGGTAAAATTTGGAGAAGAGCCACATAAAACCTACCCTTACAGAAAGGGTCATTTCCATTGTGCCACAAGATGTTTGTAAGTAAACAGTGTGACAGTCTGTCAGTGTATATGTGCTGACTGCTTTAACAACATTAACTCATTAAAAAAAAATAGATTAACATCTGCATCAAAATCATGTCATTGAAAATAATCTCCGACATCGTGTTCAGGATATATTCAACCTCCACTTTTCATTTAAGAAGTACAAAGTAACTGTGGTAAAAGCATGAATTTCAAGTATGTTCTGACTTAGCCTTGACATTTGTTCAGTGCATAAGATCCATTGGATGTTCTCAGAAAACAGGCAACACTCACACTGACACATTCATTGCCCATCTCTTGCTGTCAGGGAAAGTTTACAACTGTGTGGATTAGGAAGCCATTTCAGAGGGCCAGCTTGGAATGAAGGTAGTCCAGCAGGTTCATATTAATAAACTAGTTTCCTTTTGACACAATCGTGCCAATTTTAGTGTCAATTGTTCCTGGTACTAACCCAAAATAACCAGCTTTGTTACACTGAGCTTCACTGTTCGTTCCTGTGGGATTTGAAGACAGGGCTGTTAGTCCAATGCCAAACCATTAGCCTACCCCATATCTGCAATCTATAAGATTTATCATTTAAAGAAGTAATTGGGCCCATTATTATTCCTTTTTGTGGTTACGCACATGGAAAGAATCATCATTAACTTTAACATCCTGCTGTTTATGAGATGAGATTGTTTTAAATATGTTTTAAAGTCTTTGACTTGTACTTGTGCACCGATATTAGAGTGTATCTGCTTGCTCTTTCAGATCATTTCACTGTCAAACTGCAGATTTTAATGGAGGTGGTGCAACAGGAGATTGTTACCTACTGAGAAAATGACAGAGGGAACTTGAATCCTTCTGCACACTCATGGTGGGATCATTGCAAGGGATCATCCACAAAGCACACATCCTGAGTGATAGATATGGTCAGTGTGTGAGAACTGCACTCTCACTTACCCTGTTACGTGAAATAGTAATTAATGAAATTCTGTTGTTAGCTTCACTAGTTCACTTCTTTCATGACTAATTCTCTGAATTGTATAATAAGAATACAGGTAGTGAGTAAACGAGGCTTAGTTGTCAATGATAAAAAAATTTAGAAACACATTTCAACAAACTGAAAGTATTAAAGAAAGAAAAATATACAATGTTACAGAGACAGAAATGGTGGCATATTATGTTTCTCAGAATTGTCATGTACAGCAGATTGCTGTGAAGTATAGTGATTGTTGATACGTATGCAAACTGATAAATTGGTTGAAAAAACTTGCTGGCTCAAAAATTGAGGCTGCAGTTTACTTAGAATTGTAGAATGGTTACAACACAAAAGGAGGCCATTCTCCCTGTCATGTCCATGCTGACCCTCTGCAAGAGCAACTCACCTGATTCCACTCCTTGCCATTTCCCTGTAGGCTCTGCAAATACTTTCTCCTCAGATAGTTAGCCAATTCTCTTCTAAAGGTTTCAATTGAATCTGCTGCTATCACACACTCAGGCAGTGCGTTACAGATTCTAACCACTCAGTGAGAAAGAACGTTTTTCCTCATATCGCTACTGTTTTTCCCTAATCACCTTAAATCTGTATTCTTGATCCTTATGCCAACGGAAACAGTTTAACTCTATTTATTCTGTAATCTCATGAATTTGAAAACCTCTATCAAATCTTCTTTTCTCCAAGGAGAACAACCCCACCTTCTCAAATCCATCCACATAACTGAAATTCCTCGTCCCTGGAACCATTCTCATGGAACATTTCTGCATCCTCTTTAATATTTTCACATCCTTCCCAAAGTTGGTGCCCAGACTGACTGGGGGGAAATGGCACCATAATGGTAACATCACCAGATTAGTAATGCAGAGGTCCAGCCTAATGCTCTGGGGACATGGGTTCATCTCCCACCATGGCAGCTGGTGGAATTTGAATTCAATTAATAAATCTGGAATATAAAGTTAGTCTCTGTAATGGTGACAATGACAACTATCGACAGTTGTAAAAATCCATTTGGTTCACGAATATCCTTTAGGGAAATCTGCCATCCTTACCCAATCTGGCCTATGTGATTCCAGATCTACAGTAAAGTAAAGTCTATTTATTAGTCACGAGTAAGGTTTACATTAACACTGCAATGAAGTTACTGTGAAATTCCCTTAGTCGCCACACTCCAGCGCCTGTTCAGGTCAATGTACTTAATCAGCAAGTCTTTCAGAATATGGGAGGAAATCGGAGTACCCGGAGGAAACCCATGCAGACTCGGGGAGAACATGCAAACTCCACACAGACAGTGACCCAAGCCAGGAATCGAACCCAGGTCCCTGGCGCTGTGAGGCAGCAGTGCTAACCATTGTGCTACCATGGCGCCAATGTGACCCTTAAGACAAAGACAGAACTACCTACTTCTCTGTGTTATGTATCTGCCCATCCCACCAGCCTGGTTATGTCCTTTTGAATTTCATCACCCTCCTCCTCACATTTCATAAAACATCCAAGTTTTTGCCATCTGCAAAATTTGAAATTGTGCCCTATACACTGAAGCTTAAGTTATTACTGAGCTCTGGAAACCCACTTTGTACCATCCTCCAATAAGACCACAATTCTCTGTTTCCTGTCACTCAGCCAATTTCATACCCCCCGGGCTGTATTTAATGACGGAAAAGTCAGGAATAAACTGATTCCCACTTTGGCAGCTTGCTCTGCAGGCATTTAACACTAGGAGGGGTATTAATTACCTTAAGGCTAAATTGTGCCCCCATCTGAGCAGGATGGTTTGAATTGGCCATTTATCCCAGCAGTGTTACTGAGAATGGTGCTTGCTGCTGGGACTGAATCAGTCTTCAACACCAAGGATCCAAAGCTGGAATGCGAGTGGGAGGGGTTACTGCAGGTCACAATGAAGATTGAGATGAATGGGGTGCGTGGCTGGTATAGAAAACTCAGTGAGGAGGGGAACTGAGCTGGGGGAAGGGATAAACACCTGCAGGGTCAGTAAGGTGGAACCCTACTCCCTACCCCCGCTTTGCCACCACCGACTCGCACAGAGAAGGCTACCAAGTTGGATACTTGGGCAAATTCTCGGAACATTAAAGGCGCGTTGAGCATCCCAGTGGCAGGCATCAGGAAGCCCTTTTTAGGCATTGACACGTCAGGCATGCTGATAAAATGACCAGTTCAACAGAATTAAAAAGTTGAAGTTAAAGTTCATTTATTAGTCACAAGTAGGCTTACATTAACATTGCAATAAAGTTACTGTGAAATTCCCCTAGTCACCACATTCCGGCGCCTGTTCAGTCAATGCACCTAACCAGCACGTCTTTCAGAATGTGGGAAGAAACCGGAGCACCCGGAAGAAACCCACGCAGACACAGGAGAATGTGCAAACTCCACACAGTGACCCAAGCTGGGAATTGAACCCGACTCCCTGGCGCTGTGAGGCAGCAGTGCTAACCACTGTGTCACCGTGCCACAGTAAGAAGTCTCACAACTCCAGGTTAAAGTCCAACAGGTTTATTTGGTAGCAAAAGCCACTAGCTTTCGGAGCGCTGCCCCTTCGTCAGGTGAGCGCTGCGAAAGCTAGTGGCTTTTGCTACCAAATAAACCTGGTGTTGTGAGACTTCTTACTGTGTTTACCCCAGTCCAACGCCAGCGTCTCCACATCATGATCACCATGCCATCCCAGTTCTCCCTTGCAATTGAGTTATCTATGAGTGAGAAATACATGCCTTCTGATTCATGACTGCATATTAAATGGCATGTACCAAGCGAGATAGACACCTTCCTGGAGTGAGTGGCTGTTATCTTGGCCTCTTTCAGGACCAGTTTTCTAGGGGAGGATTAAAGGGGAGGAGGTGCTCGCTGTCTTGAGGCAAATCAGAGTGGATAAATCCCCAGGACCGGACCGGGTATTCCCGCGGACCTTGAGGGAAGATCGTGTTGAACTTGCAGGGGCCCTGGCAGACATATTTAAAATGTCAGTATTCACGGGGGAGGTGCCGGATGATTGGAGAGTGGCTCATGTTGTTCCGTTGTTTAAAAAAGGTTCCAAAAGAAATCCGGGAAATTATAGGCCAGTAAGTTTGACGTCGGTGGTGGGCAAGTTATTGGAAGGTGTGATAAGGGATAGGATCTACAAATATTTGGATAGACAGGGACTTATTAAGGAGAGTCAACATGGCTTTGTGCGTGGTAGGTCATGTTTGACCAATCTATTAGAGTTGTTTAAGGAGGTTACCAGGAAAGTGGATGAAGGGAAGGCGGTGGATGTTGTCTACCTGGATTTCAGCAAGGCCTTTGACAAGGTCCCTCATGGGAGGTTAGTTAGGAAGGTTCAGTCGCTAGGTATACATGGGGAGGTAGTAAATTGGATTAGACACTGGCTCAATGGAAGAAGCCAGAGAGTGGTTGTGGAGAATTGCTTCTCTGAGTGGAGGCCTGTGACTAGTGGTGTGCTGCAGGGCTCGGTGTTGGGTCCATTGTTGTTTGTCATCTATATCAATGATCTGGATGATAATGTGGTAAATTGGATCAGCAAGTTTGCTGATGATACAAAGATTGGAGGTGTAGTGGACAGTGAGGAAGGTTTTCAAAGCTTGCAGAGGGATTTGGACCAACTAGAAAAATGGGCTGAAATATGGCAAATGGAATTTAACGCAGACAAGTGTGAGATATTGCACATTGGAAGGACAAACCAAAGTAGAACGTACAGGGTAAATGGTAGGACTCTGAAGAGTGCAGTTGAACAGAGGGATCTGGGAATACAGGTACAGAATTCCCTAAAAGTGACGTCACAGGTGGATAGGGTCGTAAAGAATGCCTTTGGTACATTGGCCTTTATAAATCGGAGTATCTAGTATAAAAGTTGGAGTGTTATGGTAAGGTTATATAAGGCATTGGTGAGGCCGAATTTGGAGTATTGTGTACAGTTTTGGTCACCTAGTTACAGGAAGGATGTAAATAAGGTTGAAAGAGTGCAGAGAAGGTTCACAAGGATGTTGCCGGGACTTGAGAAGCTGAGTTACAGAGAGAGATTGAATAGGTTGGGACTTTATTCCCTGGAGCGTAGAAGATTGAGGGGAGATTTGATAGAGGTGTATAAGATTTTGATGGGTATAGATAGAGTGAATGCAAGCAGGCTTTTTCCGCTGAGGCTAGGGGAGAAAAAAACCAGAGGGCATGGGTTAAGGGTGAAAAGAGAAAAGTTTAAAGGGAATATTAGGGGGGGCTTCTTCACGCAGAGAGTGGTGGGAGTGTGGAATGAGCTGCCGGATAAAGTGGTAAATGCGGGGTCACTTTTAACATTCAAGAAAAACTTGGACGGGTTCATGGATGAGAGGGGTGTGGAGGGATATGGTCCAAGTGCAGGTCAGTGGGACTAGGCAAAAAATGGTTCGGCACAGACAAGAAGGGCCAAAGGGCCTGTTTCTGAGCTGTAATTTTCTATGGTTCTATGGGTGGCTGTGATTGAATTTGGCTGGTGGTTATTCAAGGTGTGCGCAGTGTGACCAAGGGAAGGAGGATGGAGTCAACAAGGCAAGGGTCAAGGAGGCTGGACAAAGGAAGCAGGGTCAGTGGGAAAGGGTGGAACTGGGGCCAGATAAAGATGTAAGGTTCAGCAGGGCAAGGTGGGAGGATGTCTGGGGAAGGAAGCCAGACTGGCTGGCGAAGGATTATAGGGTAAGCGTATCATGAATGTGTTTGTCTTGTTCTTAGATGGTGGAGGGGCTTTCTGGGCAGTGAGTGTGAGAAAGAGATGAGTCTAAAGGGTGGGGTCACTGATGTCCAGGGTTAGGTTTTGAAGGTTTGAATGAAGGTACTTTGAAGCAGAGGAGACAGTGACAGCGAGGGGGCGGGGAAGGTTTGTGGGAGAGCGGGGAGGATTGCAGGCCGGGGATGGGGAGTTGAATCTGGTAAGGTGGTAGTTGCAGGGTCACGGATGGGTACTGGATGGTCCCTTGGGTGGGTGGTCACTAAGTCAGGGTACAGGTGTCCGCAAGAACAGGAGGGGTCAAGGTCTGGAGGGGCATGAGAACATTGATGGTTATGGGCTCGGGGGTGAGCAGGCATTTCACGAAAACTAATAATAGGGTCAAGGATAACTGGGGAGCGGAATGAGAATGTGGTGTTGGTGAAGGATGATGGGGCAAACTTGGTGGGTAATGGGAGGAGTCGTGAGTTGTTGAAGCATTTTAGAAAAGCAATGCGCACCAATTTTCTGATCAATAGGTCCAAACACAATCCTTCACTGATAGCCAACACTGAAAGTGGCAGGAGGATCTTTGCAAGTAGGAGGTGCTACTGGTGTTCCCACTAAAAGGATACCCCAATAATCATGGGCCAACTGGATGGAGAACCATACTCAGGTGTGTTCTCCTCTCTAAACTCAATCCCCCAAGACAACAATGTTCCTCCATGCCTCATTGATCTTATTCAAGTGTGATTCCAGCAAGGCCAGGAGCTGCAGTAAACTATGCATTGAAAGGCATCTCTTGGTGTCAAGAAAACTATGAAATTGTAATATTTTTCATTTGGCAATATTGTCATATTTTGTATGTACTGGAAGGCAAGCTGTTGGGGGTTTGTGAGAATGGTAATTGGAGTAAGAGGCAGGGTGACTGAAAATCTAGCTAACAATAAGAAGTGGTTTTAATATGGTAATGAGCCTAGAGAGACTTCAAACAGATGTCGACATAAGGCAATAACAGGAGTAGATATGAATGGGTTGTTCTTGTTCAAAGGAGATTATATACAAGTTATTAAAAAATGGGTGTAAGGAAGTAAAGCAGATAGGATCAGTTTACTCTTAAATCCTGAGCTAAAGTAAATAAATAAATTTAATCAATCTGGAAGAGAGCATTTTTAAAGTCACTGGGTGAGATACAGGAGAGATCAATGGGAAAGAATATACTTAAGGAGGTACTACAAGCTATGTGAGGGAATACCCACATAGATAGCCCAGCAGGCAGTGCGAATAGCCGGTCAGAACTCCCAAAAAGCAATGTGAACAAGACCAGACCTGAAGAACCAGCTGTAGTTACCCTCAGAGGCCACCCCAAGAGAAAACAAAGTCACTGTGTGGTAAACATTATTGGGATTCTATAGGTTTTAAAATCTATCAGAGATTGCTGAACAGAAAAGGGGAAGATTACCTCTGAGGGTAGTTAAGCTAAAATTTTTTGGAACTGTTTGAAGTATTGTTACTGTATGCATTCATTTCCATGTTTAAGTATAATTTTGTATTTTTCTTTATCCTTTAATAAACATTTTCTTTACTATAAAATCATCACAAGTAGTCAATCTTTTTATTCAAAACAATTCATCCAATTACAAATCAAAATACATCATAATTTCACAATAATAAATTATAATTTCACAATAAATTGTAAAACGACAAACCAATATAGCAAATGTAGATTATCTGTAACCATCCGGGACCCAGCCCCAGGGACCTAGACTTATTGGGTCAAGCCCTTGGGGCTATACCTGCCAGGGCCAAGCCCCAGGGGTCACAAACAATCCATCCAAAACATTACAGTTAAAGCACATTGTAAATTATCTGCAACCGTCCAGGGCTCAGTCCCCACAAGTTGTCAGGGACATCATTTCTGGATTTCAGAACCTCTCCTCACACTATACAAATTGCAAAAAACCATTTTGGCAGCTATTTCAAGTTTCCTTCTTGGATTCGAGCAGCTTGGCACTTACCATCAGCCATGCCATAACACTGTTGACTGAGACAGTGGCAGAGGGAAAGAGGGAGGTGACAACTCTGCAGCATCCAGGTGGGAGACAGTAACAATCTGCCTGTTTAGAATCTTGAGGGCTCCAGATTGATAGTCATGGCTGATAAATGGATGGGTGGCATGTCTAAAATGCAAAGGCAAATGTTAATAGGATCCATGCCATTTGGTGAAGTCAAAGCTAACACAGACCGTTTCTTTGCTGAGGGAAATTATTGCCTTTGTCCAGTGTCAACACATCTTGTCCACACCCAGTATCCCAGCTATTCCCTATTTTTATGTGTTCAAATACCCAACACCTGTTTTCCCATGCCATGTAATTGACATTAACAAGTATTAACATTGTAATTGATAAGACACTGACAGTAATGGTCTCTTGATTGTGTATAAGGGTGATGGAGGGAAGCTCAATGGTGTCTAGGGGGTAGAGAGCGGGTGGGATGGAGGCAAGGCTATCATTACCCTGATCAATGCAGCAGGTCTCCATGCACATGGAAGAATGGACAAGAGGACCACTCCAGGAGGAGCTTCACATGGTGGATACAGGATTTCCCATTGGCTGGAATGGTCAGGGATCGAAGAATATGCTGACTGGATAGATCTTTGCAATTTGTTCTCAGTTCACCTCAGCCCTTTACAATTAAGGCACAAAACACCTTGCCCTTCCACTGACTATTTTGTTCAGCTGAGGAGGAACGGGTACACAGTGTGGCCCAGGGCCAGGAGCAGCAATGACCAGAGCATTGGCAGCCAATGGCAAAAGAGCCTCAGGAAGTGCCGGACGCTGGTAACCAGGGACCAGAGTGACGGTGAGCGTTGGCCCAAAATAGGGTAAATCGCAGGCGCTGCAGATACCTGCAGATGAGTGAATGGCAATACCAGAGACACCTTAAGATGTCACAAGATATAGTTAGGCATATGTGTTGCTCGATGAAGGCCTGCATTCGCAATGACTGGGACACAATTTCATGCTGGTGGCATGAAAGGTGACAGTAACTTAAACTGTTTTGACAATGGCTCCTTCCTGGGACTGACTGAGGATCTGTATGGGATATCCCAGTCTGCTACATACAAGTGCCCTCCTGAAAACAGCACATGATTTTGTGAAGCTCTGTTTGGACCCTGAGAGCCAGACAGTCAGAGTTTTGTGTGTTGCTGCAATTGCAGGATTCTCACAAGTACCAGGAGCTTTTGACTGCACACATGTGGCATTGAGGGCTCCCTGGGAGCAGCCAGCTGCAACCATTAAAGGAAGGGTTTTCACTCACTAAACGTTTAGCGGGTATGTGATCACTCCAAGAAAATCCTTGGCAGACGGAGAGAGGGCGAGCTGAGGTGTCACTTCTGAGGATGAGGGAGGGTGTGGTGGACCTCAGTTGTGCCTTTGTCCTATATGGACCACCGTTGTGTGTGTTTGTCATACCTGGACACATCCCCTTCCAGTTTGGTTCCTCCCCTCAGCACCTAGTATAAAGGTGGCTGTCTCCTCCCCCTTGTTCAGTCCAGGTCTGTTAATTGTTGGGATCTGCTCCTGATTCTGTTGTGAATAAAAGCCTACACTTATATTGGCATATCGGTAGTCTTTCGCCTTATTGATAGCGCATCAATTTTATTCACAACAGTTACTAGTATGGAGCAGTTTCTAAAACCCGACAAGTTAGCATTAGACCCTCAAGAGGTTGGAGCCTCTGATAAATTTGATCATTGGTTGGACTGCTTCGAAGCATTCGTCGACACCGCTACGGCCATCGACACCGACGCTGCTAAACTCCACGTGCTCCGCGCCCGGGTAAGCGAAACTGTCTATGGAATCTTCCGGGACGCTGCTACTTACGCGGACGCTATCGAACTCCTAAAAGGGCAGTTCCGAAAGAGCCCTAACGTTTACGCCAGACACCTCCTAACTACCCGCAAACAGCAGCCAGGAGAATCGTGCGCCCAATTTCTGCGTGCCCTGCGAGTCCTCGCCCGAGCATGCGACTGTAAGGCTGTTTCAGCAGCTCAGAACACGGAGGATCTGATCCGCGACGCCTACGTTGCGGGCATTGAGTCTACATACATCCAGCAGCGTCTGCTGGAACAAGATGACCTAGACCTCCGGAAAACGGCCACGATGGCTGAAACGTTAGAAGCAGCCTCCCATAATCTCGGGTCTTACCTTGGATCCCGTTCCACCGACGGCTCCACTGCGACGGCTGCTCCAGCAGGGCCCAAATGTTACTTTTGTGGCCTCCCTAAGCACCCTCGGCGTCACTGCCCGGCAAAGGACGCGATTTGCTCCGGATGCGGTAAGCTAGGCCACTTTGTTAAAGTCTGCAGAGCAAAGCCGCTTCTGAAGACTCGTGGAGCCATGTGTGCTCCGAGGGCGCGGCCATCTTTGATGCAGGCGGCGGCTGCGCGCGAATCGCCATCTTGGATGCGGTCACCGGAAGTGCGGGAATCGCCATCTTTGATGCGGTCACCGGAAGTGCGGGAGTCGCCATCTTTGAGACTGGCATCAAGGCAAGCTGAGCAGGAAGCTTCAACCGTGACGTCATCAGACGGCGACGAAGATGGATTCTTCTTTAATTCAACAGTGGCATCGATTTGCCTGGACCAGTCGCAGCCACATCAACTCTCCAAGTCCATAATGGAGATCAAGGTAAATGGTTATGCAGAAAACTGCCTGTTTGACTGTGGGAGCACGGAAAGTTTTATACACCCTCGCACAGTGCGTCAATATGCCCTTCCCGTGCGACCCTGGAGCCAGACCATCTCCATGGCCTCGAATTCTCACTCAGTGGAGGTCCTCGGGTGCTGCTTGGTGACGCTGACAGTACAGGGCACAGTCTACGAGCGTTTTCGGCTCCTCGTGCTGCCGCGACTCTGCGCAGCTGTACTGCTGGGGTTAGATTTCCTCAGCCATCATAGAAGCGTCATCCTGCAGTACGATGGCCCTTATCCCCCGCTCTCCGTCTGCAAGGCGCCGTCACGGCAGCGCCCCTCGCGCACCACCTGCAGTCTCTCGACCCTCAAGATCACCCCCCCCCCCGTTATTTGATAACCTCACCCCGGATTGTAGGCCTATAGCCACCAAGAGTAGGCGCTATAGTGCGGATGACCGGGCCTTCATTCGGTCCGAGGTACAACGTTTGCTCCAGGAAGGGATTATCCAGGCCAGCACCAGCCCCTGGAGGGCGCAAGTGGTCGTAGTTAAATCGGGGGAGAAACACCGCATGGTGATTGACTACAGCCAGACCATAAACAGGTATACCCAACTAGATGCATATCCTCTTCCCCGTATCGCGGACATAGTCAACCACATCGCGCACTATAGGGTTTTCTCAACGATCGATTTGAAATCGGCTTACCACCAGCTCCCTATCCGCTCGGAGGATCGCCCATACACTGCCTTTGAGGCGGATGGCCGCCTCTACCAGTTCCTCCGAGTCCCCTTTGGTGTCACCAATGGGGTCTCAGTCTTCCAACGGGCCATGGATCAAATGGTGGACCAGCACGGACTACGGGCCACTTTCCCGTATCTGGATAACGTCACCATCTGCGGCCATGACCTGCAGGACCATGATGCCAACCTACAAAAATTCCTTCGTACGGCCACTCTCCTGAACCTCACATACAATGAGGCGAAGTGTGTTTTCCGGACACGCCGCCTCGCCATCCTTGGGTACGTGATAGAAAATGGTGTCCTTGGCCCCGACCCAGCCCGTATGCGTCCCCTTATGCAGCTTCCCCTCCCTACTACCCTCAAAGCACTGAGGAGATGCCTGGGCTTCTTCTCCTATTATGCCCAGTGGGTTCCCCGTTACGCAGATAAAGCCCGTCCGCTCCTAAAATCGACCTCTTTTCCCCTGGCGGAGGAGGCCTGTCGGGCCTTCGATGACATCAAAGCGGACATCGCGAAGGCCGCGATGCACGCTGTGGACGAATCCATCCCATTCCAAGTGGAAAGTGATGCGTCTGACTTTGCCCTCGCTGCCACCCTTAACCAGAGGGGCCGTCCGGTGGCCTTCTTTTCCCGGACCTTACAAGGCCCTGAGATTCGACACTCCTCGGTCGAGAAGGAGGCCCAGGCCATCGTGGAAGCCGTCCGGCACTGGCGCCATTATCTCGCGGGCCAACGATTCACCTTAATTACGGACCAGCGGTCAGTTGCCTTCCTGTTTAACACCAGGCAAAAGGGCAAGATTAAGAATGACAAGATCTTGCGGTGGAGGATTGAGCTCTCCACCTACAGATATGACATCATGTACCGGCCTGGGAAGCTCAATGAGCCCCCAGACGCCCTGTCCCGTGGATCATGTGCCAGTGCCCAACTAGACCAGCTACAGTCCCTCCATAACGACCTCTGTCACCCGGGTGTCACCAGATTTTTCCATTTTGTCAAGTCCCGTAACCTGCCCTTCTCCCTTGAGGAAGTCCGGACGATTACCAGGCAATGCAGGGTCTGCGCTGAGTGCAAACCGCAGTTCTACCGGCCAGGTAGGGCGCACCTTGTAAAGGCCACTCGCGCGTTCGAGCGCCTTAGCGTAGATTTTAAAGGCCCCCTCCCCTCCTCTAACCGCAATGTTTATTTCCTGAATATCATTGACGAATACTCACGTTTCCCTTTTGCCTTCCCCTGCTCGGACATGACCACGGCTACAGTGATTCGGACCCTGAACAAGCTCTTCACCCTGTTCGGCTTCCCAGCCTATATTCATAGCGACCGTGGGTCCTCTTTCATGAGTGACGAGCTGAGGCAGTACCTGCTCGCCAAAGGCGTTGCCTCCAGCCGCACCACTAGCTATAACCCCAGGGGCAATGGTCAAGTAGAGCGGGAGAACGCAACCGTCTGGAAGGCCGTTCTATTAGCGTTACGGTCTAGGGGCCTTCCAGTCAGCCGTTGGCAAGACGTCCTTCCGGACGCATTACATTCCATTAGGTCACTCTTGTGCACAGCGACCAATACGACCCCTCACGAGCGGATGTTTTCATTTCCCAGGAAGTCCTCCTCGGGTACTTCGCTCCCGGATTGGCTGATGTCCCCGGGACCCGTCCTGCTTCGGAAGCATGTCCGGACCCATAAGGCAGATCCCTTGGTCGAGGAGGTCCAATTGCTCCATGCTAATCCCCAATATGCTTATGTAGCGTACCCTGATGGGCGGGAGGACACGGTTTCTGTCCGTGACTTGGCACCCGCGGGTGCCCCGGAGGTCACCACGTCCTTCCGCCCCACGGTCCCTGGTGTCGTCCATTCGGAGACTGCTACGCCTCTTCCTCCCTCAGTCCCTGTCTCCAATGTAGTGCGCCCAGAGCCTGTTGCAGCCCCCCACCCCCCAGCTCCGGTTCCCACTGTTCCCCATACGCCACCAGGGCCACTGCTCATTCCTCTCGCCCCTATGTACAGCTCACTTGAGTCGCCGGAGCCGTCGCCACGCAGTACCCGACGACTGGACGGGACGACGGATCGGTCCGCTTCACACCACCCAGCGCCTTCTCTCGACGCTCACTGTACGGAGCCTGGGCCGACATCGCTCCCGGCTCGGTCGACTCTGCGACCTGCACTACGACGATCGCGACGACGGATCAAGCCACCGGTTCGTCTGGACTTGTGATATTGTTTCCGCTTCACCCCCGTGTTGTTTTTTAAAAGGAAGGGGTGAATGTGGTGGACCTCAGTTGTGCCTTTGTCCTATATGGACCACCGTTGTGTGTGTTTGTCATACCTGGACACATCCCCTTCCAGTTTGGTTCCTCCCCTCAGCACCTAGTATAAAGGTGGCTGTCTCCTCCCCCTTGTTCAGTCCAGGTCTGTTAATTGTTGGGATCTGCTCCTGATTCTGTTGTGAATAAAAGCCTACACTTATATTGGCATATCGGTAGTCTTTCGCCTTATTGATAGCGCATCAGAGGGGAAGGAGGTGGTGATGACCAGGGTCAGGATGTTGTAGGTGCACAGACATCGGCATGCTGCAATGTGACAGACAGACAAACGTGACCATCCAATCACTGACAAATTATAGGTCGACCCCCACCCCTCCCCCCCCCCCTCCCCCCCCCCAAATCCCTTCTTTCTCCCCTCTCCTGAGAAGATGAGTGTAGGGCTCCACGAAAGGTAAATCCACCTCTGCCCTCTTCTCTTCCCCCCTCTCTTCTCCCATTTCACCCTCTTTTTCTTCCCCATCCCTCCTTGTTGTGTTGCCCTTCTCCTTCCTCCTACTCTCTTCCCCTTCCTCTATTCCTCTTCCCCTTCTCTTCCTGTCTCCTTTCTTCCCACACCCCCCTCTTTGTGCCCCTTCTCTTCCTGCTCACTTGCTGCCCTTTCCCGTCATTCTGCCCTACTTCCTGACCCATCTTGCCCTCTCTTCTTTCCCCTTCCTCCCCCTCATCCAACCTGTTGCTCCTTTCACCCTTCTTGCCTCCTTATACCCCCACTCCTACACCACTTTCTCTTCTTCCCCACTTCCCTTCCTGCCCCTTGTCCTGCCCCTCAACCTCTTCCTGCTTGCCTCTCCATCTTCCTTCCCCCTTTCTTCCCCACTCTCCTAGCCCCTGTCTCCTGTCTCCGCCCCCCCCCCCTCTCCCTTGCTGAAGGTACAGGGTGCCTCGAAGAGGAAATGTTGAGGAGACGCATTAATGGTGAGAGATGATTGCAATACAACATTAGCATTAAACTGAACTGAGGATTTGACATTCTTTGTACATGAGGTCAGTATCTGGATAGACATGGTTAGTGTGGGAGTATTTTGTAAACCTTTTAGTAGAATTGTGAACTCAATGTCAACAATTCAAGCCACACACTCAGAATAGTTTCACAGCACAATTTGATAGGTCAGAATTTTCAGTTCCTGTCTGGTCAAAGTTCAGTTTTGATCACACGTGTATCCTGAGGCATTGGGAAGGTAGGTGCTACAAGTGAGAACCTTTTCTTTGGCCAGTTTAGGATTTGGAAAATTAGATTTACAAATCTCTGAGCAGACAAATGCGTGGGGAAGACAGTGACCTTCCCAGAGTGGTTTATTTCACATACATACAGGATTAACTGCTCACTCTGCACAAGTTTATCAGCGCGGTAAAATAAATAACCAGTTAACTAAAGACAGCGATTCGCCAGATCATTTAACCCGTAACAAGTGTGTAGGCTTGGTACACCCGGGACGCGCGCATTGTTAAAATCATTGCTCAATAACTGGACGGAAACATGCAAAGTTGGAAAGGGGGCGGTGGAGGTGGAGTGGGAATCGTGTTAGGGAAGAGACATGAACAGAAGCTGAGACATTTCAGTGTTGGAGACTGACCCGCAGCTTAATCATTGCCAGCTGATAAACTCTGCAACAGAAACGAAACCATTGTGTTAGGGTCAGCTTGTAGTTAGTTACAGGTCAGCTTATACTTAGTTACAGATCAGCCTGCAGTTAGTTACAGGTTAGCTTGTATTTAGTTACAGGTCAGCCTGCAAGTTAGTTACAGGTTAGCTTGTATTTATTGCTGCCTCTTTTTCCTGTTTACCCAGTGTTTTTATGTTAAACGGGAGGGGGAGGGGAGGGGGTGGTGTTTGTGTGAAGCAGGGGCATCCCTAGGGTTCCTTATACACTGGTTTTCAAATATCTCATTCCTGTTACAGGATGAAAAATGAAAAACAGCATTACCCCACATCTTGAAAAGACATTTCAATTTGGATTAAATTGAACTACTGCCTAAAACGTTTTGTATTTTCCGTTTTTCTTTTGTTACACTTTGGGTCGTTGTGTTCCAGTCTTGGTTACATTGCAATGCTTCCTTGCATTTCCTGTTTTTACTTTTATCAGTTAAGTGATTGCCATATGCTTCATTCTCACAGACTATCTATCTCATTTGACAGGCGATGCTGCTGAGGGGGTTGTGTGATGAAAATAATTTTATACTACTGTTAGGGGACAGCAACTTAAAGAACTTGGCTCTAAGATAATTCGAGCCTCGTCAACTTTATGGAGTATCTACCCTGTGAACCAAGCACTCCTAACACCCAGACACAGTAAATAAAGTTAGCTTCTTTTTGCAAAATATACTTTATTCATCAAATATCTGAAAGAACATTTCAATAATTTCAAAATGGCCATCACAAAGTGCAATAATATTCAGGTTCACTACATATCATGTTGCACTCCTGAGGTGCTTCAATACAGTCAAAGAAACATTAGATATTTCAAACTGGCCATCACAAATGGTGTAATGGTATTTAAGTTGTCTACCTACAGCAAGTTACACTACGAGTTGCTTCCATACAATTGTGATACATGTGCGTTCATTATATACATTCAATGTGAGTTTACAGCTCAAGGAGGTTCTGTACAATTCCCCTCCCCTCAGTTCACTATGGTTAAAGGGTCTTAGACAGCAAACTTCCCCATTGTGCCTCTGCGGCAGCTGCCCCAAGCTTTAGTGCATCCCTCAGCATGTAGTCCTGGGTTTTGGAATGTGCAGGTCTGCAACACTCGGTCGCAGACAACTCTTTGTATTGGAAGACCAACAAGTTTCGGGCAGACCAAAGAGCGTCTTTTATCAAGTTGATGATCCTCCATCAACAGCTGATGTTTGTCTCGCTGTGTGTCTCTGGGAACAGCTCGTAGAACACAGGGTCCTGTGTCACGGAGCTGCTTGAGATGAACTTCAACAAAACCACCTCATCTCTCTCCCGACCTTCTTTGCAAAGGCACATTCCACATCGAGGTGGACAACAATCTCTTACCCACCACAGTCACCTCGGAGCTTCCTCCTTGCAAGTTAGCGCAATTAGCTGAAACTGCCAATGAAAGGTGATGCTGTGTGGTGTAGCATGTTCTTGCTAATGCACCTAAATGTCAGTCTAGTCTTTGTGCTCTCAAGCCTTTTTTCTTGTTTGTCTTTCGAGGCAATTTTGTTAATGATTTGGAGTTTTATGGTCAGCAAGAGAGTTTAATTTAAACAGCCTTGATATTTCTCCTCTCACCACCCACCCATGAACAGAAAGATGATTTTCCTCTTTATAAATGGTGATGCATTTCCTGACCTCTCAGTGATCCAATTTTCTATTAATAACCCCACAGTGATTCTGGTGAGTGCCTCTTCAAGGGCAGCACAGCAGAAGAGGGTCACCTGGCTCAGAGGACCGATTAGGATGAGAGTGGGTAATCACCCCAGTGGGTGGAGTCCTATCTTGGGCAGCAGCCATCTTTAGAACAGCTGGGGGCTGCTAGTCTCTGTACAAGTTCTTTCTTGTAAATAAATACCATTTGTGTTCCTGACAAAGCCTGAAGTGTGCACATTACAGCAAACTTGAGATAGGATAAACCAAAAGGGTTAGTTTATTTGCACACAGTGTGGCCTCCTTTATGTTCATAGAATAAAGAAAAGAAAGGTTTACAGGGCAAAGGCCACAGAATAAAGACTTACTTTTTTAAAATACTTTTCCAATTCAATCAAATCAAATCCAATTCAGAGTCTCAACAAGTTGAGACATTTCAGATCCAGGCTGACAAGACAGGACGGGAGACCAAAACCACACTGTCCTGGGCCTGATCTACATGAGTGAAGCTGATTGGAGAAGGGGGAGGATCCTCCTCCAAGACTTGAGCTCATTTGCATCTTAGCCAAAAGGCCGAGATGCCGCTTTTAAAAATTGCTTCATATGAAAAATATGAAGCCTCAGCGTAACCTAATGACCTCAACCAAGTGCAGGCGATCCATACTACACTTGATCTTAGCCAAAAGGCCGAGAAGCGAATAAAGACTTACTGTTTCATGTGAGTCCAGGGTCAGAGTCCAATGGTATATTCCTTCACAGAGGTCAGCAGGCTGAAACTGATGCTGGATAATCCACTTTTTAAGTAGAGATGACTTCCACAATGATGCAAATTAGATTTGTGGGTGATGGTACAGAATTTCTAGTAGAAATATTGAAGATCGGGCTGGGAATTAAAACCTCGAACCGAGCTCCAGTTCTGAGCTGCTGCTTGGTTGAAAAAGATGGCATTCTGAGCTTTGCAACTCCACAACACAGGGAAACTGGTTCTCCCAGATAGGAGAGGGGTCTTGTGATACGGCTCCCACTTGTCCAACTTGGTGTGGACAAAGGATGTATATCCCTATGTCTAGACTCTTGAGATGCTTAATGTTAATAAATTTAAAATTTCAAAAATGGTTTCAGGGCTTTTTTGTCCCATCAGACAAGTAGTCTCTATTGGCTGGGGACTGGCCTTAGAAACATAAATGCCCTTTGTACAATCCCGTTGGATTTGAACTTTGCAGTAACGGGTCATTGGTGCATCTTCAGAGATAACGACATGGCTTTAATCATTTTAAAGTCTTTGTCCAGTTTTTAAGATTTTATAGATTAGCCATGATGATAGATATATATTTTATAAAAACATAGCGTGAGTTCTTAGCCCCCAACATTTTTTTTTATTCGTTCGTGGGACATGGGCACTGCTGGCTGACCAGCATTTATTGCCCATACCATTTTTGGGCACCACAAGTCCTTGGAAAGCTAAAGTAAGAGATTTGATTGCTTCAGCCCGTTGGAGTGGTGGATAATGTATTTGGGTCCGACAAGTAATTAAGAATATTGGGAATTGGGCAGCCTTGAGTCACAGCTCAAGAACCAAGTTACTGACTTCTGTCATCCTGAGCGTGTTGTGAAGGCTTGGGTGTCGTCAGTCTTGGCTCAGTGGCATATTCACCTCTGAGTCAAAAGGTCACAAATTCAAACCCCATGAAATATTTTTGAATATATTGATATATATGATATATACATATAAAAATATATAATCATAGATGTTGCTTGTCTGATGCTGGCTGGAATTTGAAATTAATTTTTAGAGCAGATTTGGTACTGACTTGGGCAGAATCGATTTGGGCTAAAATCTCCCATTGTAAAGAAAGCTGATGTGTAATTCTCAAACTAACTTGCATTTTTAGGATGAAGAATTCCCCTTGGATTTAACTGAACTACTCTAATGACATCACAGATGTTCCCTCCTAAACTAAGAGTAGCAGTCATTTTAAAGTTGATCAGGAGGAATTAATAAGATGTTGTTGACTGATCTGACTTTGTTTTCCTTCTCCTCAGTGCCTGCTCTCACTGGAGAATGATGTTTAAGTGCATCTCTGTCTTGCCCCACACACCTTGTGTTGCTCTGGGCTTTGCCATTGCTCGGAAACGTCTCCATGGTTCGTTAACAGTCATCTCTACACAATTCCTTCTCTGCTGCTGCTTTGGTTTTCTGTGCAATAGGGGTTTGTTTTACTATTGCAGTTGGTAATTTATTGTTTCTTTTTTAAATTCGCTAATTCTAGCTGTAGTTTTTTTTTAGCTTATTTATTACTGTCACAAGTAGGCTTACATTAACACTGCAATGAAGTTACTGTAAAAATCCCCTCGCGCCACACTCTGGCACCTGTTTGGGTACACTGAGGGAAAATTTAGCGTGGCCGATGTACCTAACCAGCACATCTTTCAGACTGTGGGAGGAAACCAGAGTACCCAGAGGAAACCCACTCAGACACAGAGAGAATGTACACACTCTGCACAGACAGTGACCCAAGCCGGGAATTGAACCCGGGTCCTTGGCGCTGTGAGGCAGCAGTGCTAACCACTGTGCCACTGCCCCAATAAACAATACATTTTTTTAACCTGTTAAAATTGGACCCTCTTTGGCAATTCAGTGTCAAAGCTGTGGATTGTGAACTTGTTCCATTCTGCTCCAATTATCGTACCTTAAAGCACCCTGAACACTGGAATATGCTGATTATATTCTTACACCAACTATCCTTATTGTTATAGAACATAGAACAGTACAGCACAGAACAGGCCCTTCGGCCCACGATGTTGTGCCGATCTCAAAGGACAATGAGTTTGGGATACTTTGGTGATTTGAATCCCGGCTCTTTCAGATTTATCTCATGTAGGATCCTTACAGTGGGCGGAGAGAGAAAGAGGATTATCATTCTTGACTAGATGTAAAGCAGATTCTGGAGATAGAAGGAGTGTTTTCTACTCCAAGAAAAACCTAGTCCAATTAGCAGGCCTGTATTCATCTACGCCAAACATACAGATGAGATGTTAACCGCTGTATTATGTTGTAGGCTGTATTAACTGCTGCTTAAAGATGATACAGCATCTTATCTTCAGGATGTCCCAAAACATTTCACATTAAGTTCATGGTTTTGGAAGTGTAGTTTTAAAATGCAGGCAAATGTGGGAGCCAAGCTGTGTACAATGTCAATATATAAAGGTGAACTGCATGACCATTTCATTTGGAGGTGTTGGTTGAGGAGGAATGCTGGCCACATGAGAGCTCCTGAATGTTTAAATAGTGGAATGAGATCTTTTATATCCCCTTGAGCAAGCAGATGTAGCCTCTGTTTAAGGTTCCGTTGAAAACATGGCACCTCCAATAATGCAGCACTCCCTCAGATTTTGTGCTCAAATCTGAAAATGGGGCTTGAACTCACAACCTTCTGAGTCGGAGATCGCACTGTCTGAGCCAAATGAAGCTGAATTGATCAAGTCAGCAGGCCAGGGATGTCACCCAGACAGTAGTGTAGAATTTGGGAAGCAATAAGAATCTTGGGTCTTTCCTATCGCCACAGCATTCACTGTTGTAGATGCAAATTTGGGAACCTGTGTGACACGGGAGTGGTGTAACTGAGACATTATAAAACTTTAAATACATGAAAAATAATTGAAATGTACTGTTCAATTGTTGCTTCATATAGATGGACTGGTTAAACTTCACCCAGAGGTCTCGGAAGCGATAGCCAATAAGAAGGCTGTGCTGGCTTTGGAGAGCACAATCATCACACATGGTATGCCACACCCTGACAACCTGAGGTATGTGGACTGATTCAATGCATTGGGTTCAGAGAATCTGGGGAACAGCAACGTTTGCATTTGGAATCACTAACTACTGCCAGGGACCAATTTGCCTCTTACTGAAATATCTTAAATGAGTGAATGTCAGGCTTATCGGTCGGTAGAGTTACTGAGCTGGGTTAACGTCAACAAGGCCACTATTTTGTGGTTTGCAGAATTTAATCTCCAAAGCACCACAAAAAACTTTGGAAAATTCCAGAGTCCCATTTAGTAAAAATACAATTTGTCTGAGCCCACCAAAGATTTGTTGGCTGATTTTAATTTTCAGAGATGGCAACGGATCAGCTGATTGACATTTATTTTCACCAGGGGCGGAACATCAAGCTGGGTGTGTTTTGCCCACTCTTGTTGCTGGCCAGAATATTTAGGCTATCATTAATATGCTGTCAGTCTATGGCTAGGCAAACTGCAGAACCTCTGAGTGGGATTTTCTGTTTGTCACTCTGAAGTGTGGAGGGACGATGGGAAATGAACTTGCTCCTTAGCAATTTTATTCACGCATATGAAAAGCAGTGAATCTTGAAGCAGGGCAGGCAGGATGTGGATGTAACCTCAGGGCTTCAGAGGTCTGGGCACCATATTTACAGGGCTCCGGACAGGTATCCATTGACTGCGACACAAACATGGCTCCCTTCATCTCCGAGCACTACATTTGGAGGTTGACCATCCCTCTGGATAGATGTCTGAAACCAGACAGCCTGTGGCCCCATGTTTTAGCGACACCTCATTCCAGGCCCTCCAGGGTAGGGGAAGTGACTTCTCTCCCAGGGATGGCAGCAGGAGCCAGACCAACGCGATTTGGATGGAGATAGCAGTGTGGGTGAGTGGACGTAGACCCACACGAGAATCTGGCTCCAGTGCTGCTAAAAAAATAAATGATCTGCTGTGTGCTGCTCGGGTAAGTGCCACTGTTTACACAATGCAAAGTCACACCGACAGGAGTATGAAGCATCATGTGTTTGCGACTGCAGAGAGTTGCCACACGAGTTTGGATGGCAGGCCTCATGTGGGCTGAATGTGTGCTCCAGATGTTCCACATCATTGTCAAAGGATCTCACACCTGTGCAGTGGTTTAAAATAATAACAGAAAATTCTGGAAAATACTCAGCAGGTTAGTCACCATCTGTGGAGAGAAACAGACTTCACCAGAACAAGGCAAAAATTGAGATAGAATAGGTTTTGAGAGAAAGATAGATGGAACAAGGACAAAGGTGAAAAATGTGACTTAACAGCTGAATAGAACAGAGAAATCCCATTTACAGAGATGATATAATGTTTTCCATTTTCCAAGTGATTTAGCTCTTTGCAAGAACAAGAACAACATGTATTCAACAGCCAGAACTGTTCAAATGCCCCAGAGCAGCTCCTTCTCACCAGTAAGGCAGGCACAGGACAGAACCTTCTGGTGCTGTCCCACTGGCGGATGCAGCGAGCCATTCAAACATCTATTGACTTTAGCAGAACTGGAAGATCCTGCTGACAGGAGGGGCTGGAAAACCCCGGCTGCAGAAATTGATGGCTGCAGGGGCTGCTGGAGAATATGTCGTCATGAATGGTGTGAAACTGCTGGTGTTCCCATTTCTCTGAATGCTCCTGTCTGTCTGCAGGAGAAGAATGTACACAACAGGTAGGAACATACACAGACAGGAGGAATGCCTGCTGTCAGGACCCTAACCCCATTCGAGGAAGGGGCCACAAAACTGTCAGGAGAAGAGGGTGACCTGCCTGTGCCCAAGGAGCATTTGGAGTTGTTCAGTTATCTAGTGAGAATGCCTTTTGTCTGTTCTCCCCCTGCTGAACGTGAAGCAGCCTTATACATATCCTGTGTAACATCAATAATCTACCTCTGGAGGAGGAAGGGTACATTGGTAAGATGTTCCTCCACAGTCTCTAGCAGCACAGATATTCACCTTGGCTGGTAATCCCTCCAGTGTAGGCTCAGGGTCACAGTCTGGTACACATCATGGACACGGGTCCACAGCTGGCAGAGAAAGTGACAGACCAGTTCTCTGACACTCAGAGGATTGCTGGAGACCAGGCCCTTGATGAGCCCCATCCAGATGATGAACCTATGGATTCAGCCAGAAGAGACACATTGAGATGCAGAGATGGGTGGGGAACATCAAGCAGAGATGCCAGAGACCATGTGCAGAACTGGACTGAAGGTTGGAGGAGTCCGTCCATGATGTCAGCTTGTGACACGGGAGTGCTTAGCTGCCTTCATGGAAAGTGTGCCTTGGAAACCCAGGTCTGGCAGAACACAGAGATTGTCAGATATGCACTTGGATTTGCACTCTGTCATTCGTGCCATGAGTACCGTGCAGCAGTGGTTAGGCGAGAGGAGGAACGAGGCACACTGACTACCTTCCAAGTGACCCTGCTCCTCAGGGAGGGGTGTCATTTGGCACCCACGAGGAGAAGCACCAGCCAGGCACCCTGCACACTTCATCCCAGGACACTCCAAGGATGCCCTGCTTCTGCTTGTCAGTAACCCCATCCCCTCCAGCAGATCAGGCCAAGGAGGGTTCACTTTCACTTGTTCAGGAGACCCTTAGCAAGCCAGAGCCCTCTAGACCTCGCATCAAGAGGACACCCACCAAATCATCAGACTCAACAGGACATAGCAGTCAGCAGGCTGCCTCCATCTCAACTGTGGATGTCTGGGCTGCACCTAGACATAGGTGGAATGGGTATCCAGTTACTGTATGTATGATTCACACATTAATTCTGTGTTTAATTGCGTTGTGTTCAGGTTTGCTGCATTCTCATTATGCTGCTAGATTCTGCAATAGTCACAGATATTTGAAGGTGTTGTACTTTGTTCCAATGTAGTGGTTCTAATGATACACCATTTAGCGTCTCACATCATCAAGCGTGTCATTGAGTATTTGAACATGAGTATGTTTCAGTCATAGCATTGTTTGTGACTGTGCAGCCCAGGCACACATCAGCAAGCCAACAGGCATTGCTCTGCCAGTTTTGAGCCCTCTGAGAAAAATGTCTGCACAACGTTCGCGGTCAATTCATTACGTGTCCTGCTGGTGGCCTGATGCAAGAGGTGAGGAGGTTGCAAAGAGACCTCAATGGGACAGGCTAAGTGAGTGGCCAGGAACGTGGTAGATAGAGTATGAGGGTCAAAAGCCATGAGACTGTCTACTGTGTTCTGAGGAATAAATAGCAAGTAAGAGTCTTTCCTAGATGGTGATATAATGGGAGCTATGGATGGTCAGAGGAATCCCTGGCTGTCATTGTTCAAAAGTAGGTGTAAGCTGACATGCAGGTGCAGATGGCAAGTATGGAGGTAACTGCAAGTATCCTTTGCCTGTATGAGGGATTGAGCGTAGGATTAAAGACGTCTGGCCGCAGTTGGCTGTAGCCTTGGTGAGATCATACCTGGAGTATTATCTGTCCTATACGTTCCCTTACCTAGGGAAGGACTGACTTTGCATAAAGGTTCACCAGACTTACTACAGGGACCGGGGGTTATCCCATGAGGTGAGATTACTGCAGCTCCCGATCTTGATGTTGTGGGATCCATGAGTCAGGGAGCAAACTTGTTTTCATATGGGATTCATCATAGAGAGGGGAGCCCAACTGAGTATCGGGGTGCCCCATGATTATTAGCATGTCCCTTTAGTCGACCAATTCTACTGACCTTTAACTCCACCTACAAAAAGACCCTCCTCCCAATTCCCAATGGTCTCCTTTCAGATCAACTGCGTTTTGACAAACTTTTAAAAAATGGTGCATGTCACATTTCAAACATGCTACAACCCCTCCCCATGTCACCTACCAACTTCCACCCACCATCATCCTTGACCCACTCAATCTAACCATTCCTCTTCGCTCCGTCACCATCAACCTCCCCCTGTTAGCCTTGCACCTATAACCATCACCCTGTATATACCTGCTCTCCCCTCTGATCCTTCAACCATTACCATCCCCAGGCCCACCTTGACCCTCAGTCCTCCTGGTATCTGAGCCACCTGTCTATTCCATTTTTCTGACCTGTTAGGGTACCAGATCAAGGCATATCATGAAGTCAGACTGGACCCCAACAATGATCTATTTTTGGCATTGTTGTGAGGATAGGATGTTTCATTCCAGGTGCAATTCTACTAACACACTGGGAAGCTTTTAACAAAGCAAGCTTTATTTAACAACTCAGTTTAACTATAACAAATGAATTAGCTTAACTTTTAACAATTACACAATACTTAAACATGACAAGATACAAGTCTTAACTGCTAACCTAGCACCATGAATTCCAATCAAGCAATATTTCTCCTATAGACTTAAACCTCTCTTTAAAATTAGTTAACAAAACACAGATATACTTGCTTTGACTGCTTGTATTTTAAAATGAAACTGGAACTCTTTATTTCCTGCATTAACCACATGACTCTTCTCCGTCAATCAACCTAATCAAAACTCCACTCTGAAACCCCAGGGGAACTTAAGTGAACATAAATGCATTAGCTCTGCTTAAACAAAACACCATGTCTAAAATGCATCCTTATCTTGTTCTCTCAGCCACTAACTTAAAGGTCTTCTGAGACAAATTGTCACCACGCAAAACAGATCTCAATTTTAAATATATCCCTTACAAGAATCATGATATAAATATATTTCTTAAAGGCATAGTATCATCACAGACCCCAGCTACCCAATCATTACCCTGGACCTGTCACGCTACCACATCCCACTACCCCCTCTCATTGTGGATGTTCCCTCCGTTGCACAGTATCCTCAGTTCAACCACTGGAACCCCACCATCGACAGCACTGACCCTGCACTTTAGGCCCATCTTTCCCACTATCTGTGCCCTGAAACTCCCTCCCCCAGCCATCCACATGACTTCCACAACCAACATGCAAGGCCCTTCCCTCCTTCCCACTTTTCTGCACCCTTCACATTCCTTCGCTGCCTCACTCCCTGTTTTGGACATCTAGCTTCCTTCCCCAAATATCCTCCCATCCTGTCCCACTGATCCTTGTACCTCTCCCCAGGCCCAGTTCCACCTTTCACTGTTAACTCTGCTTCCCTTGTCCAGCTTCACTCAACCCAGGAACACCTAAATAACAAGGACACTTATGTCAGACTCCTATTTATTGACTATAGGCCAGCCTTCAACACTATTATTCCCACGAAATCCATCTCCAAACTCTGTGGCCTGGGCCTCGGCACCTCCCTCTGCGACTGAATCCTGAACTTCCTAACCCACAGACCACAATCAGTAAGGATAGGCAACAACACCTCATCCACAATCATCCTCAACACCACTGCCCCACAAGGCTGTGTTCTCAGCCCCCTACTATACTCCTTATATACCTATGACTGTGTGGCCAAATTCCCCTCCAATTCGATTTTCAAGTTTGCTGACGACACCACTGTAGTGGGTCAGATCTCAAACAATGATGAGACAAAGTACAGGAATGAGATAGAGAATCTGGTGAACTGGTGCAGCGACAGTAATCTCTCCCTCAATGTCAACAAAACGTAGGAGATTGTCATCGACTTCAGGAAGCATAGTGGAGAACATGCCCCTGCCCCTGTCTATATCAATGGGGATGAAGGAGAAAGGGTCGAGAGCTTTAAGTTTTTAGCTGTCCAGATCACCAACAACCTGTCCTGTCCCCCATGCCGATGCTATAGTTAAGAAAGCCCACCAACGCCTCTACTTTCTCAGAAAACTAAGGAAATTTGACATGTCAGCTACGACTCTCACCAACCTTTACAGATGCATCATGGAAAGCATTCTTTCTGGTTGTATCACAGCTTGGTATGACTCCTGCTCTGCCCAAGACCACAAGAAACTACAAAAGGTCGTGAATGTAGCCCAATCCATCACGCAAACCAGCCTCCCATCCATTGACTCTGTCTACACTCCCCGCTGCCTCAGCAAAGCAGTCAACATAATTAAGGACCCCACGCATCCTGGACATTCTCTCTTTCAACTTCTTCCGTCGGGAAAAAAATACAAAAGTCTGAGGTCACGTACCAACCGACTCAACAACGGCTTCTTCCCTGCTGCTATCAGACTTTTTAATGGACTTTCCTTGCATTAAGTTGACCTTTCTCTCCACCCTAGCTATGACTGTAACGCTACATTCTGCACTCTCTCCTTCTCCATGAACGGTATGCTTTGACTGTATAGCATGCAGGAAACAATACTTTTCACTGTATGTTAATACATGTGACAATAATAAATCAAATCAAATTCCTTGACCCTTGCCTAGTAGACTCCATCCTCCTTTCTTCACTTTCCCCAAACCTTGGACAACTGACACCTGAACTCAACCATAGTCTGCCATAGAAGAACGCTGTTGAAAGAAGGCCGGGGGTTGGAGGTTAGTCACTCCACAGTGCAGGAAGAAGCCTGCCTCGCTTGCTATACATCCCTTACATATGGTCAGATTCTGAAGGCAGGTTTTTTTCACTTATGATTAACAAGATTGCAACCATGCACATAATATTGGTGGGCGGGGGTTTTAATAAGCATGTGTAACATGCTAATGAATGCAAAAGAGTTTCCCCACCAGTACCATCAGAAATGTCAAGCCACCCTTAGCCTTCTTCCATCTTAATACCAAATGTTTAACCCACCCTGGAGAAAGTGAAACGGACTCCGGTGTAATGAAGCTCCAGGCAATCCTGAAAAAATCTTCCTTGTGCGTGAGAGCAAGATGAATATGAGTGAGTACAGCCTTAATGATAATACCTTTTACTTAGCTCATTCACATTGAAAGGATCAGTACGATTATCAGCAAACATCACTGGGAACAGAAAAGTCATTAAAACTGTTTTAAGAGTAGCAGATTGAAAATTCAGTATTTTAAAAAAAGTATATTCAATATAAAAATGATAAAAACATTTACCGGTGATCTGGGTGTAACGAGTAAATAAAATTGGTTGTTGGAATGTGTAACTTTATGTGAGTGGCGAACTAACTAGAAACAGAGAACTTGCAAAAAACCAGCAATACGTGGCTGGATATAAATGGCTGTGTTAGTGGCCCCATCCATGCGGTGATAACAATTGTATAAACCTTTAGGTGCACAAAATACAGTCATCCAAAAGACCACAGGCAGAAGATAATAAGCAAATTGTCCCACCAGCCACTTATACAGTTCCCCAATTCTGAGTCCAATCTGCCTGCACAGCTAATGGATCAAAGTGCAAAGTCCATCCGAAAAATGGAAAAGCCAACAGGCAATTTTGTGCTGGTGTTTTGTCTCAAGATATGTACAAATGTAATTTGGCTCGATGTTTCTCTGGTTTGTTCCAGCACTGCTAAAGAGGTTGAACAGATAGTGAAAGAACATGGGGTGGTTCCTGCGACAGTGGGCATTGTGAAAGGCAAGATTCACGTAGGATTGTCAGACAGTGACCTACAGTACCTGGCAGAAACCAAAGAAAAGATCAAAGCATCTCGAAGAGATCTACCCTATATCCTCACCAAAGTAAGGACTGAAAGATTAAATCTAATTTTCCCCATATGGGTTGTACATAGTAAATGGAGATGTTAGAAGAATGTTTACACACCCACTCATTAGAGCTTAGAACAGGTGGCCATCAAAGCAGAGACAATTACAACAGATTCCTTTTGTGTTACCCACAAATCTATTTCCTGTGCCCTCTTTTCGGTTTTCTCTGTACTTTCTGTATTCAGCTTGTTTCTCTACTGAATTATAAACCAAACTTTGATTGTAAACTTCCTTTGTCTGTTTAATTTTAGTCTTTAATCACCCAGGGAGCTCCAGCTGCAGATGTCCTCCCTTTCCTTTTTGGGAATATGTCTATTCTGTGTGTGAACAACCTCCTCTATGAAAGCCTCACATTGTTCACTTATGCTTTTATTTGCCGGTCTTTGATTCCATTCCTATTGGGCCAGATCCCTTTTCAAAATGATTTTTTTCATGTTTTATTTCCCCTTGTTCGTTGTCATAACTATTCTATACTTAATAATATTATGATCACTGTTTCTCAAATATTCTCCCACTAAAACATTTGTCTCACTTTATTTCCTAGAATCAGATCCAGAACTGTTTCCTTCCTCTTTAGGGTAGAAACTCTATCTTACTGCCACCTCTCTTGACATCTCCACTGTTGCTAAGCTATTAGGCTGCTTATCCGATATCCAGAAATTTCCTCCAATCAAATATTGGAAAGACTGAAACCATGGTCTTCAGTCCCTGTTCACTAGCGACTGACTCCGACCCTCTGCCTGATAACAATCTGAGACTAAACTAAACTGTTTGCAACCTTGGTGCCATATTTGACTCTGAGATGCACTTCTGACTATGTATCTACACCATCATTAAGACTATCTATTTTAACCTCCATAACATTGCCCGACTTGGCCCCTACCTTCGCTTATCTGCTGCTGAAACCTTCATACAGGCCTTTTGTTACATTTAATTATTCCAAAGCACTCCTGGCAAACCTCCCACATTTTGACCCTCTGTAAATTTGAAGTCATCCTAAACTCTTGCTACCCATGACCTTATTTACACCAAGCTCTGCTCACTGACCTACACTGGTTCTCGGTGAGGCAATGTCTTGATTTTAAAATGCTCATCCTCATTTTCAAATGGCTCCATGGTCTCACTGCGCCCTACCTTTATAATGTTCTCCAGCTCCACCAACCCTATACTCATCTAATTCTAGCCTCTGGATCATTTTTCATTTTAATTGCTCCATCTTTGGTGACTGTTTCTTTAGCTGCCTAGCCCCTAAGCTCATAGAGTCATAGAGGTTTACAGCTCAGACACAGGCCTTTCAGCCCAACTTGTCCATGCTGCCTTTTTTTTAAAACCCCGAAGCTAGTCCCAGTTGCCTGCATTTGGCCCATATCCTTCTATACCCATCTTACCCATGTAACTGTCTAAAGGCTTTTTAAAAGACAAAATTGTACCGGCCTCTACTACTACCTCTGGAAGCTTGTTCCAGACACTCACCACCCTCGGTGAGAATAAATTGCCCCTCTGGATCCTTCTGTATCTCTCCCCTCTCACCTTAAACCTATGCCCTCTAGTTTTAGAATCCCCTACATTTGGAAAAAGATATTGACTATCTAGCTGATCTATGCCCCTCATTATTTTATAGACCTCTTTAAGATCGCACCTTAGCCTTCTACGCTCCAGAGAAAAAAGTCCCAGTCTATCCAGCCTCTCCTTATAACTCAAACCATCAAGTCCCAGTAGCATCCTAGTAAATCTTTTCTGCACTCTTTCTAGTTTAATAATATCCTTTCTATGATAGAGTGACCAGACCTGTACGCAGTATTTGAAGTGTGGCCTTACCAATGTTTTGTACAACTTCAACAAGACATCCCAACCATCTGACCAATGAAACCAAGTATACTGAATGCCTTCTTCACCACTCTGTCCACCTGTGACTCCACTTTTAAGGAGCTATGAACATGTACCTTAGATCTCTTCATTCTGTAACTCTCCCCAACGCCCTACCATTAACTAAGTCCTGTCCTGGTTCAATCTACCAAAATGCATCACCTCGCATTTATCTAAATTAAACTCCATCTGCCATTCGTCAGCCCACTGGTCCAATTGATCAAGACCCCATTGCAATCCGAGATAACCTTCCTCACTGTCCACCATGCCACCAATCTTGGTGTCATCTGCAAACTTACTAACCATGCCTCCTATAATCTCATCCAAATCATTAATATAAATGACAAGTAACAGTGGACCCAGCACTGATCCCCGAGGCACACCGCTGGTCACAGGCCTCCAGTTTGAAAAACAACCCTCTGCAACCACTCTCTGGCTTCTGTCATCAAGCCAATTTGTATCCATTTAGCTACCTCATCCTGGATCCCGTGAGATTTATGCAACAACCTACCATGCGGTACCTTGTCAAAGGCCTTGCTAAAGTCCATGTGGACAACATCAACTGCACTGCCCTCATCTACCTTCTTGCTTACCCCTTCAAAAAACTCAAATCAAATTTGTGAGACATGATTTTCCACTCACAAAGCCATGCTGACTGTCCTTAATCAGTCCTTGCGTCTCTAAATGCCTGTAGATCCTGTCTCTCAAAATACCTTCCAACAATTTACCCACCACAGATGTGAGGCTCACTGGCCTGTAGTTCCTAGACTTTTCCCTGCAGCCCTTTTTAAATAAAGGCACAACATTTGCCACCCTCGAATCTTCAGGCACCTCACCTGTGACTATCGATGATTCAAATATCTCAGCTAGGGGACCCGCAATTTCCTCCCGAGCCTCCCACAATTCCTGGATACACTTCATCAGGTCCTGGGGATTTATCTACCTTGATGCGCTTTAAGACTTCCAGCACCTCCTTCTCTGTAATATGTACACTCCTCAAGACATCACTATTTATTTCCCCAAGTTCCCTAACATCCATGCTTTTCTCAACAGTAAATGCTGATGAGAAATATTCATTTAGGATCTCGCCTATCTCTTGTGGATTAGCACAAAGATGACCTTGTTGATCCTTAAGAGGCCCTACTCTCTCCCTAGTTACTCTTTTGCCCTTTATGTATTTGTAGAAGCTCTTTGGATTCTCTTTTGCCTTATCTGCCAAAGCAATCTTGTGTCCCCTTTTTGCCCTCCTGATTTCTTGCTTAACTCTACTCCTACACCCCCTTTACTCTTCAAGGGATTCACTTGATCCCAGCTGCCTATGCATGTCATGTGCCTCTTTCTTCTTCTTGACCAGGGCCTCAATATCCCGAGTCATCCAGGGTTCCCTACTTCTACCAGCCTTGCCCTTCACTCAAAGAGGAATGTGCTTACCCTGAATCCTGGTTAATACACTTTTGAAAGCCACCCACTTACCAGAAGTCCCTTTGCCTTTCCACAGACTCCCCCAATTAACTTTTGAAAGTTCCTGCCTGATACCATCAAAATTGGCCTTGCCCCAATTTAGAATTTTAACTTTTGGGACAGACCTATCATTCTCCATAGCTATCTTAAAACTAATAGAATTATGGTCACTGGTCCCAAAGTGATCCCTCACTAACACTTCTGTCACCTGCCCTTCCTTACTTCCCAAGAGGAGGTCAAGTTTTGCCCCCTCTCTAGTTGGGCCATCCACATACTGAATAAGAAATTCCTCCTGAATACACTCAACAAATTTCTCTCCATCCAACCCTCTAATACTATGGCTGTCCCAGTCAATGTTGGGAAAGTTAAAATCCCCAATTATTACCCTATTTTTCTTGGAGCTATCTGTAATCTCCTTACATATTTGCTCCTCAATTTCCCGCTGACTATTTGGGGGCCTATAGTACAACCCTATCAAAGTGATTTCCCCTTCTTATTTCTCAGTTCTGCCCATATAGACTCAGTGGCCGAACCCTCGGATATATCCCCTCTCAGTACGGCCATGATGTTTTCCCTCATCAAAAGTGCAACTCCCCCTCCTCTCTTACCTCCTGTTCTATCTTTCCTATCGCATCTGTACCCTGGAACATTGAGCTGCCAGTCCTGTCCCTCCCTTAGCCATGTTTCAGTAATTGCTATAATATCCCAGTCCCACGTACCCATCCATGCCCTGAGTTCATCTGCCTTGCCCGTCAGGCCTCTTGCATTGAAATAAATGCAGTTTAATCTGAACTTCCCTTGCTCTCTGTCTTGCTTTTGCCTGATCTGTCTGGTACTAGGAATTCTCTAGAATTCTCCTCTAAACCTCTCTCTCTCTCTGCCTCTCATTCTTTCTTCAAGCTGCTGCTTAAAACTTACCACTGTGATGAAATTTTACCTAATATTGCCGTATGTGGCTCAATGTCTAATTTTGGGATGTTTTATTACATTAAAGGTGCTATATAAATACAAGTTGTTGAAACGTACTGATCAAGAACATTATCTCGTGCACAATTCAGCAATTTTTCCTTTGTTGTCCTTTACGTTGTTACTCAGTCTATATTAAGATAATTGCATTCTCCCATTTATTATTAAAGTTTTTGCATCTTTCTTCACTTTCCTTGTAAAATTGTTCCTCTAGCTTCTTGCCCTGCCATGTGCTCACCTGCCACACACACACCTCATTAGGTGGCTTATTGTGTACACCAATCATCACAATAGTTTCACTATTGTTCGTGAATTCTAACCAAATTGATTCTCCCTTTGAACGCTCAAGTACAAGATTCCTTTCTGTTATGCTCCACATTGAAGGATAAAACCAAGGCCGATCTTTACACACTCTCAGAAGCATTTATTTACAGAGACATGCATAACAAACATGTGCTTCCTCACCCCAATGTGTTAGTTGGTTCCTTTGTATAGAGGCAAAAGTGAATTCCCAGTAAGTACCTATCACCCACATACAGTTGATGTTCATTTAACAGATTTTCTTTTCTCCTTAAATTAAAATTAAAGTTAATATGTACGATCAAAATTTCAAAACAAATTAAATCAGAAACCACCACATTCTGTATGAAGCATTCCAACATGAGGTATACCTCCTCCAGGACCCATTGTGAGGTGTACCTCCACTAGGACCCATTCCATTGCGAGGTGTACCTCCACTAGGACTCATTCGATTGCGAGGTATACCTCCTCCATGACCCATTCCATTGTGAGGTATACCTCCTCCAGGAGCCATTCCATTGCAAGGTATACCTCCTCTAGGAGCCCTTCCATTGCGAGATATACCTCCTCCAAGACCCATTCCATTGCGAGGTATACTTCCTCCATGACCCATTCCATTGTGAGGTATACCCCCCCTCAGGACCCATTCCATTGCGAGGTATACCTCCTCTAGGAGCCATTCCATTGTGAGGTATACCACTATGGCCCATTCCATTGTGAGGTGTACCTCCTCCAGGAGCCATTCCATCGCGACGTATACCTCTTCTAGAGCTCATTCCATTGCGAGGTATACCTCCTCCAGGACCCATTCCATTGCGAGGTATACCTCCTCCAGGACCCATTCCATTGCAAGGTATACCTCCTCCAGGACCCATTCCATTGCAAGGTATACCTCTTCCAGGAGCCATTCCATTGCAAGGTGTACCTCCTCTAGGAGCCATTCCATTGCGAGGTGTACTTTCTCCAGGACCTATTCCATTTCGAGGTATACCTGCTCCAGGACCCATTCCATTGCGGGGTATACATCTCCTAGGATTCATTCCATTGTGAGGTATACCTCCTCCAAGACCCATTCCATTGTGAGGTATACCTCCTCAAGGACCTATTCCATTGCACGGTATACCTTCTTCAGAACCCCTAACAAGTTTTTCGTACACACATTTCTTTTTACAAAACAATCTGGCAAGATGATGACTTGCATCCACTATTCCATTTACTTTCTCTCTAGCATTTACTTCAAACCAGCAAGGTCAATCCCTAATCTTTTCTCACTGACACTTTTATAGAATGTGCATTATCCCAGAATGGATGATCATCTAACATCTTCAGTAAGGCCTTTGTATAAAATCATACTTAAAATATTTGACAAATAGAATCCCATTTCTATTACTCCCACATGAGCCAGTGTTTTAACAGCTGGAGTAGTTTTAACAACCCTTTGTATTTCCTTAACTTCCCAAGCTAAAGGACATTTCCCATTGGCAACACGGTGGCACAATGGTTAGCACTGCTGCCTCACAGTGGTTGGCACTGCTGCTTCACAGCGCCAGGGACCTGGGTTCGATTCCCAGCTTGGGTCACTGTCGATGTGGAGTTTGCACATTCTCCTCATGTCTGTGTGGGTTTCCTCCGGGAGTTCCGGTTTCCTCCCACAGTCCAAAGATGTGCGGGTTAGGTGGATTGGCCATGCTAAATTGGCCCTTAGTGTTAGGGGGACTAGCTAGGGTAAATGGATGGGGTTATGGGGCCTGGGTGGGATTGTGGTCGGTGCAGGCTCGATGGGCCGAATGGCCTCCTTCTGCACTGTAGGATTCTATGGTCACTGGTCCCAAAGTGATCCCTCAGTAACCTATGGTCTATGATCTATTTCTCACCCATGAGAAACGTTGTGAAAGTGGCTGCACCAGAATACCTGGTAGGAAGATTCCATGTGATGTGTCACTAAAAATGTCCAGCTTCTTGTTCTTTGGGCCACATAAGGATAGCTAAAAAATAATAATTTTTTGCCCATAAAACATCTTACTTTAGGGTGTTTTTTCATAGTACTTAACTCCAGCCGAGTGCACAATTACTTCAACTGACCAATCAAGCATTGCAATTACTCTGTCTCTTTAGGTAACACATTGCCTTTCCAAGATGACTTGGTATGATTAACCAGGATAGGAATAACACTCTCTAAATGGGACTGCTGATTTAAAGTTATTCCTGACCTACTTTGTTTAATACCTAAACCAATATTTTTAAAAGTCCCAAAAGCTTGACTCCCAATTTTTAATTCCACTCAAATCTTATTAACAACACCTGTCTCGAATTCTGTACCGCACCTTAAGAAATCATCAACCTGCATCATAAAGATGCTTGAGAGTTTTCCCACATGAGAATAATAAAGCATTGCTTTTAGTTGTACACAGCCTATTTTCAGCAAAACATCTCTGCAAAATACCATACCCAGGAAACATCATTCAGGCCGTGGACATGTTTGTTTAGTTTCCATAGTTTCCTTCTGCTTCTGCTGCCACTTTGATTTGATTTATTATTGTCACATGTATTAGTATGCAGTGAAAAGTATTGTTTCTTGCGTGCTATACAGACAAAACATACAGTTTACAGAGTACATAGGGGAGAAGGAAAGGAGAACTTTTCAGAAAGAAATGTGTCTGAAATTGCACAAAGTATCACACTGCAGAAAGTTTTGCTGAATAACTTAAAACTTCAGTGAGTATGTGGCCAAATAAGAATAAACAAAGAACAGTACAGCACAGAAACAGGCCCTTCAGCCCACCAAGCCTGCGCCGATCATGCTGTCCTATCTAGACCTACCGCCTGTATCCTTCTATTCCCCGCCTGTTCATCTGCCTATCCAGATAATTCTTAAATGTCACTAACGCGTCTGCCTCAACCACCTCACTTGGCAGTGCATTCCAGGCCCCCACTGCCCTCTGTGTAAAAAACCGCCCCCACACATCTCTACTGAATCTTTCCCCCCTTACTTGTGCCCCCCCTGTAATTGTCATTACTGCCCTGGGAAAAGCTTCCAACTGTTCCTCCTATCTATGCCCCATATAATTTTATAAGCTTCTGTCATCTCGCCCCTCAGCCTCTGTCTTAACAGGGAGAACAATCCCAGTTTATTCAATCTCTCCTCATAGCTAATATCTTCCATACCGGGCAACATCCTGGTAAACCTTTTCTGTACACTCTCCAAAGCCTCCATGTCCTTCTGATAGTGTGGTGACCAGAATTGGACACAGTATCCCAAGTGTGGCCTAACCAACATTTTATATAATTGCAACATAATTTTCCCACTTTTATACTCAATGCCTCGGCCGATGAAGGCAAGAATGCCATATGCTTCTTCATCACCTTTTTCACTTGTGCTGCCACTTTTGAGGGTCTGTGGACCTGTACTCCCAGATCTCTGTGGTGTCTTTTCTCCTGATGGTTCTGCCGTTTATTTTAAAGCTCCCACCTGAATTGGATCTACCAAAATGAATCACCTCACATTTATCCAGATTAAATTCCATCTGCCATTTCTCCGCTCAATTTTCCAGCGTATCAATATCCTGCTGTATTCTCTGACAATCTCCATCATTATCCACAACTCCAGCAATCTTAGTATCATCCGCAAACTTGCTAATCAGACCAGCTACGTTTTCTTCCAAGTCATTATATACATTACAAACAACAGAGGTCCCAGCACTGATTCCTGCAGAACACCACTAGTTAAAGACCGCCATTCAGTAAAACACCCTTCCACCGCTACCCTCTGTCTTCTATGGCCAAGCCAGTTCTGAATCCATCTAGCAAGCTCACCCTTGATCCCGTGTGATTTAACCTTTTGCACCAGCTTACCATGAGGGACCTTGTCAGATGCTTTACTAAAACTCATGTAGACAACATCCATGGCCCTTCTCTTGTCAATCATTTTTGTCACCTCCTCAAAAAACTCAATCAAATTAGTGAGACATGATCTCCCTCGTACAAAGCCATGCTGTCTGTCGCTAATAAGACCATTCAGTTCCAAACATGTATAGATCCTATTCCTAAGAATCTTCTCCAACAATTTCACTATAATTACCCAGGTTATCCTTGCTACCCTTGTTAAATAATGGGACATGATTGGCTATCCTCCAATCCTTTGGGACCTCACCTGTGGCCAACGATGAAACAAAGATTTCTGTTAGAGGCCCAGCAATTTCATCTCTTGTCTCCCTCGGTAATCTGGGATAGATGCTTCTGGCCCTGGGGATTTGTCTACCTTAATGCTTTTTAATACATCTAACACTTCTTCCCTCCTAATGATAACTTGCTCTAGAGAGTTTACATGCCCCTCCACGACACCATCAATCGATGTGTCCCTCTCCTTTGTGAATACCGAGCAAAGTATTCGTTAAGGATCTCACCCACTTCCTTTGGTTCTATGCATAATTTCCCTCCTTTGTCCTTGAGTGGGCCAACTCTTTCTCTAGCTACCCTCTTGTTCCTAATATATGTATAAAATGCCTTGGGATTCTCCTTAATCCGGCCTGCCTAGGACATTTTGTGACCCCTTTGTGCCCTCCTAACTCCTTGCTTGAGTTCTTTCCTAGGAAAGTGCTTCATCTGTTTTCAGTCACCTAGACCTTATGTATGCATCCTTTTCCTTTTTGACTAGGCTCGCAATTTCTCAGGTCATCCACAGTTCCCGAATCCTGCCTTTCCTGTCCTTCCTTTTCACAGGCACATGCTTGTCCTGCATTCCGATCAACTGCTCCTTAAAAGACCCCCACGTACCAGATGTGGATTTACCCTCAAACAGCCTCTCCCAAACAACAGCCTCCAAATCCTGCCTAATCTGGTTGTAGTTAGCCATCCCCCAATTTAGCACCTTACCCCTAGGACAACATTTATCCTTTTGCATGAATATCCAAAAACTTACGGAATTGTGGTCACTGTTCGCCACATGTTTCCCCACTGCAATTTTGATGATGTGGCTGGGCTCATTCTTTAGTACCAGGTCCAGTATAGCCCCCTCTCTAGCTGGATTATCCACATATTGTTCCAAAAAACCTTCCTGGACACACTGAACAAATTCCTCACCATCTGGACCCTTAGCCCTAAGGGATTTCCAGTCAATATGAGGAAAATTAAAGTCTCCCACTACAACAACCCTATTATTTCTACATCTGTCCAGAATCTGCTTACATATCCGTTCTTCAACTTCCCGTGGGCTGCTGGGAGTCCTGTAGTACACCCCCATCATAGTACTGCCCCCTTCTTGTTTCTGAGCTCTACTCATAGTGTCTCGTTACATGATTCTTCCAAGGTGTCCTCCCTCTATACAGCTGTAATATGTTAACTAACCAGTATTGCAACTCCCCCACCTCTTGCTAAACAGATTTTTAAGATTACTTTACTGCAGCACAAAGGATTTTCAAAGAAAAATTGGTTGCATTTTTCTGATTGTTTAGTTTTGATTTTGTTCCATTCCTGACTTGTCCAATCACTAAATGTCCAGTTGCGATTTGTTGCTGTCTTATGAATATAAAATTTGTGTCAGTCAGTTTCCAATGTACAGTCCTGATGCCTGAAGCATCTTGCAATAATTTGTGCTCTGCTCACAAGAGTCAAGGTAAACGTCGATGTTTCTTTGTGAAAAGACAGTGACATATCTTTCGAAACCACACTTGTGCTTTAGCTTAAGAATTTGTTTGAAGTTGTCTAAACTCTAGACCAACTATTGTCTATTTACCAATGTAAAATTATTCCAAATGAGCAACCGGTCTACCGGCCAGAACTCCCCTCAGTTCCTGATGAAACATTCTTGCTGATCAACTTGAATTACTTTGATTTACATTTTTATCTTCCAACCTTACTGTCACTGATTATTTTTGCGGCAAGTGTGCCTGAATCCAAATGGAAAAACAGCTCATATCGTGTCAAACCAGTTAGAACTGAGTAGACCTCCTGAATTTCCTGCTTTAGCGTGGCGCTGGGATCTACAAGCTCGATAATGATACAGATTTTTAAAAAGCTGACAGAAGATAATTATAAATTAGTTTGGCTTGATCAGCACATCCTGCTAATAACGGCAGCACATTAGCACAATGGTTAGCACTGCTGTTTCACAGCTCCAAGGACCTGGGTTTGATTCCCGGCTTGGGTCACTGTCTGTGTGGAGTTTGCGCATTCTCCCTGTGTCTGCGTGGGTTTCCTCCGGGTGCTCCAGTTTCCTCCCACAGTCCAAAGATGTGCGGGTTAGGTTGATTGGCCGTGCTAAAATTGCTCCTTAGTGTCCTGAGATGCGTAGGTTAGAGGGATTAGCGGGTAAATATGTGGGGATCTGGGGGTAGAGATTGTGGTCGGTGCAGACTCAATGAGCCAAATGCCCTCTTTCTGCACTGTAGGGTTTCTATGATTCTATGATGAACCGATCTAAAATGAAAACAGAAAATGCTAGAAAGACTTGGCAAGTCTGGCAGCATCTGTGGAGAGAGAAATAGAGTTAACAGAGTCTGAAAAAGAGTCATATGGACTCAAAACATTAACAGTATGGATATTTCTCTCTCCTCAGATGCTGTCAGTCTTGCTGAGTCTATCCAGCATGTTTTGTTTTCATTTCATATTTCCAACATCCAGAGTATTTTTGCTTTTATAGTAACTGACTTAAGTTCTGTTTTTGTTTCAGACGTAAGAATAGGATTAACTTTAGCGCAAATTCCAGAATATCTTTCTTAGTGACTCCAGGGTTGCAGCTTTTCTACGGTCAGGTTCTTGCATTTTATTTTGTGTGTTTTGAGGAATTTAACTAAATGCCAGTGAGACACAGTAATATTGCTTTCCTTTGGTTTGTATCAGGGTTTATCAGCTGGTACCACAGTTTCAGCCACCATGATGGTAGCACACAAAGTTGGCATTTCATTGCTTGTCACTGGTGGGATTGGAGGAGTGCATCGTGATGGACAAAACAGTAAGAGATTTGTTTAGATCTGCTTCACATATCCAAGACTCAAACTCAGGCATAAACTCGGGTACATTGTTAAGCAAATGTAGTTACTCAGTAAGACAGCCACACAGCATCTAACCTTTAGTTAAATTAAAAAAGCAAGCAGGAACTCAATCAATGGTGTTACATTAGAGTACTCTCAGTGCAGGGGAGGGCATTACAGTATGGATACAGTGATCCTGGTAGAGGGTATTACAATACAGATACACTCAATCCGGGAGAGAGCATTACAGTACAGATGCACTGACTTGGGGAGAGGGCATTACAGTATGCTTGCACTGACTCGCTGTTTTTAAAAGGCGCCTTGATCAGACTAAGAAATAACCTCCCCCCCCCAACCCCACCACACAGGTTTCAGGGACTCCTCCCCTCCCCTTGCCCACCCCCACCCCTGTGATCAATGCCGGCATCCGGCATCACCCTCTATCTCTCCCCCCACCCACCAACAGTCAAAGCCAGCATCTCCCTCTCCCCTTCCCACTACACAATCCCCCCCGCCCCCCCACCCTCACAAATGAGGCTCCTCCTAGTGTTGGCCCTGGCACAGGTAGGCACTGGCAGATTGGCAATGCCATCCTGTGCCGGGGGCAGTGCCCCAAAATGTCCCTCTCCCCGAGGGCTCTACTCACCTTTACGCCCTGGGCAGATCCCCTCAATAGGTTGACCACTGGGTAAGCCTGTTGTAAACGTCACGCCGGAGAGGTTTGGAAATATGGCGAGGGGGGCCTGTTAATTATACTAAAGTACATTAAAATGAGGTTCTCCTCTCTTGTAGGCATGAACCTCGCGACGTCACCAGCGGGGAATGGGGAGATTGTGGAATGTGACCTTTCCAGAGGGAATTGCGTTTCCTGACTCTCTTCAGATTTTCAGCCCACGTCACAGTTCTTTCTGACAGCGAACGTGTGCTGAAAATCACTCCGTATAATTTTGTGTAATGCCTGTGATTTAGAATTGAGTTGAAGGGTTCCGGGGAATATATATTACCCATCACTCATTTGAGTTATAACCACTATTCTGTGAACAGCTGAAATATAGATTAAACAAATCTTTTGCCATCATGTTGGGGAGCACCTACACATAATTAAGCAGACTTTACATTAATAGTTATTAGGAATTGTTCTGTGGAATGTTCCACAAGACTGGTGTTGGAGTAGCCTCCGTGAGCCTAACAGATGATGCCATTGTTTTAATTTTACAGCATTGGATATAAGCACAGATCTGACTGAGCTGGGACGTAATCCTGTTGCTGTGATCTCAGCAGGAGTCAAATCCATCCTGGATATTGGACGAACACTGGAATACTTGGTATAGTGGCTCATGTCTTTTGTAGAGAAATATTATCCCATTGTGGCTGACTTTGAATTCCGCCTAGTCTGGCTTTTTCATTCTTTATGCAATAAGTTTGAATCAATCTTGTAACAGTTCAGAGTAAGTGTAAATCCACAGTGGAAACAGCAAATAATTTAACACAAAATTAATATTAGAGCTACTACTGCAGTAAAAACAGGAAGTGCTGAAAAACTCAGTAGGTCTGGCAGAGAGACCTGCCAGAGAGGTGGAGAGATAAACAGAGTTGATGTTCCGAGTCCATACGACTCTTCTTCAGAGTTAAAGAGAGTGAGAAATTGATGAGATGACTAGTGCGGTATATGGGTGCTGCATGTTGTTGGACCCCCTGTTGGAAAAAGCTTTATTTTGCACCTGACCTGGGGTACTTACTGCTGATAGTGGATGGTGAGGGGGGGGGGGGGGCGATGGTGGGGGGGCTGGAAGTTACATATGATACATACTTAGCCTTAATTGGCCAACACTTAACATTTTAAGTGGGCTCTGTGATACCAGCACACTAATGGATACAAAGTGAGAATGTGGACAAATGCCTCCTCATTTCTCCTAAGTCTTAATGTGAAGGTATGACCCAGCTCCCTGAAAGTATTGCTGATCCTTGCTGTGTCACTGACTGTCAGGTTTCGGACTCCCTCTCCAGTCAATTTCCCATGTTTTTATCATCCAGAGAGGCAGAAAGTGGCAGCGTTGATTTTATTTACCCTTCCTGCATTCCTCATATTTTTATTTTCTCCCTTTTCGCTAATTCTCGGAAACTCATTTTTCCCTCTTTTCTATGCCTCATTATACAAATACAACATTGGAAGATGTCTGTGCTCTCATTGAAATAGATCTATGGATGATGGAAAATGAAAGTGAAGTTTCAGCAAGCTTCTGTTATTTTGGCTAATTTTCTCTGCTTTGTTTGCTGTAGGAGACACAGGGGGTTTGTGTGGCAACATTTGGAAAATCACGTGACTTCCCGGCATTCTTTCTTCCAAAAAGTGGTTTTCAATCTGCTTTCAATGTCAGCGATGAAGAGGAAGCAGCCCAGCTTATTGGTAGGTTATGATTGCTTGATTTTACCTGGGATTACAGACCATATATTGTAAACTGTTCATGAAAATCTGCATTGCATCCACTGGTCTCTATGTAGAAGGAATCAAGAAATTGTCATGTGGCAGTGATTACAACTGTTCCAATTTATTGATTTAGATCACAGTTGATGAATCTCTCCAGTAGATTCAATGCCTTGTGTCACAATGAACTATGTAAACTGGAAAAATCCCTAATTCAATCCCCCAGCCACTTTCTGTTGAGTTAACTTTCCAAAGCAGCCATAAGGGTATTACTGTTGGTTTAGGGAAAGAAGATAAGTCATGGATTCCACTCCATTCCTACAGTGCTGAAGAGGCCATTTGGCTCATCGAGTCTGCATCGACTCTCTGACAGAACATCTTATCCAGGACCTCCCATCTGTCCTATCCCCATTATCCCACTCTTTACCATGGCTAATCCACCTAACCTACACGACTTTGGACATTAAGGGGCAATTTAGCAAGGCCAATCCACCTAACCCAGTGGGAGGAAACAGGAGCACCGGGAAGAAATCCACGCAGACACGGGGAGAATGTGCAAACTCCACACAGACAAGGCTGGAATTGAACTCGGGTCTCTGGCACTGTGAGGCAGCAGTGCTAACCATTGTGCTACTGCGCCGCCCTGATCTGTGCAGTTAGTTTGGGCTTTGTTGTGATTTCTGCCATGGTGGAATAGCCTCCCCACATTCAGTGTGGAAACTTTGCACATGAGGAAAGGTCACTTGGATGAAGTACCAGAAGACTGTAAACTTGATCCCAATGCCTTCAGGAGAAGAGGAGAGAAAAAGGAAGAGGAATTCCTTCCTTTAACATATTTATTGATGTCAGTGCACTTACTGAGGGAACATTTGTTGTTTTGTGTTTGCTCCTGCTCTCCTACATTGATGGAGAAGTTTTAAAGTTTATTTATTAGTCTCACAAGTAGGCTTACATTAACACTAATGAAGTTACTGTGAAAATGCCCTAGTCACCACATTCCAGCGTTTGGTTGGGTATCTTGAGGGAGAATTTAGCATGGCCAATGCACTTAACCAACACGCCTTTCGGACTGTGGGAGGAAACCGGAGTGCCCGGAGGAAACCCATGCAGACACGGGGAGACCGTGCAGACTCCACATAGACAGTGACCCAAGCCGGGAATCGAACTCGGGTCCCTGGCGCTGTGAGTCAGTGGTGCTAACCACTGTACCACCCATGTCAGATGAGAAATGTGTGATTTCAACCAAAGCTGTCCTGACTATTAAAACATTGGAAATAGTTCAATGATGAGCAGAATGGATAATCATCTCAGAGGCTGGACAACTCTCTTCCAGGTAGAACAAGGCATGAGTAACTGACCAGCTGTGTACAGGTTGCAGAGTGACCAGTGACCATGCCAGGGACCATTTGGCTTCAGTTGTCTGGCTGAGTTTGTTGAAATTCATGTAAATGTGACGTATCCAATGCCGCCTTTAAGGTGATAAATTTGTAGAGGCGCGTAACAATTATATCCAATCTCCTTTTAAAGAACATTGAAAGGAAATAATTTCCCAACAGCCACCAGGAATGCAATCAAATTGAATAATTTTAACCTGAATTCAATGTTCTAATGGCCAATTTATGTATATCAGAGATTTCATAACTTTTTAAGAGCCAGTCATAGTTTTTCTGCATAGCTTTCTGTTTTTATGGCAAGACTGACAGCTCTAACCAACTGAAGGAACTACAATGACTGGACAATAAAGTGAAAGTATTTGTTATTTAATTTGAATAGCCAATGCCCATAAATTTGGCCAAGGCAGCAGTGTGCTGATAGCTGTACCTATTCCAGAGGAGCAGACAGCATCAGGTCTTCTTATTGATGATGCAATCCAGCAGGCTGTGGAAGAAGCACGGTAAGAAACACAAACAAAATTATGATCACTCATTGAGTCAACAGTGATATTTTGGGGGTGAATTTGCACAGGGATTTCCCTCACTAGCCTGCATAAGAACCACCATGGAAACCCCTGAAAACTGGTGCAAAAGGTGCTTAATCTCAGTTATTATTTATACAGCTTTTTCTGCTGAAGTTACAGCAATCAGGAAATTCATCACCTAAAGTCTCATCTTTGTGCACTTTGTCTGGTTGGGTTGGTGATTATCAACAAGCCTTTGGGTGCCGGTCTTGCGGGGAGTCATGATTTAACCTCGATCTGGGAGTCAGTGGTTCCATTTGCTTGAGTTATGGGGCTTCCTGTTCATAGCAGAAGTCATGTTGAAATCCTCCATCTCTCAGTTAAAGATGTGGTTGCAGGGATGGTGTAGGAGGGAGGGTTTCAGATACGTGGATAATTGGAACACATTCTGGGGAAGGTGGGACCTGTACAAACAGGACGGGGTGCACCTGAACCAGAGGGGCACCAATATCCTGGGAGGGAAATTTGATACGGCTCTTCAGGGGGGTTTAAACTAATTTGTCAGGGGAGTGGGAAAAGGAGTTGTAGTCCAGAAGTCAGTGAGGGTGGTGAGGTATTGGGGAAGGTATCAGGGTCAAGGGTGGGTACCGGTAGACAGGAAGGTGGATTGAAGTGTGTCTACTTCAATGCAAGGAGCATCCGGAACAAGGTAGATGAACTTGGGGCGTGGATTGGTACTTGGGACTACGATGTTGTGGCCATTACGGAGACGTGGGTAGAACAAGGACAGGAATGGTTGTTGGACGTTCCGGGGTATAGATGTTTCAGTAAGTGTAGGGAAGCTGGTAAAAGAGGTGGAGGAGTGGCATTGTTAATCAAGGATAGTTTAACGGCTGCGGAAAGGCACTTCGAGGGGGATCTGCACACTGAGGTAATATGGGCTGAGGTTAGAAATAGGAAAGGAGTGGTCACGTTGTTAGGAGTTTACTATAGGCCCCCAAATAGTAATAGAGATGTGGAGGAAGAAATTGCTAAGCAGATTATGGATATGTGTGGGGGTCACAGGGTAGTTGTCATGGGGGACTTTAACTTTCCAAATATTGATTGGAACCTTTGTAGGTCGAATAGTTCGGATGGGGCAGTTTTTGTGCAGTGTGTGCAGGAGGGTTTTCTGACACAATATGTGGATAGGGCGACAAGAGGTGAGGCCACATTGGATTTGGTACTGGGAAATGAACCGGGCCAAGTGTTAGATTTGGTTGTGGGAGAGCACTTTGGAGATAGTGACCACAATTCGGTGTCTTTTGTTATTGCAATGGAGAGGGATAGGGCCGTATGGCAGGGCAAGGTTTACAATTGCGGGAGAGGTAATTATGATGCGATTAGGCAAGAATTAGGGGGCATAAGTTGGGAACAGAAACTGTCAGAGAAAGGCACTAATGAAAAGTGGAACTTTTTCAAGGAACAAATACTGGGTGTCCTTGATAGGTATGTCCCTGTCAGGCAGGGAGGAAATGGCTGAGTGAGGGAACCATGGTTCACGAAAGAGGTGGAATGTCTTGTGAAAAGGAAGAGGGAAGCTTATGTAGGGATGAGGAAACAAGGTTCAGATGGCTCGATTGAGGGTTACAAGTTAGCTAGGAACGAGCTGAAAAAGGGGCTTAGGAGAGGTAGGAGGGGACACGAGAAGTCCTTGGCGGGTCGGATCAAGGAAAACCCCAAGGCTTTTTACTCTTATGTGAGGAATAAAAGAATGACCAGGGTGAGGTGAGGGCCGGTCAAGGACAGTAGTGGGAACTTGTGTATGGAGTCAGTAGAGATAGGCGAGGTGATGAATGAATACTTTTCTTCAGTGTTCACCAAGGAGAGGGGCCATGTTTTTGAGGAAGAGAAGGTGTTACAGGCTAATAGGCTGGAGGAAATAGATGTTCGGAGGGAGGATGTCCTGGCAGTTTTGAATAAACTGAAGGTCGATAAGTCCCCTGGGCCTGATGAAATATATCCTAGGATTCTTTGGGAGGCAAGGGATGAGATTGCAGAGCCTTTGGCTTTGATCTTTGGGTCCTCACCGTCCACGGGGATGGTGCCAGAGGACTGGAGAGTGGCGAATGTTGTTCCTCTGTTTAAGAAAGGGAATAGAAATGACCCTGGTAATTATAGACCGGTTAGTCTTACTTCGGTGGTTGGTAAATTGATGGAAAAGGTCCTTGGGGATGGGATTTACGACCATTTAGAAAGATGCGGATTAATCCGGGACAGTCAGCACAGATTCGTGAAGGGCAAGTCGTGCCTCACAAAATTGATTGAATTTTTTGAGGAGGTAACTAAGTGTGTTGATGAAGGTAGGGCAGTTGATGTCATATACATGGATTTTAGTAAGGCGTTTGACAAGGTCCCCCATGGTCGGCTTATGATGAAAGTGAGGAGGTGTGGAATAGAGGGAAAGTTGGCCAATTGGATAGGTAACTGGCTGTCTGATCGAAGACAAGGTGGTGGTGGATGGAAAATTTTCAGATTGGAGGCAGGTTGCTAGCGGAGTGCCATTGGGATCAGTGCTTGGTCCTCTGCTCTTTGTGATTTTTATTAATGACTTAGAGGAGGGGGCTGAAGGGTGGATCAGTAAATTTGCTGATGACGCCAAGATTGGTGAAGTAGTGGATGAGGTGGAGGGCTGTTGTAGGCTGCAAAGAGACATAGATAGGATGCAAAGCTGGGCTGAAAAATGGCAAATGGAGTTTAACCCTGATAAATGTGAGGTGATTCATTTTGGTAGGACTAATTTAAATGTGGATTACAGGGTCAAAGGTAGGGTTCTGAAGACTGTGGAGGAACAGAGAGATCTTGGGGTCCATATCCACAGATCTCTAAAGGTTGCCACTCAAGTGGATAGAGCTGTGAAGAAGGCCTCTCGTGTGTTAGCTTTTATTAACAGGGGGTTGGAGTTTAAGAGCCGTGGGGTTATGCTGCAACTGTACAGGACCTTGGTGAGACCACATTTGGAATATCGTGTGCAGTTCTGGTCACCTCACTATAAGAAGGATGTGGAAGCGCTGGAAAGAGTGCAGAGGAGATTTACCAGGATGCTGCCTGGTTTGGAGGGTAGGTCTTATGAGGAAAGGCTGAGGGAGCTAGGGCTGTTCTCTCTGGAGCGGAGGAGGCTGAGGGGAGACTTAATAGAGATTTATAAAATGATGAAGGGGATAGATAGAGTGAACGTTCAAAGACTATTTCCTCGGGTGGATGGAGCTATTACAAGGGGACATAACTATAGGGTTCGTGGTGGGAGATACAGGACGGATATCAGAGGTAGGTTCTTTACGCAGAGAGTGGTTGGGGTGTGGAATGGACTGCCTGCAGTGATAGTGGAGTCAGACACTTTAGGAACATTTAAGCGGTTATTGGATAGGCACATGGAGCACACCAGGATGATAGGGAGTGGGATAGCTTGATCTTGGTTTCAGATAAAGCTCGGCACAGCATCCTGGAAACAAAGGGCCCTGACTTTACCGGCACAGCCCTGAAATTGGGGTGGGCGAGGCTCGCAGAACGGCATTCTCCAATGACATCGGGCGCGATCTTACGAGCCTTGGGAGGCCGTGCCGGTGAAATCAGGGCCAAAGAGTTTGGACATTTCTGATTGAGAGAGGAGACTGAACATGACTATGACCTTTCTTGTTTCTCCTCCACCAGGGATAAAGGTATCCTGGGCAAGGATGTTACTCCCTTCGTTCTGAGCAGAGTTGATGAACTCACCAAAGGAATTTCTTTGACTGCCAGTATCCTTCATATTTTGAACTATTTCCAGACTGCAACATTTCTTTAACATGATTCACTTCATATGGACAAGAACATGTGCACAGGAGAATTATGTAGGTCCAGATATACAAATTGAAGACTTTGCAAGGTTAAGTACAACGCTCGATTTGTATGGTCATCCCTGTCAAGTTAGTCACCTGAGAGGAACACAGGTGATTTCAGAGACCACACTGATCGAAGTACAAGTGTATTTGGAATAGTTATATGCGTTAGAAGTGAAGGGATGAATCTTCATTCGCTGATACCATCATTTAACAGGCATCTTCAGCCTCAGTGGTTGCAGTAGAATTACAAGGTTGACTTACAGGAACCAACTTTAAAGATGACAGCCAATGCAGTTACTGAATAGTTAAATATGGGCCTGGTCTGGTACACTTTTATATTATGTTGGATGGGGCAGGGTTTTTGCTTTGGTGGAAGAAACAATACAGAGATTCTGGGGTTATATGTGCGAGTCAGATTATTCATTTCTTTTGTCAATAACTTCAAAGTTGTTAATTTACATCCCTTAATAATTATGCCATTCAGATAAGTGACAGATTTGCCTGGGTTAACTGTGTCAATCCCTTTCAGTATTGCAAACATTGGATAGGCTAAGGAGGCTGAGAGGAGATTTAATTGAGGTGTATAAAGTTAGGTGGGGCCTAGATAGAGTGGATAGGGAGGAGCTATTTCATGAACAGAGAGGTCAATAATCAATAAACTAATTGGTAGGAAGATTAGAGAGGAACTGAGCAGTAATCTTTTGCTTTGAGGTGGCAAGGGCCTGGAACTCACGATCTAAAAGGGTGGTGGAGGCAGAAATCTTCATCACATTAAAAAAAACTATTAGCTATGCATCTGTTGTGCCCTAACCTACACAACCACACACCTTGAGCTGGAGTTGAGGCTGGATTGCTCTTTTGCCTGGCATGGACAACATTGGCCAAATGATCGGTACGGGCGGCACGGTAGCAAAGTGGTTAGCACTGCTGCTTCACAGCTCCAGGGACCTGGGTTCGATTCCCAGCCTGGGTCACTGTCTGTGTGGAATTTGCACATTCTCCTCGTGTCTGCGTGGGTTTCCTCCGGGTGCTCTGGTTTCCTCCCACAGTCCAAAGATGTGCGGGTTAGGTTGATTGGCCATGCTAAAATTGCCCCTTAGTGTCCTGGATTAGTGGGTAAAAGATGTAGGGATATGGGGGTAGGGCCTGGGTGGGATTGTGGTCGGTGCAGACTCGATGGGCCGAATGGCCTCTTTCTGTGCTGTAGGGTTTCTAAGATTTCTAAGATTCTAAGATCTACATCTGTGCCATAAATATTGTTTCTATTAAGTTGTTCAGTGAGAATACAGGTTCAAACGCAGTTGTGTTTTCTCTCCACAGAGTTGTGGCTTTGTGAAAGTGTAGACTTCCTGCAAAATCAGTTTGTGTTGTGTTGATTAAGTTCAATGTAAATTCAACAACTTCTATCTGTCCTCCCTTTTATAATCTTCATTCCCATTCCTAAACATATACTTTATGGAAAGTGTGTTTTCTGTATTTCCAATGGGAAAAAAACTGTTTGGACCCATATTCTTATTTCCCAGTTTTTACTGTTTTTTCATTCTGGGTTGTCTCGAATGGAATGGAGATGGTTGAAGAGCTGTTAAGTTTGGATTGTGAGATTGAATCCGTGTTGTGAAGGTTTATTAGATTATGGGGTGAGGCGAGAATTTCACCAACTGTGCTGGGTGTTTTTCATCTATTCCCCTCACCTCCCGATGGATATTGTCTTGGGTGGAATCACCATAGAACATTGGAGGGATTTGATTTGATGAGCCATACTTCTAATAATTTACCAGATAACAGCACTTGATTCACTTTAAATCCTTAACCATGGAAAAGACATTGCTCTCATCAAGAACAATGCAAAGGTGGGCAGCCGCATAGCATGTGCCCTCACCAGGCAGAGTTCCCACAGGTACAGCACCCTGTCACAGTCACCGAGGGAAAAGCCTGATGCCCATGAACAGCTAGTAAGTTACAGTCATATTGAGCCATTTCCTCCTAACTCTGCTTATGTAATACCACAGCAAACATGATCATTTTGCCAAAAAAACCACATTACCGGCTTAAAGAAAATGTATTTTAACATCCATTAACATCCATTACAATGTCTGCAGTTGTCCTGACCCACGTGTGATGGAGAAATCCAATTTGTAACATTGAGTCTCTCCTAGAATTGAAGGGAAGACGTTGGGCGGGATTTTCCAGCCGCGCTCGCCCCAAGGTCAGAAAATCCTGCACTAGGTCAATGGATCTTTGCATAGTCCGTGTCCCGCCCACTACGATTCCCGTGGAGGGTGGGATGGGAAAATTCTGCCCATTGTGTCTTCTTCCCATGTTGCATTCGGGAACCAGTGGTGCCACTGTGCCTATTTGTTGTTGGCAAATGTGCTCTAAATTAAAAACTTTGGTTTCATTTAATGAATCAGCAGTTCATAGATTGTCCTGTCCAGCTCAAAACAGAAATAGGCATCAGTTATGTCATGCTGACTAAAACATACTGCCAGAGGAGGCATTTGCAAGGTGAACAGGTTTTAACCTCAGTTTCTACAACAACATTGAAGCAAATAGAGTCATAGAGCTTTACTGCATGAAAACAGGCCCTTCGGCCCAACTTGTCCATGCCGCCCAGTTTTTATCACTAAGCTATTCCCAATCGCTCGCGTTTGGCCCATATCCCTCTACACCCATCGTACCCGTGTAACTGTCCAAATGCTTTTAAAAAGACAAAATTGTACCCGCCTCTACTACTACCTCTGGCAACTCGTTCCAGACACTCACCACCCTGTATGTGAAAGAATTGCCCCTCTGGACCCTTTTGTATCTCTCCCCTTTCATCTTAAACCTCCCCTACCTTTGGGAAAAGATACTGACTATCTACCTTATCTATGCCTCTCATTTTATAAACCTCTATAAGATCACCCGTAAGCCTCCTAAGCTCCAGGAAAAAAAGTCCCAGTCTATCCAACCTCTCCTTGTAAATAAGACCATCAAGTTCCAGTAGCATCCTAGTAAACCTTTTGTCGAAATCTCGACTTCCGAGTTTGACTTTAACACAAACACACATTAACACAAGATACTTAACCGACAGATTGTCTTTATTTTACTTGCTAGCAAGGGGGTAGTTTCTCGACACAATGGGTCAAAGACACCACTCCACCGGACAAAGAAAATCATCCTGGTTTATACAATTCTGCAGCTCACAGTCAGTTGGACACAATCCAATCAAAGGTGATACAAATGACATACTTTACGGATTGATCCAATAGAAAAAATACTAAACCACCCTGATCTATGAGATCACGATACCTCGTGGGTACCCCAATATATCATCCCCAAGCCTGAACTCTAGTCTCTTAGTCAGATATCATGTCTCTATTTTTGATAACAGCCTCACAAAGCATCTTCACTAAAACAGTCTCACATGGGCGTCTTTTAATTGATAAAGGTGACTTACAAAAGCCATTAGTATTTTATGGCCTTGTCAGTGAAGTTAACTGAATCTCTAAGGGATGTGGTCAACTCAACTTGCTGTCAGGATATTCCCTGATTATAACACTGAAAAGGTTTGTTTATTGCCAACATAATGAAACACATGGAAATACTGCTTATCAGTTCAATGACTGAGCATTTTATCGCTACTTACAATTTCAAGGGATATCATCATGTTACCATTAATTCCTGTCAGTTCCCACTAAGTCCTTGACCATAACTCTTTCGTTGGCTAAGACATTAATAGCTTTCTGACTCTGTTTTGATTAGAAACTGTGAAGGCAGCTTCATTAGAACTCACTCTTATATCAGTTGTTTCTGATAAGGTGTCTGGTGAGGCAATTAAGTATCCTTTATGGCCTTGTGATTCCAACAGTTGGGTGCTTTAAAGTACTGTATCTAACATATGTTCAGTATCAAAGGGCACTCTAACTGTGCATCACAGTTTCTTTGTTTAACTTCTAAATATATCTTCTATACATTTTTAGCTGCATGGACTAATTAACTGCATGGACTACATGTACCTTTAAAACTGCAAAGTATTTAAAACACCTCATTACAATTACTAACAAACTTGGTCCCCATTGATTTAAAGCGAATTCTACACCTAAGTTGATTAAACAAAAACCCTAGCAGAGTCTGCCAATCTTATAGTAGCCCTTTTCTTTTCTATCTTTCTACACTTTTCTGCAATCTTTCTAGTTTAATAATATCCTTTCTATAATAGGGTGACCAGAACTGTACGCAGTATTCGAAGTGTGGCCTTACCAATGTTTTGTACAATTTCAATAAGACGAACCAACTCCTGTATTCAATGTTCTGACCGATGAAACGAAGCATGCCGAATGCCTTCTTCACCACTGCCCACCTGTGACTCCACTTTCAAGGAGCTATGAATCTGTACGCCTAGATCTCTTTGTTCAATAACTCTCCCCAGTGCCGTACCATTAACTGAGCAAGTTCTGCCCTGGTTCAGTCAACCAAAATGCATCGCCTTGCATTTATCTAAATTAAACTCCATCTGCCATTCATCAGCCCTCTGGCCCAATTGATCAAGATCCCGTTGCAATCCTAGATAACCTTCTACACAATGTCATCTGCAAACTTACTAACCATGCTTCCTAAATTCTTATCCAAATCTTTAATATAAATGACAAATAACAGTGGACCCAGCACTGATCCCTGAGGCACGCCACTGGTCACAGGCAGCCAGTTTGAAAAATAACCCTCTACAACCATCTTCTATCGACAAGCCAATTTTTTATCCAATTGGCTACATCACCCTGGATCTTGTGAGATTTTACCTTATGCAACAGCCTACCTTGCGGTACTTTGTCAAAGGCCTTGTAAACAATGTTGACTGCACTGCCCTCATCTGCCTTCTTGGTTACCCCTTCAAAAAACTCAATCAAATTTATGAGACATGATTTTCCACTCACAAAGCCATGCTGACTGTCCCTAATCTAAATGCCTGTAGATCCTGTCTCGCAGAATATCTTCTCACAACTTACCCACTGCAGATGTTAGGCTCACCGGCCTGTAGTTCCCAGCCGTTTCCCTGAAGTCCTTCTTAAACAAAGGCACAACATTTGCCACCCTCCAACCTTCAGGCATCCCACCTGTGGCTGTCAATAATTCAAATATCTCTGCTAGGGAACCCACAATTCCCTTCCCAGCCTCCCACAACATCCTGGGATACACTTCATCAGATCCCGGGGATTTATCTACTTTGATGCGCTTTAAGACTTCCAGCACCTCCTTCTCAGTAATATATACACTCCTCAAGACATCACTATTTATTTCCCCAAGTTCCCTAACATCCATGCCTTTCTCAACAGAAACACTGATGAGAAATATTAATTTAGGATCTCACCCATCTCTTGTGAATCTGCACATAGATGACCTTGTTGATCCTTAAGAGGCCCTACTCTCTCCCTAGTTACTCTTTTTCCCTTTATGTATTTATAGAAGCTCTTTGGATTCTCCTTTGCCTTATCTGCCAAAGCAATCTTGTGTCCCTTTTTTGCCCTCCTGATTTCTCTTAACGCTATCAACACCTGCCCAGCTGCCGATGCATGTGAAATGCCTCCTTTTTCGTGACCCAGGGCCTCAATATCCTGAGTTCATCCAGGGTTCCCTACTTCTACCAGCCTTGCCCTTCACTCTAAAAGGAATGTGTTTGGAAAGAATCCAATTCTACGACTTGAATTCAGAGAAGGCAAGCATGATGCCTGCAGATGTTCTCCAATTAGAATTTGATTGAGGTTGCTCACACATCGTGCCCAGATGGTGCATTACAGCCTGATGTCCTGTATGAGGAGTTGTGATTATTCCTCTTTTTCCTGCTGTTGCCATATGGAATAGTCTGTGTGCTCATTCACAGGGAGAGAGGTAAAAATGAGAAAAAGAATCAATCTTATTCACATCCTCAGAGTAAATTCTACTTCTTACTGCCATTTATAACTGTTGGATCCACCTTCTCTGTTGGTTCAGAATTGTAAGAAGTCTCACAACACCAGGTTAAAGTCCAACAGGTTTATTTGGTAGCAAATGGTATTTGCTACCAAATAAACCTGTTGGACTTTAACCTGGTGTTGTGAGACTTCTTACTGTGCTTACCCCAGTCCAACGCCGGCATCTCCACATCATGGTTCAGAATTGCTCAGGAAGAGGCCATGAAACAGACATGCCCCAGCCCTCTCAGGTGTGGATCATACAGGGTGAGGAAAGAAATCTGACCCTTGTATACATCCCTAATGTACCAAGATGGTAAATCATCTAAAATATACATAAAAGGGCTAATCAGTGATAAATCAGATCATTATTAAAATCTCTCAGCAGACCCAACTAAAATGAGACACACTTTAATGAAGAGTACAGAATAAGCTCAGTCCATAATGGTGGTATGATAATAGACTCAGAGTACATACAGAGCCAGGTTGTAGGACTTTGGAACTGACAGATATAAAAGGAACATATTTAAGAGTCTGTTCAAGGTGCTGAATTACCCTGGATTCAAAAGACCAGTTTAATGCTCCAACTTGAAGCATTTGAATTCCCTAAATTTGCCACGGTCTGTTCACATGTTTCCATCTCTCATTTAGTCTCTGATACGATAGAGAAATACTACCCATCTCATTCATTAATTAAGCGCTTGTAGTGGAAAGGGGATTGGATATTTTTACTGTTTTTACAGAGGAAGTAAATAAAGATCCCTAAAATGTTGAATTTCCCAGATGGTTAATTCTGCGGAGTTGGTGCTATTCACTCTCACTGCTGCCAGCAATGTCATGTCAGAAAAAAAATCAAAAAACAGTGGAATGTCTGGATAAGGAGAAGGATTCAGCCATTCAGCTCCTCAGGCCTGCTCTGCTATCAGATAGTAATCACAAATCTGCATCTACGTTACCCCCGATAACCTATCACCCCCTTGCTTACCAAGAATCAATCCACCTCTACCTTAACAATAGAGAAAATGTAACTCTTCTTAAACTGACACCTGACAGTAATTATCCTTAACCAAGTTGTTTGTGTCTGAATGTATTAATCCATAATCCTGATGGTCTATTCCTGTTTTTTCTGTATCTAAAGGTAGTGATTGGTGGCTGCAATGTTGATTTCATTGCAAAGGCGAAACAAGGCAATTTGGTGGTATGTGAGTACAGCAGCAATATGTGAACATTGAACAAACTGCAACTCTTAGACTCTGTTCTGGTCTTGTTTCTGAATCCAATGATCCAATCTGAAGTTTAATTTTTTTAACCCTGTTGCCAATTATATTTTTCTATTGATCTTTTCACCTCTTCCTCTTTTCTCAGCTTGTGTACCGTGTTTGTCTAACTCCACCATGAACCCCATTAGGAATTCTAGAGCAAAGCAACCAACTACTCCTGAGGACAAATTCCCCTGATCCTTTCTTAGCTCCAGAGAAATGGCCACATCCTGCTCAGCAGCTTCCTATAATGGACACACAAATTGTTAATTCAGTGTGTGGCAAGTTGCTACAGGGCACAGTCAATGGGACATCGTAAAAGCTAAAACCCCATTGATGGACCCTCACTCCCGATATATTTTGAAGTCAGTTTCACCATTCAAACTGAACTAGAAATTCTAAGTATTTTGTCACCAGATTAATGTAAAGTCATAGTCTAGAATAGTGGAATCAATCTAAATCCAACATAATATTTGATTTCTCAGCGTCAGATGATAATGTTGAAACATTTAGGCCTGAAATTTTGTAAAGGTGGAGCATAGTGAAAATGGCACCAAAGACCACTCACTGCAACTCAGGGTTGCAGGGAGTCAGAGCCTATCCCGTCAGACATTTTGAACTTTATTATATTTCATCCAGCATAGGTCCTGAGGACTGTCCAATTTGGATAATGGGCGAGTTGGAAAAGGATGGTGGGTGGGGGTATGGGTTGGCATAGGGGCTATGAAGGGCCATGGGAGGTGGATAGAGGATCATGATTGGCATGGAGGATGTGAAGGGCCATCAGGGTGGGTAGAAATGCATTGGTTGGTGTGGAGGATATGAGAGGTTTTGAGGGATGGGTTGAGAGAGTGGGTAGAGGGGCATGGGAAGTGTTTGGGGGAGTGAAGCAGCAAGGTGGTGATTTGAGTTGATTATTGTCACATATTAATATACAGTGAAAAGTATTGTTTCTTGCGGCCAAACAGACCACGCATACCGTACATAGAGAAGGAAAGGCAAGAGTGTATAATATAGTGTTACAGTCATAACTTAGGGTGTAGAGAAAGATCAAGTTAATATACGGTAGGTCCATTCAAAAGTCTGCTCGGGGGCTTTTTTTTAGATTGTTTTAATAGCTGTAAAGTGCTGGAACACTGAGACGGGTCTTTCACCCCCCCCCCCCACCCCCCCGCCACTCACCGCCCCACACACACACGTAACAGCCTCTGGGGGTAGCTCCAAGCTCTTCTGGCCCGCCCCCACTCTGTTAATAGCCCCACCCCCTCCCAAATGAAATCTGACCTACTGGGGCACTTTGAGTGGGATTTGCACGTTCGGGAATTTTCCTGATTTTGGGAGCAAAGATTTAGGCATTAGAGATGATTAAAACCATCAAGGTTAGGTGCAGCTAAAGAGAAACTGCAAAGATATTCGAGCTCCCCAGTTCCTGCCCAGTTCTGTGGAGTGACCAAGTCTTGAACAATTGGATTATTTTGGATGTGTAATCAATGTTGTAGAAACCAAGTTAACAGTAGGAGAGAGGTTCAGGGCATATACAAAGCATCGATTTACCGTCCTCTGGAGTACAATGTTAAGTGAAACTGAGACTAATTGAATGGATTTATAAAGGACTTAATGATTGATGGACTTTGTTAAATGCATGTCCTGTTTAACACATGTAATCATTTGTGAAAAAATGAATAATTGGATAAACAATGGAATCTAGTCGATATTGTGCTTCGGATTTTCAGGATGTGTTAATTAAGGTGTTTCTTAAGAGACTTGTCAGATATTTGGTAGCACCATGGATAGGAATTTGGTTAAAGGACAGGAAAAAAACAGGTGTTGTTGGAAAAGGAGAAGGGTGCCTGCTGTGACCACTTTGGATTTGGACAAATTTTTAAAAAATATACTTTTCCAATTCAATCAAATCAAATCCAATTCAGAGTCTCAACAAGTTGAGACATTTGAGATCCAGGCTGACAAGACAGGGCGAGCGACCAAAATCACCCTGTCCTGGGCCTGACCTACATGAGCCAAGCTGATTGGAGAAGGGGGAGGTTCCTCCTCCAAGACTTGAGCTCATTTGCATCTTAGCCAAAAGGCCGAGATGCCGCTTTTAAAAATTGCTTCATATGAAACATATGAAGCTTCAATGTAACCCAATGATCTCAACCAAGTGCAGCATCCAATCCATACTTTGGCTAAGATCAAGTGTAGTATGGTCGGCAGCCCATGGTCGGCCGTGCTTGGTCGAGGTCATTAGGTTACACTGAAGCTTCATATGTTTCATACGAAGCAATTTTTTAAAGCGGCATCTCGGCCTTTTGGCTAAGATGCAAATGAGCCCAAGTCTTGGAGGAGGAACCTCCCCCTTCTCCAATCAGCTTGGCTCATGTAGATCAGGCCCAGGACAGGGTGGTTTGGTCGCTCGCCCTGTCTTGTCAGCCTGGATCTGAAATGTCTCAACTTGTTGAGACTCTGAATTGGATTTGATTTGATTGAATTGGAAAAGTATTTTAAAAAATCCCATCCATACTACACTTGATCCCAGCCAAAAGGCCGGATTTGGACAAATGATGGAGAGGATAGACATGTAAGTGGAACAAGTAAACGGCTAGCTAATAGGAACAGGAGTAGATCATTCAGCCCCCTCATTAAGAAAAATCTTGGCTGATGGGTGATCTAACTCCATCATGGGGTGTATAGGGATGGAGAAACTGGGAAAGTGGAATAGAGGTGTATCTCTGTCACATCTGTTGGAATGATCAACCTTCCATACCAATGCTTCTGGATTTTCGCATAGTGTGGATGGCCATTCTATTGCACAGACTTCTGCTCTCACCCCAGAACTATGATAGGGTTTCCCTTGTCCTCACCGCCAGGTCCACCAGCCTCCCTATTCCACCAATCTGCTACCTCTGATCAAACGCATCTTCACCTCCCCTAAGCTTTCAGCATTCTGAAGGCCCCGTTTCACAGAACACCTCCATTCAGGTCACAAGCCTGACCTCAAGCTTCCTGTCGCCCGTTATTTTAATTCTCCAACTTACTCCCACTCTGATGTTTGTGTTCTTGGCCTACTGCGCTCTTCCAATGAAGCTCAATGCAACTTCAAGGAACTGCACCTCAACTTTCAATGTGGCATTTCACAGATCGCTTCTCGGCCTTTTGGATAAGATCAAGTGCAGTATGGATGGGATGCTGCACTTGGTTGAGGTCATTGGGTTACACTGAAGCTTTACATGTTTCATATGAAGCAATTTTTAAAAGCGGCATCTCGGCCTTTTGGCTAAGATGCAAATGAGCTCAAGTCTTGGAGGAGGAACCTCCCCCTTCTCCAATCAGCTTGGCTCATGTAGATCAGGCCCAGGACAGGGTGATTTTGGTCGCTCGCCCTGTCTTGTCAGCCTGGATCTGAAATGTCTCAACTTGTTGAGACTCTGAATTGGATTTGATTTGATTGAATTGGAAAAGTATAAAAAAAAAATTTCACAGCTTTTTGAACTCAATAAAGTTAGATTGTGACGTCCGGCACTATGTAGTCTTGTTTGTCTTTGCTGGTTTGTTTTATTCGCTCTAATCTCTCTCTTATAGTCTTGACTTTGCCTTCAATGGCAACCATTCAGGGTCTTGTCATTCACATCTCCTCTCAACATCCCTTTTTCTTCACTTGTCCATTAGTTTTTGCATCATGGAATCTTTTGTCATTTAATCTCTCCTGCCTTTACTCTGTTTCTCTCACCACAGATGCCACCTGACCTGCTGAGCATTTTCTGTTTTTATTCTTAGTTTGTGTGATCTCTCCTCGTAATTTAACCCCTCGTATCCAGGTATCATTCTGATAAATCTATACTGCACTTCCTCTAGTCCCAATATATTATTCTTAAGGTGTGATGCCCAGATGCAATTTTATATGGGTAATATTTTCAAGTAAAATTAGAAATGGAGAGAAATTGAAATATATGGATAAATAGAGACCTATGCATTTAAATACATAGTTCTCTCAAACTGCAAAAGTAGGTGATTAAACTTATAAAAATGACAATGGAATTTTAATTTTTACCAATTACAGTCACAAAAAGTACTGAATTTGAGTAAAACTTTGAGTGGGCCACAATTAGAGTATTTAGCACTGTTTTGGATGCCCCATTATATAAATGAAATTCAAGGCATAGCGTGTTTGCAGCATGGATTCGTCAAGGTGAAGCCAAGAATTTAATGTGTGCTGGAACATACATATATTAATACACAGGGACCTCTTCTTTGTAAACAGAAAGAACATGTACACACTTGGCATCTGTTTCAGCTAAACAAGATAAGTTGCAGCCATTGGCTGTTTCATTCCTCAATCAGAGTCAAGCTGCCTGCTTGAAATTTGAAAAGATGCTTGGCAGTTAACTGTCAGTCACCATCAACTAGTGCGTTCTCTGTGGCAACGCGTCTACCAATCAGAGTTCACTTGCCAGCCAACCAGCACTCTCTTCTCATACAGTATAAATTTGTTTTCTTCCTTCGATTTGTATTCTTGCGAAATGCCCTGATGAGTGCAAGACAAAAAGCTTCAACAAAAAAATGTCTGTTTTCAGCAAGACTGAAGAGGAGAGACTTGAAATGCTTAGGAATATTTCAACTGGAGTTTACTGGAGCAGAGAAAACAAAGGGGAATTTAATAGATTCTTTAAAATGAAGAAGAAATTTGTGATTAACAATACACCAGCGTTTGAGAATATGTTTGATAGGTGGCTGAAGTGAAAAGGGATTTGGGGTCAGGCAGGCGAATGGAGTACTGAAGGGGTATGACACTGACAGAGCTGTCAACCTCTGAGGAAACATTAAAACCATGGACCTGCACATGGACGTAAAATATTCCCTTCCCTCAACGTCAGTGAACGTATATCCTTCAACCAACATTTAAAAGCAGATTATCTGACCGTTAGCTCATTGCTGTTTGTGGGATCTTGCTGTGCACAGATTGGCTGCTGCAATCTCCCATTATAACAATTCTCCATTATAACAATACTCCACTGCAGAAGTGTATCACTGCCTGTCAAGATTTTGCACTGTCCTGAAGTCATGAATGGTGCAACAGAAATGCAAGTTCTTTCTGTCTGTCTCCTACGTGGAGTGGAGGTAGATTAGCTCGTAACACGGAGGGAGAGAACTATTCCAAGGGTCCTCCTCTCTGCCTCTGTAGACCTGACTCAGCAGTAGTGGTAAAGGCTCGGGAACCGGCTCAATGAGGCGGGGCAAATCTGGGTCCTGAATGACCTGAGGGAGAATTGGTCAAAAGACTCCTTTCTGATGCTGTTCCTTCTTCCCTTATAATAAACCAAACGCTACTGGGGTCACATGGGGCAGTTCAGTGTGATAGACACCCTGTCCTCCAGCTACAATAAATTGTGGATATGTGTTCTGATATTACACGCTGTTTCCACTTTAAGTAGTTAGTCAAAATCAAAAGAACTAGCATATATCTCATGGAGTGAAAACTCCTGAGTGTTGCTGTAGTACCTCACGTAATCACCAGAGGGTATGAGCTGAGCTGGTGATTCTCAATCATTTGTTCACATTTTAAAATGCAGTTCCTCTTTCACCAGCTCGGGCTAATCTACTGCTTTAATCACTCTAGCCACTGGGTGGCCCTGTTCCCTGACAATAATCACATGTTGCTCTTGCTGACCAGGGAAGTTACATTATTACTCAGCAGGAATGAAGCAGTAATTTTGTCATGAATAAGGAGGCATTGAGAGCAGCAAACTTGTGCTAACTGTGTCCACCAGTACCCAGGCACTGGACAGTCAGAAACATTTAACTTCAGGCATGGACACAGAGAACCTCTGAACTGCCACCATGAGGAACGGTCAGAAGTGGAGGAAATGTAAAAATTAGATTTTGACTTGGGCAATCTGTTGCTCAGTTAAAGAACGAGCTGACAGAGGGGCAGAGTACAGGTTTGCTCAGTATTCAAGCTGAGACACAGACAGAATACAGATTCACTTAGGTATCGAGCTTTTAAAAAATCATTTATGGGCTATGTGTATCGCTGACTAGGCCAGCATTTATTGCCCATCCTGAATTGCCCTTGAGAAGATGATGGTGAGCTGCCTTCTTGAATCGCTGCAGTTCATGTGCTGTAGGTACACGCACAGCGCTGTTAGGGAGAGAGCTCCAGGGTTTTGACCCAGTGACAGTGAATGAATAACGATATATTTCCAAGTCAGGTTGGTGAGTGACTTGGAGGGAAACCTCCGGCTGGTGGTGTTCCCAAGTATCTGCTGCCCTTGTCCTTCAGATGGTAGCAGTCATTGGTTTGGAAGCTGCTGTGTGTGTAAGATGCCTTGGTGAGTTCCTGCAGTGCACCTTGTAGATGGTACACGTGGCTGCTACTATACGTCGGCGGTGGAGAGAACGAATGGTTGTGGATGGGGTGTTAAACAAACAGACTGTTTTGTTCTGAATGGTGTTGAGCTTCTTGAATGTTGTCCGAGCCGTTTTTATCTGGGCAGGCGGGACGGAGGAGGAGGAGGGGGGCCCTTGGTTTCTAAAGGATGGCACCTCAAACAGTAAACATGCCCTCAGTATCGTACTGAAATTTCAAACTAGACCACATACTCAGATTGGGGAGTGGGCAATGAACCGACCCACTTCTGATTGCTACCACCAAGCCAAATCTGACACCTAAACAGAAACTAGAAGCTTTGATCCACCATTCCAAAGTAAACTGCTTTGCTGTTTCTCTCTTTTAGTTCAGCGGACCCACAAACCGTGGCACCGTGCGCCAGTCAATCGGGGGAGTTGGCAGAAACCTCGCAGGTACAGAGACTTCTCGTTTCTGGGTCATTTAGGATTGAGAGATAAGGGAACAATTAAATGTAAGAAATGCAAAAACAATCAGCTGGAAATCATTTCTTTACAGTCCTGTGGTAATGCTATCAAAGACATTCATATCTTTTGCTACCATTTGATGCTATCACCCTGATGCTATAGAAATTCCTGCACACGGCAAATGAGCTGAGCGTGGGCCATCTGTTTTTGAAGTTGAAGGAATATTGGCCAGGACACCGCAATTCAAATGGTGCCATGACAAGATCACAGAGTTGTTGCAGCACAGAAAGAGTCCATTCGGCCCATCAGGTCAGTGCCGACTCGCCATAGGAGCAATTTACTGAGTGCTCCTTGTCCACATTCCCCCCCTCTCATAGCCCTGCACATTCCTCCTCTTCACATAACAATCCAATTCCCTCTTGGATATTTCCATTGATCCTGTCTTCACCACATCTCAGGAACTGCATTCCAGATCCTGACCACTCGTTGTGTGAAGAGGGTTTTCCTCATGGCGCCATTGCTTCTTTCACCAGTTACCTTCAATGTAGGCCTCCTCTCCATCCTTCCACAATGGGAACAGTTTCTCCCTACCTACTCTGTGCAGACCCCTCATGATGTTGAACACCTCTATCAGATCTTCTTCAACCTTCCTTTCTCCAGGAAAATAGTCTCAAACTCTCCAATCTATCTATGTAAGTGAAGTTCCTCATTCCTGGAAACATTCTCGTAAACCTTTTCTGAACTCAGTAATTCCTTCACACTTTTCCAAAAGTGTGGTATCTAGAACTGGATGCAATACTTCAGTTGTGGCTGAATTAGTGTTTTATTCAGATTTATCATAAGCTCCTTGCTTTTGTACTATTAATAACACCAAGATATTGCATACTTTAATAACCATGCTGTCACCCGACCTGCCACCATCAGTGATCTATGCACATATGTACCCAGGTTCCTCTGTTCCTGCACCATCTTCAAAATTATACCCTTTACTTTATACTGTCATTCCATTTTCTTCTTACCACTTCACCCTTCTCTGCATTAAATTTTGTTTGCCACCTGTTTGCCCGTTCCACTAACCTATGATCTTTTGAAGTTCTGTACAATCACCCTCACAGATCACAATGCTTCCAAGTTTCGTATCGTCCACAAATTGTGCCCATGTACACCAAGACAAAGGTCATTAATATATATCAGGAAAAACAAGGGTTCCAATAACGACCCCTGGGGAATTCCACTACAAACCTTACTCCAGTTCAAAAAACATCCATTAATCGTATTCTCTGTTTCCTATCACTCAGCCACTTTTATATCCAGATTGCTACTCTCCCTTTTATTCCATGAGTTATAAATTTGCTCACAAGTCTGTCATGTGGCACTGTATCAACTGCCTTCTGGAAGTCCATGTACACTACATCAACAGCATTACCCTCATCCATCCTTTGTGTTATCTCATCAAGTTCAGGTTAGTAAATCTCATCCAGCAAGTTAGTTAAACATGATTTTCCATCACAAATCCATGCTGGCATTCTTTAATTAACCTACATTTTCCCAAGTGACTATTAATTTTGTTCTGAATTGTTGTTTCTAGAAGCTTCCTCACTGATCTGTGGTTGTTGGGCTTTTCCTTACAACCTTTTTGATCAAGGATGTAACATTTGCAATTTTTCAGTCCTCTGGCACCTCCTGAATCTAAAGAAAACTGAAAAATTATGACCAGTGTTTCTGCAATTTCCACTCTTGGATGCATCCCAACTGGCCCCGACTGCCTTAACAACTCTAGGTGCAGACTCCTTATCCAATACCTCCTCTATTTCACTTTTAAAACCTTCAAGTGTCTGAATCTTGCTGATCTTTCTCTACACCCTAGCTATGACTGTAACACTACATTCTCCACTCCTTTCCTTCTCTATGAACGGTATGCTTTGTCTGTGTAGTGCGCAAGAAATAATACTTTTCACTGTACACTAATACATGTGACAATAATAAATCAAATCAAATCACCTTCTCTTTCACCAGGTTAGTATCTTCTTCCTTGGTAAAGACAGATGCAAAGTATCCATGAATACCTCTGCCTCCATGTGTGGATCGTGGGTTTCCTCTGGGTGCTCCTGTTTCTTCCCAAACTCCAAATATGTGTAAGTTAGGTTGATTGGTCATGCTAAATTGACCCTTAATGTGAGGAGGATTAGTAGGGTAAATATGTGGAGTTACAGGGATAGGGTGGGATTGTTGTCAGTGCAGGCTCGATGGGCCGAATGGCCTCCTGCACAGTAGGGATTCTGTGATTCTGATTCATACTTTACTCCAGTTTTTCAATTAGAACACTTTTCCACTCGTTACACTTTCTCACCTTGAGGAAAGTTTGTAAACATTCAACGGATACACAAGATTAATGATGCAAAACTACCAATTCAGTACATTTACCAGCATGATAACTTGGCCAATCCTTTTAAGGACTTTTGTAAATCCACACGATGACCTGTTTAATTCATCAACTAGGCCACAGGGTTGACAACAGAAAGAGTTTATTGCAAAATTAACAATGTTTACATGACTATCTTGTTTTCAGACTGTCTGAGTCGCCTTGGATTGAATCCACTGTTCATCTCTGCCATTGGAAAGGATGTCAATGGAGACGCAGTCCTTCGCTTTTGCAGTCACATGGTAGGCCAATTTGCTATGTTTAGCTCAGAGCAAAGATTCTTTTCTAAATGCACCATGGGAAGGTATTACCTCGAAAGCTTTTTGAAAGCAAAATCCCTCATTTGTAAAGGGATTTTTCTCCACCTACCCTTTGATTGGGGATGTCCAGGCTTCAGCTGAGAAAACTGGCACACTTCCAGTCCTCTGGGAATGCCAACCTGAAATCCTCCACTAGATTACATGAATGCACACCCGGGGGATTCTACCTTTACCCACTCTATTGAAGAATCAGGCAAGACACCTCTTCACAATGGGGGTATAGGACAATGTGCATGAGAGGCTGAGCAAACCTACATTCCACACTCCTGTGAGCTGAGTACATACTACTCATTTCATAGCATCCCTCTTACTGTGTAGCTATGTTGGCCTTTGTCTGTGATCGTCCAACAACTTACTGATACCTAGGTTGGTTTCATCCAGTGAGCAGAACTGTCCTTATTCTGCTCAATAGCTCCTGCTGTGAAATGTTTTACAGGATAGCCAGTCCAGCTGTCCAGTCTGTAAATTTGTAGCAAAACGTCCTTTTATACTCCATCCCAGTAAAGATAATAAAGGCAGTAAACCCAACATTCTTTTTGTTGTCCCAATTACTTGCTCTACCTGCGTGCTGTTTTTAGTGATTGATGTACAAGAACAGCCAGGTCCCTCTACTGCAACGTTCTGCAATCTCCCTTCATTTCAATAACATGCTGCTTTTCTATTCTTCCCGCCAAAGTGGACAAGTTCACATTTCCCCACATTACACTCCATCTGCCAAATTGTTTAGGGGTGATCTTGAGCCCGCGTTCGCCGTCCGTGCGAATGCCGGCGGGGGCTCAAGATGCGCATGTCACGGTTCTCACCGGCAAGAACGCGATTTCAGATCTTCCCTGCTCCTCGTTGGCGACATCATTAGGTTCACGCCCATAATGGCCGTGAACCTGCTTTTCATGGATTTGAATAGATTTTAATATAATTAACCTGCCTCCCGCCATATATTGACACCGCGCCAAAGTGATGTCACACTGGTGCGGTTTACAACAGGTTCACCTAGACATGAGCCTGTCATGAGGGCCTCCCCGGGAGCGTGAAGGTAATCATAACCCTGGAGGAGAGGGACATGGACAGGCTGTGCCCTTGCAAAGCCCCCTGGCACTGCCTCTTGGCACAGGTTGGCACTGCAAGGTGGCACCATGTCCATGTCAACTTGGCAGTGCCAACAGGGGGAGATCCATTTAGATGTGGTGGTGGCTGGGAGCGGAGGAGGAGATAGGGATGCCAGCAATGGAATTCCCAGCCTCTGGACCTGCACTTGTTGCCAGAGTATTTATGCGACTGTTCTAGTTCAATTTCTTACCTTTGGTGAGCCCTAATGATGTTGGAGGAGAATTCGCCAATGGTAATGCTATCATGAATATCGGGGTGAGATGATTAGATTCTGTCTTTTGGATATGACCATTGTCTTGCTCTTGTGTGGTCCAAATATTACTTGCCACTTATCAGCCCAAGTGACATGTCCCTGAGACATGAAAGGGATCATAAATTAGGTAAATCAAACTTTTTAAACTTAATGAAATATGGGCCAGAATTTTCCAGTCGCTCCTGCGGGCGGGATATTGCAGGTTCCCCAGTGGCAGGGTTATAAACAATGGGAAACCTCGTTGACAATGGTGGGACTGGAAGATCCTGCCATCGGCCAATGGCAGGCCGCCTCCCCCACTGTGAAACACATTGCAGAGGGAGTGGAAAATCCAGCCCATGAACTTTGCTGAACCAAAAGATAGTCATCATAGGCCACATGATCACAAGATTGGCCACAGTTTCTGGAAATTTCCAATAGTAGTTACAAGGACAAAGGAGCTCCTCTCTTATCCTTATGGAATCTCACACCTCATTTTAAGACCACAGTATAATCCATAAAACCAGAGAACCAGCAGACAACTTGTCACCGCAGCCTGGTCCATAACAAAGTGGCTAAAAGCCACCAAATATCTTCTAAAGTAAACAATGGACTCTGGCCAGAAACACAGAAACTGCTTGTTGAGCAACAGTTAACTCATTAATGGGCACCATCATATGACCCAAGCTTTGGGCAGCTTTTAACTTTACCTTTCTAGCCTCACAAGGCAGTCTACTGATTTAACTCCAACCCACAGACATCAAAAAGCAGGACTCCAGGCTGACAAAGTAGCCTCCTACAAGTCTGAGCCTCTTCAAAGCTTGTTTATCTGGAAGCCACTGGCCACAAACTCCCCAGCAGACCAAGTTTTTGAATATCAACCTTTTCTCTGTGTATTACCACCATCTTTAAAGGAATTCTGCACTTCTGCCTTCAGCCAGGAACCCGCCTGAATTGGAATTTTTCCATGAGGGAATCCCCTCTGGATTTGGCTTTTCTGGACAATGGAAAGCACGTGAACTGATACGTATTTATTGTTCTGTTACTGTTGAGTTATTCATAGTTGTAAAACTCCCTCCTTTCTATTTGCCTTAGTGTATATTTGGGTGTGTGTAAAGTTGTGATCATCCCCTGGGTGTGTATGTGTGAATAAACTAAACTTCTGTTTCAATCCGGAGAGTTTGCTGCGAATCACTTTAAAACAAAGGGACTTTTGGAGTAAGCACCACAGTCTATTTTTAAAATGGAAAACACCTCTGCTAAGGGACAGACAGTGAACAGCTACAGAGTGTAGAGTGCTTCCAAGTCTATTGACTGCCAGCCTGACTGGAGTTAACTGGTTTTAACCCCCTCTGCTCCTTCTCTATTCCTTCCCTATTGGGCAAGCCTCCACTCCCCTAATAGGGGAGCTCGTAATCAACGAGATTAATGGATGATCCCCCGTGGCCATCATGACACCAGTCTATATCAGAGTAATTGTGTGAAGAGGAAGAAGAATTTCTACACTGTGTTCAGGAGGATTTTCCACAGCAGTATGTTTCCTTGTTTTCAAATCTTTCTGTAGCCTTGCCCCTCCCTGTCATCTTCTCCAGCCTTACAACCTATTTATTTATTTTATTTATTAGTCACAAGTAAGGCTTACATTAACATTGCGATGAAGTTACTGTGAAAATCCCCTAGTCGCCACATTCCGGCGCTTGTTCGGGTCAATGCATCTTCCGAGATATCTGCGCTTTTCAAATTCTGGTCTTTTGAGTATCTTGATTTTATCCATTCCACGATTGCTGGCCACATATTAGGTGCCTGGGTCCTCTGTTCTAGAGTTCCTCCCCAAAGCTCTCTGTATCTCTGCCTTCCTTTCTACCCTTAAGATACACCTTAAACTGGCCTCTTCCACCAAACTTTTGGATATCTACTCTAATATATGTCTCTGACAGACATATTTTGTTTTACAATGACCCTGTGAAGCACATTGAGTTTTTTTGGTGTTAAAGGTGCAATGTAAATACTGTATGTGATTGTGGAAGAACATACCATGTGTTTCTGACTGTGTGTTTTGTCTGGTGCTAAAACTTCTCTCCCTCTTTCTAGGATACCAGTGCCGTGGTAATGTTACCAGAACATAGTACAGCTGTGTACTGTGCAGTGATCAAAGTGAATGGAGAGCTAAGCCTGGGCCTTGGAGACATGGACATTCACTGGCAAATAACAGAACCGTATGTAAGAAAAACCAAGCTCCTCAGCCACTTACTAAACTGGATGTGGCCGGCCCTTAAGTTTCAGAAACTATAAAAAACAAAAGAGAAATCAGACTACCCTCACGTGCTTTCTTGGCAGGTTCATGATGTGGAATTGAACCAGGCAAAGCTGCAGGTCTGATCTATGCTGTCATGTGAAGTCAATGGGGATTAAGTACGGCAAGGTGTCAATACAAAAAACAGTGTCTAATTCAAAGCACATAGTTCCTGCCACTTGTGTTGGGTTAAAATCAGAATGAATAGATATGTATTACTGTCCCTAACATTGATGAATACAATCCCAGAAACACCCAACATTTTGAGGAATTGATCTAATTTTTGTGAGATATTGACTCTTATCTCATGTCTTTCCTACAACGCCATTCTGATCCTCTCTATTTCTGGACCGATTGTTATTTATAGGTTTCTAAGTTTAAGGAGCAACTCCAATCAGCCTCGCTTGTGTGTCTAGATGGAAATATCCCCACGTCGACTGTCGATTATGTCTGCAGGTTTGCAGAAGAACACGGAATACCAGGTAATGGACCGTACCAGGCACATAACTGAATCAAGTAGAGTATGGTGTTGAGATATGATCATATTGAATGGTGGAGCAGGCTCAAAGGACTGAATGGCCTACTCCAGCTCCTATTTTGTATGTTTCTATGGCCGGAACATAACCAGGTGCTGAGAGCACAAAGTTTATACGCAGCTGGTTCCATTAAAGCAAAGACAGGAATGATATTCATTTCAACACCTGCACAGAAAGGCTGATGTGCTTCAGGCAGCAAAAGCAGCATTTACAATTTCTCTGCTAAAGCCATGGAATGTTGAAGAAAGCTTCATCACGTTTTTTTACCTGTTGTTTTGTTTGTAGTGTTGTTCGAACCGACAGATAGCATTGCAGCTTGCAAACCATTCAAGTCAGATAGTTGGAAAAGCCTCACTTATACATCACCCAATCTGATGGAACTACGGGCAATGAATGAGGAGCTCGGATTACCCGTCCCAGCAGGTGGGAATTTCCAATGGTTATATTGTTTACAGCTTGTTTCGAAACAGCTCGGAGCCAACATGGATAAAGGGCAGAATTTTAACCATCAAGGGCAGCCGGGTTCAGGGACGGAGCAGAAGGTTAAATTAAAACGGAATACCACCCATTTCCAGGTTTAAACTGCACAGGTTTGTTGGTGAAGCTGGGAGCTGTTGGGCAGGTAATTAAAATATTTAATTTCCCAATTAATTGTGAATTGAACCCAGCATCCTGGCTTTAACAGCTAGTGGATGGGTATAGCCAGCTGTATGGAACTTGTCAGGGTCAACCAGGAGCATGTACAGCCGGGGGTGCTTCTTCAGTGAAACTGACTGGCTGGGAAGGTTTTAAACTTTGGAACTGGATAACTCCTGCCCTGCCTGGGTGAGAGGCTGGTGCTCATGGCACTTTTACTCAAGAATGTGCTGTTACTGCATGACAGATGTTTTCCACCTTCTTAGAAGTCAGCTGACGCATCTTTGTGCATTTCCCTGATGTCAGTCTTCACTGCACCATGGGGGCAACGGATGCAGCTCGAATCCTGGCACCTCTGATGAGGAACAAGAAGAGCAGCAACACCAACAGCATTGGAAATAACAGGAGCAACAGCAATTGCTGCTGTCTTCTCTGTCCACACTGCTCCAAAGGACAGAGGGAAGGGACACAGAGATCTCCAACACAAAGTCTACAGACGGGGGATCAGGTCTCTCAATGTGTGAGCACCGGTCTCTTAAGAGGCATTGGTTTTCATGCTCAACCATTGCTGACATCTGAAACCTCCAGGAGCTGGACCTCCTTCCCTGCGGAGCAGGTGGACTCACAATGCTACTGACCAGCAGTGTGCCTCTCTGGCAAACCACTCAAGTCTCTCCTTCTCTCTGAGGTTGTGCTCTGCCTTCCGACAGAAACAAAAGCAGAGAGCTGTAAGTGTGAGTACTGGCTTGTCTGGATAGATAGGAATAACAGCATTTATGGAGGGTGAGTGTAAGGCATGGGTGTGAGAGGACACTCGGGTGAGGGTAAGTTGGCTGTTCAGGTGGGGGCGTGAGATCCCTGAAGAGAAACAGATGAAAGAAACTGTAAAATGTGTTGTTCTGAGGAGTGCTGTGCAGGAGAATGCTGGGAAGGTTAGAGTGTGGGGCTTGCCACCTGAGTGTTATCGCACTCACCTTAACTCCTTGGTGCACTTTTTCCCCATTGGATGAGCCATACCTCTGCTTCTCACTTTCTCCATCCACATATGTTTAGTTAGAGACACTGGCCTCTTCCTCCCATCCTTCACAAACATCACCTCACTCCAGTCCCTCAGATCCTCAGGGGAGGGTGGCAGTGTGGCTCGGTCTACTTTCCATTCCTGAGGTTGCTGAAAGCACAGAGATCAGTGCACAATTCAGGCATCCTGAACCCCTCTGATTCTCGGCAGATTTGATGTGTCATCTCTGCCCTCTCTGGAAATGCATTCTCCCATTCTTGGACTTTGAAACCTTAACCCATGGACAACCTAACATAGCCGCTGCTTCATTCTGCTTCTGATTAACTGTTGCATTTGAATGCAGGACAAGATAATCAGAGCTGGTGACAGGAGACAAAGGTAAATGTAATTGATGATTTTATTCTAACAGTGTAGATGCAGTGTGTGTAGGATGGGGTGTGCCGCCACTATGAAGGGACATAACTGAATGTCGTATGTTGGATCTGTGAGCTGCTGCACTCCGTTTGAACTTTCCTTTAATGTCTTAAAGTTACCATCCAATTTTGTACAGAGTTGCCCTCGGCGATGAAAGATGTCATTGATGTTGCGCTGGACATGTCACGGCCACTGTTGAAACACTTGCATTGTGTGATTGTAACTTTGGGTCAGCAAGGTGTACTCCTCTGTGGTAAAAGTGAAGAAGGAACTATTTGTCTTCAACCAAAGAAATCCCCTCAGGTTAGCAGTAAAATTGAAATGTTCACACGCTGGCGAGTGATCTGTCTACAGCTCCTGTTTGTTGATTCATAAAATGTTGGCATGAATTTTGGTTCCTTCTCGAACATTTTACACATTGTTTTGCCAACAAGGTGAACAGACATCCCACTGCAAGGTCACCAGTTACGTGTGAACGGTCACTATGAGGTATGAGATAAGTCAAGTAACCCAATATATACCACACTGCAGTGTGTTATCCTGGGTCGCTAATGACCACATTGCCCTTGGCCATTGCTGCATGATGGGAAATATGTGTTGCCTTGAAAATACATAGAAGTTAAAACACAGAATCAGGCCACTTAGCCCGACCACTCTGTTAATATTTCCCTCCACACAAATGAATAACTTGAATAACATTTACCCATATCCTTAGTCCCTTTTCCTGCATCCAAATATCCAATCTAATTACTTAATAGCACAGTTTATCTATAACTCTAACAAATGAAGCAGCCCAACTATTAACAGTTGAACAATATTTAAAAATTAAAAGAAACAACTTTAATTTTTAACTAATCATTGTTTCAGTTCTAAATAAGCAAAGTAACATTCCTCTTACAGATTTACAATGCCACTTTAAATACAGTTAGCACCCATAAATATAGTTGCTATGAGTGTAGACAATCTTGAAGCTTTCAGAGTGAAAATGAGTTTCAGAGCAGCTTGTAAAACGTTTTTCAACAGACTCTAGCAAGAACTGAAAAGCTGTTTTTTTTCTCCTACAGACCTAGCTCCTCCCATTAACCACTTTATCACATGACCATGTGAATCAGCCCAATCAAAAAACCCAGGGAAAATCTTCATGTATAAATAAAAATCCATTCGATCCATCCTAAGTACACATAACGGCACGGTGGCACAGTGGTTAGCACTGCTGCCTCACAGCGCCAGGGTCCCAGGTTCAATTCCAGCCTCAGGTCACTGTCTGTGTGGAGTTTGCACGTTCTCCCCGTGTCTGCGTGGGTTTCCTCCGGGTGCTCCGCTTTCCTCCCACAGTCCAAAGATGTGCGGGTTAGGTGGATTGGCCATGCTAAATTGACCCCAGTGTCAGGGGGATTAACAGGGTGAATGCATGGGGTTGTGGGGATGGGGCCTGGGTGGGATTGTGGTCGGTACAGACTTGATGGGCTGAATGGCCTCCTTCTGTACTGAAGGGATTCTATTAAAATAACGATGGCAATTCTCCAAAAAAAATTCTAAGTGTCAAATTCGTGTAAAAACTGGAGTAAATCAGATTTTCTTTTCAGCGGGATTTTCAAAATGAATCTCCCACTCTCTGTGCGCTGCAGAGTGCCTCAGTGTGAACCACGCTGAAATTCAGGGGGCAGGGCCTATTCCCACTGGAGAGGCCGGCAGCATAGCACTGAGCAGGCCACTGCACATGTGCCAATCTGTCAGTGCTGAGATTGGCGCATGCGCAGTGGCCCCTATCTGCCGGCCTCCCAATCGCTGGCCAGCCCTGTGACCCCTGCATCACTGGCTGTGCGATCCCCCCCCCCCCCCCCCCACCCCCCGCAACGGCCCGATCACTAGCCCCCCCCCGCACATGTCCAGGCCAACCTCGACACCTGGCCACCTCCCCCGCCCCCTCTCCCCCGCAGCCCAGACCTCCCCGGCAAGCTGAGCCTCACCCACCCTGATAGCCAGCCCCAATCGCTGGCCTCCCTCCCCCCGTCACCGCCGAGTGCAGAGCGGCAGCGGGACACTCTCACCTCACTGATCTCCCCCCGAGGCTCCGCCCTATCAGGCCCCACCCCCATTAGGCCCCTTGGCACTGCCCGATGCCCAATCCTGTTCTTATTATCCCTTTCCCCACCCCTCAGATAGTCACCCATCATTCTTCCTCCGTGCTCCTATTTCTCAATAGTGTGATTACTCTCTGTAACTCACTCGAGTTCACCCCAGTCACACAATATTGAAGTGACATCTAGCTAGTGGGCCTCTTACAGCAGGCGGGGAAAAGAATCTGAGTTGGGAGCTGCCATTGGCCATGCCTACACCTCTAAAACTGAGAAAGGCCCAGGAGGACCCAGTCTCTGGCTTACCTTACCCCCTGAGTGGGGAAGTGCTGACCCTTTGATCGGCACTCCCTAATGATCAAGATTGGCAACTCAGTCTATGGAAGTTGAGACCTATGTCCATTCTCAATACCATGGACTACTGGGGCTTAACACATGGTATCCTATGTTTAAATGTTTTTGTTTTCTCCCAGATTGAACCTGATAAGGTTTGTGCTGTCCATTACCCAGCAATTGCCACTGAAGAAGAAGAAATACTGAATGTGTCTGGAGCTGGTGACAGGTAAGGCACTTTAAAGTTTATTTATTAGCCACAAGTAAGGCTTACATTAACACTGCAATGAAGTTACTGTGAAATTGCCCTTGTCGCCACATTCCGGCGCCTGTTCGGGTCAATGCACCTAACCAGGGTGTCTTTCAGACTGTGGGAGGAAACCGGAGCACCCGGAGGAAACCCACACAAACACAGGGAGAACTTGCAAACTCCACACAGACAGTGACCCAAGCCGGGAATCGAACCCGGATCCCTGACACTGTGAGTGCTAACCACTTTGCCACCGTGCTGCCCTTAGCGATCTTCACCAACCTGTGCACCTTATAACCATGAACTCTGTCAGTGAACTAAGATTGTAATCTTTATCAGACGAATAGCACTTATTCATGGTGTTCTGCTGGGATTTTGACTCTAACTGTGGAATGTTGATGTGTAGAGGTCAGATACAAGTTCACAAATTCAGTTTTCTACCTGTAACTGTCCAAACTTAAACCATGCCATTAGAGGAGGCAAATACTGTAGGTCACAGTGTATAGGTGAACTCAGCGTATAAGACCCCATTTTATCAGCCCCAAAAATCTTGTATTTGCATTACTTGGCATCCCAGTTGGCCCCACTTCTCAGCCGTAGCATGCTGTACTCGCATTTGTAGTCAGCCTTCATTTTTCACACCACAAATGTATGCTTTATTTACTGAAGCACAAGGGATCAAGCAAACAGGGAATCCCAGGCTATAAGGGCCTGAAGGGTCACCAGAAATGCAATGTATATCTATGCATTTAAGCGGGCCAAATCAGACCCTGAGTCCAGGAAACGTTTCAGAGCAACAGCTATTTGAGGTAGCCACATTATGGAACAAAATTGTCTAGTGTTGCTGTAGAAGACCAAGATCACTCAACAACTACAAAAAGAGCAGTGTCTAAATTGCCAATTCCAACAGCAACAACATGGATGTCCTTTACATTACATCGGCAGCATAGATGAAATGTGCATGGATTTCAATATGCCCAGCAAACTAACTGTGGAGTGGAAATGGTCAAAAACACTTCCAGTGAAAAGTTAAAGTTTATTTATTGGTTACGAGTAAGGTTTACATTAACATTGTGGGATGCTATCAGTACAATAAGTGTCACCAGATGGTTCAGAAAATGCAGAATATCCAATTCAGTGGATGGAAAGGAAGATGATTTGTTTTGGAGGGGTCATTCTGAAACCGAAAACATGGGGCAGGACTTTCTGCGCCTCGAGCCGCATGTTTCACATCGGTGGAGGTGGCCCGTCATTGGCCAGAGGTAGGATCTTCCGGTCAATAGGGTTTCCTGTTTCATGCACTTCTCACCACAAGGAAATTCATGGCGGATGGAAGATCCCACTGGTGGGAATGGGCAGAAAATTCCAGCCATTGTATCTGATCCAGAGTGGGGTCCTTAGCCAATTGACTCAGAATGAATTTGATAAACTTTTTGCTTCAGTTGCCAAAGACAATGAATTTGACAGGTTGACAATGACGGGTTGTAAAATGCTTTGATTGTGGTTAAAAATATCTTTGTAGAATTAATCGATGCCACATTAATATGAATTTTCAGTGTTATAATTATTTTTCACATTTCAAAATGGCGACCACCCACACCGGCAGTTCACATTTTATACTCGGGACAAGAGTTGACCCTCGTCGGTGTAAGAATTTTTGAGGGTTCATTGGTTCACTTAAAAGCTGCGATCTCTGGTAGCTGTGTTCCTCCCAGTGACAACATTAGTTAAGATAATGGAGCCAAATGGCCAGGATAACCTTAGGTTTGAGTTCTCAGCTGTGTTGAGTAAACTGAACTCCTGGGGTGGGCGATTCTCCCAAAAGTGCTGAATTGGCAGGAAAACTGTTCTAGATCGCGCCAGTTCTGACAGTTCAGCTTCTCATCTGAATCTCTGCACTCTGTGTACTGAAGAGGTCCCAGTCGTGAATCTCATTAAAAACCCAGCGGGGGGGCGGGGTCTAATCGCGCCGGAGTTTGACGGTTCTGGAGCTCTGCGCATGCACAGTGGCCCCAAACTGTCAAACTCCCGTTTGCTGGCCAGCCCGGGACCCCTGCAGTGCTGCCCCTCCAGCCCGCCCCCCCACCCCCACACGGACCGATCGCGGCCCCCACAACAATGCCCGGACCAGCCCTGACCCCCCCCCCACCGCCCCAGAGCGCCCCAATGTTGAGCCCACCCCCCCCCAGTGGCAATCCCCTCCATTCCCCCAACCCCCCTCACCCCAGCAGACCCCCTCCCCCACTGACCGCCCCCTGGAGTCAGTCCCTCCCCCCCGGAGGCAGCCCCCTCCCCCAGCTGACCACCCCCCCAGCCTGCACCAATCGCTGCCCTCCCTCCATCAAAGACCGATCCCAATGCAGAGTGGCAGCAGGACCTCCCCCACCCCCACGATCGCCCCATAGGCCCTGCCCCCTTGGCATGCCCAATGCCCGGTGGGCAGTGCCAAGGTGCCCCTTGGGCAGTGCCAGGGGACACAAGCTGGCACTGCCAGGGTGCCCATGCCCAGGGGGCACCAGCACCTGCCGTCTGACTGCCTAGGGGGCTCCGATTGCCCCCCCCCCTTCATTCCAGCAGGGTCTCCCGCTAGCTCCCTGAATGTGGGGAGCTAGTCTGAACTCCGCCGGAATGAAGTACTCCTGGCATGGTGGGAGATTCGACCGGGACCTGAAAGGTCACGATAATTTATTTAAAATAGATTTTTTAAAGATTTAAATTACTTACCTGCCTTCCCGTCGGTTTCCAGCATGGTCTGACCGCCGACTGCTCGCCGGCTCTGGGAGATACACTTGCGTTCCCCGCGCATGCGCAAATCCACAGTTCAAGGCCGCAAATGCATGTCTCCCGGCCGGACCCGCCAGAAAAGTGGCGGGCCGCAATGGGAGAATCGCGGCCCAGGTTGCTATCCAGCTGGAAGTTTACATGTTTGGTCGTCAGATGGGGAGAGGTTTGGGCCTCTTGACCCAGCCAGTGATAGAATTGTTTGCTGACACTCACTCAGCGCCTAGGTTCCTGTATGATAATGGGAATGTTGGTGAGGTTCGGCAGTTTCTTGTGGAACCAAATTCTGGCAAGCAGTTAACTTCTTCCAGGAGGATATGGAATCTGCAGAAATAGTTAGAATGGAGGATTTTTGAACTGGGCCATGAGAAATGGCTTATGGTTTATGCCATTTGTCAAGTCACGCAGTCATATATACAGGCTGTGGCACATCCTTCATTTATCTCACATTGAATCAAAACATTCTGACTGGAGCTGTCACGAAGGTAGCTCACTTGAAACTGCATTATCAAGTCATGTGATAAAAGCTGTGGGATTCTGTGCGGGCATTGTGAAGGAAGCCTGATTATAACCAGACTCTTGCGAAGTAGAGTTTCTAGGTTTTGCCATTTGTAGAAGCATGTACAGAAATAATGGAAATAAATGCATCTCAAAGGCAGTGACAAATCCTTCAACCAGCCCTCTAATCTCACTTGATTCTGTGGTAGTTACATCTCTCATCCTCCCACCCTAACCAAACTACAGTAATAATTTGGAAAGGATTAGTTCAAAGAAACAAGGGATTTCCTTTGATTATACAGATTAGCATAGAACATATGAACGAAGAAGACACGAACGATAATGTTGAACAGAAATAAATTAGCTGAAAGACATTCAGTGAGTTATTTACCTCAGCAAAGATATTAAAAAACAAAATCAATTCCAGAGTGTTTTTTTTTCCATTTTTGAAAACAACTAATCCAGAAATTTAAAGAAACGCAGTCATTTATGGTAGGAGAACGATTCCAACGAGCCAACCTCGCGTGCGTGAAATGGTGACTATATACTGCAAACTTGTTCTTTCATGTTTGTCGCGTTTTTCCTACCAGCAGCGAAATTGCAAAGCGTCCTTTCCACTTTGATCGTAAACCGCTAACCCACCCTTGAAAGGAATCTTCCTCCCACTCAGTTCATTGGGGAGGGAGTGCCTGTCCATCTGCTTGGGGACATCTTAAACACAAAACCTTTTCATTACAGTGTATTCCGCCACTGCCCCCCCCCCCCCCCCCCCCCCCACTTTCCTCCCGCCAATTCCCACTCATATAAATTCATTTTTCTATTTAAAAACTATTCTCGACACCTTTGGTGCTTCTATGAGTAGATTCTTGTTTAGTCTGAAGATAATGGTCGCAGTGTTGAAATGATCACCAGTTTTGTTCTAACATTCTAACAGCTAACATTCTGTAGTCCCTCATTAAATGCAAAAGCTTCTCTTTTCTTATTATTTAGACATGAATTGAACTGTGATGTTGAGCAGACTTCCATGAAGAGAGAAGTGTGAGAAAGAGTTAAACTAAGTTGTCTTGGCTTGTAGGATAACCAGTTGAAAAGAACTTGAGTGAAAATAACTAGAGTCTCACTGCACAGATTCAAATTGACAAGTAACTGGAAGAATATATACAAAAGCTCTGCTTCAGTGTTCAAGGACAGGATGATTCTGCAGATGTTTGTCATGGTGTCGCTGTTTGCTTCATCAATGGGATTTCTGGGATATTTGAAGGCAAAAATTGTAGAGTTATGGGCAAAGGCAGAGGAGTGAGACTAATTGATAACTCTTTCAAAAAGCCTGCACAAATATGATGGGCTGAAAGGCCTCTTTCTGTGTTGTAATGTTATATGAATCTCTTCTCTCTTAATTTTAAAGTCAATCAAAATCTTATTTTTGTCTGGTAAAACTATTTTCCACAAAGTGCAAACCAAATTTAACTGGACAATCATGTCTACAAAAATTCAATGTGTCTTAGGAATGCATGACAATCATTGTCAGCTACACGTACAATCAGTAAATGATCCAGCGTTATCAAACTACTACTGATTCACTTCAACCATATCTAATTTCAGTGGATAAAACCCTTTTGCTTCAATGATGTGGCTCATGTAACAGTTCCCAGGTTGATGGCTCAAGTGTTTTTCAGGTATCCATCTTTTGACTGCTCAGCGCATGAAGTGCAGTGCACAGGTGTTCCCTTTCCTGGCGGTGCCTGTGTTAAGGCAGTACAGCATTTCCTGAAAGATTATGATTGGGAAAAGGCTACATGAGGAAAAATATCTTTATGCAGCGAGTGATTTGGATTTGGAATGCATTGGAATTGGCTGATGGAAGCTCATTCAGTCGCAGCTTTCGAAAGGAAATTTGATAATTACTTGAAGCAAAGGAAACACCAGAAAGAGGAACTAACTAGATTGCTCTTCTGTAGAGCTAGCACAAATCCGCTGGGCCAAATAGCCTCTTGTGCAGTACTGTTGTATGATTCTATGAGAGGTGTGATATAAATACACAATGATATTAGTATTTCAGTTGAGTTACTGAATGAATGTTTAGATGGAATACAAAGATTTTTAAATGACTGCTAATGTTTGTTTTTGTTTTATTGATTTCTAATTGAGGATTCAACCTAAAAGTTTAATTTGAGGTAAAAACACCGTAGCATTTATCAGGAGTTATCTGCAGGTCTCTCAGTGACTGGGGTGAGTAATCATTGCATTACTCCAGAGAGATTCCTCCTCTCTATATAATGGCAGTCACAGTGATTCCCATAATTGGCTTCACTCTCCCAGATCTATTTCATAAGTATCTCACAATCTTCAGAGACACATTATTATCTTCCTTGGCTTCTATAAAGCAATGAAGTTTGTGGACAAGATGCTGTGCTCCTGTCAACTGTGTGATTGGATTGCATTCTCCAGCAAAATAACCCAATATATCCTAAGTGAGCTTGAGACCCCATAAATCTCCATCATAAAAACTGCCTACTACCACCGCTATTGCCTCAGCCACTTGCTGCTGATGCCCTCATCCATGTTTTTCACACCTCCTGCCTGAACTATCTCAGCGCTCTCCTGACTGACCTCAGGGATGGAAGGAAGCCCCAGTTTAAAACAGCAGCAAAATTCGTGCAACTCCTGCCACAGCGGGAGCACTTAATGGGGATGGTTTTATACTTCTAAACATGCAGCAGCTGATATAAAGAAGTGTGTTCTCTCTCCATCTAGCTCTCCTGACTGGAGTTGAGCATCCCTTGATTATATGTTCAAAATAGCTACATCCTAACTTAGATTGTCAATGTTCGGTGGACCAGAACAGGAATGGGTGATAATCCAACAGAATGAAACAAATTAAGGGGGTTGTAACTTCATCTGATCCCGATTAACATTGATTAGGTTCCTGCCATTTCCAAATGTAAGCTCGGATCTTTCTAGGCAAAGGTCAGAGAGGGAGCCATACAAAAAGCAGTAACTTTGCATTTAAACTGATCATGTTATTTTGCCCTCACAAGCAGGGCAAAAGGGAATTGAAAATCACTGCACATCTAGGGGATTTTCACAGTAACCTCATTGCTGTGTTAGTGTAAACCTACTTGTGACTCTAATAAATAAACTTAAACATCTGATGCTTATATCGGGGAGTACTTGATGGGGCAACGAAAGTATTGCTTTATCAAGTCTCTAACTCAAACTGTAGATTAAGTATTTGCTGGGTATATAAAAAAGGAAAAGTGTTCCATTCATAAACACCCCATTTCCTTACAAGTTCATAATTTGAGGGAGTAAAGTTTCCGTAGCTGTAATCGGAGACAGCCTAACCAGAGCATTCAGCAGCAATCCTACTCTTGCCACTAGACCTCAGGGAGCTCTGAACAGGGTTTGTGCGGCTTCCTGGTTTCCCTTAGTGTAACTTGACCAAGAATGACCAGGCATCATTGTGGGGGCACATATTCAGCTGCCTGCCGGGGGAGATGTGTTCCTTTATTCCCCACAGACCTTCTGGCTCCACAGGCTCAAAACCTGGCAGCAGTTCAGAGTGAATTTACCCTGGATTAATGGAAGCTGTACTGTTAAGCTTACTGACAAAAATAGCGTCATCAGGACCTATCTAAACTGGTTGAATTGTAGATAATTGCGTAAAATAAAACAAACATTCTAGAAAATTAATTAGCCAGCCCAGCCAAATTCCCTCGTGTATAAACAGCCTCTGGTCATGTGCAGTTGACCAAAGTGCATTAAAACAAATCTTGCCAGAAGGTGTTCCATATTTTAAATAAAGAAGTATTAAGAATTTATTTTCATTGGTAACTCAATTCTTGATGAACAAAGAGTTTTATGATCAGTTCATATTAAATGGAATTAAATATTTGAAAATGAATTGGAGTTACCCCTTATTTGGATGTAAGCCTTAACGGCAGTGTTAGGCTCCAGTGATATAATGTAACAAGTTTGTTTTTCCTGTACAAATTCTATTCTTCTTTCCTATGATCCCTGTACCTTTCCTTATTCTCTACCTTACTGTCACATTTGTCTTCCTCAATTTCCTCTCGCACCATTTTTGGTTCCTCCTTACTCCTAAGAGTCATTGTTTTTTACTGTTTGTCATCATGGTAATAGCAACAGATCTTGCTGTGCTTAAGCCTGCACTTTGTGCTAATCGCTCCCAGCACGCGAGTACATTCATTGGATGTCAATATGTCTGCGGTTTCAAACATGTGAAACTCAGCAACTTGAAGCATACATTTGTTTAATCCTGAGGCAATGATCTTAGATCAGTGATCCCCGCAACTCGAATCTAGATTTTTTAACAAACCCCTGCATTGATGATCAGCTGCAGTTGTCACATTTTTAAGTAAATTAGTTTTGGAAAATGAGGTAAAGAAAGGTTATGGTATGTTTCTTCTCCGACTCTCAGCCCTGCAAAATCCAACCTGAGAGTTAGAAAGAATGAACGGAGACAACGGCTTCTGTTCCCTGGAACAACTTCCCCTGTTTCAGGAAAATAAATGAAGTGGGCTTCCTGTTCAGTGAGTGGGTGGGGCGGGGGGATGTTAGTTGGATACACTGCTTCCTCTTTGAAGTTCTCTCAACTCCTGCAAGTGCAAAGAGTTCTCAACATCTTTGTTCTTTGAAACCATCTGTTCAAATTCCCCTGCTGCTTCTCCTTATCCATGAAGCTGGGAACTTCCAGCTAATTTCCCTCCAGCCACAATCCTAAATTCTAATTTCTCTCTAGTTTCTATCCCATCTCCTTCCATGCCTTCTTTAAGTTTACCATCTCACAAAGGTTGTCTGCTTTCACCTTAACATTCCCTATATCTGCTCTGACCTCGGTCTCTATGCCACTGAAACCTTCATTTGTGCACTGTTAGCTCCAGACGCAACTATTCCAATGGTCCCCTGGCCAGCCTATCATCCTGCACCCTCCATACATTCCATATCTCTGTCAAAATAACTGGGCGGACAAACTGGTCCTTTAATTACAACCCCGAGTTGCTGGATTATGACTTAGCGTGATAAGTGTAAAGCCAATAGAGTACATGTGCCAAGGTGACTGATATTCAACTGAATATCAACCTCTGGAAAGCACATTGCTCCTTAAATTTCCAGCGTATGTGCTCCCTTTTTTCGCACGAAAGTTACAGCTGTAATAAGCATATAAAGGGAAATAACAGTGGGCCACAGTTCAGACTTGAGATCTATCTTGGTCAATTTTGTAACCCGAAAAATTTCCTGATCTTGTCTATCATGGAAATGCGACTAGAATTGTTTCTGATTGAATCCTCTGGGGAAAGGATGTTGAGACCTCAATAGGGAGATCCAGTAACTATTCCAATCAAGGATTTGTTCACTGTTGCAGAAGAGAACTGTAAGATAGTAGGAAAAGAAAAGTCTTTGGAAAAGGGTCAATAGAAGGAAAGAAAGAAAATGAGAGAGAAATATTATGTTGCAATAAAATGAAATGAAACAACTGACCCAACAAGAGAATATTGTTTTGATAAAAAGAACTGGTGAAGGTGGCTGCTACATTGGCAATGCCGTTGGCATGTAATTTTATAATACAGAACACACAAACTATTTGAGCTGAAGAAGCAGCAATGAAGTGGAGCATAGTACTGTTTAATGTTTGTAATTCTTATAACTTAATACCAGGGTTGTGTGGTTTTCCAATTTCACAGGAACATAAATTGAATCATGTGCTATGAGTGGTACTACATTGGATGGGAAATATAACAGGTTATTGGAAGACATTAATCTAATAAAGCAAAATTTGGTGTTTGTATAATATTCCCTAAAATGTGAGGTTAAACTGTATTAAGTCGATCAGCATTGCCAATATTTCTGAAGAAGCACTGAATCAATATTAGGATCCCCGTAGAGACTGATCATTTAAAAATTAAATTAAATCTTCCAGTTAATAGCTGGAAAAAATGACATGGCGGGAATTTGCTTTTTAAGACTTTTACTGTAACAAAAGACTAAAAACACTATTGAGTAAATACTATATTTGTAAACAATTTCTACTTAAACCACAAAACAGATCATTCCCCTGTGTTAGCACAGCTGAAAACACATTTCACAGATACTTTACACTGTCCTTTAAGTAGTTCAAGGTGATTCATAGCTTCTGAGGGTTTATTTCTGTTATTTTCCTTTCTTAGCCTGGGATTTTTAATCTTAGAACTGTCTTTCAAAGTGAGGTTTCTTTCCACTATCAACCCCCCCCCCCCCCCCCGTCTCTATTTCCAGGAGATTAGTTCCTCCTCTAATGCAAACCAGGTGGATATTCCAGCCTTGTTTTAACTTCTCATGAATTTGGTCATTTAAACCTGAGCATGAGATCCCAGCCAAATTCTTGCTATGTGCTGAATTAGCTTCTTGCTGCCCATAGCTGCACGCTTTCTCCCAGATCCTGGCAGAGTAACCATATCTGTGAGTTTTCAGGAATATCTCAGACCCTTCTCCCCTCAAAACCCATTTCAATGATAACATGAATCACATGGGACTTGTTTCCAGGTTGAATTGCTCTCCTCGAGACCTCAACTTTCTTACCTGGAAAATAAATAAACAGTTTAAAGCATAACTGTTTACAATCTAATTTTCTCAACACTTCTGGGACTTGAAATTCACAGTAATCCATTTTCAGCATGCAGGCTTCTGCCATTGCCTCCAGGCAACATCTTGTTTCTTGTCTCCAGTAAAGCAATCTGAGCCTCTTTTCAGCTCTAACAATGAAACCACCCAGGCTTGCTGTCAATGAGTTCAGAACAGGTTACATGACCCCTTCATTTTACTTTAAAGTCACAGCCCCATGAATCCTATAAATTCATAGTTATAACACCCCCAACATCCCCCTTCAAAGAATAGTCGTAATAAATTTTCATAAAAACTACACAAAATAAAGCAATTCATAACAATCTATACACTTCAGCAATTAACTATACTACATACAGTATGAATAACATCCCCCCCATTCTGTTACATTTCCCCCTTAAATAGTCCATTTTGGCAGCGTCACCATGTTTAACCTGTGTCAGCCAAATATATGTTAGAACATTCTCACTACCTACCTTTCCAGGAGATAGTTTCTTGCCATTAATGTCTTTGCAACTAAATTCTGCATCAATATTGATACACCTTGTGACCTCATAAGTCTTTGCAGATGCAACATGGATTGAAGTTGCCTTTTTAAAAGCCCATCGAGTCTGCACCGACTCTCCAAACGTACACCTTACCCTGGCCCACACCTCCGTCCCATAATCCTGTGCACTTACCATGGCTAATCCACCTAACCTACATATCACTAGATACTAAGGGGCAATTTTGCATGACCAATCCACTTAACCTGCACATCATTAGACTGTGGGAGGAAACCGAAGCACCAAGAGGAAATCCACGCAGACATGGGGAGAACGTGCAAACTCCACACAGTCACCCAAAGCTGCAATCGAACCTGGGTCCCTAGCGCTATGAGGCAGCAGTGCTAACCACTGTGCCGAACTTTAAGATTATGAAAAGGTTCAATGAAGTGGACCCAGAGAAGACATTTCCATGTTGTTGGGAGACTAGAACCTGGGGCCGTAAATATCAAATAATAAATACAATAGGAAATTCAGGAGAAATGTCTTTATTTAGAGAGTAGTTAGAATTAGGAACTTATTACTGCAAGGACCAGATGAAGTGGCTAGCATAGATGCATTTAAGGGGAAGCTGGATAAACAATAAGGGACAAGGGAAGAGATTATGAAGCAAGAGATGATCAAGTATAGGAATCCTTTGCAATAAATGTTTAAGCTTCATGTTGCTTTGGCAACCTGATATAGTTTCAAAAACACCAGTGAAAACCACATGCTCCCTCTCTCAGGTGGACATAGCCACTGAAGAGAGACAGGCAATTGGAGCGACTGGAGGGGCGGCACCATGGCACAGTGGTTAGCACTGCTGCCTCACAGCGTCAGGGACCTGGGTTTCAATTCCGGCCTCGGGTGACTGCCTGTGTGAAGTTTTCACATTCTCCCCCTATCTGCCTGGGTTTCCTCCAGGTGCTCCGGTTCCCTCCCACAGTCCAAAGATGTGCGGGTTAGGTAGATTGGCCATTGTAAATTGCCCCTTAGTGTCAGGGGAACTAGCATGGGTAAATGCATGGGGTTATGGGGATAGGGCCTAGGCAGGATTGTGGTCGTTGCAGATTTGATGGGCCAAATGGCCTCCTTCTGCACTGAAGGGATTTTATGAACTCAATTATCGGTTGTGTTGAATAATTTGTTCACATTGCTTAACTTTCTCAATACTTTTATTCTTCCTTGTGTAGCTCTGTCATATATTTGATTGTAAGAAGTTTAACAACACCAGGTTAAAGTCCAACAGGTTTATTTGGTAGCAAAACTGTGTTTACCCCAGTCCAACGCTGGCATCTCCACATCATATATTTGATTGCACAGATTACCTCAGTCTGTTTCTCTATTAATAAAATTCAAAGTTTTTCTATCTATTTGCTAATACAGGTAAAAGAAGCTCTTGTGGCACAGTGGGTAGCATCCCAACCTCTGTACCAGAAGCTCGGGGTTTTTTGTCCAACACCTGGACTTGTTAACCATGGAAGGAGCATTCATAATGCAGTTCAGCAGGCTGATAATCAGCTCAGGAATCCTTTCACCGCTTCCCCACTATTCCCCAAAGGGAAAAAAGTGTGAATGTGAGGATCCGATGTTAAAAACTGATGGAGGTCGATGATGCTAGAAACAGTTGGCTCATACAGTTGTGAGCTGCTCTATACATTAACATGTAAAGTATCCATGAGCAGATAGTCCTATTAGATGGGGTGTTAGATTGACCTCAGCATCATTCGGTGTTCTGAAATGGTCCTTCTATCTCGGATTCTAGTGGGACTTGGTTCTTAGACAGAATGAAAACATATTCTCTTATCTGCTTAACATTAGTTTATTAATGTTACTATTATTTAGTTTATTAATACTACATCTTAACAGGTTATAGAGTAAGCGCGATGCTCCAAGGTATGATTCCAACCTCTCTCTCGAGTCTAACACATGACTGACTGATGTCAGTGACACATCATCATCTACGTCATACATTACCAACCCATCTGTTAACCCTTTCTGCTGCACTTGGGACAGCTTCCCATTGTGATTGCTTTCTTGTGATCCTTGTTGAAATTGCATTTCTATGCTCTGCCCATCAGAAACTTCACTATTGCAGTGCACTCCTGGCTGGCCTCCTACATTCTACTATCAGTAACCATGAGGCAGTCGAAAACTGCTGCCTATATCCTTCATCACACCAAGTCTCCGTCACCCATCACCCCCAGTCAAGCAACAACTTGATATTAAAATTCCCATCCTTCTTCTCAAGTCTCTCATGGTCTTACCATTTCCTATCTCTGTAATCTCCTCCGGCCCCACAATCCTCATACCTGCACTCATTTAATTCCAGCTCCTTGAGCATTCCCGATTTTAAAAGCTTCTTCATTGGTGGCCGTACCTTCGGGTATCTAAGCTCTGGAATTCATTCCCTAACCCACTAATCTCCTCCTGTCGACCTCTTCTCCTTTAAGATGCTCCTTTCAGTCTGTCAACGTTGTGGCCAACTGCCCTAATATCACCATATTTGACTTGGGGAGGGAGAGGGCAGGGGGTGTTTCCCATCCTGCTCACACCATGAATCGTAGTGGGGTTGGGGGGTGGGGGGGGACCATGCCAAGGTCCGTTGCCCTTGGGCGGGATTTTCCGGTTATGGGGCGAACACAGCCGGAGAATCCTGCCCTTGGTGTCAAATTCTGCTTTATACCATTCCTGTGAAGTGCCTTGGGATGTTTTATGTTATAGGTGCTATATGAATGCAAGTTGTTGTTCTCACATCCTGTCCCCTCTTTTTGTTCAAATACACCGTTGGTTCTCACTATCTAACAGGATATGTGAAGAATGGCTATTTGAGTGAAAGAGAGAAGGCCAAAGGCTTTACCTCCAAGTATTACCACCACAACAACAGGAGAATGGTGGAACAAATATTGATAAAATTGGATACACTTTGGTTACTCTTCACAGAGGAAATAGATGGGTTTATTAATGTTAACTCCTGTAAAGATTTCCTTTGCGTCATTGATGGGCTTAGAAAGTGGAAGCAAGTGTTGCCTGCCCTCAGGGAACTGAAATCATCCAATTATTGCCACAATGAATGATGAATTGGTAAACACCTAGATACAAAATATTAAATTAAAAATCCCATCACAATGTCCTTAACTACATGTAATAGTCGATATAATCACTTGTACAAACACTGATGTCATATTTTCCTACATTTCAGCTGTATCCCATGCTCCGTGTGCCGTCTTGCAAAGATCACAGGGCCCCAAAAAGCGGAGACAAGAAGTTACAAAATTGTGGGAAAAAAAATTGAAAAGAAATAAATTTCTTGGCTTTGGTTCTGCAATTTCTATTTTATAATTTTAAAACATTGTAGGAATAGCTGCTTCAATTAAACTCACAGGCAGGCATGAAGTAAGGGTAGTTTCAGGTAGAGACCGAAATAATGTAGAAAAGAGAACCATGTTCTTGAATGAGTGAAAGAGGCCTCTGTGTGTGAGTCTCTTATTCGTTTCTAAGTTAAAAATTGTGTTTAGTATGCATCATCTAGGAGCTGAAAAGATTTCAGAGAAATGTGCAAGCCATAAAATAAATCACAACGATTCAGTCTGTTATTATTAACCATTTTTTTGTAAGAAAGGTCAATGTTACCCCATTTCTGAATTGTTTAAATCTCTGCTGCTGGTGAAGGAACAATGCTAACTCAGATACCAGGTGGAAGTCCTGTTCACGCAGTTGTGTGAAGATGGATTCAGGAGAATGGAAAGCTTGTTCACACCATACTGTAGTCTGCCACAGAGTGCAGGGATAGGTGTTCTTTCACTCCTGTGATTTTCCTACATGTCAACATCTCAAAGTAGCCCCTGAGACTCCTCAGCTTTATCATCAGGAGCAAGCACTGAGTGGATTTCCTCTGGGTGCTCCGGTTTCCTCCCACAGTCCAAAGATGTGCAGGTTAGATGGATTAGCCACGCCAAATGCATAGGGTTGGGGGGATGGGCCTGGGTAAGATGCCCTTTTAGCGAGTAAGTACAGACTCGATAGGCCAAGTGGCCTCCTTCTGCGCTGCAGGGATTCTATGGTTCTATGATGGCCTCTAGTTACACTCTTGCCCGCAAGAGAAAGCATTCTCTTTGCATGCAAGACACCTACTTTAACCAGATTTTCAACTTGCCCTGCCACCTTCAACAACATCAACTTCAACGACAACTTCGGGGCGGCACGGTAGCACAATGGTTAGCACTGCTGCTTCACAGCGCCAGGGGCCCAGGTTCGATTCCCGGCTTGGGTCACTGTCTGTGTGGAGTTTGCACGTTCTCCCCGTGTCTGCATGGGTTTCCTCCGGGTGCTCTGGTTTCCTCCCACATTCTGAAAGACATGCTGGTTAGGTGCATTGACCCGAACAGGCGCCGGACTGTGGCGACTAGGGGAATTTCACAGTAACTTCATTGCAGTGTTAATATAAGCCTTACTTATGACTAATGAATAAATTTTAACTTTAACTTGACAATTTTACCAGTTGGAAGACAAGGAAAGGGAGGAAGAGAGGAGAAAATAAATGGAAAGATCTGTGACAGGATGGAAGACAGGAGAGATTAAATAATAAAAGGAATGATGGTGTAAAACAGTAGGGGGTGGTATTGGAAGCAGTATTTTCAGTTCCTTTTGTTTCATTATAGCAGGATAATCCTTAGGAGCGCCTACTGTTGCAAAAATAGGAGTGGTGAAAGTTTTCAACTTAGTGTTGAGTGTAGAAGGTTGTAAAAGGGCCGAATCAAAAGATGAGGTGTGGTTTATCATACTGCTGTTGAGCTTCGTTGGAACAATGTCAGAGGATGAGAACAGAGAGATCAGAGTGGCAGTGAAGCAGAGAATTAAATTGTCTGATAGGGAATTCAGAGAATGCAGTACTCGTTGCTGCAGGGAGTGGTAGAAGTGAATAGTATAGATGCATTTAAGGGAAAGCTAGGCAAGCACATGAGGAGAAGGGAATAGACGGTTTTATGATAGATTTAGGTGAGGAAAGATATGAGGAGACCTGAGTGGAGCATGAACACTAGGCATGATCTGTGTGGGTCAAATGGCTTATTTATTACAGATTACTCAAGAGTCCATATTGCTGTAGCAACATGTATTTTACATGAATGTTGTAGTCTGGAGCTTTGGATGATGATGTCGAAGCTCCAATATTCTTTCCAGCATATGGATGATTGGGAATCTCTCCCACTCGTCATTGGTATGTGTTGTAAGTATTTGCATGTTGATGATTAATCTGTTTGGCTGTGTTATGAATGAACTTGACCATCAAGTCCTGACATGGGACTCGAACCCCTAACTTCTGGCTCAGAGGATAGAATGCCACCCACTGCGCCACAAGCCTTCCTTCTATATCCTATGCAATCCTATGTAAAAAGACATACAGGATCTTGGGCTTGATAAATAGAGGCAGAGAGTACAAAGCAAGGAAGATGTGATGAACTTTAATGATTTGACCTCAACTGGGATAATTCCGGGCACCACATTTTAGGGAAGACGTGAAGGTTTTCTTGAAGGTGCAGAAGAGATTAATAGAATAGTTCCTGGGACGAGGAACTTCAGTTATGTGGCTAGATTGGAGAAGCAAAGGTTGTTCTCCAAGAAGATTAAGAGGAGATTTGATAAAAATATTCTAAATCTTGAAGGGTCAAGATAGATTAGTTAGAGAGAAACTTCCCATTAATGGAAGGGTTGAGAAGCAGAGGACACAGATTTAAGGTGATTGCCAAAGCAAGCAACTGCAACATGGGGAAAAACTTTTTTTTTATGCAGAGAGAGTTTAGGATCTGGAATGCACTGCCTGAGAATGTGCTGGAGGCAGATTTAATTGTGGCTTTTAAAGAGAATTGGATAAGCAGATGAAGAAAAGAAATTTGAGTGCTACAAGAATAGGACAAAGTAATGGGACTTATTCCTCCAGAGATTAGACATTGACACAACAGGGCGAGTTTTCCCGTCCTACCCGCCACGGGAATTGTAGCGGGTGGGGGGGAGTCAAATGGCCAACTTCTTCACTGTAACCATTCTCTAGTGGTGAGAAAGAGTCAAAACCCATCAGGTTAACTCTGTTTCTCCCTCCACAGATGCTGCAGGACCTAAGTATTTAGTATTAAGTTTTTATTTCACATTTCTACCATCTGCATTATTTTGCTTTTATGTTATATTAGAAGCTCATCACTGGATGCCATCTTGTGGTAAAAACTTGGCTATATTTCCTCTTGTTCCTCACATGTCAGAGATGTAACTATGCTTTCACAGACCTTGAAGATGTGCCCCCTATGACTGCTTTAGTGTGACAAGGATCACTTTGTGATGTGAGGGAAGTATTGCTCAGCCTCAGTGAATAATGACCCTGGTTTTAATCTTAGGGTGGAGGCAGGTGGATGAGTGAACAAGGGCTCGTGATGTTGCTTCTCTCTTCATAGAATCACACAGTGCAGAAGAGGCCCCTGGGCCCATCGAGTCTGCACCAACACGTGAGAGACAGCTGACCCACCTACCTAACCCCATTTACCAGCACTTGGCACATAGCCTTAAATATTATGACATGCCAAGTGCCCATCCCGGTACTTTTTAAAGGATGTGAGACAACCCGCCTCTACCACCCTCTCAGGCAGTGCTTTCCAGACTGTCACCACCCTCTGGGTAATAAAGTTTTTCCTCACATCTCCCCTAAACTTCCTGTCCCTCACCTTGAACTGACGTCCGTGGTAGGGAAGTTGTTGGAGAGGATTCTTAGAGACAGGATGTATGTGCATTTAGAACGGAACAATCTCATTAGTGACAGACAGCATGGTTTTGTAAGAGGGAGGTCGTGCCTTACAAATTTGGTGGAGTTTTTTGAGGAAGTGACAAAAACGGTTGATGAAGGAAGGGCCGTGGATGTCGTCTATGTGGATTTCAGTAAGGCATTTGACAAAGTCCCACATGGCAGATTGGTTAAGAAGGTTAAGGCTCATGGGATACAAGGAGAAGTGGCTAGATGGTTGGAGAACTGGCTTGGCCATAGGAGACAGAGGGTAGTGGTCGAAGGGTCTTTTTCCGGCTGGAGGTCTGTGACCAGTGGTGTTCCGCAGGGCTCTGTACTGGGGCCTCTGCTATTTGTGATATATATAAATGATTTGGAAGAAGGTGTAACTGGTGTAATCAGCAAGTTTGCGGATGACACGAAGATGGCTGGACTTGCGGATAGCGAAGAGCATTGTCGGGCAATACAGCAGGATATAGATAGGCTGGAAAATTGGGCGGAGAGGTGGCAGATGGAGTTTAATCCGGATAAATGCGAAGTGATGCATTTTGGAAGAAATAATGTAGGGAGGAGTTATACAATAAATGGCAGAGTCATCAGGAGTATAGAAACACAGAGGGACCTAGGTGTGCAAGTCCACAAATCCTTGAAGGTGGCAACACAGGTGGAGAAGGTGGTGAAGAAGGCATATGGTATGCTTGCCTTTATAGGACAGGGTATAGAGTATAAAAGCTGGCGTCTGATGATGCAGCTGTATAGAACGCTGGTTAGGCCACATTTGGAGTACTGCGTCCAGTTCTGGTCGCCGCACTACCAGAAGGACGTGGAGGCGTTAGAGAGAGTGCAGAGAAGGTTTACCAGGATGTTGCCTGGTATGGAGGGTCTTAGCTATGAGGAGAGATTGGGTAAACTGGGGTTGTTCTCCCTGGAAAGACGGAGAATGAGGGGAGATCTAATAGAGGTGTACAAGATTATGAAGGGGATAGATAGGGTGAACAGTGGGAAGCTTTTTCCCAGGTCGGAGGTGACGATCACGAGGGGTCACGGGCTCAAGGTGAGAGGGGCGAAGTATAACTCAGATATCAGAGAGATGTTTTTTACACAGAGGGTGGTGGGGGCCTGGAATGCGCTGCCAAGTAGGGTGGTGGAGGCAGGCACGCTGACATCGTTTAAGACTTACCTGGATAGTCACATGAGCAGCCTGGGAATGGAGGGATACAAACGATTGGTCTAGTTGGACCAAGGAGCGGCACAGGCTTGGAGGGCCGAAGGGCCTGTTTCCTGTGCTGTACTGTTCTTTGTTCTTTGTCTCCTCGTGATTGACCCTTCAATTAAGGGAACAGCTGCTCCCTATCCAACCTGTTCACGCCCCTCATAATCTCGTACACCTCGATCTGGTCACCCCTCAGTCTTCTCCGCTGCAATGAAAACAACCCAAGTCTATCCAACCTCTCTTCATATTTGCTTTTCCCACACCAAAGTTGGAGAGAGGGTGCCTTTGTTTTGCTTTTTGCTCTTGATGTGCAGGTAATTTTGTAATAGTTCGACAGGAAATGCATAAAATATCCCACGGGGAAGTGAGACTCGACTTCTGATTTTTTTTCTGTCCCTTCCAGAGAAACCCCTGATCTTCACATACTATCCCATCCTCTCTATAGATGTGTCTCAGGAGAGGAACTTGCAAGATTTTAGTGCCTTCCTGTAGTGATACATCCTCCAGCACACTACAGTACCAGTCTATATTTTCTCCCAAATCTCCATCTCTGCTCATCACACACAGTTTGGCAATCCCTGAACGTTCTTGACAATTTCTGTTCCTTCCATTTGCTCACTGGCTCCTTTTCTCTTTTGAGATATATTTGCATCCGTCACAAGCCTCTCATGTCCCGGGTTAGTCTTTGCCTTTCATTTGAGAGTCACCTGGGTCTGCTTGTAAATAGTTAGCCTTCTACATTCATCCATTTCTAAATCACAAGACTTCGCAAAATTCCTACAAGAAGAGTTAGTTTGTGTTTGAAAAATCCCTCTTGTACATTTCAGCAATGGACAACCATTCCCCAGGTGTGCAAGATGCCCCAGTTGCCTGCACCACACCAAGTGGAATGTCATAGCTCACTGACAATGTGACAACCAAACAGCTAACACAATGCCAGGTCTGTTTTTTGGAATTTCTTTGCTGAGTAATATCTTTTTTTTTACAGCCTGGCTGCTGGAATTATAGCAGGAATTCTGACTGGACAAGAAACTCACACCTGCGTCAGGATGGGGTTGTTGGCTGCCAGCTACTCACTCAGGTCACAAGAAGCCATCTCCGCATTAATCAGCACAGACAGTGTGAACCCACAGAAGGTCATTGACAGAGTATGGCAGCAGCCGACGACATACCATCCCAAGAGCGACCTATAACTCTCCAGATATTTGATCAGATGGCAGTCTTCTCGTTTAGGAATTGATGGAAAATAACTGGATAATAAACTTGCCCAGAATTGGAACCATTGTTTTATATTATAGTTCAATAACTTTGTCACAATGTCCTCAGTCCCTCCATCTTGATCATTGATGTATAAAAGTGTTCTCTGAAGCTGGCTGAAAGGATCCTAGGTTAAAAAATTATGGACAATCATTATTCCAATTCCTAATACGCCACACCATTAAACGGCCCAGAATTTTACATAAATTGCTAACTGTATCAAGAATGGTTCTGTGCCTGGTATGGAGCACTGTTATACCACTCACAAGGTACATCGGGGGCCAATTTCAATGGGCAGTAATCTAGCATCCCTTGTGAAACCCCTTTTGTTCCAATTAATTCAAAACCCAGAGCAATGAAATTGAAGATTTGAAAATGACCCCATTGTTCAGGCACAATTGCAGAATTGTTACTTCATATTTGATCCCTGCTATAACTAAGTTACAGAAACTCTGTCTCTGGCAGCAATATCTGGAAGAGTTTACCTTCCCAACATTGAAATCCTTAGTATGAATAAACACAAAAATATCGCTTCAGGACACAGTGTTACCTATTTTACTCGACCTGATTTAAATCTTTATAGTTATTGAGAAAGGACATCTCCATCATCAACAGATGGAAAATGTTATAGTCCACCAGTGAGATAGGGTTAATAATATTGCTCATCAAACTCACCAAATAATCCAACAATTGAAAAGTGGTATGAGCACCAGCTCTGCTATAGGCGGTGAAATAAAATATTGTGTTGAGCTGAATACGGTGGTAAGCAGAAATTTAAACAAGTTGAGATTAATTTTTAATATAACTTGTTGATAAATGTGATAATCATGTGGAATTTCTGAACTGTTCAGTGTCCCTTTGGTCCAGACAGATATTGGATAGCATGTGTTATACACGAGCATTATATTAAGTTACACTATTATAATACTTTGTCCATATCTATTGAATAGATTTTATTTGTGCAACATTTGATAAGACATCCATTGACTTCTCATCAGTTCAGAGGTTCTCACCATTCAATCCCACCCACTCTGACCAATAACTCCTATCCAAATCCGTCCACTTTTTACAGGTTACAGCACTACGATGTATAGAACTTTATGCTTTTAAATAAATTACAAAACCTTCATGTCTTCCTAAACTTTTATGGGTTAATAAAAATGTTGTTGCTTTCAATCTTTTAAAGAAATGTTTCATTTTATATCTAACACAAAACCGACCAATAGCTATCACCTCGGCCCTCTGAAACTTTGCATTTACCCTGATTTTTCACTCCGGCCTCAAGGGAAAGTGTAGTGCTCACTTAGTCCGCCAGTGTGGGGTCTGAACCATTTTAATAGGATCGCTTCTCAAACTTTTAAACTCCAATACATGTCCAGCCTGTCCAACATTTCCTCATAAAATAACACCGCCCATTCCAGTATCAGTCGAGTGAACCTTCTCTGAAATGCTTTAACTCATTTGTATCCTTTCTTAAATAAAGATACCAAATCTTTGCACAGTATTCCAGATGTGGTCTCACCAATGCCCAGTACAACTGTAACAAAACTTCCCTACTTTTATATCCCATTTCCCCTTGCAATAAACAATAACTTCCATTTGCCTTCTTAATCACTTGCTGTACCTGTATACTAACATTTCCTGATGGATGTACCAGGACAGCTAGATCCCTCTGTAACTCAAGAGTTCTGCAATTTCTCTCAGTTTAAATAACATATATTTTTTCTCTTCTTCCTTAAAAGTGGACAAGTTCACATTTTCCCACATTATACTCCATGTGCCAAATGTTTGTCCACTCACTTACACCTATGTCCTTTTTGCAAGCTGCTTATGTCCTCTTCATAACTTACTTTCTTGCCTATCTTTGTGTCCTCAGCAAATGTAGCAACCGCACATTAAGTCCATTCAGCTAAGTAATTGATATAAATAGTTGACGCCCGAGCACTGATCGCTGTGGCACTCCACTCAACACATCTTATCAACCTGAAAAAGACCCACTTATTCCTATTCTCTGTTTCCTGTTAGCTGTAAGGGCGGCACGGTGGCACAGTGATTAGCATTGCTGTCTCGCATCCCCAGGGACCCAGGTTCAATTCCGGCCTCAAGTGACTGTCTGTGTGGAGTTTGCACGTTCTCCCCATGTCTGTGTGGGTTTTCTCCAGGTGCTCCGGTTTCCTCCCACATTCCAAAGATGTGCAGGTTAAGTTGATTGGCCATGGTAAATTGTCCCATAGTGTCCCAAGATGTAAAGGCTAGGGGAATTAGTGGGGTTAGGGGATAGGGCCTGGGTTGGAAGTTGGTGCAAACTTAATGTGCTGAATGGCCTCTTTCTCCATTGTAGTGATTCTATGATTCTAACCAATCTTCTATCCATTGCTAGCGATCTCTGTGTTATCTCCTACTCTAATTTTGCATAGTAACCTTTGATGTGGCACTTCTGGAAATTTAAGTACATCACATCCACAGGTTCCCCTTTATCTAAATGTATTTATTTATTCATGGGATGTGGGTGTTGCTGGCTGGGCCAGCATTTATTGCCTATCCCCGAGGACATTTAAGAGTCGATCACATTGCTGTGGGTCTGAAGTGACATGTAGGCCAGACCAGGTAAGGACAGCAGATTTCCTTCCCTAAAGGACATTAGTGAAACAGATGGGTTTTTATGGCAATCAAAAATGATTTCATGGACATAATTATATACACTATAGTTAAGGCACTATAGTTAAGAAAGCCCACCAGCACCTCGGCAAAAGAGCCAGCATAATTAAGAATGCCAAGCACCCTGGACATACTCTCTTCCATCTTCTTCAGTTGGGAAAAAGATACAAAAGTCTAAGGTCACATATCACCAACTCAAGAACAGCTTCTTCCCTGCTGCCATCAGACTTTTGAATGGACTTACCTCACATTAAGTTGATCTTTCCCTCCACCATAGCTATGACTGTAATACTACATTTTGCACTCTCTCGTTTCCTTCTCTATGAACGGAATGCTTTATTTGTATAGCATGGAAGAAACAATACTTTTCACTATATGCTAATACATGTGACAATAATAAATTAGATTTTTAATTCCATATTTTATTGAATTCAAATTTCACCATCTGCCGAGGTGGGATTCAAACCTGGTCCCCAGAACATTATTATAGCTAATGGATTACTAGCCCAGCGACAATACAGCTATGCCACTGCTTCCTACATTGCTTGTTACTTCCTCAAAGAATCCCAATAAATTAGTCAAACATGATTTTCCTTTCATAAAACCATGTTGACTCTGCCTGATTGCCTCAAGATTTGCTAACTACCCCGATTCTCAATAACAGATCCCAGCATTTTCCATATGATAGATATTAAAGCAGGATACAATCCAGCTAGTTTATGTTTCTTTCCTTCCTTAAATAGAGGACTTATCTGCCAGACTTGATCTCATCCCCATTGAGCTGCCAGTCATAGATCCACCTGTTCATGTTGCTATCAATAAGAGTGACCATCGCTCAGTCCTGTGGAAACAAAGTTTCATCTTCACACTAAGGATACGCTCCAGTGTGTTCTGTGGCACCACATTCGAGATAAGTGGGGATAGATTAAGAACAGGTCTAGCAGCTTAAATTGGACATCCACAATGTGCAGTGTGCCATCAGCAGAATTGTATTCCATCGCATGGCCCAGCATATCCTTCATGCTACCATTACCATCAAGCCAAGGGACAAACCCTGCTTCAATGATGAGTGTCGAAGAGCATGTCAGGAGCAGCACCAGGCATAGCTAAAAATGAGGTGTTAACCTGGTGAAGCCACAGTATTGGAATATAAGCACACTAAGCAGCAGCATGATAAAGATAAAGCTACATAATCTCATAACCAATGGATCAGATAAAACCTCTGCTGTCACAGCACATACAGTGATGAATGGTGGTGGACAATTAAATAGAAGGAAGAGGTACCACAAACATCACCATCCTCAAAGATGGGGGTGCACAGCACGTTAGTGTAAAGTACAGGGCTGAAGGACTTGCAACCATCTTCAGTGCCAAGTGAATAATCTCTCTGTTTCTTCCCGAGATTCCCATTCTCATGGATGCCAGTCTTCATCTAATTTGATTCACTTCATGTGATATCAAGAAACAAATGAAGGCACTGGATGTAACAAAGTCTATGAGCCCTGACAACAGTCCATCTGTAATACGTGCTTCAGAACTATCCAAGTTGTTCCAGTACGGCTGCAACACTGGTAAACTTGACACTGTGCAAGATTGCCCATAAATATCCTGTACACCGGAAAACTGTACTCCTGTATAGTTAACTGTAAAATGGCTTTCCAGGATTAATCTGACTTTTGTAACTTCAACAGCCTAGCTTTTGGAAAGTTCCAAATTGGGTTATAATGGGCAGAGGTCTCCCTTGATTGGATATGCCTAAACAACACTCTCCTGGGGAATTTCAAACCCGCTATTGTCAAGGCTTACTCCAAAACATAAGGACAAACAAATCCCAGTTCCTCTGATTCTAGGTCTGCCATGTAACAAAGGAGAGCTACTAAGACTGCAGTTTATTGTGGATATTAAAAACCACTATGGACCTTCCTCTGAACATTAATGCCTTTTGATCATGTGACTGAAACTCCTTCACTCGGAAAGATCATCATTCGCTTTCCATTCTGTATCAATCATTCTGTATTCATCATGTGATAGAAACTGCCCTCTGATTTTGAAATCCTTTTATCCAAAAACTTGAGGGGCCAGGCAGTCTGCATAACACTAGCAACAACATCACAATTCCAAAGAAAGATAGTTAATCATTTTTGCCATTTTTTCATTCTTTATAATAAACCTGTCTTCTTTCCTTGGTGGGTCTATTGCTGACTCCTGTGCCATGCTGAGTTTGTGATTAGCCTATTCATGACTGTCCTTGTGCATGAATTGATTCTAAAATGAATTCAAAATATAAAGTACCCCTGTTTTTAATGTTTTACTCCATCCTTCAAGTTACAAAGCCAATGCTCAGAGTGGCCCAGGCAGACCTGAATCCATTCCTTGCTTGTTCCAAAAACCAAATTCAAATTCCAATTGAATCCAATTCAAAGTCCCCACAAGAGAGACAAGCAAGATCCAAGGCATTGCATCCCGTCTTGGGCTTGATCTGACGCTTGATCTTAGCCAAAGTCCAAGAAGCTATTGCAGTGTTCCATCTTGAGTCTGATTGAAGAACTACAAAAACCTTGTCTAAAGAGCAAACAAGTGTAGCGGCAGCAAAACACAGCCTGAAAAATTAGATTATACTTAAGATCCTGATAAGCAATGAATGTTTTATATTTTCCTGGTAATGCTACTAAAACCATGATAACAAAAGGAATAGTTCTGAAAGGTTTCTCAGTTTAGTACTCAGTAGCACGTTCGGTAAATGCATGGACCTCTAGAGTCTAGGTCAATATCCAATTCAGAATTCTGCTGCCATAGGAATGGAATAAATGCTAGCTGTTCAAATATATCCAGGGCACAAACCAATATGCTCTACTTGCATTGTATCACTGAGACACAGTGGACATCTTCTTGTATAACATTCCTCTATATTAAATCATTTATTTCCTGATCATGACACCCCTTATGTATGCATAGCTGATTCTGTATTACACAGTCATTACATGCTGTAATTTATTTATAGTTCACTTTACAGAATGATAATAGAATAGATCATGGGCAGCACGGTGACAAAGTGGTTAGCACTGCTGCCTCACAGCGCCAGGTATCCAGGTTCGATTCTCAGCTTGGGTCACTGTCTGGGTGGAGTCCACACATTCTCCCCGTGTCTGCGTGCGTTTCCTTCGGGCGCTCCGGTTTCCTCCCACAGTCCAAAGATGTGCGGGTTAGGCAGATTGGCCATGCTAAATTGCCCCTTAGTGTCAGGGGCACTAGCTAGGGTTATGGGGATAGGGCCTAGGTGGGTTTGTGGTCAGTGCAGACTCAATGGGCTGAATGGCCTCCTTCTGCACTATATGATTCTATGATACTCTATGATGTATTATGTTCATCCTGACATGAAAGGAGCCACTGTAAAAATAGTGTGCACGAATGTATTCCAGACTGGGATTGGCAATCCCAAGTGTAAGAACAGGGGTACTCTACACTTTGAATGCATTTCAGAATCAACACATACACATGCACAGTAACGACTAGGCTCATCACAAACCCAGCATGACACAGGAGCCAGCAATAGACCCACCAAGGAAAAGAACCACTTACAGAAAAATCAGTCAGAAAAGAACAATCCAAGCAGTGCCATTGCACATCTTCATTAAAACAATAGAAAAAGAAAGTTAACCATTTCCAATTTAGAGAAACCTCCAGGGACCATCCAAAAATAACTTTAAATTGATTTTAACAATCAAATGTAAAAAAATATTATTTTTTAAAAAAGCTATCTGACCTTTAGTTGAGGGACTGGTTGAGAACAAGAGTCTTCTTATAAACTAAGGAAGATGCTGCAATTACACCCTAGGTCTAAGAGGGATACAATTTCAATTGCAGGGATTGAAAATTGTCTTCACGGAGATTGTTGATGCTTCTGGAATGTGAAGCAATTTTCAAAACGGGGGGGGGGGGGGGCGGGGGGCGTGGGGGGATCAACAAACCATTTCCCTCCAATTAATTGACCATTAAGTTCCTTGAAGAGCTTGTTAACTGGCTGGGGATGGTGAACAAGGAGACAATTTTCAGATTTGAAGTCGCCAATTCCAGCCTGGAAGTGCACAGCTGTCCGGTTCTTGTGAGGGGCTGCAAGGTTTCTTTCAAAAGTGCAATCAAAATTTGCCACCAGGGATTTTGCTGTGAGATCGGGCAGAGCACCTTTGGTCAGGCCATTTGGCCTGTTCTCTGTGTGGTGAGGCAGATGGCTCTCAAAGATTCCTGTCTCGTACACTGCAACAACAGGTGCCATCATGGCTGATGTCTGCCTTTGATTCTCCGACCTTCCAGCACAATTCAGCATCACCAAGCTTGTCTTCAACCCAGTTAGGACATTAACATTGGTAGATAGCATCATGTGAAAATCAAACCCACTAAGTCATAGGTGTATTACATAATTCTTCTGTGTTAATAAAACAGCATATCTTCTGCCATCAGTGAGCATTGCTACCTACATTGAAACAATGTAAAAACCATTCAGAAGAATCTCAGATTACCCTAATATGGGACAAGAGTAAAATTAACTTATCAGCTCATTTTAAATAAGCAGCAAATGTTAATTTACAATGAAATGATTTTCAAATAAGCAAGAAGTGTTTGATTTTTAACCAGTAAATTCAACTCCTTGGAGGAAATGGAAATATTGTTTTTAGCTATAAGTATCTAGTAACTGACATTAAGTTATTAATCTGAAATAGACAAATAGTGGACACGATAAAATTGTTTCCCTTGGTGGAAAATTCTAGAACCAGGGGGGGACATAAATTCAAGATAAGTGGTAGAAGGTGTAGAGGGGACATGAAGAAGAACTTTTTTATGCAAAAGCTGTCTGGAGTTCACGGCCCAAGTTGATGGTGGAGGCAGAGATCCTAAATTCTTACTAAAAGGTATCTGGATCTGCATGTTAAGCGCTGAAAGCTACAGGGCTATGGGCCAGGTGCAGGAAGGTGGGATTAGAAAGGACACCTGAGTGTCCTCAGGCTGGCAAAAACAAGATGGGCCAAATGGACTCCTGCGCTGTAACTTTTCTATGGTTCTCTCATTCTATATAACAAGGAATAGCTGATTGGAAAAAGGAAAAACATCAATTGTAGGTACATGCTGACCGAGAGATGAGTTTAACATGTCATCGACCCATTCTACTTTTGTATCCTTATCAGTTAAAATGCAGTTATTTCTATAACCTCAGTCTGGCTATCCTCTGATCCCAGCCCTGAATGTGCAAAGTGAATTTACTGATCCACTGCACCATATATCACAGTAAGAGTTTTAACAACACCAGGTTAAAGTCCAACAGGTTTATTTGGTAGCAAATGCCATTAGCTTTCGGAGCATTGCTCCTTCATCAGATGGAGTGGAAATCTGCTCCCAAACAGGACACAGAGACACAAAATCAAGTTACAGAATACTGATTGGAATGCGAATCTCTACAGCCAACCAGGTCTTAAAGATACAGACAATGTGAGTGGAGGGAGCATTAGGCACAGGTTAAAGAGATGTGTAGTGTCTCCAGACAGGACAGCCAGTGAGATTCTGCAGTCCAGGAGGCAAGCTGTGGGGGTTACTGATAGTGTGACATAAACCCAAGATCCCGGTTTAGGCCGTCCTCATGTGTGCGGAACTTGGCAATCAGTTTCTGCTCAGCGAGGCTGAATGCCCGTGACTGCTGAAGTGCTCCCCCACAGGAAGAGAACAGTCTTGCCTGGTGATTGTCGAGCAGTGTTCATTCATCCGTTGTCGTAGCGTCTGCATGGTTTCCCAATGTACCATGCCTTGGGACATCCTTTCCTGCAGGGTATCAGGTAGACAGCGTTGGCCGAGTTGCAAGAGTAGGTACCGTGTACCTGGTAGATGGTGTTCTCACGTGAGATGATGGCATCCGTGTCGATGATCCGGCACGCCTTGCAGAGGTTGCTGTGGCAAGGTTGAGTGATGTCGTGGTCACTGTTCTCCTGAAGGCTGGGTAGTTTGCTGCGGACAATGATCTGTTTGAGGTTGTGCGGTTGTTTGAAGGCAAGAAGTGGGGGTTTGGGGATGGCCTTGGCGAGATGTTCGTCTTCATCAATGACATGTTGAAGGCTCCGGAGGAGATGCCGTAGCTTCTCCGCTCCAGGGAAGTACTGGACGACGAAGGGTACTCTGTCCACCGTGCCCCGTATTTGTCTTCTGAGGAGGTCGGTGCGGTTTTTCGCTGTGGCGTGTCGGAACTGTCAATCGATGAGTCGAGCGCCATATCCTGTTCTTATGAGAACGGATTACTGCAAAGAAGTGTACCGACAACTGAACAACGAGGAACACTACAGACAGTTACCCACAGATCCAACCAAAGAACACACCCGTCAACTCAACACTCTGATCAAGACCTTTGATCCAGACTTCAGAGCACCCTCCGTGCTCTCATCCCACGTACTCCCCGTGTTGGAGATCTCTACTGCCTCCCGAAGATACACAAGGCAAACACACCCGGCCGTCCCATCGTATCAGGCAATGGGACCCTGTGCGAGAACCTCTCCGGCTATGTCGAGGGCATCCTGAAACCCATTGTACAAAGAACCCCCAGCTTTTGTCGCGACACTACGGACTTCCTACAGAAACTCAACACACATGGAGCAGTTATACCAGGAGCACTCTTCATCACAATGGATGTCTCGGCACTCTACACCAGCATCCCCCACGATGATGGCATTGCTGCAACGGCCTCAGTACTCAACGCCGACAACTGCCAGTTTCCAGATGCAATTTTACAACTCATCCGCTTTATCCTGGACCACAACGTCTTCACCTTCAACGACCGGTTCTTCATCCAGACACACAGGACAGCCATGGGGACCAAATGTGCACCTCAATATTCCAACATCTTCATGCACAGGTTTGAACAAGACTTCTTCAAAGCACAGGACCTTCAACCGATGCTATACACTAGATACATCGATGACATTTTCTTCCTTTGGACTCATGGTGAACAATCACTGAAACAACTATATGATGACGTCAACAAGTTCCATCCCACCATCAGACTCACCATGGACTACTCTCTGGAATCGGTTGCATTCTTGGACATACGTATCTCCATTAAGGATGGTCACCTCAGCACCTCACTGTACCGCAAGCCCACGGATAACCTCACGATGCTCCACTTCTCCAGCTTCCACCCTAAACACGTTAAAGAAGCCATCCCCTACGGACAAGCCCTCCGTATACACAGGGTCTGCTCGGATGAGGAGGATCGCAACAGACACCTCCAGACACTGAAAGATGCCCTCATAAGAACAGGATATGGCGCTCGACTCATCGATCGACAGTTCTGACGCGCCACAGCGAAAAACCGCACCGACCTCCTCAGAAGACAAACACAGGACACGGTGGACAGAGTACCCTTCATCGTCCAGTACTTCCCCGGAGCGGAGAAGCTACGGCATCTCCTCCGGAGCCTTCAACATGTCATTGATGAAGACGAACATCTCGCCAAGGCCATCCCCACACCCCCACTTCTTGCCTTCAAACAACCGCACAACCTCAAACAGACCATTGTCCGCAGCAAACTACCCAGCCTTCAGGAGAACAGTGACCACGACACCACACAGCCCTACCACAGCAACCTCTGCAAGACGTGCCGGATCATCGACAGAGATGCCATCATCTCACGTGAGAACGCCATCTACCAGGTACACAGTACCTACTCTTGCAACTCGGTCAACGTTGTCTACCTGATACGCTGCAGGAAAGGATGTCCCGAGGCATGGTACATTGGGGAAACCATGCAGACGCTACGACAATGGATGAATGAACACCGCTCGACAATCACCAGGCAAGACTGTTCTCTTCCTGTGGGGGAGCACTTCAGCGGTCACGGGCATTCAGCCTCTGATCTTCAGGTAAGCGTTCTCCAAGGTGGCCTTCACGACACACGACAGCACAGAGTCGCTGAGCAGAAACTGATAGCCAAGTTCCGCACACATGAGGACGGCCTAAACCGGGATCTTGGGTTTATGTCACACTATCAGTAACCCCCACAGCTTGCCTCCTGGACTTGCAGAATCTCACTGGCTGTCCTGTGCTTAATGTTCCCTCCACTCATATTGTCTGTATCTTTAAGACCTGGTTGGCTGTAGAGATTTGCATTCTAATCAGTATTCTGTAACTTGATTTTGTGTCTCTGTGCCCTGTTTGAGACCAGATATCCACTCCATCTGACGAAGGAGCAGCGCTCCGAAAGCTAATGGCATTTGTTACCAAATAAACCTGTTGGACTTTAACCTGGTGTTGTTAAAACTCTTACTGTGTTTAACCCCAGTCCAACGCCGGCATCTCCACACCATATATCACAAGCAGCTCAGCTTTAACTATACCAAACAATAGAATTAGCAGGTATTTTGGTGACATCATGCAAATAATATCAGGGAGTGAAGGGCAACGGAGAAGTAAAAGAGTAAATACCAGAACTAGATTTTTAATAGTAATGTGCCCAAGGTGATCTTTTGCTACTTACTGCATGTCTTTACCTGATATCTCACACCTACTTCACCTGAGTTTTGACAGTTAAGGGTTAAAAAAGACTGTTTTTATGTGCACCGTTTGATGAAATTTTTTCTATTTGAAATGCAGAACGTTGATGTAAAAGGGAAAAAACAGTCACAGACAGTAAAACGTTAACTCCCCAAATTACTCCAAAGTTACAGAGCGTGAAAATGTTCTAAAGCTGAGAAATTGTGCCATTTTACTGATGTAACATCAATTAATATAACTAACATAACTGCCATCTAATTTCTGAGCAAGGAGGATGCTGCCAAAACTCTGCCTTATCACAGACCTATGGTGGAGGAGTTTAACACAGTAAGAGTTTTAACAACACCAGGTTAAAGTACAACAGGTGGCATTTGCTACCAAATAAACCTGTTGGACTTTAACCTGGTGTTGTTAAAACTCTTACTGGAGGAGTTTAACCCAAGGCTCTGACAGATCCTGACAGAACTGCTCTGCTGTCCATTACAGCATGTCACATTTTACATTGAAGAACATAAGAAATATGAGCAGAGGTAGACCATTAAGTCACATAGCCTGTTCCACCAATCAATACAATTATAGAACATAGAACATAGAAAGCCACAGCACAAACAGGCCCTTCAGCCCACAAGTTGCGCCGATCACATCCCCACCTCTAGGCCTATCTATAGCCCTCAATCCCATTAAATCCCATGTACTCATCCAGAAGTCTCTTAAAAGACCCCAACGAGTTTGCCTCCACCACCACCAACGTCAGCCGATTCCACTCACCCACCACCCTCTGAGTGAAAAACTTACCCCTGACATCTCCTCTGTACCTACCCCCCAGCACCTTAAACCTGTGTCCTCTCGTAGCAACCATTTCAGCCCTTGGAAATAGCCTCTGAGAGTCTACCCTATCCAGACCTCTCAACATCTTGTAAACCTCTATCAGGTCACCTCTCATCCTTCGTCTCTCCAGGGAGAAGAGACCAAGCTCCCTCAACCTATCCTCATAAGGCATGCCCCCCAATCCAGGCAACATCCTTGTAAATCTCCTCTGCACCCTTTCAATGGCTTCAACATCTTTCCTGTAATGAGGTGACCAGAACTGCGCGCAGTACTCCAAGTGGGGTCTAACCAGGGTCCTATAAAGCTGCAGCATTATCTCCCGACTCCTAAACTCAATCCCTCGATTAATGAAGGCCAGTACGCCGTACGCCTTCTTGACCGCATCCTCCACCTGCGAGGCCGATTTAAGAGTCCTATGGACCCGGACCCCAAGGTCCTTCTGATCCTCTACACTGCTAAGAATGGTACCCTTCATATTATACTGCTGCTTCATCCCATTGGATCTGCCAAAATGGATCACCACACACTTATCCGGGTTGAAGTCCATCTGCCACTTCTCCGCCCAGTCTTGCATTCTATCTATGTCTCGCTGCAACTTCTGACATCCCTCCAAACTATCCACAACACCACCTACCTTGGTGTCGTCAGCAAACTTACCAACCCATCCCTCCACTTCCTCATCCAGGTCATTTATGAAAATGACAAACAGCAAGGGTCCCAGAACAGATCCCTGGGGCACTCCACTGGTCACTGACCTCCATGCAGAGAAAGACCCCTCCACAGCCACTCTCTGCCTTCTGCAGGCAAGCCAGTTCTGGATCCACAAGGCAACAGCCCCTTGGATCCCATGCCCTCTCACTTTCTCAAGAAGTCTTGCATGGGGGACCTTATCGAACGCCTTGCTGAAGTCCATATAGACCACATCCACCACTCTTCCTTCGTCAATGTGTTTGGTCACATTTTCAAAGAACTCAACCAGGCTCGTAAGGCACGACCTGCCCTTGACAAAGCCGTGCTGACTACTTTTGATCATACTAAACTTCTCTAGATGATCATAAATCCTGTCTCTCAGGATCCTCTCCATCAACTTACCAACCACTGAGGTTAGACTCACCGGTCGGTAATTCCCCGGGCTGTCCCTGTTCCCTTTCTTGAATATAGGGACCACATCTGCAATCCTCCAATCCTCCGGAACCTCTCCCGTCTCCATCGACGATGCAAAGATCATCGCCAAAGGCTCCGCAATCTCCTCCCTCGCCTCCCACAGTAACCTGGGGTACATCCCATCCGGTCCCGGCGACTTACCAACCTTGATGCCATTCAATAGTTCCAACACATCCTCTTTCTTTATGTCCACATGCTCGATCCTTTCTGTCCACCGCAAACCAGCAGTACAATCACCCTTTCCACCGTGAATACCGAGGTAAAGTATTCATTAAGCAGCTCCGCCATTTCTAACGGTTCCGCACAAACTTTTCCCCCTTCACCTTTTAAGGGTCCTATGCCTTCACATCTCATCCTTTTACTCTTGACATATTTGTAGAAAGCCTTGGGATTCTCCTTAATCTTATGGCTAATCTTTGGCCCTAACTTTACTTTCCGGCCCACTCCACATATCCCTTGGTTCCATGAAGGACCAAAAGCCTGGCTATCCCAACCTTAAATGTATTAAACAATGAACAAATTGCACAGCTCTTTAGGTAGAGAATTCTGAAGATTCTTCGGAGTGAAGAAATTTCTCCTCATTTCAATCCAAATGAGCAGCTCCTTAACCTGACACTGTCCTAAACTCCCCAGCCTGAGAAAACAACCTTCGGCATCTTAAAGAACATAGAACAGTACAACACAGAACAGGCCTTTCAGCCCACGATGTTGTGCCGAGCTTTATCTGAAACCAAGATCAAGCTATCCCACTCTCTATCATCCTGGTGTGCTCCATGTGCCTATCTAATAACCGCTTAAATGTTCCTAAAGTGTCTGACTCCACTATCACTGCAGGCAGTCCATTCCACACCCCAACCATTCTCTGCGTAAAGAACCTACCTCTGATATCCTTCCTATATCTCCCACCACGAACCCTATAGTTATGCCTCCTTGTAATAGCTCCATCCACCCGAGGAAATAGTCTTTGAACGTTCACTCTATCTATCCCCTTCATCATTTTATAAACCTCTATTAAGTCTCCCCTCAGCCTCCTCCGCTCCAGAGAGAACAGCCCTAGCTCCCGCAACCTTTCCTCATAAGACCTACCCTCCAAACCAGGCAGCATCCTGGTAAATCTCCTCTGCACTCTTTCCAGTGCTTCCACATCCTTCTTATAGTGAGGTGACCAGAACTGCACACAATATTCCAAATGTGGTCTCACCAAGGTCCTGTACAGTTGCAGCATAACCCCACGGCTCTTAAACTCCAACCCCCTGTTAATAAAAGCTAACACACGAGAGGCCTTCTTCACAGCTCTATCCACTTGAGTGGCAACCTTTAGAGATCTGTGGACATGGACCCCAAGTTCTCTCTGTTCCTCCACAGTCTTCAGAACCCTACCTTTGACCCTGTAATCCACATTTAAATTAGTCCTACCAAAATGAATCACCTCACATTTATCAGGATTAAACTCCATTTGCCATTTTTCAGCCCAGCTTTGCATCCTATCTATGTCTCTTTGCAGCCTACAACAGCCCTCCACCTCATCCACTACTCCACCAATCTTGGTGTCATCAGCAAATTTACTGATCCACCCTTCAGCCCCCTCCTCTAAGTCATTAATAAAAATCACAAAGAGCAGAGGACCAAGCACTGATCCCTGTGGCACTCCGCTAGCAACCTGCCTCCAATCCGAAAATTTTCCATCCACCACCACCCTCTGTCTTCGATCTGACAGCCAGTTACCTATCCAATCGGCCAACTTTCCCTCTATCCCACACCTCCTTACTTTCATCATATGCCGACCATGGGGGACCTTATCAAACGCCTTACTAAAATCCATGTATATGACATCAACTGCCCTACTTTCATCAACACACTTAGTTACCTCCTCAAAAAATTCAATCAAATTTGTGAGGCATGACTTGCCCTTCGCGAATCCGTGCTGATTATCCCGGATTAATCCGCATCTTTCTAAATGGTCGTAAATCCCATCCGTAAGGACATTTTCCATCAATTTACCAACCACCGAAGTAAGACTAACCGGTCTATAATTACCAGGGTCATTTCTATTCCCTTTCTTAAACAGAGGAACAACATTCGCCACTCTCCAGTCCTCTGGCACCATCCCCGTGGACAGTGAGGACCCAAAGATCAAAGCCAAAGGCTCTGCAATCTCATCGCTTGCCTCCCAAAGAATCCTAGGATATATTTCATCAGGCCCAGGGGACTTATCGACCTTCAGTTTATTCAAAACTGCCAGGACATCCTCCCTCCGAACATCTATTTCCTCCAGCCTTTAGCCTGTAACACCTTCTCTTCCTCAAAAACATGGCCCCTCTCCTTGGTGAACACTGAAGAAAAGTATTCATTCATCACCTCGCCTATCTCTACTGACTCCATACACAAGTTCCCACTACTGTCCTTGACCGGCCCTAACCTCACCCTGGTCATTCTTTTATTCCTCACATAAGAGTAAAAAGCCTTGGGGTTTTCCTTGATCCGACCCGCCAAGGACTTCTCATGTCCCCTCCTAGCTCTCCTAAGCCCCTTTTTCAGCTCATTCCTTGTGAACTTGTAACCCTCAATCGAGCCATCTGAACCTTGTTTCCTCATCCCTACATAAGCTTCCCTCTTCCTTTTCACAAGACATTCCACCTCTTTCGTGAACCATGGTTCCCTCACTCGGCCATTTCCTCTCTGCCTTACAGGGACATACCTATCAAGGACACCCCGTATTTGTTCCTTGAAAAAGTTCCACTTTTCATGAGTGCCTTTCCCTGACAGTTTCTGTTCCCAACTTATGCCCCCTAATTCTTGCCTAATCGCATCATAATTACCTCTCCCGCAATTGTAAACCTTGCCCTGCCGTACGGCCCTATCCCTCTCTATTGCAATAACAAAAGACACCGAATTGTGGTCACTATCTCCAAAGTGCTCTCCCACAACCAAATCTAACACTTGGCCCGGTTCATTTCCCAGTACCAAATCCAATGTGGCCTCACCTCTTGTTGGCCTATCCACATATTGTGTCAGGAAACCCTCCTGCACACACTGCACAAAAACTGCCCCATCCGAACTACTTGACCTACAAAAGTTCCAATCAATATTTGGAAAGTTAAAGTCCCCCATGACAGCTGCCCTGTGACCCCCACACATATCCATAATCTGCTTAGCAATATCTTCCTCCACATCTCTATTACTATTTGCGGGCCTATAGTAAACTCCTAACAACGTGACCGCTCCTTTCCTATTTCTTACCTCAGCCCATATTACCTCAGTGTGCAGATCCCCCTCGAAGTGCCTTTCCGCAGCTGTTAAACTATCCTTGATTAACAATGCCACTCCTCCACCTCTTTTACCAGCTTCCCTACACTTAGTGAAATATCTATACCCCGGAACGTCCAACAACCATTCCTGTCCTTGTTCTACCCACGTCTCCGTAATGGCCACAACATCGTAGTCCCAAGTACCAATCCACGCCCCAAGTTCATCTACCTTGTTCCGGATGCTCCTTGCATTGAAGTAGACACACTTCAACCCACCTACCTGTCTACCGGTACCCACCCTTGACCCTGATACCTTCCCCAATACCTCACCACCCTCAACACTGACTTCTGGACTACAACTCCTTTTCCCACTCCCCTGACATATTAGTTTAAACCCCCCTGAAGAGCCGTATCAAATTTCCCTCCCAGGATATTGGTGCCCCTCTGGTTCAGGTGCACCCCGTCCTGTTTGTACAGGTCCCACCTTCCCCAGAATGTGTTCCAATTATCCACGTATCTGAAACCCTCCCTCCTACACCATCCCTGCAACCACATCTTTAACTGCACTCTCTCCCTGTTCCTCAACTCACTATCACATGGCACCGGCAACGTACCAGAGATGACCACATGTTTTGTCTTGGCTCTCAGCTTCCAGCCCAGCTCCCGAAATTCCTGTTTTAAATCCCTGTCCCTTCTCTTACCTATGTCGTTGGTACCAATGTGTACCACGACTTGTGACTGTTTCCCCTCCCCCTTAAGAATCCGGAAAACACGGTCCGAGACGTCACGGACCTTGGCATCCGGTAGGCAACATACCATCCGTGAGTCTCTTTTGCTGCCACAGAACCTCCTATCTATCCCTCTAACTAACGAGTCCCCAATAACTATTGCCCTCCCGCTCTGCCCCTTACCCTCCCGATCCACAGAGACGGACACAGTGCTGGAGAGCCTCTCACTGCGGCTCACCACTGGTATGTCGTCCCCCTCAACCGTATCCAAAGCGGAATACTTGTTGCTAAGGGGAATGACCACAGGAGATCCCTGTACTGACTGCTTCCTCCCAGCCCCTCTCACCGTCACCCATCTGTTTTCATTCCTCGGAGTAACTGTATCCCTAAAGCTTCTGTCTATGGCCACCTCTGCGTCCCTAATGATCCTAAGTTCATCCAACTCCAGCTCCAGTTCCCTAACACGGTTTTGGAGGAGCTGCAGATGGGTGCACTTCCCACAGGTGTAATCAGCAGGGACACTGTCGTCGTCCCTCACCTCAAACATAGTGCAAGAGGAACACAGCACTGCCTGCACACCCATCCCCTCTAGATACCTTGCCAGTACCAGGTAGAAACAGCAAAAATGAATTAAACTCACCCCTGCTCGCCCTGTCCCCCGAAGCCCTGTGAGCCAAAGCCCTTATAGCTCACACTCTGCTTCCCACACACTACACTGCCCACTCCCAACGCTGCCCGCTGTATACTGCAGCCTACCTTTGATACTTCGCGCGCTTAAAAAACCCTTCCCAGACTCCTTAGCAGCCCACTTCCGGTTTTTACTTTAAACTTAAGAAAAATACTACTACAAAAGTAAAGGCCAAAAAAAAAACACACACACTAACTGACTAATTAAATAAATAAATAATTTAATCAATTTCTCACCAGCACTCCTGCCTCCATCTTGTATCTTTCAATGAGATCCTCTCTCATTCTTCAAAACACCATAGTGTAATAGGTCCAACTGGTGAAACAGCCACCTGACAGCCACCATTGAAAAAAACTCTGTTAAATCTTATTTAAAAGGTATTAATGTTAAAACAATAAAAAGTACAATTAACCTTCTTAAGTATTTAAAAAGTCATTCGTGGGTAATTAGCCCAAATTCGCACTGATTCTATTCCAGCCTTTAAAATCTGAAGCTTGGTGCCATGCAGTAACTTTTTCACCTTGAATCCCAGTGTTGAACACATATCGTTCATACATTACGTTCACTTGGAGTTCAAAGTGAGGTTTCAAAATCTTCGTGGTCTGCTTTTTCAGTTCTTCAGATAGAGGGCAGAATACAATTTGTAGCAGTCTCTCCCCAACAATGTTAATAGTGTTGCTACTTGTCTCAGTTCTAGCTTGTTAATTAGATCTGTTGCAATGTCGTAGTTGTGCCATTGCAAATGGAAAGATTGCCAATTCTACCCCATATCGCCTTTCAATTTGACAATATTTTATCTGCAGCCTTCAGCTTGCGTTTGCTTTTCCTTGCTGTGTTCTTTATTCAGCAGGTTTCAACATGTCTGTGTTCCTCATTCATTAGCTGTGGCTCCTCTTCAACCTCAGCTCCACTTCTGACACCATTTTACAATTTCAAAGTGTTCGTGTTTCTAATGAAATATTTTGACTGAACTGAATGTATCATGGCTGCGCAAGACGTTCCTTCATGGCGGAGGTCACATGACTATGGCAAGCCAGGTGGGACGTGATTGCATTTCAAAATCCAAACACACTGTAGCACTTCAATGCATAAGTTATGATGGGCCAATCAACGCTACTCCCAAGGATTGGTTACTTTTCTCACCAAGCTTCAGATTTTAAAGGCTGGAATAGAATCAGTGCGAATTTGGGCTAATTACCCACGAATGACTTTTTAAATACTTAAGAAGGTTAATTGTACTTTTTATTGTTTTAACATTAATACCTTTTAAATAAGATTTAACAGAGTTTTTTTCAATGGTTTACTGTAAATTTATTTTTAAACAAATCAGATAAATCTTGTTGCAAGGTCAATTTTTTTAAATTATTCTTTCACTGGATGTGGGACTGGGCTGGTATTTATTCCCCATCCCTAACTGCTCTTGAGAAGATGGTAGTGAGCTGCCTTCTTGAACTGCTGCAGTCCATGTGGTGTAGGTATGTCCATAGTGCTATTAGGAAAGAGGTTCTAGGATTTTGACCCAGTGGCAAAACAGTGATATGTTTCCATGTTAGGATGGTGTGTGGCTTGCACATCCAGGTTCTGGTGTTCCCATGCATCTGCCACCCTTATCATTCCAGGTGGTAGAGGTGGTAGAGGTTGTGGTTGCAATCCGCAAGGTGGGAACTTTAGTTTGAAGGAGAGAGGATTCCTCCTGGTGCTGGTTTCAGCAAGACCAAGCAGCATTATGTAATGCAAGTGACAACGGCAGGTAGGTGAGAGCATGGCTTACTATTACAGCACCATAAAATCTGAATAAACCAGGAGGCTTCAGTGAAAGGCATTGGAACAAAGGATAAAATCAGATTTACTTGACATGTTTCATTTTACAAAATGAAAGATGTAAATATATTTTTTAAAAGTGGAATAATTTTGTTCAGAACAATTTTCATACATATTTTGAGAAATTCCGATAAATAATTGTAAAAAGTGATATACAGAGAAACATTTAGCAAGTGTAATAAATCATTTTCAGTGAGATTTATTGGACTTTTAAAAAGGTTTCACTTGCCTGGAAATGTGCAGCTTCTACAACACTCAAGAAGCTTGACATAATCCAAGACAAAGCAGCCCGCTTGGATGGCACCTCATCCACACATGTAAACATTCACTGCAGTAACTCACCAAGGCTCCTTCCACAGCACTCCCCAAGCCCACAACCTTTACTGGTGGCGCAATGGTTAGCACTGCTGCCTCAGAGAGCCAGGGACCCAGGTTCAATTCCCGGCTTGGGTCACTGTCTGTGCGGAGTCTGCACGTTCTCCCCGTGTCTGCATGGGTCTCCTCTGGGTGCTCCGGTTTCCTCCCACAGTCTGGAAGATGTGCTGGGTAGGTGCATTGGCCATGCTAAATTCTTCCTCAGTGTACCCGAACAGGAGGCGGAGTGCGGTGACTAGGGGTTTTCACAGTAACTTCATTGCAGTATTAATGTAGGCCTACCTGTGATGAATAAATAATTAAACTTTAACACCTAGAATGACAAGGACAGCAGAGTGATAATACAGGACTTCAATTATTCTAATGTAGATCAGGATGATACTAGCGTAAAGGGCAAAGATGCAGAGGAATTCCTGAAATATGTACAAGAGAACTTCCTTGATTTACTGTGTCGCCAACAAGTTGGGAAGCAGTGCTCAAGAAGTAATTGAATAATGGGAAGCCTTGAGTGCAGCTACAGAGTAGACATGCTTGCCTGAGGAGAAAAGGAAGAGCATCCAAAGCAAGAATTATCTGAGGACTAAAGAGAGAGACTAAAATTAAATTAAAAAAGTAAATGTCAGGCTCATAATACAATAGACAACGAAGGTAAATGTAGAATGTATGAGGAGATCTATAAAAAGGAATGAGAGAGGCATATGAGAATAGATTAACAACTAACAAAAAAAGAACCAAAATGTATTTTATGAATTTTATTTAGTGGGTAGCACAGTGGCACAGTGGTTAGCACTGCTGCCTCACAGTGCCAGTTACCTGGGTTCAATTCTGGCCTTGGGTGACTCTCTGTGTGAAGTTTGCATGTTCTCCCCGCGTCTGCATGGGCTTCCTCCGGGTGCTCCGGTTTCCTCCCACATGCCAAAGATGTGCGGGTTAGGTTGATTGGCTATACTAAATTGCCCCTTAGTATCGGGGGGGATTAGCAAAGTAAATGCATGAGATAACGGGGATAGGACCTGGTTGGGATTGTTGTCAGTGCAGGCTTGATGGGCCAAATGGCCTCCTTCTGCATTGTAGGGATTCTATTATTCTAACACATAAATTGAAAAAGGAAGAATGGGGTGGATTAAGAATCAAAAAGGAGATATCATTTTGCAGGCAGAGGGCATGATTGAGGTACTGAATGAATACTATTGTATGTGTCTGCATTACAGAAGAGGATACTGATCATGTATCAGTGAAGGAGAAAGCAGTGATGAATTTGGATAAGATACTAATAGATAAAGACTTCTTAAAAGTTGGCAGTACTCCAAGCAGGAAAGTCACCTGGTGCTGATGGAATGAAGCCCAGTTTACTGAGGGAAGTATGTCGATGAAATTATGGAACCTTTGGCCACAATGCTTCCAATCACCCTTGGAAATGGGAGTCATGCCAGAGGGTGTTTCTTTTTATTTCATGTGAAGGGAGCATCACTGGCTAGACCAGTTTTTGTTGCCCATCCCAAATTTCCCTTGAGAAGTTGATGATGAGCTGGCTTCTTGAGCCACTGCGGTCCATGTGGTGTAGGTACACAATGCTGTTAGGAAGAGAGTTCCAGGTTTTTGACCCAGTAACAGTGAAGAAAGAGTGATATAGTTCCAAGTAAGGATAATGTGTGATTTGGAGGAGACCTTGCAGGTGGTAGTGTTCCCATGTGTCTCCTGCCCTTGTCCTTCTGGATGGTAGAAGTGCTGATAAAGGTGCCCTGAGGAGTTGCTGCAGTGCACATTGTAGATGGTACACACTTCTGCCATGGTATGGTGGTGGTGAAGGAAGTGAATGTTTAATATAGTGGACAGGGTGCCAATCAAGCAGACTGCTCTGTCCTGGATGGTGTCAAGCTTCTTGAGTGTTGGAGCTGCACTCATCCAGGCAAGTGAGGAATATTCCATCACACTCCTGACTGATGTCTTGTAGATGGTGGACAGACTTCGAGGAGACAGGACTGTAGAATTGCAAATATTACACTCCTGTTTTTAAAAAAGAGGAAAGTGATAAACACAACCAATACAGGTCAGTCATCTAAATGAGATGGTGCTGTTGGGGTAAAGTTTAGAGACAATAAAACAGGACAAAATTAATTGGTATTTGGAAAATTATGGGCTAATAAATAAAGTCAATGCAGATTTGTTAATGCAAATCATGTGTGAGACTAACTTGAGCAACTTCTTCAGTGAAGTAATAGGAAAGGTGCTTTTGTACATTTGTACAGCGCTGTCTGATTTGAGTCTGTACCTTTAAGACTTGATTAGCTGTAAAGACTCGCATTCCAATCATTATTCATTATTCTATAAATTGAGTTTGTGTCTTTATATGCCCTGTTTGCTGTTTATGAGCAGATCTCCCACTCACCTGACGAAGGAGCGGCGCTCCAAAAGCTAGTGGCGTTTGCTACCAAATAAACCTGTTGGACTTTAACCTGGTGTTGTTAGACTCCTTACTGTGATTTGAGTCTGAACACAGAGAAAACAAGGATCCATTTTACCTACCGGTCTTCCTCACATTCAAAGTAGTTCAGTTCTGAGGAAGGACCCTCCAGACTCGAAACGTTGGCTCTATCTCTCTCTACACATGCTGTCAGACCTGCTGAGATTTCCCAGCATTGTTTCAGCATCGGCAGTCATTTGCTTTTATTTTAATATCTGGAGAACCTGGTGTACCAAAGTCAGCTGTAAACATCGCTAGATGAAAAATCACTCACCAGGAGTGATTATACAGTCATGAAATCATAGGAAAATTACCAAGCAACTATCTAAATATGAAGCTCATATGGTTCTACCGACATAATGGGGAAAGTTATAGGGAATCATTGAACAGATATCAGGGACAGATCCAGGCTGGATTCAACTCTTCCTAGACCAATTGCTTTTACTAAGAAGATATGGGCATTGGATAAAGGTGGGATTTAGCTGTATTGATTTCCTACGGCCCTGAATTGCTCTGTCTGCACTCACACACCAAGTAGAGCCATCTGGACAAAAGTATCCAAAAAAAAACTAGAGCGAAGGAGAATGTATTGAGGGGTGGAGAAATCGAAGACTCTGTTGTGGCTCCAACAACTTTCACATCTCTGAGTGAGCACTGAAGACATTTCACTGCCTACACAGGAGTTCCAGGAAGACTTCTACAATCTTTACTGCTTCTGTCCTCACTGTCCGGCTCTCATAGACACATGAACAAAATGATTACATTTATACTTCCCATTTGTCGCAGTAATTCCATCAGCGGTGACAGATTGGGAACTCGGATAAGATTGCTGTTAAAGTTCAAATCACCGGCATTTAAAATGAGCATTTCTTGTCCGGTTGCCGCAGTTAGCAGTATGACATTATTCATGCGGTCTGTGAGGAACATGTCAGGAAGACTCTGTCCCCAACACCCACAATATCTCCACTTTTCTGCTCTCTAACCTCCGACTAACAAGATTGTTTTTACATTCTCGAGCCTCAGAGAGAGATGAACTGTAAACTTCGAAGACCAAAAAGTTCCTTGCATCCTGCCAGCGATTCAAACCCTAATTTAAATAACAAACTGAGATTTTTTGGGGGGGTACAAAGTGCCAAGTTGCTTTGGAGTGATTGGAATGGTTGAGTATTGCTGAGGTCAATCACTTCAAACAGACCCCAGCATTAAATATGGCTTAAAGGACGCAAAGTAATCCAGACTAACAGTGCCCATGGTGGCCTGTGTTTCACCAGATTCTCAGGAACCTTTTTCAGAGAGGGATACGCCCTGCTCATGAATGGAAAAAATGAACACGAAGTGATTGCTCCATGGGCATGTCAAATGGGATTATGTTTAAAACTTGTTGCAAAACAATTATCTAATGATACAGTGCTATGTGGAGCCCGTTAGGAATGGAAGATCCTGGGTAACGCTCAGGTTGCCCTGTCAGACTGGATGAGTGACATGGGGAGGAGCAGCCCTGTCACCTATATCAGAGACAGCAGCACCTCAGCCATCGCTGCACATCAGGGCTGCCAGAGGTGCAAACACTCCTCACTGCAATTCGACTTCCCTGAAGTTTTCCTCAGTTTCCCAGGATTTCTGGTTCTGCTTGAAGAGGATGAGCAGCATCAAGTTGTACTCTCGCATCCTGGCGCTCGTCCTCCTGCCTATCGCTCTGACTCTCAGCTCCCATCTCAAGCTGCCGGCTGCAGGCGACCTTGCCCCCACTCAGTCCCCACCGCCTGGCCCCCAGGAGCTGCTCAGTGAGCCGGCTGGGGGCAGGGGGAACAGGACAAGGAGCAGTGAGGAGGAGCCTCACCTGGGCAGGGTGACCAGGAATCAGGAGCATGAAGCAGGACATCAGCAGAGAGTTCTCGCCTACCTGAAAGGACATGGCAGGTTCAGCTCAGACACGGTAATAAGCACATTCACCAAGTCTTCCTGCTGAGTTTGATTGCTCATTTAACAAAGAAAATTGAATGATTAGAATATATAGTTCTAATAGCCACAGTATAATTCATTGATATTTTACTGCTAAAGTATCTCTATGCAAATTACATTAACTTGCACTGCGTTTTATTTTATCTTTTGAAGTGTTTTAAAGTAATTTTCTTCCCATTCTGCTCCTGACCCCGCCAAGAAGTGATAAGAATGAGGTTCATTTCAGGCAGAGATGCCTTTCCTCATCCACTGGCCTCAGCAGATTCTGGTTTGTATCAGTTTTGAATACATAGAGAGATGGACCTGAAACCTAGAAGGAGTGTGGCACACTGTAATGTCTAAAATAATACTTGTTCCTCATTTTGAAGGTGACAGTGTCATTTGCTCCTGTGAGCTGGACTATGTCTATGACAGTCTCAGCTGTTGTAGGACAATTATCCTATACATCTTGAGCAAGAATATTATATCCTGACTGGTCTTTGTTCAGCATGTTGTATTTAATGCAAGATCACCTTCAGATGATGTAACAGCAACAGATGTGAAGCCAAACTTTCATTTTTAAAAAGAACCTGACCTCTCATGTTGTTTTTCACTTTTTTACTTTCTGAAATGGTCATATGGGTTTAAGATCAGTCTCAGTGACAGAAAGTTGCTGAACATTAATCCCAGAGCCCAGAATACACAAATAGATAGAAAATCAGGGGCCAGGCAATGCAGTTTGAAGGAGTAAAGCTACAGCATTCAAATAGAAGCATCTAGTTTAATCTTTACAAGATAAAATAACTGAATAAAATAGCAGAACAGAGACTTAGGGATACAAATACTGTATGCAAAGTAGCAATTAAAGTTGATAAGGTTGGGGCGGCATGGTGGCACAGTGATTAGCACTGCTGCCTCACAACAGCAGGGACCTGGGTTTGATTCTGGCTTTGGATCACTGTCCGTGTGGAGTTTGCACGTTCTCCCTGTGTCTGCATAGGTTTCCTCTGGGTGCACCGGTTATCTCCCACAGTCCAAAGTTGTGCAGGTTAGGTGGATTGGCCATGCTAAATTGCCCCTTAGTGTCCCAGGACATGTGTAGGTTAGGGGGATCAGCCAGGTAAATACATGGGGTTATGGGGGTAGAGCCTGGGTAAGATGCTCTGTTGGAGAGTCAGTGCAAACTTAATGGGCTGAATAGCCTCATTCTGCATTTGTAGGGATTCTGTGATTCTATGGTTGTGCAGCTAGAGGAGATTACAGAGATAGGAAGGGATAAGGACACAGAGGAATTTGAAAATAAGGACTGGAATTTGAAAATCTGTATGTCGTTTGATCAGGAGCCAATGTAAGTGATAGGGGAATGAGATTGGTTCAAGTTAAGACATGGGCAACAGCATTTTCAATGAACTGAAGTTAATGGAGAAAGGAATGTGGGAACCAGTGAGGAGTGCATTGGAGGAAACTAAGGCAGGAGTGAGGAATTCAGTAGTAGATAAACTGAGACAGGGATGAAGGTGGGTGATGTTACAGAAATGGAAATAGGCAGTCGTGGTGATGGCTTGAATATGTTGTCAGAAGCTGATCTCAGCGTTAAATGTGACATCAACTACCTCTCACCAGGAAGCTGCTGGGCTCAGAACTCAATGGAAGGTCATTCCAATGCCAGGAAGATTCTTGCAGAGTCCTCCCCATCTCCCTCAATAGTCTCCGATTTGGTCATTCTTGGCCAGCTGCTGCTGTTGGCGAGCTGACTCATTTCCATTTTGCTTCTGCTCTTGTTTTCAAGCTCACTTCTATGAGACTGGTAAAGTCTTGCTCATCATGAATGGGTATTAGAACTGAGTGCTGTGTACTCACACCACGCCAAGACTAGATACTGGCATGTGAATGTAGGGTGACTAGCATCTGAAAAGAATGCAGGATTCACATCAGAAAAGATAATGAAACCGTTCACCAGACATTCAATCTCCCTATCTTCTACATGGTCAGCATGTCCTTGTATAAAATAGAGCGTGTTCAGCACACAATCCAAAATAATCCTTCAGCTAGCTAGACGCAGAGCATCTCTCTGATGAGGACTTGGCGTCCCTTTGTCGTGGATCTCAGGTGAGCAAAGCTGAGCAGCTTCCTGTCAGTTCTGGTGTATAAGTAGACATCTTCTGTGGATGACCTGAAAGCACAGGCCAGCAGCCAAGAAACAAATACACCAAAGAGTGTCAGTTGCAGAACACAACCCTGTTTGACCCACTGCTAATCTCAAAGGCTTTCAATGTTGCACCATCATAACGATCTGGCCCATCATGTTGTCAGGGAAAGAGGAGATCACATTGAACAACTTCACGGGACAGATCATTGTCTCCAGCTGCTTAAGTAGACTGGCTCTGTTCACATGGTCAGATGCCTTGGTGAGATCATGAACTATTTTGTTCACGGCATTTCTCTTGCAGCTGCCAGACTGAGAAGCTCATGTTGATTGTAGATCTTCCAGTTCTAAAGTCACACGGGGATTCAGGGTAGATACATTCAGCCAGGATCTACCGCCTGGCAAGGGCAACATAGGTAAAGGCTTTTCCCACAATACACTGCCGGGAACACCTTGGTAGTTGCTGCAAACTCTGTGATAATCCTTGTTCTTATAGGGTCACAGTCTTTGCATTGTGCATGTCCTGGGGCACTGCCCTCCCTCCGGAAGAGACAAAGAAGTTTGTGCAGATGCTGCAGGAGTGCCAGTTTCTTGGGCTTGATGCATTCAGGTGGTATAGCGTCAGTATCTAGAGTTTTGCCCATTGTGGGTTCAGTGTTGAGCTCTGCAATGACAGGCAGACTCTCTAAGGTGTCTATGGCTCCTTTGGTGACAGTGCTCACCCAGGAGCACAACTTCCACCCATCTCACCAACTGTTTATTATCGTCAGTGAGAATCTCTCTGCCTTTGTTTTCAGTGGAGCCATTTTCTTTGCTGTTGGACTTGTTGCTTTATTTTATCCCTTCATACCTGACATTCCATGTTGAAAAACATCTGGATATGATGCAGTGTTGCATGTGAGCACGGTGCACCAACTAGCAGCTCGGTGAACTTTACTCCGCGTGGCTGTTAGCTCAGAGGTTTCTCGCTTGGATCTCTGTCGTAATTAATGGGAGTAGACTGCTCAACCTTAATGACAGGTTCCATCACAGTGCCGATAGCCTCTAATCAGTCAGTACTTTCCCACTCTTGCTTCTCATACGTTGAGAGTGCAGTGTTAGTATTGTACGTGATGCCTTGAAGTATTTCTATTTCGCTCCTGCAATCTGTATGGGAATGCCAGAGAGAATCTGTTCACAAGTCCAGATTTTTACCTGGGTTGGCAGTATGGCTGATGTTGATACAAACAGCGGGGGCGATTCTCCCAAAAGTGCTGAATTGGCGAGAAAACTAGTCTAGGTCACGACTGTTTTTTCAGTGCAACTTCAGACCCGAATCTCCCCGCTCTGTGCAATGCAGAGGTGACAATCGTGAATATCATTAAAAACCCAGAGGGACGAGGCCTATTCGTGCCAGAGTCTGACAGCTCCGGAACTCTGCGCATGCGCAGCGGCCCCGATCTGTCAGTCTCTCCGTTACTAGCCAACTGGATCGCTGGGCAGCCCGGGGGCCCCGCAGTGCTGCCCCTCCAGCCTGCCCCCCCACCAATGGCCCGATTGTGGCCACCACGACAATTCCCAGGCCAGGCCTAACCCTCCCGCCCACCCCACCGTCCCGGAGCACCCCGATGTCCAGCCGCGCCCCCCCCCCCCCCAGCAGTGGTGATCCCCCAACCCCCCCACCACAGCAGATCCCCCCCGGCAGAGCACCCCCCACCCTCCAGCCCACCCCGATCGCTAGCCTCCCTCCAGCTCAGACCGATCCCCATGCAGAGTGGCAGTGGGACCCCCCCACCCCCACCAATTGCCCCTTATGCCCTGCCCACAATAGGCCCCACCCCCTTGACACTGCCTGAAGCCCAATTGGCAGTGCCAAGGTGCCCCCTGGGCATGGGCACTTTGCCCCTTGGGCAGTGCTGGGGGCACAGGCTGGCACTGCCAGGGTGCCCATGCCCAGGGGTCACCACCCCCACCACCCGACTCCCTGGGGGTCCCAATTGCCCCTCCTTTACTCTAGCAGGGTCTCTCGCTAGTTCCCCGAACATGGGGAGTCACTCTAAACCCCGCCGGAGTGAAATATTCCTGGCGGGATGGGAGATGCTATTGGGCCCGGCAAGTTCCGTGCCGGGCTTGATAATCATATGTAAAATAGATTTAAAATACATTTTTTAAAAATTTAAATCACTTACCTTTCTTCCCATCTGTTTCCAGCGCAGTCTCTACTGCGACTGTTCCCTGGCTCTGGGTGATGTGCATGCGTCGGGAACGCATGCACGAATCCAGCGAAATGACCGACACGCGGTTCTCTGGACCGGACCCGCCAGAAAATGTATGGGTCGCAATGGGAGAACCGCCCCCAGCAATTCTGCTTTGAAAGAAAACTTTACGGGTAGCATCCTCATCCGAGTGCACACCAGAGAGTAATTAGTATGACAGTCAGCGCTCTGGTAGCTGGAAGTGTTGAGAATCATGATCAGAGAGTCACACCTGATGTTTAGATCCAGTTGGTGCCCATGTCTTGATCTTGGATGTTTCCAGGACACTGACCATTCCCATTTATCTTTCCCAAAGCAACATGTCCAAGGCAGGAGGGTCATGCTTCATGCTCTGTTTGAATTGACTGGTTCACATTCTGAACCAGCTGTGGGGGGTCTAACATCAAGAATAGTGAGTTCCTTCCAGCAAAGCTGTCACCTTGCTCATACATTTCTTCTGAACTATGGAAGGTATGTCAATGCTTAAGTTTCACATTGATCGCAGTTGTCTTGCGTGCATTATTGTCCACTGCAAGTCATTTGTCAATCCTGTACACATGCTCCTTACATTCCAGCTTGCTAACTGAAAAGTTGACATCTTTATTCTTTTTGTTTGTCAGCCTGGTGTGACGTATTCCGTCCACTTGTTGATCAGAGAGACTCTAAGCTCCAAGCGCCCACTGAAGCAGATGAATCATGATAGGTCAGCACTTTGCTAGTTGGGGATGCCCAACTTGAGGTGGGCCACTGGCCAGTGGGACACATTGGTACCTCACATTACCAGAGAAAGCCTCTGGCCCCTGTTCTCTATGTCAATCGAGTTGGAATTATCATCACTTGTATCTGTTGGCTCCCAGTTTGTGTTTATATTCTGCAGAGAAACTGAAGTGTCTGCATCAGGGTGCAAGCCTGGGCAAATTGTATGGAGACCCAGGACTGCCCAAAGGTCAAGGTCCCTATCGTGATCTCCCCAATGAGTCCAGAGGAATACAAAGCACCGGTTTAGTTGCAGGAATTACCAGAAAGATGACATATTTAGAAATCAGTCCACCCTTGGATTCCACTCCAGTTTTTTGTCACGGTTTATTCTGTTAACCTTCAGTTCCCCCAAGGTAGGTCACAGGATAGTGGAAGTATTCACCCATAGCTGGTTGATGAGTGCCAGGGTTTGTCCACATGCCAGTGAGCATGCGCACTGCATTGTCCGGAGGCCAAACCATCTCTAATTTCTTCTGGAACTTTAGCCTGGGATCATGAGGGACCCTGTTTCGTTGTGTCAACATGAGAAGGCACAGCGAAAGACTTGCTGATAAAGTTAAAGTTTATTTATTAGTCACAAGTAAGGCTTACATTAACGCTGCAATGAAGTTACTGTGAAATTCCCCTAGTCGCCACACTCCAGCACCTATTCGAGTCAATGCACCTAACCAGTACGTCTTTCGGACTGTGGGAGAAAACCGGAGCACCCGGAGGAAACCCACGCAGACACGGGGAGAACATGTAAACTCCACACAGACAGTGACCCAAGTCGGGAATCGAACCCGGGTCCCTAGCGCTGTGAGGCAGCAGTGCTAACCACTGTGCCACCGTGCCGCCCATGATGGAAAGGCTTGTGTGCTGACAGGGTGAGACTTACACATTTGGCTTTCATTTTCCTATTGCTGTTAGGCAGTGCCAGTGGCTGAAAATTAGAAGAACATCAGCACCCAGTGGAACACATGCTAGCTCTTTTCACCAACACACTGGACACATCACATTGACCTCTTGGACACGTCTATTGGTGTGAAAATAAGTAAACCATACCCACATGTGTATTCTGTTTTACATTAATAAAAACTGCTTCCAATAGCAAGTTCTTTTTGATTCATTCATTATATTTCATGTTATTCATTCATGGGATATATGTGTCACTCTCAAGGCCAGCATTTATTGGCCATCTTGAATTGCCCTTGAGAAGGTGGTGAGCTGCCATCTCGAACCCCTGCAGTCGTGAGGTACTGCTACAGTGCTGTTAGGGAGGGAGCTCCAGGGTTTTGAACCAACAACAGTGAAAAAGCTGCAATATTTTTCCAAGTCAGGATGGTGAGTGGCTTGGAGGGAAACTTCCAGGTGCTGGTGTTCCCATGGACCTGCTGCCTTTGTCCTTCTGGATGGTAGTGGTCATGGACTTGGAAGGTGCTATCTAAGGAGCCTTGATGAGTTGCATCTTGTAGATGGTACACATGGCTGACACTACGCATCGGTGGTGGAGGGAGTGAATGTTTATGGATGGGGTGCCAATCAAGTGGGCTGCTTTATCCTGGATGGTGTTAAGCTTCTTAAATGTTGGAGATGCACTCATCCAGGCAAGTGGAGAGTATTCCATCACATTCTTAACTCGAGCCTTGCAGATAATGGGTGGGCTTTGGGGAGTCAAAGGTGAGTTATTCGCCATAGGATCCCTAGCCTCCGAACTACTCTTGTAGCCATAGTATTTATATGGATAGCTTAGTTCAGTTTCTGTTCAATGATAATCCCCAGGATGTTGATAATGGGGATTCATTATCCCCATTATCAATAAATGTCATTAAATGTCAAGGGGCGATGGTTAGATTCTCACTTGTTATATATGGTCATTGCTGAGCACTTGTGTGGCATGAATGTTACTTGCCATTTGTCTGCCCAAACTTGGATACTGTCCAGACCTTGCTGCATGTGACATGAACTGGTCCCGTATCTGAGGAGTCGTGAATGGTGCTGAACTTTGTGCGGTCATCAGTGAACATCCCTAATTCTGACTTATGATGGAAAGAAGGTCATGGAAGAAGCAGCTAAAGATGTTTACGCCTATGACACAATCCTAAGGAACTCTGCTACACTGATTTTAAAAAGCAATATCCAGTTATGGAATAAAGATTTCTGGGTCAATGTTGGCGTTGATGGTTTCTGGAACAGTATGACTGTCTGGCTGTGACTGAGAGAAGTGTAAGCAGTCAGGGTTAAAAATATTGTCGGAATTCTCCCATCCTGCCCGCTACTGGAATTCTAGGGGGGGGGGGGGGGTACCATGTAAAGATCCATTGAAGTCAGGCAGGAATCTCCAGTTTTCGGGCGAGCACGGCCGGAGAATCCCGCCCATTGACTATAAGAGCAGGTATAGATATTTTGAACTTTATGCTGCATCGGTTTAATGAAGTTTTGCCTTCTTGAAAGATATCTTTCTTATTAACATTCTGTTTGTCCATAGCTCTCTGAAGGTGGAAAGGCAGGTAAATAGGATGGTGAGAAAGGCATGTGGCACACTGGCCTTTATCAATTGGGATTAGATTACAAAAGCAGAGAGGTCATGTTGGAGTTGTATAGAACTTTGGTGAGGTCACAGCTGGAGTAGTGGGTGTAGTTTGGTCGTCACATTATAGGAAGGATGTGATTGCACTGGAGGGGGTGCAGAGGAGATTTACCAGGATGCTGCCTGGGATGGAACATTTAAGTTATGAAGAGAGGTTGGATAGGCTTGGGTTGTTTTCGTTGGAGCAAAGAAGACTGAGGTGCAACCTGATTGAGGTGTTCAAGATTATGAAGGACATGGACAGGGTGGATAAGGTTCCCCTTAATTGAAGGGTCAGTTATGAGGGGACACAAGTTTAGGGGGGGTTGAAGGAAAACATTTTTACTCAGAGGGTGGTGATGGTCTGGAATGCATTGCCTGGGTTGGTGGTGGGAGCAGGATGCCTCACATCCTTTAAAACGTAACTGGATGAGTACTTGGCAAGCCATAACATTCAAGGCTATGGGCCAAGTGCTGGCAAGTGGGATTAGGTGGGCAGGTCAGGGCATTTCATGTGTCAGTGCAGACTCGATGGGCCGAAGGGCCTCTTCTGCATTGTAGTATTCTGTGATTCTGTGACTCTTCAAGTGACTAAGTCAGTTGGTAGGGGAAGGGTTGGTGAATCAGTCCATGGCTTTCGGTTGTTCGTAGTCTGTTGGGAGGAGCAGGCCAAATGGATTGAAATACTTTGTATTGTTTCATACTTTGTTGTGGTTGAAGTTATAAGAAATGCCAGCACTCTTGCATATTTAACAGTTTTAAGAAAACAATGGATATATATATTTAACTTTTCTTTTCCAGTTCTGGGCTTCCTATATTCTGGGGAACCCTCCAAATGGCTTAGTGGATACATTTGATCATAGAAGCATAAAAACAGGAGCAGGAGTAGTACATATGGCCTCTCACACCTACTCTGCTATTCATTAAGGTCATGGCTGATCTTTGACCTGATTTCCACTTTCTCACTCGATCCACATATCTCCCAGATCCCCTGGAGCCCAAAAATCTATCTCAGCCTTAAATATGCTCAATGGCTGAGCATTCACAGCCCTTGGGGTAGATAATTCCAAAGATTCACAACCATTTCAATTAAGAGATTCTTCCTAATCTCTATCTTAAATGATCAGCCCCTTAGCTTGAGACTATACCCCTACCGACAGCCCCCAGTTCTGGACTCTCCAGCCAAGGGAAACAACTTCTCACTGTTTATCCTGTCAAATCTCCTCAGGGTCTCAGAATCCTGTCAAGTTTCCTCAGAATTAAGCAAATTTCAATGAGAATACCTCTCATTCTTCTAAACTCCAAAGGTTATAGGTCCAATCTACTCAACTTCTCACCATTGAACAACCCTTTCACCCCAGGAACTAATTTAGTTAACCTTCGCTGGACCATCTCCAAGGCAAGTATATCCTTCCTTGGATCAGGAGACCAAGACTGTGCGCAACACTTCAGATATAGTTCAATAGTCCCTGTACGACTGTAGCAAGTCTTCCTTGTTCTTTTACTTAGCCTCCATGCAATAAAGCCAATATGCCATTTGTCCACATAATTGCTTGCTGGAACTGCATGTTTTTTTTACATTTCTTATACAAGGACACACAAATCTCTTTGAGCATCAATATTTAAAATTTCCTCACCATTTAAAAAAATACCGCACCATGTATAGATTAGAAAGGTCTCAGCTTCAATCTGAATTCTAATTTGGGTCACAGACAAGATGCTATGATTGCTGTCACTATCTTGGGTTAAGGGGTGAAAAGCGATTGCTTGCTTTTAAACATTATTCAGAATTAATTTACGTGGTACAAGACACATGGACACTGTGGTACTGAAAAGCATCTTGTCATTCCAGTCAACAAAACTCCAAACTCACTGTGCATGGTTTTATCATGTTCCAACAGAGCAGCTGTGCCGACATTGAATCCAGATCCTGCAGCAGAATCTCAGAGTGTCGAGGCTGCCTTGGACTCTACACATGCAATATCCCATTGGCAAAGTGTGAACTCAAAGGAGTTTCGAGGAAGACAGGTAGAGTATCTTTCTAAGCAGACTCCAAAAATTCTCCTTCGTCATAAGAGAGTCCATTAAACAAGAGTCTAACCTCAACATGAAGAATGTAGAATGTGTGCTGAGGTGAGAAAGGAGCTGAGGAGAGCTATAAAGGAACAGGAAAAAAGCTGGTAATGTGGATAAACAGGTTGCCCTTCCACTATGTTAAGAATCTTATAAGTACGTCTATAGAAGTAAAACATTTCCACAAACTATAAATGTCAGCAGAACGCAGAGATTAGTAACTCCCAAGTTGTTCAATGAACATATCCAATGAGAAGTCCCATTGCCAAGTAATAGTCAGTTAGTTAATCTCAGCTGGTATGTGAGTGAAGATTATAATTGGCCACAATGGGCAGGATTTTATGGCTCGCTTGTCCCGAAACCGTAAAATCCTGCCTGAGGTCAACAGATTTTTCCATTGTCCGCTCTTCGCCTGTTCTGATTCCTGTGGCGGGCGAGATGGTAAAATTCCGGCGAATGTCTCCAAATTAGATTGTGGGAAAGAATAAAATCATTAAGGATGACCATATCTAATCATGGTCTCTGCTAGAAGGGCGTAAGTGTGGATATCTATGAAGGTAAAGTTCAACTTGGCTGTGAGACTGTAAAAGTTTTAAGTATGTAAAAAGAAAAAGCTTAGTGAAGGCAAATGTAGGTCCCTTCCAGTTCCAGATAGGAGAAATTATAAGGAAATGGTGGAGCAATGAAACAAATACTCTCGTTCTGTTTTCACAGAGGATAACTTCCCATAAATGCAAGGGTGTAGTGAGAAGGGGGAGTTGAAGGAAATTAGGTATTACTAGTAAAATAGTGCTGGAGAAATTAATGGAACTGAAAGCTGATAATCCCATCCCAGCGCTTGATAATCTACATCCCAGGGTATTAAAGGAGGTGGCCATTGAAATGGTGGTTGTGCTAGTTGTCATTTCCCAAAATTCTGTAGATTCTGTAACAGTCCCAGCAGATTGGAGGATGGCAAACGTAACCCCGCTATTTAAAAAGGAAGGAGGGAGAAAACAATGAATTACAGATCGGTTAACCTAACATCAGTAGTAGGGAAAATGCTAGAGTCTCTCATAAAGGATGTGATGACAGAGCACTTAAAAAAAACCCAACAGGATTAGACAAAGTCAACATAGGTTTATAAAAGGGAAATCATGTTTGACAAATTGGAGTTTCTTGGGGATGTAACTAATTGAATAAATAAAGAAGAACCAGTGAATGTGGTGTATTTAGATTTTCAAAAAGCTTTTGATAAAATCTCACATAAGAGGTTAATGTGCAAAATCGAAGCACATGGAATTGGGGTAAGATATTGGCATGGATTAAGAATTGGTTAGCAGACAAAAAACAGAGAGTAGGAATATATGGGTTGTTTTGGGCGTGGCAGGCAGTGACTAGTGGGGTCCCGTAGGGATCAGTGCTTGGATCCCAGTTATTCACAATATACATCAATGATTTAGATGAAGGCATCAGAAGTAATATTTCCAAGTTTGCTGATGACAGGCTGCCTTGGACTCTACACATGCAATATCCCATTGGCAAAGTGTGAACTCAAAGGAGTTTCGAGGAAGACAGGTAGAGTATCTTTCTAAGCAGACTCCAAAAATTCTCCTTCGTCATAAGAGAGTCCATTAGACAAGAGTCTAACCTCAACATGAAGAATGTAGAATGTGTGCTGAGGTGAGAAAGGAGCTGAGGAGAGCTAGCTATAAAGGAACAGGAAAAAAGCTGGTGGGAATGTGAGTGGTGAGGAGGATGTTAAGAGGCTTCAGGACAATTTAAACAAGTTGAATGAGTGGGCAAATACATGGCAAATACAGCATAATGTGGATAAGTGTGAAGTTATCCACTTTGGTCGGAAAAACAGAATGAAAGAGTATAATTTATGTTGCAAAATGTTGATGTACAAAGAAACCTGGGTGTCCTTGTATACCAGTCACTGAAAACAAGCATGCAGGTACGGCAAGCAATTAGGCAGGCAAATGGTATGTTGGCCTTCATTGCAAGAGAACTTGAGTACAGGAGCAAGTATATCTTACTGCAGCCGTACAGGGCTTTGGTAAGACCACACCGAGAGTATTGTGTGCAGTTTTGGTCTCCTTACCTAAGAAAGGCTATACTTACCATAGAGGGAGTGCAGCAGAGATTCAACAGATTGATTCCTAAATAGTTGTATGAAGAGAGATTGAACTAACTGGGAATCACTGGAATTTAGAAGAATGAGAAGGGGTGTAATTGAAACATGTAACATTCTGACAACACTGGACAGGCTGGATACAAGGATGTAATTTCCTCTGGCTGCCGGGTCTAGGACAAGGTGTCACGGTCTCAAGAATAGGCCATTTAAGACTGAGAGGAGGAGAAATTTCTTCACTCAGAGGGTGTGAACCTATGGAATTCTCTATCACAGAAGGCAGTGGAGGCCAAGTTACTGAATATATTTAAGCAGGAAATATATTTCTGGACTCTAAAAGCGTCGAGGGAATTGGGGAGATTGTGGAGATATTGCATTGAGAAAGAGGATCAGCCACAATCATATTGAATGGCAGAGCAGGGAAGAATGGCCTGCTCCTGCTCATATTTCTTGTTTCTATGAGACACCCGATTGCCAAATGGCCTGTTGACACTCATTGCCAAGGCTCAATTATAATGGCCACTGGGTCACAATTTAATTAGACTTTTCTTCCTCTTTCCACCAGCTGGATTTATTCAGAATGCCCGACAAGACTGGATGGCTGAAGTGTCTGAATGAGCTTCAACAATTCAATTTAAGACTATATTTGTTCTGGGGAAAGAAATTGAATGGCTTGCTTGTAAGACATTACTGCAACGTTTGCACAGAAAACATTGTGTCTAAGTTTGTAACTTTTAACACTGAGAGACCCTTGTAATGGGAATGATTGCCAAAAAACATTCAATTCATGTTATGCAGATTAAGTGTAATGACTTTTGCTCAAGTTCCTGCAAAAGGGCATTTTTGTTAACTGCTGTGTTCTGTAAAATGCATTTAGCTGTTTATTTTCAAAGTAGAGGGACTTAAAACTTAATATTAAACATTTCTTTTAATTGTTTAAAATGCTGTCATGCATTAAATAAACAATGGGGAACACTTTTCCGTATTGGATTGTGGATGCCTGTAAAAATGGTTATACTTTAACACAGAAGACAAGAGCTGGAAGGGAACAGTGGAAAATATTGTCAAAAAGCATGGAATGAGAAAAAGTAATTGAACCATAAACTCTACTCCTTGCATAATGTGTACAAACTGCCCCATTATGGGCTCCTGCCTATTAATTACCTTGCAAGCCTGTTTCTGCAAATTTCTCACTACTCTCAAAGATATTTGAGTAAAATACCCTCATATCAGCCTACATTCCGAGCTCCATTGATCAAGCCTAACATTGTATTTTCATAAACAATGTTTTCTTCATATCAAAAACAGTCATTTTTTCATGAAGCATTTGATCATCTCAATTCAAGCTCATCCACAGAGCATTCATTCCAGTCAAGCATTCAGGCAATGGTACATTCCAGTAAATGATGGCATTTTTACAACACAAAAGGGTTATTCAGTCCAAGGAGATGACTCCTCTAATATGATTTCACTTTTTCTTATATAATTATTTTTTTCCTATCCATTTTAAATGCTATTAGTCGTCACCACAATAATCACCTATAGTAAAGTATTCTGATAATCCATTGTGTGAAAAGAAACCACTCAGCCTCCCCCCCTTTATCCTTTCTGTGATATGTCTGTATCTGCGCCCACTATTTGCAATTTGAAAACCAGTAGAAATAATTGGGCAGAGATTTTCTGGTCCCGTGCAGTGCAGTTTGAAGGTGGAACCAGGAGTGTCAGCTCAATGGGCCAACACGTTCCTACCTCCAGGTGATTGTGCTTTAGACGGCAGAACAACAGCACTCCACTGTGAGGGAGAGCTGGGTAGCTGATGATGCTCAGTCAAATGCTAAATGAGGGGGATGGGAGATTCTCCAGGATCTTTCCAGTGTCAGGGTGGACTCCTGCTGAGTCTGCTAGTTCTGAGGAGGTGACCCCAGCCCTCTGCCCCTCCCCCACAGCAGCAGACTGGTCACTGTCAGAGCCAGGATCTCCATGCCCCAATGTTGTGGCCATGCATAAGCCACCCACATGTCCCAAACAAAACCTCCTGTGGGGCTTCCCCTCTGCTGTGAGAGGCGTATGAGCCCTGTCCCTATTCTATTTAAATATTCTATCTGTTCTCCCAAGGAAAGATCCATTTTGAGGTGCTCTCTTGCTCTCCTTACTGCCTGAACAGTGCCCACTTCTCCCAGTGGAGCTGCCAGCTGTCCAAAGCTGCATGGGCCTCAGGAACGCTACAATCAAGGCCAATTAGGGATGAGCAATAAATGCTGGCCTAGCGATACCTACATCCCATGAATGAATGGGAATGAAAATCATCCTTAATTGGATGGCGGACACTGAGGTAGCCAAATACGAGGCCTCCTTCCAGAAGGTTAGTCCAGAAGGCACGCTGCAGATGTGTATGGGTTGGGAGCCAGAAATGGTCCCAACTCCTGAAAACAAACATGCCCATTCTTTCACTACTCCATTCCTTTAAAACCTTTCCTATTTAGAATATTTCAATTAGATTCACTTTTAGCTTCTATGGTGGAGAAAAAGTTCCAGTTTTTCAAGCCTTTCTTGATAACTATAAGCTTGTATTCCTGGTAAGTTTTGCTGGACCTCTTCCATAACTCTACAATTATTCCCAATAATGGAGTGGACAGAGCTACCTTTACCCCTGGATCAGTATCGCGTACAAATGTAACATTGTCTCTTCGTTATTGTATTTAAGCTCTCTAAATTCAAAATGCTGAAAACCTTGGTACTTCTGTGGCTTTTTCTACACGCACTCCCACCTTTCAAGATCTATGTACCAGCAACTTGTTTATTAACATTCAAATCTGACTATGCTCATCTTGGTTATTGATCTGATTCAAATCCCTGAAACTGCTCACTCAGACAAACAGCTTGCCATTTGCAGCAAATGTTGTGACATTATTACAAAGATTTTTCTCCAAGTAATTTCTGAGTGTGAAGGGTTGAGATATGGGTCAGTTGTGTGAAACTTTACTCCCACTGCCCTGCACAACGTCTCACTTTCCACTGATAGAACATAGAACATTACAGCGCAATACAGGCCTTTCGGCCCTCGATGTTGCACCGACCTGTGAAACCAATCTAAAGCCCATCTAACCTACACTATTCCAATATCATCCATATGTTTATCCAGTGACCATTTAAATGCCCTTAATGTTGGCGAGTCCACTACTGTTGCAGGCAGGGGATTCCACATCCTTACTACTCTCTGAGTAAAGAACCTACCTCTGACATCTGTCCTATATCTAACACCCCTCAATTTAAAGCTATGTCCCCTCGTGCTAGCCATCACCATCTGAGGAAAAAGGCTCTCACTGTCCACCCTATCTAATCCTCTGATCATTTTATATGCCTCTATTAAGTCACCTCTTAACCTTCTTCTCTGTAACGAAAACAGCCTCAAGTCCCTCAGCTTTTCCTCATAAGACCTTCCCACCATACCAGGCAATATCCTGATAAATCTCCTCTGCACCCTTTCCAATGCTTCCACATCCTTCCTATCATGCGGCAAACAGAACTGTACGCAATACTCCAAGTGAGGCCGCACCAGAGTTTTGTACAGCTGCAACATGACCTCATGGCTCCAAAACTCAATCCCTCTACCAATAAAAGCTAACACACCGTACGCCTTCTTAACAACCCTATCAACCTGGGTGCCAACTTTCAGGGATCTATGCACATGGACACCGAGATCTCTCTGCTCATCCACACTACCAAGTATCTTACCATTAGCCCAGTACTCTGTATTCCTGTTAATCCTTCCAAAGTGAATCACTTCACACTTTTCCGCATTAAGCTCCATTTGCCACCTCTCAGCCCAGCTCTGCAGCTTATCTATGTCCCTCTGTAACCTGCAACATCCTTCCGCACTATCCACAACTCCACCGACTTTAGTGTCATATGCAAATTTACTAACCCATCCTTCTACGCCCTCATCCAGGTCATTTATAAAACAGCAGTGGCCCCAAAACAGATCCTTGCGGTACACCACTAGTAACTGAACTCCAGGATGAACATTTCCCATTAACCACCACCCTCTGTCTTCTTACAGCTAGCCAATTTCTGAACCAAACCACTAAATCACCCTCAATCCCATGCTTCTGTATCTTCTGCAATAGCTTACCGTGGGGAACCTTATCAAACGCTTTACTGAAATCCATATACACCACATCAACTGCTTTACCCTTATCCACCTCTTTGGTCACCTTCTCAAAGAACTCAATAAGGTTTGTGAGGCACGACCTACCCTTCACAAAACTGTGTTGACTATCCCTAATCAAATTATTCCATACTAGATGATTATAAATCCTATCTCTTATAATCCTTTCCAAAACTTTGCCCACAACAGAAGTAAGGCTCACTGGTCTATAATTACCAGGGTTGTCTCTACTCCCCTTTTTGAACAAGGGAACAACATTTGCTATCCTCCAGTCCTCTGGCACTATTCTTGTAAGAAGTTTAACAACACCAGGTTAAAGTCCAACAGGTTTATTTGGTAGCAAAAGCCACACAAGCTTTCGGAGCTCCAAGCCCCTTCTTCAGGTGAGTGGGAATTCTGTTCACAAACAGGGCATATAAAGACACAGACTCAATTTACATGAATAATGGTTGGAATGCGAATACTTACAGCTAATCAAGTCTTTAAGAAACAAACAACGTGAGTGGAGAGAGCATCAAGACAGGCTAAAAAGATGTGTATTGTCTCCAAACAAGACAGCCAGTGAAACTCTGCAGGTCCAGGCAAGCTGTGGGGGTTACAAATAGTGTGACATGAACCCAATATCCCGGTTGAGGCCGTCCTCGTGTGTGCGGAACTTGGCTATCAGTTTCTGCTCAGCGACTCTGCGCCGTCGTGTGTCGCGAAGGCCGCCTTGGAGAACGCTTACCCGAATATCAGAGGCCGAATGCCCGTGACCGCTGAAGTGCTCCCCAACAGGAAGAGAACAGTCTTGCCTGGTGATTGTCGAGCGGTGTTCATTCATCCGTTGTCGCAGCGTCTGCATAGTTTCCCCAATGTACCATGCCTCGGGACATCCTTTCCTGCAGCGTATCAGGTAGACAACATTGGCCGAGTTGCAAGAGTATGTACCGTGTACCTGGTGGATGGTGTTCTCACGTGAGATGATGGCATCTGTGTCGATGATCCAGCACGTCTCTGCAATCTCCTCCCTAGCCTCCCAGAGAATCCTAGGATAAATCCCATCTGGCCCAGGGTATTTATCTATTTTCACACTTTCCAGAATTGCTAACACTTCCTCCTTATGAACCTCAATCTCATCTAGTCTAATAGCCTGTATCTCAGTATTCTCCTCGATAACATTGTCTTTTTCCTGAGTGAATACTGACTAAAAATATTCATTTAGCGCCTCTCCTATCTCTTCGGACTCCACGCACAATTTCCCACTACTGTCCTTGACTGGCCCTAATCTTACCCTAGTCATTCTTTTACTCCTGACATACGTATAGAAAGCTTTACGGTTTTCCTTGATCCTACCTGCCAAAGACTTCTCATGTCCCCTCCTGGCTCTTCTTAGCTCTCTCTTTAGGTCCTTCCTGGCTAACTTGTAACTCTCAAGCGCCCTAACTGAGCCTTCACGTCTCATCTTTACATAAGTCTCCTTCTTCCTCTTCACAAGAGATTCAACTTCTTTAGTAAACCACGGTTCCCTCACTCAACCACTTCCTCCCTGCCTGACAGGTACATACTTATCAAGGACACGCAGTAGCTGTTCCTTGAACAAGCTCCACATTTCAGTTATGCCCATCCCCTGCAGTTTCCTAAATCACGCCTAATCGCATCATAATTTCCTTTCCCCCAGCTATAACTCTTGCCCTGCGGTATATACCTATCCCTTTCCATCGCTAAAGTAAACGTAACCGAATTCTGGTCACTATCACCAAAGTGCTCACCTACCTCCAAATCTAACACCTGGCCTGGTTCATTACCCAGTACCAAATCCAATGTGGCCTCGCCTCTTGTTGGCCTATCTACATACTGTTTCGGGAAACCCTCCTGCACACATTGGAGAAAAACTGACCCATCTAAAGTACTCGAACTATAGCTTTTCCAGTCAATATTTGTAAAGTTAAAGTCCCCCATAACAACTACCCTGTTACTTTCGCTCCTATCCAGAATCATCTTTGCAATCCTTTCCTCTACATCTCTGGAACTTTTCGGAGGCCTATAGAAAACTCCCAACAGGGTGACCTCTCCTTTCCTGTTTCTAACCTCAGCCCATACAACCTCAGTCGACGAGTCCTCATCAAACATCCTTTCTGCCACTGTAATACTGTCCTTGACTAACAATGTCACGCCTCCCCCTCTTTTTATTTTTATTGATGATCTACTTCTGATTGCCAAGCTAATTCTCAATCCATATAAAAGCAAATTACTGCTGGAATCTGAAACAAAAGAGAAATTGCTGGAAAATCTCAGCAGGTCTGGCAATCTGGTTCTCAATCCAGCTGCTATAATTGTATAAACTCTACAAGCGCAACTTTATCTGATGCCTTCTGACAAGCCATGTAAACTGAAGGGTTCATTTTTGGTGCTTCTAATACAAGGCTTTGTAAACAGGACATGCAGCTAGTGAATCCAATTCCGAATCTCCATGATTTCCCTTTCTTCATTTTAATCAGTAGATAATCACAAGTGCCATGTATCAGACTTGAAAGTGAATTCCCAACCTGTTCCCTGATACCGGGTTTGCCAAGGTCATGGTAAAAACATGAACTGGTGGTGAATGAACAATGTAGGATGTGAGACTTGATTGATACTTGGAACTTCCTAATTTACATGTTTTTTCTTTAGAAAAACAAAATCAAAAATACATCATGAAACCTAAAATGCAGAGTAACAAAGTATTTTACAGGAACAGGCCATTCCACCTGTTGGTCATTCCATGAGAACCCTCTCACTCTTTCTTGATTAACATATCCTGCTATTTCTTGCTTCTTTATGTGCTTATTTAGTTACCCTCTATGTGCATCTGCGCTATTTGTCTAAATTACTTCCTGTGGCAGTAAGGTCTATTTTCTCACCACTCTCTGGTTAAGAAGGTTTCCCTCAAATGCCCCATTGGATTTATTATCTTGTATTTTTGCCCCCTAATGTTGGTCTTGCCTGCAAGTGGAAACATCTCCCCCACAAAACCCTTTCATCATCTTGCACCTCAATCAGGTGACCCATCAATTCACTCTTTTCTAGAAAAAAAGGAGACCTGTCCTGTTCAAACAATTGGTTGAATCAATTTATGTTCTCAGCTTTGCTGAATTTACATTCTGGAAAGCAGAGAGAAAAATGCAGATCATTTACTCAGGATAGAAAATGGTCAAGGCCATGGGTATATTGTACATGGGAGGATTGAAGTTGGGAGACAGAATTGTCTTTCCTCAGACATTGATCAGACTGGCAAGAGCAGTAATAGAATAACAGACAGGAAATGAGTAATAAGGGAAATGATCCTGACAGGAGTGACATGTTTCAGCTCAACTTTCCGATCATTAAGTGACTGCTTTCTCCAAATTCCTCCCATTTATAGGTCAGAAAGTCTGAATTTTAACAAGCTGAGCTTTGTATGGATAGGAATTAACACTGAGAAATATACAAAACCAGTAATATCAGATAGGATCATTAGTCACTTACTCCAAACACTGACACTGCAACACACACAATCCATAGAGTAGCAGATCAAACAAATTAGCAGCTTGAAGATCCATCATATACTGAATATGTACCCCCAGCCCCATCCCATTCCACTGTATACTGAGTATACACCCCCAGCCTATCATATACTGAATATACACTTCACCCATCATATACTGTATATATAACCCACCCTGACCCCATCATATACTGAATATACACCCCCACCCATCATATACTGAGTATACACCCCCATCTCATCACATACTGAATATACAACCCACCCCCATCCCATCATATACTGAGTATACACCCCCACCCCCACCTATCATATACTGAATATACACATCCACGCTCACCCCATCATATACTGAGTATACACCCTCACCCCATCATATACTGAATATACACCCCCACCTATCATATACTGAATATACACCCCCACCCTCGCCTATCATATACTGAATATACACTTCACCCATCATATACTGTATATATAACCCACCCTGACCCCATCATATACTGAATATACACCCCCACCCATCATATACTGAGTATACACCCCCACCCCCACCTATCACATACTGAATATACACCCCCACCCATCATATACTGAATATACACGCCCATCTCATCACATACTGAATATACAACCCACCACCATCCCATCATATACTGAGTATACACCCCTACCCCCACCTATCACATACTGAATATACACCCCCATCTCATCACATACTGAATATACAACCCACCCCGATCCCATCATATACTAAATATACACCCATACCCCCATCTAATCATATACTGAATATACACCCCCACCCTCACCCCATCATAAACTGAGTATACACTCCCATCTAATCATATACTGAATATACATCTTCATCCTCACCCATCATATACTGAATGTCCACCCCCACCCGACCCCATCATATACTGAATGTATACTCCCACCCCATCATATACCGAATATATCCCCCTACCCCCACCCCATTATATACTGAATATACACCCTCACCCCACCCCATTCCATCGTATGCTAAATACCCCAACCCCATCATTTCTGAATGTACACCCCCCCTCACCCCCACCCCATCATATACTGAATATACACCCCCACCACATTATTACACTGAATATACCCACCACCCCTCCCACCCCATTGTATACTGAATATACACATCCCCCACCCACACATAGGAGAGACATATGGAGCAGGATCTGGAAGATCATTAACCACTTTCTTCAAACAATGTTTGAGAGTCTTCAATGTTCGCCAGGATAGACAGAATCTCAGTCTTCCATTCTATCTTGAAGATTGTACCTCGGACAATGAATACTTCATTTCTATCGCAATAGAGACTCAGCCTGGATTGTGTGGTTAAACTCTGAAATGAGGTTTAAACCCTTAAATTTCTGTTCCAGAGAGACGAGTCCCAACAGTTAAATCAAGCTAAGACGCCTCTGATGTGTTGGTGCTCCTCTAATTCAAAAAAGTCTTCCTTTGAAATGATAAATGTCAATCATTTATCACAAATTCAAACCTCTGGCTATTGTATTAGAAAAATCCAATGCAGCTTTTTTACACTATGGGTTGGAGTTTAACTTACCGGACCTGTGGGGAGCAGTGCGAGAGGGGAAGGGGAGAAGAGGTTTGAAAAAGTGTTTGGAACCTTGAAGTCAGGGATCTGATGGGTCATCGGAGACCTGGTTGGGCTGAGGGTAATTTGGAGACCCGGTTGGGGATGAATCGGAGACCCAGTGGGAGGTGATTGTGAGGCCTGGTCGGGACTGAATGTGAGGCCTGGTTGGGGGTGATTCGGAGACCTGCTTGGGGATAATTCAAAGGTTTGTTTGGGGTTAATTTAGAAGCCTGTTTGGGGGTATGGGAAATTAGCAGGCTTTGTTGGGGGCAGGGGTAATTTGGAGGTCAGACAGGGGTAATTGAGAGGTCTGTTTGAGGTAGAGATTGAAGTCTTGCTCAGGGGAAATTCAGAGACCTGACTGGAAAGCTTAGGGGGAGATTCGGAGGTTTGAGGATATTGTCCAATCACAGGGCATTTATCTCCTGGATCCAACAGTCCTCGCATGGATTTAGCCGTATGGAAATACAGGTTTCTGTGTTTAAATTCTCAATGTTACATAACCATGATACAATACCAACTCATCTCCTTGCAGCAGTTTGATCGTCTGTAGCTGCTGATCCCCACGTCCCCCTCCCCACTCTGGACCCCATTAAACCAGAATTAGGTGGGTTGGATAACTCGAAACATTTGGACTCGAAAAATCAGCTCTTTCCTTTCCTTACAGATGCTGCCAGACCTGCTGAGATTTTCCAGCATTTTCTCTTTTGGGTAGGTGAGTTGGAGGCAGGTTTGTGATGGAACGCAGATTTTTAACTCTTTAACCTCTCACCTGACTGAAATCCATTTTAGGCATTATAATTATCCCTATTAGTGTGTGCCGGTCAGCATTCTACAGTGACATCTGCAATCACCATTTTCAACATAGTTATGTTCAAGAAAGGGGTCACATATCCTGCCCCACTAGCAAGCCATCAAGGTAATCACATGGGATACTAAATAGACGTTTCCAGACATGGACTCATCCAACTACAAAGGGAATACACTAAACCCAAATCACTTGAACAATGGGGCACTGGCAGAGAGCGAGCATTCCCAGGCATGAGCTGATTAAGTTACAGGATGGAATATACTAGTCATGACCATGTTTGAATTACTAGGTGATGATCATGTAATAGGCTCACATTTTGTGTGTTTAAACTTCTGATTCCTCTGCGTTAGGAGGACAAGTAATGGAGGCGCTGATGAGAGAAGACCCAAGTGGAGTCCTTCCTTCGACACTCACTCTCTAACCCACCTTGTAAGCTTCGAACTCAGTTTGCTGACTGTGTCCATTCAAAGATGGCTGCTGCAGAGAGAGGCTTCTTTAAAGGATTTAAGGTGGTACTACTGTCTCCAGGAGAACAACCAAATCAGTCATGTACACCTTTTATTTCGGAAGCATCGGGACTGCTAAAGGAAAGTCACAAGACCACCAAATTCATCCTGCTGCCAACCAACTCAGCAAATGACAGACTCTATATCCCTTTTATTTCTCTGAACTCAAATTTTTCCGTTCACATTCTGTAATCTATTTGTGCATACGTATGGACTTCCTGTGTGTGTGTGTACGTGTATACGCGCATGTGTATAGAAATCAAATGGATTTTGTTACTTAGAATGGTTTAAGTATAATAAAGCTAACCTCATTCTTTACTAAACTCAAGAAAATCTGTTTGATCGGTTCTATTATGATCGTAGCACATAAACAGTTAACTGTGCACTGAATTGGCAAGTATATCCTTTTTTAAAAACCTGTTGTGGTCACATGAGGAGCAGGGTGCCATTCGATCACTCCTCACCTGATCACAACACTTTGCATACTGAATTTTGCATGCGAAATGTCCTGCCTGTATGACATGGCAGTTGATAAGATTGGGTTCCACAAAATCCAATACATATTTTCTCTAAATTCCTATAACTGTAATGCTGCATTGCAATTGTCGGTAAAATGCATAAATATTTTTAATGAGGAAAATGTCACTGAATTACAGCCAATTGAATTCAGGCTCCTAGGTCAGTATGACTTGTACTGAGTGTCAGGCATAGCTACTATTTACCTACATTCAGACACTATCCCATACCTCCCAACCCCTGTAAATAGTACATATAAACATGTCTGTTGGTCAAGACGTAAGAAAATGTGACAAGTGAGGTGTACGAGAGTCAGTAGAAAAGCCATTTAATCCTTTAAATTGCATTAAATCTAAGAACATCACATTCAGTGGGGAAATGATAATATAGCACTATCAAGTGGTCAGATTGTGCAGCTACACAGTGACAAGTTCACTTGGGTTGTTTATGGAAAATCTGAATTTATAACAGCAAAGCTAACCCATAAGTGTGGCTAAAAAGTGTAAACAGGAAGAAGGCTTTTGTAGATGGGCCATGCATGAACACAAGGTCTTTGTTAAGATGTGAATAGATATGTGGACGGACAGATGACACTGATAAAATGCTGTTACACTTTCAATACGGTGTTATTTAATAGAAAATATCACAGGAACTTAATCTACAAAGCAAAACATCAGATCAAATAAACTGCAGTCTCCTGGGCCACGTTTAATGATCATCACCTCAGCTTGAACCTTGAAGTGAAAAATAGACAGGCATCTTGTCACGGAGGTCAAAAAGAGTCGGAGAGAATAGATTGGAGAAATCAGAATGTAATGCAGAGTTTTAGATTGTAAGAGGAAGGGAAATGTGATTGAGGGGGTGGGGGGTGGTGTGTGTGTGTGTGTGTGGTAAGAAAATACATTTAATACAACAGAATTCACTTATTCTGTTTACCGGAACAGAGGACGCACTCAGAACACCAGTTAAAATATTCCAGTCACCATTTCCAAAACACACCTCTCTGGTAATGAAGAGTTCTGTTCACAATAGTGCTGCTTACTTTAGTTGTACGGGAATCCTTTGGATGTTTTTTGTTTGATTTGACCCGCAGAAGACTTGAGTAGTTTTTTTTAAATTTCTCGGAATGTCCATTATACTATCCAAACATACCTCTTAAAATTGTTCAAATTTGCAGTTAATGAATATGTTAATCAAGCTGCCTTTATGCCTTTTCTAGATCTTTCTGGAATGAGATCACGTTTGTGCGATATTGGGTATGTGAAACATTTCAAAGCCCTAATTTTAACCCGAGGTACAAGGACGAGGGTTCAGCCAAGCATTGAGTGCAGGTCACAGCATGAGGGGAAGATGCAGAGATTTTAACTCCCATGCCTCAGTTCCATTTTAAGGTTGGACCCTGGGCCAAACCTAGTGGGAACTGTTAGATGGATAGTGGGCGGGTGGGATATAGGGCAGCAGGAGGAGGCAGCTGCTGGGATACAGGAAACAGTTTACAGTGCTAAGTTAAATGGTGGACAAAGGAAGCCTGGGGCAGAAAAGGTCCCATATTTTCTTGGGATCTTGGTATCAGCACATAAGAAAAATAGCAAATTTTTTTTTAAACAACATATCTTCCTGGACCTCTTTATTTCCTGCTCCTGCCAAGCCACCAGGTTTTACTGGTAGGCCCAGCACTGAGTACTACTCAGGTTAAAACCACAGCCTAAGTGTATCACAGAATCCCAGCCTCTGCATATTTCTATGCTCCCGGTCTGCCTATGGTGAGCATCTCTGACCCCTTCCCAAACCCCGGAGTTAAAATATGATGGGAGCATGGCTTATCTGGGAGGTTATACTCTGCTCCTATCTGTCTGGTTCTTGTCAGGTACGGGGTTTAAAATCAGGATTAATGTATTTGTACGGCGTTCTGCCACATCCTATGGCTGGAGGTATTAATCCAAACAGGTCAAAATCATGGGCAAATCGTTTTACATCAATATCAAACCGCACAATTTCATAAATTGAAAGTTCCATCTGGAAATGGGCCATCATCTTTTTAAACTCCTTCGGTAATTTTATTTTTTCTCAAGCTATCTGGTCCAACACAACAACAGTTTGACCAATAGGGTCATCATTGTAACCTTGTACACAACAGGAGAAACTACAACAAACACCCAATTAAGCAATCAACCTAGACAGTTATCAGTAATAGTCAGACATTCAATTTCATAATGTTATATTATTAAAGTTTAGAAAATATAAAGTGTGGCCCAGCACTTTTCCCAAAAAAATCTTAAATATCCAAAACAAAAATATTTGGAAAACATTATTTCTAGTATGCAAATTTGGTAATAAAAAAAATCTCCACCACCAGGGTGTAGTATTCCAGCAGATACGCTGCTTGGTCTAAGACCAGCTTCGACGATTGAGCACAGCATGTGGGATTATTCACATTCATAAATCTTGTGGGCAATCGCCATGCCCAGCATGACAGCCACTAAGAGTCCAAGCAGCCACTTCAGGTTGGCATCCTTGATGGAAAGAGCAGTGGTCTGTAAAACAAAGAAAAAAAAATCTCCAGTCACCAAACTCAAGTTGCAGCCTCTCTGGTGTTAGACTTCGCCTGCAGCAATTATTAAGTTGAACAATGGCAAGCAGTTCCTCTATTAGAATTTCAATAGGTTTTTACATACAACAGTTCTTGATTTAGTTTGTGGAAATTAAATGGGTCGAGTGGATAATGTGAATGTTGTGGGAACATCTAGCAACAAGTGACCACAAGGTAAATTGTGGACACATATATAAATGTTGAAAAGCAGAGGGAATAATCAAAGGAGTTTTGATAGGAAAAGAAAGCTTATCGCAATAAGATGCAAGTCCAGGAAAATTATGAGGAGAAATTAAATTCGGACATGAAATGTGCTGCATTTACTGTAAAGTTTATGGAATTGACTATGAAGAAAGTGCTAACTTACTCTACAGGCAGATGCCCTTTCTGCAAAAGCGATCATGACAAGAAGTATCTAATCATTTATTTAATTGTTGTTTACAGGCCTTTATTGTGTGCAAGTAGCTTGCTGCATGTCTCTGCAACAGTAGCAAAACTTCAAACATATCTCATTGCCTGTGAAGAACTTTGTGATATCTCAAGGCTATATAAGGTGTAATACAAATGCAATTTCTTATTTCTGTGATAATAGCGTGAGTTTTAGGCAGTGACTAGTACACTTGTAACACTGGCTTTTAATGTACAGCAGTATTCTGATTTCTTGTCTCTGTCGATTATATTAGTATAGTCAAACATATAATTAGATCTGTGGTCATTAAAACTCTGTATTCTATCATTTTCTTGTACAAATGCTTTATGTATTGTGGGATCTACAAACTTTGGATGTATAGTGTGTGGCCAAGCTGTTTACCTTGCACGATGTTCAGAGTGATTACACTCATTAAAATTAAGTAAATACAGCATCATAAACACTCCCATAAAACAGAGCCACCAGGCAAAAACAAAATCAACCTTAAGAAGCTGCCTTCTACAATCAGTTCACAGCAGCTCAATGTGAACTATAGGAAAGGAATGGTAAATGTAATCATTAAACAGCTAGAATTTCAAGCATCAGTACACACAAAATGGACAGTTAACATTACACATACAAAGAAATATTATTATAAACAGCAGAGGCTCCTCTTTTCATGTGCTATAAGTTACGCAGGCTCCATTCTGATTAAATAATTTCCAAAAATGTGGTAGAAATTACAAATTTGTCATAACAAAATAAGCCAAATTGTCAAATGGAGCAGATATTATTCTCCTTGTCTTTGGGTGTAATGGATCACCTGTGTACTGGTCATGGAGAAAGATCGGGTGGAGAGGATTACATGAGTGTAATAATGCCACTCACCTAGCATCCCATCCGTTTAAATGATACTGTGCATCGGGCAGAAGATGCATTTTAAAGTGAAGTAGAGTGAGATAATATGCACCAGGAAGGAAAGCGAGGAATGGAAAACGCTCCAGTTTGTAGATAAGCAGAATACCATTACCCTTTTGGAGTTCAAAAAATGGTGGCCTTTCCAATTCTGCTGCTTCCCTTTCCAAAGCAACTGCCTCTTCCTCGAGTTACAAATATGGATTAAAATATTCTGATAAGGTTCGAGACCATTGCACCTTCAGCAGTTTTTTTGTTTGCCAGCTGGATTTCTTCTAATGCACACTTCCTGAATTAAACTCTTTCTATTTCCTGCGCAACTTTACAGCTCACTGCATTGAGTCTGCCTCTGTTTTCTTTCTGAATTTCTCAATTTAAAACAAAGCAGCTGGGAAGACAATCAGTTGAAACATTCTGAAAGAATACAGTTGCAACGAGGCAGGGTTTCTGACTCAAAAACAATACACTCCCACACCATGACGTACACTTACCCAGCCGCCCTGCTCAACAGTCCATTCAGCAATTTGGTTCTTTGCAATCAGCTTTGTGACAGATTTTGTAACTTTGCCAAAACATTCCATAATTCCTCTCTGATAGACGTAAGTCATCATTTTGTAACTGAAACTCAGCAGAGCAATAGTTTGGCCCCAGTTTATTCCATTGTCATATAATCTGTGTAGCAGAAAGATGATGCACTTTAACAACAAAACTGTTACACCTGTTCAGTTAGTTAGCGTCATTAAAACAATCATATCAACACAGGAATATGAGTTAATTGTTATATCATTCTCTTTAAAAAACAGACTACATAATCCACTTCCAAGATTGTCAAACATGCTGGGTACAAATTTAGAAAGATCCCATTTCCTTTTTTTAAAAGTTTATTTTATTCATTCATTTTCTTTTCCTTCATTGATCACATTCTTTTAGTCTCTCTTTTAGCCTTGCCAATGTTTGGCTGCATTCAGCACTCGAGGTTGGCATTGGGATTGATGACCTGGTTGTAATAGACTCTCAAGTAATTACAGTTCAGATAAACCACTGCCACTTATTAGATTTTTATGAAAACTATTGACAGCAAATTGGAAACCTACCTTTCAGCAACTCTGTAGAAGGAATCATTCCCGTGTTCAGATGGGAGAGGAAGGTATGCCCGCATACCTCGAAATTCCCGGCTCTTTCGATGATTAAGCTCATCTCCAATGATCGCCAGCTGACGTCCTATTTCCATAGTGGAACTGTGAAGTTAACATTAAAATTCAGTTAGGAAATCCCAAAGCTTCATACTATACTGTGTGAACAAAAATAAGGTAGCCTGCATCTAACGACTGCAAGCAGACATTGTTAACAAATCTCGCTAACTCCATTTAGTGCCCTCAACTTCTCTTCGATCCATAGCTGTTATTTCTGCCTTCTCTGGCTAGGTCTCCCACACCAGGTTAAAGTCCAACAGGTTTATTTGGTAGCAAATGCCATTAGCTTTCGGAGCGCTGCTCCTTTAAGGAGCAGCACTCCGAAAGCTAATGGTATTTGCTACCAAATAAACCTGCTGGACTTTAACCTGGTGTTGTTAAAACTCTTACTGTGTTTACCCCAGTCCAACGCCGGCATCTCCACATTAGGTCTCCCACCACAGGTATACTTCAAGTAACTCAGAATGTAGGTTTTTGCTGGAACTTTGATACCATGGGAATAATTAAATAATAGAACTAGAACAAATGGAATTTCAGCCTCAAATATCTATCATTCTATGTTTAATCCTATATAAATAAAGGAGCTTCCATTCTACACAAGCTTTTTTGCTTAATAAAGAACAATCTTGATTATGAATAATGTATAGGGCGTGGTAATTTCCCTTCCATTATATCAAAATGCAGCAGTCATGGCCCTTGCCCCCAGACCATGTAGTCAAATGGTAGATGGCTGGAGAAATGAAGGGTGCAGCCACTACTGTAGCAGAAAGAATTGATACCCCTACTCCAATGTTGAATTTAAAATTCATCTTGTGGCCATGACCATAATACCTGCACTCCAAAAATTCCGCCTTGGACTTTGCAACCTCTCCCAAGAAAGGCATTTCATGTTTGTCAGTATCTTCTATTTCTTGGACACTGTTTGACCGGACTGATTTTTGAATGAATTTGAAAGCTTTCTGCTGCAGCATACTGCTTCAAATGGCACCGACTCCCTGCAGAAATGACACACTCGATTTGTGGCAAGACAGTCTTTGCACCAATGGGGTTTTCTCATTCCACATCTGGGAGCACCGAATAATGGCAGCAACTGTTCCCTCTTCCTTCTGGGTCTGCTGTTCAGTCGATGGACTGGTGCCCCTATTGCTCACAAACTGGATTGAGTCAGTGGTCTGACTCCATAAAAGGTTCTCTATTGTCTTGGATTAAAACTCAGCTCTGCTTCATTGGCTCAGCCTGTCTCGCTAATTTTGCTGCTTTGACAGCCCATACTCTGGGGTTTCCGAACCTCAAACAGCCCCCTTCTCCATTCCCTCCCTGCCTCCGAATTAATATCCAGTCCTGTATGTCACTGGCTTTCCCTCGATTTGCTCAGTTTGATATTAAAATGTCTGCAGTCAGATTGTTGGATTTTGCTGCAGCATTGAGGGGTGTGTGCAATATTTTAAATTGTATGGAAAGTTTTTAAGCTTTATACTTCACAGGTTACGAGAAATGGGTTTCTGCGACACTTTCAACATTTGTTCTTGATGGCAAACTAGGGTCAAGTTACTGCTGAATTACAGATTCCTCCTCTCAACTATGCCCGTGATGACCAGAACTCTTCACCTACTAATTCATTTTCCCATTAGAAATTATTTTTATCCTTTTGATCAGAGTTGATGCACTATTCTCAGGAGAGTAATTCGACAGCTGTGTGCTGACAAAACGTAAACTCTCATGTAATGCTGTCAAGATAAAAGTCGGTTGGTATTATCCATTTTGAGAGTCAACCACATTGCTATGGATCTGGAGTCACATGTAGGCCAGGTAAGGATGACAGATGGTTTTTACCAGAATTAACATTTCACGGTTATCTTTAGACTTTTAATTCCAGATTTATATTGAATTCAAATTTCACCATCTGCTATGCTGGGATTTGAACCCAGGTCCCCAGACCTTGCGCTGGATCTTTGGTCCAGTGACAATACCACCACATCACTGCCTCTCCACAGTCTATCCATCACATACTGATGATGCTGTTTAGCACACAAGTGGTCCTAAGCTGTAGCTTCCCCAGGTTGACACCTCATTTTTGGGTTTGCCTGGTGCTTCCTCGGCATGCCCTCCTGCGCTCTTCTTTTCTCAAATATTTTATCTGTAGTGTTCTCTGTACATATGAAAATATTTATTTGTATTTAGCAATTGAATCACATTTCACATACCTGGGACTTGACAGCAACTGGTCTGTGGTTGTTGGCACAGTAGGCACTATCACTTCATTATCTGTGTTCTCTTCCATCTCATTCTGATTTTGATAGGAGGCATAGTTCTGATAGAGATCCTCTGCTTCTTCCACTTTGTCTTGCTCTGTGTGGGGGGAACAACACATAGTGACTTTAAAAGACTACCATTGCTATTAAAAGTATTTTTCTTTTGTTAGGCAGACAGAAAAGCTTAGGTCCAAAAATCTGGTTGATGAATGTTATCAAAACCTCAAGATGCAGCTGCACCTAGAGTGTGGACAAACAGAGGAATGTGCTGAAAGGATTTACTAGGACACCCACTCAATAGGACAGCCATGCAAGAGATGAAGTAAGTGATGACTGCATTTCCAATATCCAGAGGAAGTTTGCAAACCTCACAAAATCTGGCAGGAAGAACACGAGCCAGCACTTTTCTACGAAGTACACAAAAGCACCAAAAGAAAATTCCTCTCTACCGGTTGCAGTGATTCAAGCTGCACGCAATGTACTTACTCATTATACAACTCTTTCATTGCTTAACTTGCTGTTGCTGCAACCTTTGTCATTTAAAACTGGAAATATTGTCACAGAAGGAATTGCAAAGGCGAGTAAGGCAAGCTTACTACAAATCTAACAAAGTGTTGCATGCCCACACACTCACATACTGTGATGCAAAGTAGACACTTGTATGTTAATGTCTCAGTTCTTCCAGCATCTCTACACTGGTTCACTGCTTGTAGAACAAAGCAACACTCAACATCATACCGGAGCAAATCTATATGCCAGGCTCAGGAGTGTGGGTGCACAAGATGCTAGACACCAGGGCCCAGGGGAGCCTGGGCTCAACTCCTCCTTTTCTATATTAAAGGTCAATGCCACACATCATCAATTAATCTTTTCAAAGTGATCTCTTATTTCCTTCCCTTGTCACTTACTTTCTCTGCCTGTGACAAGTGGGCCTGGATAGCAGAGTGCTGTGGAGAGGGCAGGGAGTTGCGCTGGGTTGATGTGAAGTTTCTATTTTCCATTAGTCTGTGGTACTGTCACCAATCAAACACCCACACAGGATTCGTTAGGCTGATGCGAGCGGATATGGACCTGCGGGCAGAGGAATTAAAGCACTGGCTGCAACACCAGGCACTGGGAAGGCAAAATCTAACCATGAATCTACAAATTGGCTGAGTTCCTTTGGACTTTAAATGCTTAACATAAGCTAAGAATTCAACTGTGCAGATTCTGAAAAAGCTCATATTTGATTCATTATCATTCTTCTCAAACTCCTCACCTATTTAAGCCTATAAAATGTAAATTTGCTGCCACTTGCAATATGCTGTATTTTTCAGACGGCACGGTGACATTTTTCGGGCGGCACGGTAGCACAGTGGTTAGCACTGCTGCTTCACAGCTCCAGGGACCTGGGTTCGATTCCCGGCTTGGGTCACTGTCTGTGTGGAGTTTGCATATTCTCCTCGTGTCTGCGTGGGTTTCCTCCGGGTGCTCCGGTTTCCTCCCACAGTCCAAAGATGTGCGGGTTAGGTTGATTGGCCATGTTAAAAATTGCCCCTTAGAGTCCTGAGATGCATAGGTTAGAGAGATTAGCGGGTAAATATGTAGGGATATGGGGGTAGGGCCTGGGTGGGATTGTGGTCGGTGCAGACTCGATGGGCCGAATGGCCTCCTTCTGTACTGTAGGGTTTCTATGATTTCTATGCTGGGCACTGTACAAATGTAATTAAAATTATAATTTGAGATGATGGCTTTTGTTAAATATCAACTGGACAGCACTGTTACAGTACATTTTAAATTATTCTGAATGTCTAACCGTTGATAGTGATCATACACTTTACAGGTTTGGGAGTAACTTTAAAAGCCCTCACTGGAATGGGTCCCAAAATGAAATAAAATTGCTTTGTTTTTTTAAAGCAAGCAAATAACTCGTGTGATTGCTGATGTTCTCTTATATCTGCTGTTTTATGTTACAGGAGCATTTTATACAATCCAAGCAGTGGAACACAGGCCATTGTTTAATGAATAAAAGTGCACTGCGTTCCCCTTTGAAGCTGCGTTAGTCGGGACATTTATAACGTGTATAATGTATCCAATATGGTATCTGAGGCATTTTGTGATGGAAAGCTCAATTCAGGGTTGAATAGGACACTAAGACTACAATTGGTTCAGCTTGCGACAGTGAGTAGAGAGCGAGACGGAATAGCGCTGTTTTACCATAACCACGGGATATTACCGTTCAAGACTGGATCATGGATGAGGAGGCTGGCAGCACAGAGGCTGCTGAGGTGCAGTGAAAGTTGGTCGAGTGGGTTGAGCTGAGTGAGCTCCATCAACACAGGTGTGAGGTACTGTAGGGAGTGGTGATGTAGTGGTATTGTCACTGAACGTGTAATCCAGAGACCCAGGATAACACTCTGAGGACATAGGTTCAAATCCCACCATGGCAGATGTTCTTCAATACAGAAAGCATTGGTGTGATTTTGTTTTCACCCAAGCAGCCAGGTAGTCCTCTGCTTGGTGAACTGTCAAAACCAGATCCAAAATGGACTGGAAACGTAACCATATTATTTAAATTAAGGTGATCCCTCACAATGAAATGGTGTCAGCATGCTATTTGAAATTTGAATTCAATAAAATACAGGAATTAAAAGTTTAATAATGACTATGAAACAATTGTTGTAAAAACCCATCCGGTTCCCGAATGTGTTTAAGGATCTGATATTGCATTGGCATGCAGCATCAGGCAGTGAGGCTGAACCTCCACGAAAAGCAACGCCAATGGTACAATACCAGACACAGCAAAAGCTTTGCCACATTTGATGCTAAGGTCAGTGAGTCTAGATCAATTTAGCTGTGTGTGCAAATAAACTGAAATTCCAAAACAAGCAGAATGGTCAAACTTATTTAATTACAATAATTTAAATTTGTTACATAACGTGATGTGAGCCCAGAAACAGGAGAAGCACCAGGACCCATGGTATCTCTCCCTGGTCTGTATGGAGAGGGGACCTGCAATATGGGCTGTTTTAAAGGAACAACTGCAAATCCTGTGACTGCAGAGCATAAAGGCAGAGCAGGATGAAACTGGAAGTGTAACTCAAGCTCAGGGCAACAACAAAGCTTTTATTGTTCTTCTGCTTCACACTCACTTCTTATAACATAACTATGTGAACATTATTGAACTGCCTGCCCTTCACTGCCCATTTTACACAGGCAATATAGAGAAGGAAAACCAGGAGTCACCTGACTATTCATGATGATGATGTTCAGGTCCAATTAAAATTCAACTTCCCTCAAGATGTGGCGAGAAGGTTTTGCAATCTTAGGATGTGACAGGGATATGTGCAAGCCATAATACCCAGGCTGCCTTGCTGCCCGGATCCAAGCTATGCCTGATATCCACCTATTCTCCAGGCTGGCTTCCCAGGTCCCAGCTCTGGGGATGGGAGTAGGGTTTGGGTTGCTTTGTGTTAGAGCTGCTGTCTGGGCTGAGGCTTGGGCTCCAGCTCCAATGCCAGTTTCTCTTGTTCTAGATTCAACCCAGCTACCTGTGCTGCAGTCTTCCAGCAGCCTGTGAGTGCTACTTCCGATGGCTGATGTTATAAGTATAAGTTGTTGTTATCTCACAACTGGTGGGAGAGGCGGGGATTTGAAATAATAGAGAAATGAGAAAATACATTCAAAAAGAGATACAAATACATTCAAAAAGAACAGATAGAGTCAAATACATTAACAAATAACAGTGCTGCACACTATTACACAGAAACAGAAAATGCTGGGAAATCTCAGCAGGACTACAGCATCTGTGGAGAGAGAATAGAACCAACGCTTCGAGTCAGGGCAGACTCGAAACATTGGTTCTATTCTCTCTCCACAGACACTGTCAGACCTGCTGAGATTTCCCAGCATTTTCTGTTTTTGTTTCAGATTCCAGCATCCGCAGTATTTTACCTGCACACAATTACATTTACGACTAACAGAAAGATACATAAATACACACTGATCAAAATACAGAGAAATACATTTATTAATAACACACAAACAGCTAAAATACTTCTAGACTAATAAACAATTTATTGATACTACATTTATAGTGTCTGTTATAACTCTCAAGTTATTGCAAGCTGTGGCGCAAAAACCTGCCGAAAGACTGTGAGGAAATGCAAATGCAATGAAAGGCTGGCGCTACTTGTTCCCCCCTGGATGTAAAATCTAGATCATTATAACCCTGTTGGCATTCTGAATACAGTAAGAAGTTTAACAACACCAGGTTAAAGTCCAACAGGTTTATTTGGTAGCAAAAGCTACCAAATAAACCTGTTGGACTTTAACCTGGTGTTGTTAAACTTCTTACTGTGTTTACCCCAGTCCAACGCCGGCATCTCCACATCATGGCATTCTGAATAACAGCTTCAAACAAGAAAGCAAAAACAAGACTTAAAAATAACTTTAAACTCAGCAACTCAATTTTTGTTAACAATCTCCATTTCAGACTGACATTTCATTCATCAAATCAATCAGGATCTAATCAGTTGCCTAATTGCATTATTCATCTTGCACTTAATTAATCTTAAAGTAATCTCTTCCAATTCCGATTCAATTATACATGACCCACTGATTATCATTTTGATGGCCACATCTTGAACAGATTGTTGTATTTTTATCACTTGCCTCACATGTCCCATTAATACGATATATAAAAGGCTGAAATTCATAGCATGCGTAAACATTTTAGCATGAACTTTAAAAGCTGAAGTGTGTGTATATCATAATCTATGGTACCTTCCTTGTTTCTAGACGTGCTGCATTGTCATTTTGAGATCGGAACTTGAAAAGATGAGTAATGTTCAAAGTTTGAATAAGCTCTGCCTCTGTTGCAATGCTTTCCGATTTGTTTTGGTTAAGTAACCCTATAATTTGTGAAATTCGAAGGAATCTCCACAATCTCTCTTCCTGCTGTACATGTCAAAAATCAACATAAAGTAAAACATTATTGAACAAGTGAATGGAACTGCAAAATTTTAAAATGATTATTTCTCATTCCGTGCATTTTGCTTCTTGGATATTTTGGGTTTTAATTGCTGTGTCAGTGCCTTTAAATTGAGTTTTGTGTTGGTTTACAGCAGCTCGCTCAGGACTTGCTCAAAGTTGCAGAGACTGAGCTGGAGTTGGAGCCTGGAGCGTTGGTGCAGAGTTCGAGAACTTTGAAAGTTGCAAACAATGTGGCCTAGGATGTATCCCATTTAGTGGTGATTCTTATGCTGCTGGGGAAAATGTGGGAAACTAAATCTTGCATTGGCGAGCGAGAGAAACAGAGAAACCTGAAAATTGCACGGAACGTTTTAAAGGAAGCTCATATAACTCTTGGGTTCCAGAGAATCCCAGTTGAAAAACAATATTGGTTGGTGAAATCTTGTATATTTAAAATGAGTATAAGAAAATTAATGATGATTACAGATTGTTATTCAGCGAAACAATAATTACTTTTTTTTTAATGAAACAAACTACAATTTGAAAAATCCTTCCTTAGAGGCCCAAGCCACTGCTACAAGCTCAGTGCAGAGGCATGCATTTCCAATGCCTCAGGAATCCTAGTCTTTATGCGACCTAGCCACTCTCTCCTTCGCTAAACTAGGTGCATCTCAGAAGGTCTGGTTAATTGTACTGTTTGTGTCATTCACAGCCCGTAGGCTGGAATTTCACCGCCCTACCTGCCACAGGAATCGGAGCGGGCGAGGGATGGAACATGGGAAGGTCCGTTGACCTCAGGTGGGATTTTATGGTTTCAGGACGAGCGATGCTGTAAAATCCCACCCATAGCAGCCAACATTTTACATCATATCTCTGTCTCTTTCCTCAGATATAGACAGATTTTTAATCTCCCAGGGAATCACGGGATTTGGGGAATGAGTGGGAAAGTCGAGTTAAGGAAGAAGATCAGCCATGGTGGTACTGAATGGTGGAGCAAGCTTGAGAGGCAAATGGTCTACTCCCTGCTGCCATTTCTTCTATTCTTGTTATTTATAATGGTCACTTTTGAATCATTAGCGAAACAACTGATCGCCATCAAACCTGACAGTAGCATCTTTGAACACATCTATACGGGAGTATGTTAAAATGGAGGCCAGGAAAAGACTCTGGTCCATCAGACCTGCCCACACAGTTACTTTGCCTTTAGCAACCTGATGAAATACCTCCTAGCCGCAAGCAGCCGAGCCTTCTAGCCATTCCTCAAGCATGTCCCAAATATATGTTGACTGTATTGACACCACTGGCCCATGACAGGCACTAGTAGAAGAGCTGTAGATGTAGAAACATGGAAGATAGTAGCAGGAGTAGGCCATTCAGTCCTTCAAGCCTGCTTCACCATTCAATATGATCATGGCTGACCCTCTATCTGAACACCACATTCCCACGCGCTCTCCATAACCCTTGATACCTTTAGAGACTAGAAATCTATCTCCATCATAAATATATTCTGTAACTTGGCCTCCACAGCCTTCTGTGGTAGAGAATTCCACAGGTTCATCACCTTCTGAGTGAAGAAGATTCTTCTTATCTCAGTCCTAAATGGCCTATCCTATATCCTGAAACTGTGACCTTTCACTCTGGACAGCCCACCCCACCCCTCCCCAGCTAGAGAAAACAACATCCCACACCCAGTCTGTCCAGCCCTGTCAGATGTTTATATGTCTCAATGAGAAATGTGGAAAAGGATCAGTGACTCCTGAAGGACTAGTGGACCTTTACTTCTACATTGTACATACCCGGTAACTGTTGTAATCTGTGTGTTCTAGCCAAAATGCATTATATAAAATTATTTTCCATATGTTGTAATCTCACTTGGTCACACAGCAGATAGTGCTGAACTGCGCAATGAAATATAAACAGAGCAAAGTCTACAGGTGTTTACATAATGAACCTGTCCCCTCCAGGCATAAGCAAACGGCAACAGATGTAAAGTCAAAGAACAAGCATGCTAGGTTTGCTCGATAAGTACTGGCCCTATTGTTAGGCTAACTGCCATTTTTCTGATTATTTCTTTATGATCTTTCATTTGCATTTGTAAAGCTCCTTCCTACATATAGTGCACACGATTTTATGACCTCGTCCCCCTGTTGTTCGGCAAGGCAAGGTGATAAGATTGGGTGAAAGGCAAAAATTCAGGTTTTGTACCCAGTTTCTCACCTGACCGTACCAGTCCTATTTTGACGGCGAAATCAGCTTTGCATCCAGAAAAGGCATGAAGCAGATTTAAATATTAATGAGATGCTTAGCATGTCATTAGAGAGTCTTGGACACTGTAATCCGGGCTCACTTACACTTCCTACTTGCCAGTCAAGCTTCACCCTGGCGAGAATCACAGCTGGTCTCCACCAGCGGGGAATGTGACGATCGGCCTGGGGAAACTATGCAAGGGTAGTGGTCGGCAGTGGGGCCGGTGGGGGGGGGAGGGGGGGGGGGCAAACAGGCAGTGTTAGGTGGAGGGTGGGGGAGGATATTGGTGAGGCAGGTGGTGGGGGGGGTTGGCAGGTGATCTCCCAGTGTGCTGGGATATTGGGGCACCTGCGCAATGGCGACCAGAGCTGTCAGCAGCCGGCTTCACCAGCGAGCTTAGGGTCTGCCCCCCTCTACTGGCAAGAATTGCATCCGAGCTTTTTTTTTGCACTAAAAGCCATAAGATTGCAACTTGTGGCTTGCCCAAAAAACCTGCGCAATTCTCTCCCATTTTCTCGCTCATTCATCACTTAGAATTTTTTTTGTAAGTTCGAGCCCACTATTTTTATTTCACAGTTTCACCATCTGCAGTATTTACTATGTGTTTTACTGTTTTAGAAAAACCTATCAGCTGCTGGCTTACCAAACAAGGGCTGGCATTTTACTGTGGGACAGGAGGGCTGGTAAAATGATGTTGGAAGGGGCATGTGCCCAACATACTCATCGCCATGGGTGATTTCTGGAGCTGGGAACAGCAATAGCTTCACTCCATGCTGACTGGAGTAAGGTGGCCAGTTTAACTGGCCTGTTAGCAGCCACGTAATATCAGAATGACATCTTGTTTCCAAGGGAGAAGCCACGTATGTCATGGTGACCTCCCAGTGATTTCCTGGGGATGTCCTCACTTATCAATGCTCAAGAGCCCACAGAGTGGCCTGCAGTCTGCAATGGCTGCCCCACAGCTCCTGTGCTGCCGCAGGAGGTTTCACCTCTCCAATCACCAGCGCTTGTCTACCTGGAGCCTGTATATTGAAAAATAATTCACACCGGCCCCTCGAGGGTGTCTCAATGGGGGCAGCCTCTCCTTCACGCTTCAACCTCAAGCAGCGGCCAGGTCTGACTGGACAAACAGCTTGGAGAGGCAGGTTACTGTCTTTCATGGCCTCTTAGTTTGCCACTGATGGCAAAATCCTTTCCAACCAAGATCTCCATTGTCTCATGTTGGGAAATGGCAGACAAAATCCTCAACTGTTCAATCATCCACTGAGAGTCAATTTCAAATCCTGGCATCGTTTAAATGCTGACTGATTACCTGAGAAAATCTTACTTTAAACAACTGGGATTGATTAGAAATGTTCAATTGTTTGTTTTGTAAAATTTATATTATGGTGTCACTTTCTGAAGCTTCAACTTTCTCAGCACATTTGGAACTTTGCAGTGATATGAAAGAGGCAAATCTAAACTCTCCCAGAAAGTAGAATACCACGTAGCGTAACGCTGTATCAGAACAGTGTTGTGCCGGGACAAGGGTTGTGGTTGGAGCCGTACACGAGTTGGCATTGTAACCAGGAAACAACTCCAGTGACGAGCTGATTTTAAATAAACATATTAACTGAGCAGTCCATTTGTCCGGTGACCTCAGGAGACTCATCACATGCATCCACGGCACTTACATTTCCCTTCCTAATCTGAAAGCGAGGGACATATTTTTAGCATGGGGAACTGGATAGGGAACAGGATCTATATTGTTCAGTTCTATCCCGAGCTGTCTGTTTACCAAATGAATTGTCAAGAGAGTTCTAAATTCTATTTTTTAAAAATTAGGATGCCAAAAAACCTTAGCACAGTCTTTCTTCTCATGTGAAAACGTACACAAGCCCAAGCAAGATTAATGCTACCATCAAAACTGGAAGCAGCAATGTCATTCTTAAGAATGAATAATTCTTCATTCTTATAAAAATAATACTTCTATAAATTCCTCTCCGTTAGAGCATTTTGCCCAGGCCCACACCTCCTGCCCTAAACCTGTAACCCTGCACATTTACCATGGCTAATCCATCTGGCCTGCACATCTTTGGACACTAAGGGGCAATTTAGCATGGCCAATTCACCTAACCTGCACATCTTTTGACTGTGGGAGGTAACCCACGTAGACACAGGGAGAACATGCAAATTCCACACAGTCACCCAAGACCAGAATCGAACCCAGGTACCTGGCACTGTGAGGCAGCAGCGCCAACCACTGTGCTACCATGCAGCCCTGTGTTTGCAAGTTACGAGTTTCCATTACTTCCTGTATCATATTTCCTGTGCACTCATAATTGGTGGGAGATGCAAGGTAAACAAATTGCACAATACAAAATCAACCGTGCTGCATAATGATGAGCATGAACACCTGTTGAGTTAACTCCTCGCTGCTCCAGTACAGACAAACACAGGAATCCTCAGAGATCACCCTTAATAAGACTTAAAAATGCAAACAATACTCATGCACTAATGGTTCTATCATACGCAAGAGTGGGTTGACTTGCATTTCAAAACCCCATTTGTGTCAATTAATATGTAAACTAAACTAAAATATTGAAAGTTAAGGAGTGATTTAAAGTCTTTAGGATTTTAAAAGAAATTTATAAGGTAGATAGAAACTACCTGCATGAGTGGGGGACTCTAATTGAAGGAAACAGAATCTTAAGATCAGAGCCAGTTCATTCACGAGAGAAATCGGAAAACAAATTCTACCACAAAACGCAATAGATACTAGTTGAATTAATAAGTTTAAATCTGAGATCAATAGATTGCTAGGCAAAGCCATTTAGTGATGTGAAGCCAAGGCAAGTAGATGTAGTTAGGATACAGATCAGCTAGGATCTCACTGATCAATGGAACAGGCTCAAGGAGCTGAATGGCCTCCTCCAATCCCAATGTGTGGTGAACCATTGTTGGTTCCCACCAGGTAGTGCTGAGCCATGGTCTGGCCAGTACTATGAGTCTGTAGATATGTTACTGTTGGGGTTAGGGTTGGGCTGTTCTACCTGTTAATATAGTCCTATGGTACACCCCAGTTGGCTCCGCCTCCTGGGAGAGGTATAAAGGTCACTGCTCTGCCTGGTGACCCTTTAGTCTGGGATCGTATACTGTATATAGTAGCTCTGTTATTGTTGGCAATAAAAGCCTTTATTTCCCGAGTACATCCAGCCTCTCGTGTGTTATATCGCGCATCACAATGTTCTTACCGTCTTGGGAAGAAATGTGGTCTCTCTCATACCCACTAAATGGATCAGATCTTTTGGTCTCACCGGTTTGAGAGTGGAATCTTGTTCTTGCCTTATACTACCACAGGGCTGCTGTTATGTAAAATGTATGAACTTGCAAGGCCAGAATATGATCAAGGAAACAAACTTTAGCAGCTTTTCATGCGTCTGTACTGTATCTGTTGGACTTTTTCTATTGCCCATCTGACTAGATTTTCACAGCAAATTCTGTCATGCAACAGTGCTTGCACATCAGCATGAAGGGAATACTCTAGTCATCATTGCTGCTTCAAAATGTTTTTTATGTTCTGGTAATGGCTTCTGCTTATATAAATGCTATATACTGTCTAAGATACTATATATTGTACCTTATTATCACTTTTGTCATAAGTATAATAACATGAAAAATATAATGATGATTAATCAGCATGGATTTCAAAAGGGAAAGTCTTGCTTAAACAATTTCTTGAATTCTATGATGAGGTACGGTAACCGCTACCATTAAGCCGGGGTGTCAACCCTGGTTCAATGAAGAGTGCAGGAGGACATGCCAGAAGCAGCACCATGCGTGCCTAAAAATGAGGAATCAACCTGAAGCTACAACACAGGACTATCAGATGCCAAACAATAGAAGCTGCCTGTGATAGAAAAAGCCAAGTGCCCCCACAACCATCTGATCAGATCTAAGCAGCTCAGCGGTCCTGCCACATCCAGTCATGAAAGGGAGGTTGAAGGAGAAGGCTTCATAAATATACCCATCCTCAATAATGGGGAAGCCCAGCACATCAGTACAAACGACAAGGCTGAAGCACTTGGAACAATCTTGAGGCTGAAGTCCTGAGTGGATAATCCATCTTGGCCTCCTCCTGAAGACCCTGGCATTGCAGCTTAGATATGATCTACTGGTATGATCCTGGAAATGAAAAGCTTGACGTATGAGGAGCATTTGAGGACTCTGGGTCTGTGCCCGATGGAGTTTAGAAGGTTGACGGGGGAATCTCATTGAAACTTACAGAATACTGAAAGACCTGGATAGAATGGACGTGGAGAAGATATTTCCACTCCTGGGAGAGACTAGGATCCAAGGGCACAGCCTCAGAGTAAAGGGATGAGCCTTTAGAACTGAGATGAGGAGGAATTTCTTCAGCCAGAGGGTGGTGGATCTGTGGAGTTCATTGCCAGAGAAGGCTGTGGTGGCCAAGTCACTATGTGCATTTAAGACAGAGATAGATAGGTTCTTGACTGGAAAGGGGATCAAACGTTATGGGGAAAACGTAGGAGAATGGGGTTGAGAAGCATATCAACAAGATCGAATGGCAGAGCAGACTTGATGGGCTGAATGGCCTAATATAGCTTATGGTCTTTTAGTTATTCTTTACTGTTTTTTATATTCTGTCAACCCTTTTGACCTGACACTTATCTTTGTGCAATTATATTCTTTTTCTTTAAGTTTGATACTATCTTTAACTTTTTTAGTTAACCACAGATGGTTAGTCCGCTCCATGGAATTTTTCTTTCTGTATCAATTCTGTGCAATCCGAAGTATCCCCTTAAATGATTGCAACTCATCTCTATTGACCTATCTCTTAACCTAATTTACCAGTTCACTTTAGCTAGCTCACTGTTCAGGTCCTCATAATTGCCTTTATCTAAGTTTAAAATACTAATCTTGGACCCACCCTTTTCTATCTCAAACTGAATATAAAATTCAATCATCTTATAATCGCAACTACCTAGGGGTGCTTTCACTATGAGGTCATTAATTAATCCTAGCTCATTGCACAATACTATGTCCACAATAGCCTGCTGGTCTAAGAAACTATTCTGAAAATATTCTATGAACTCCTCATCTATCTTATACTTGCCCATCTGATTTTTCCAGTCGATATGTAGATTAAAATTCCCCATGGTTATTGGCGAACCTTCCTTCCTTTATGCTTTGTCTTACCATGTAGTTATTGTTAGAAGGCCTGTACACCATTCCAACAAGTGACTTCATGCCTTTATCATTTCTCATCTCTACCCACAAGTTACTTCTACACCCTGGTTTCCTGAACTTAGGTCATCCCTCTCTCATGTGCTCATGCTATCATTAATTAACAGAGCCACCCCTCCACCTTTTCCTTAACTATCTACAACTCCACCTATTTTTGTGTCATCTAACCCAACCATCTATGTTTTTATCCATGACATGCAGCCTTGGCACATCGCCTGTCCTGTCATCCTTAATGTATTTTAATTAATTATATTAAATTATTGATTTTCCTTTTTTATATATTTTATTCATCTTACCACCAGTTTCTGTACTATTCTAAACCTTAGAAATAGACCTTAAGCATTCACCCGATACTCAAACAGCAAGCATCTTTTCCTTTGGTAGAGCAAGAACCATTTCCAAACTCCCAGGTATATATTCCGTTCCAAACTGCACCTGTTTGCTTTTCACGAATGGGAACAGTTTGTCCCCTGTCCAGTCACCTCATGATTTTGGAGAGCTCTATCATATCTCCTCTCAGCCCTTCTTTTCTTCAAGGAAAACAGTTCTAACATCTCCAATCTATCTTCATGAATCTTTTCTGCCCTCTTGCCAATGCCTACACATTTTACTTAATGTGTGGCACCCAGAACTGGGTGCAATACTCCAGCTGAGGCCAAACTAATGTCCTGTATAAGTTCAATGTATTCTCCTTGCTCTTGTACTCTAAAGCCTTGGATACTTGCTTTGGTAACACTCTTTCAGTTTATACTATCACTTTCAATACACATATACACCCAGGTCCCTCTGCTCCTGCACTCCCTTTAGAGTTGAATTTTATTTTATATTGTCTCTCCATGTTCTTCCTTCCAAAATGAATCATGTCATGTTTCTCCACATTGAATTTCATCTGCCAACTGTCCGCCCATTCCACTAACTTGCCTATGTCCTTTTGAAGTTCTGCACTCTCCTCCAAGGCCTATCTAGCCACTACCAGCAGCAGTGCTTTTGGGAGGCCTTCCCCTGGGCTACTTGAGGTCCTTATGAGGCCAATTAATGGCCCCCCCAAGGGCCTCATCCTACCTTTGCTGGGATTTAAGTAGCGGCAGCAGAGCTCCAAGCCAAACGAGCAACTTGGAGGACTGGTGGGGCGGACAAGGTTCCTTAATGGGCAAGCAGGGCCCAATGCGACCACACCGACTAGGTCTTCTGCTTACATTTTTCCAAGTCAATGACCTAAGTTTTGCGATAACTGGAACTGGATCTATCAGTGCCCGTCATTATTACGGTGGAAATCAGATTTTTGGCATCCACACATGCACAGTAAAACAGGGAAACTCGCGTTTCCTGATTCTCTCCAGATTTCCTGCCTGCGTCGCCATTCTCGCTGATGGTTAACACGGGCTAAAAATCGCCCCAAAAAAGTATTTTGCTGGAGGGCAGTTCAGGGAAAATAAAAGGTGTGCCTCAACATTTTTTTATAGCGTAGAGGTGTGCCATGACATATGAAAGGTTGGGAACCATTGTTCTATATAATCCTATAATATGAGAACAAAATATTTCCAATTTAGTGTTCCAGTCACATTATGCATAAACAATTATTGCTGCATCTCATGTTTGGCTTCAGGGGCTCCACAATATGGATATTCAGCAAGTTAAAGACAAATTTAAGGGAAAAAAAAGTGAGAGGAACTGAATTTTAGCTATTAGAATTTTACTATTGAATCAAATTCTGAGTAAATAAACAGCCTGTGCTGCACTGAACCGCAGCCAGATTTGTACTAGGTTTGATAACTGGTTTTAGTTGAGTTAGCTGATCTTAACCAGGACATTCATTGGGATACTACAACTAGTTTCAGTCTCTCGTGTTACAGAGAAGAATGACCATTCAAAGATGCTGACAGAAAGTGCATGTGTAGCATCGGCACAAGGGGATAGGATCAGGAATGGCTGTGATACTCTCCATGATGGAGCAGCTGGTCAGAATTCATTCTCCTTGGTCACATGAAGAATGGGAGACTTGAGTGAATACTGGAAGGTTTTCAGCTTCCATCTAATCTAGTCTGTGGACATGTACACAAGCAAGAGTCAGCAACTTTAGCAGAAATAGGGAACACATTTCAGTTTACACTCAGGAATTCCAGGCCTCTCAGGGAATAAGCAGGTCTATTATCTCAGGGTTTCTGAACCTGTAAAGATGAGGCTGTGTTTTTAAAACACAAGGATTATAGATCACCAATCATGTCCCTCAGGAGCTGATGATCTCTAGCAGAGTCAATGGCACTATATTAGAGATTCCTGAGTCAGAGCAGGCAGAGTGAATAGAGGCCACAGCTGTTTGACTTGATAACAGCATACTGATTTGGGAGGAGAATGATGTAATGTTTCCCATTCACATTGAATGATTTATATAATTTGACTACACAGCAGGTAAAGCAGTGCACCTCCAAACACAGTCCATTAATTGCAGCAACCTGAACCACTTCATTTTACCCCTAACAGCTTCCATGTTGCAGAAAGTGTCCACAGTTACTATCAAAATCTTATGTAATTTTTAAAGCTTGTGGGTGGAATTTTCCCATGCCCCCGCTGGTTAGACCAGTGGGGGAAGAGGTGGAGGGAATTCAGTGAGAGGTCAGAAAAAAAAAAGTTGGTTTCACGGCAGCATGAAAAGGCAACAGGATCATGTGATAATACCCGCCACGGGAGATCTCGATTCCCCCGAGAGGCTGATGTGGAACCATTCTGCATCCTGCTGTGTTGTGTTGGATGGGCACAGATGTTCGATGAGAGTTGGGGGAAGGGGGGAGGGTCGGGACAGTTGCGTACAAGAGAGAAGCTGGTGTAGGGGAGGGGCTGTTGGGAAAAGGATCGGCTGCTGGCTCCATGAAGGCGGGCAGCCAGTTAAAGTGACTGAGTCCCCAATTAAAGGCAATCTTGCAGCTTCCCCGTGTTTTACAACCAGCGAAGTGGGTCTCTTAGCATCGTTACATAATCACGTAATTGCAAAGATAACATTTATGGTCATGAATATTAGCTTCCTAGTGCTAGCGTTACAGAAGTCCAAACCGCAGAGATCAATTGGAATGCTTTAGCTTGCACAAGACAATAAGGGAGCAAGTGCAGACTTCTTGTGTATCGTCAATAGGAACAGACATGAGGTTATCACACCTAGCAGCTGGTATTAAGAGTCAGCTACAGCACAGTTGGCGGCACTCTCATCTCTGAGCCACTGTGTTTTGGTTTTATTGCCATACCTTGGCTCAAGTGCAAAACTCAGGCTGACATGCCCAGTGTCAACTTTCAGATGAGACGTTAAACTGAGGCTCCACCTGCCTGTTCAGGTGAATGCAAAAGATCCCTTGTCACTATTTCAAAGGAGAGAATTGGAGCGATCCCTGATGTCCTGGCCAATATTTATCTCCCAATCAATATCACAAAAATACACAGATTATTTGGTCATCGTCACATTGCTGTTTGTGCAAATTGGCTGCTTTGTTTCCTAAACTGACTACACTTTTAAGGAAATTAATTGGATGTAAAGCACTTATAGACATCCAGTGGTTGTCAAAAGAGCTTTATAAATGTAAATCTTTCCTTTTATTCAGTCATCTTGATCTCAAAATAATTAAATCTGATTAGGCCATCACCTCGAAGAATTGTCAGTGGTCTTTTTGACTCTGTTACCATCTGTAATTTCTGAAATTCTTCATGCAACTCTATTTGACCTTTCTACAGCTGGAAATCAAAACAAAAACCATTTAATTGCAAAATGTTCAGATTAATAAACATCTTTAAAAATATATTTTTCAAATAGAACATAGAAGAACATAGAACATTACAGCGCAGTACAGGCCCTTCGACCCTCGATGTTGCGCCGACCAGTGAAACCAATCTAAAGCCCCTCTAATCTACACTATTCCAATATCATCCATATGTTTATCCAATAACCATTTGAATGCTCTTAATGTTAACGAGTCCACTACTGCTGCAGGCAGGGCATTCCACGCCCTTACTACTCTGAGTAAAGAACCTACCTCTAACATCTGTCCTATATCTCTCACCCCTCAATTTAAAGCTATAAATAGTAAGTGAATTTTAATCTCACTAATGAAATTGTTAGTTGGATTGTATTCAGGAATCATTGGCGTTTGTGCTGTTCGTCCAGTGAGAGGTCATTTAAGTCATTGCTAAAAATTATTTGAGCTTAACTTAAACATTTTATTTCCACATTTCTGACATTGAAGACTTTGCCGTTGGTTTGATTTGTTTTATTGATCTTTTTACAGTAAGGTCAGTTCTGCTGGTGGCCATGCTGCATTCAAAGGGATAGGAAATTTGTTTCAGGTTATGTAAAATGGGCAGCCAATCCCACACTGCCACTTTTCCACCAACAACCAAAATGATTTCTAATCCAAAGAATTTACGAGCAGCAATAAAAAGCTAACACGTTTTTAACATCATATTAGAGCTTGTGCAGTGAAGGAGTCCATTCCTGCTGGATGAACTGAGATAATGATTCCTCAAGACTATGCATCCAATATACTGTGGAAGAAACCAAAACTAATTTCCTTTAAAAGACTATTATATTAAGAAAATTAAAAATATTTTGGGCTTGTCGACATCTGAAGGAAAACACATTAATGCCAGAATAGCATTTTCAATTTCAGCTGGTTGGTGGAAATGGATACTATAAATATTGTGACGAGTATTGTTTTTGTCCCCATCACAGACATGCATGGCACCTTCTTCTGCAGATATAATAGGCAAATGATAAAAAGGTCCTTGTGCTACTGGGGTAAGTTGCAATGATGTACACAGCTCAGAACATTAGTATATGAATGGGCAACATCATTGAGGAGGGGTGAACACAGCATGAAGTCACTCTTGGCTCATTCCCTGGTCTGAGCATCATTAAGGAAGGAAGCACTGAGTTGTTGAACAAAGTGAGGCACTGAGCAGAGGCAGCAGAACCTCCATTAGGAAAGATATCTTGTGCTGATTCACTACTAGAAATACAACATGCAGCAATATCATGGCAGGGAGCCAAAGGGAAGAGATTATATGAAACAAATAGACAATGTATACAAAAATACACAGGATAAAAGATGTACGTAAACCAAAAGATTCAGGCTCCACCTGAAAGTTACGAGCAATACAATACACCCTGCAATCTACAAGTCCATGGTTCATAAGTAGACATTCCAAACATGTTTATATAACAAAGATGTGGAGATGTCGGCATTGGATTGGGGTAAACACAGTAAGAAGTCTCACAACACCAGGTTAAAGTCCAACAGGTTTATTTGGAGCAAAAGCCACTAGCTTTCGGAGCGCTGCTCCTTCATCAAGTAAGTGGGAGTTCTGTTCACAAACAGGGCATATAAAGACACAAACTCAATTTACAAAATAATGGTTGAAATGTGAGTCTTTACAGGTAATCAAATCTTAAAGGTACAGACAATGTGAATGGAGAGAGCATTAAGCACAGGTTAAAGAGATGTGTATTGTTTCCAGACAGGACAGTTAGTGAGATTTTGCAAGCCCAGACAAGTCGTGGAGGTTACAGATAGTGTGACATGAATCCAAGATCCCGGATGAGGCTGTCCTCATGTGTGCGGAACTTGGCTATCAGTTTCTGCTCAGCGACTCTGTGTTGTTGTGTGTCGTGAAGGCTGTTTTGGAGAACGCTTACCTGAAGATCAGATCAGATCTTCGGGTAAGCGTTCTCCAAGGCAGCCTTCACGACACACGACAGCGCAGAGTCGCTGAGCAGAGACTGATAGCCAGGTTCCGCACACGAGGACAGCCTCAACCGGGATCTTGGATTCATGTCACACTATCTGTAACCCCCACGACTTGCCTGGGCTTGCAAAATCTCACTAACTCTCCTGTCTGGAAACAATACACATCTCTTTAACCTGTGCTTAACGCTCTCTCCATTCACATTGTCTGTACCTTTAAGACTTGATTACCTGTAAAGACTCACATTCCAACCATTATTTTGTAAATTGAGTTTGTCTTTATATGCCCTGTTTGTGAACAGAACTCCCACTTACCTGATGAAGGAGCAGCGCTCCGAAAGCTAGTGGCTTTTGCTACCAAATAAACCTGTTGGACTTTAACCTGGTGTTGTGGGACTTCTTACTGTATATAACAAAGAGCAGAGGTTCAAATTCTGAGTTTGTTTGAATATTAATGCAAATGAAGGCAGATGCACACAGTGCCTAGGGAGGTCCAACTGACAGAAGATTATTCATCAGCAGGCTCGAGTGCAAAGGGTTTGTTTGCTCCTAAAACAGCAGTTAGTTTTCTGCAGAGGCTGATGTTAAAATGCAGCACCTGTTTTAGTAATCCAGAATTGAGAATGAGTTTAGCATTCATCTTCTATATTGCTTTGCCTCGACACTGCAGCTGGGCCTCATTGCAAGAGACTCAATTGTTACAGACTCAAGATGAGTATCAATTAGAACACTATTGCGAGTGTTGCTGTCAGACTTAAACTGATCCAGAACACACAGTCCCTGCAGGTAGATCATTAATCACTGCCTAATGCATAGAGCTCCGGTTACAACTTTAAATGTTGATGTTGGGAGCGAGCCACTGTGGCTACTCGATATCTGTTGACATCAAACACATTACACATTCACCGGAATTTTACCGGCCCACCCACCACGGGAATTGGAGCAGGTGAGGGGCGCAGCAATGGAAGGTCCGGGCAGGATTTTACAGTTTCAGGATGAGCGAGGCCGAAACATCCCGCCCATTATGTTTAAAACTCCCATGCAATCCAATGAATTTTCAATAGTCAGAAATCTCTTGAAGGTAGTTGGAATGAAACAGCACAGCTCAAGGCTATTCGGTCCATCGTGTCTTTGCTGGCTCTTTGGGAGAGCTATCTGATTAATGCCCCGTGTCTGCTCTTTTCCCATTCCTGGTGTTTTTTGCAAGATGACGAGGGAGCATATCACTATGCCCCTCAATCTTTGGCCATCTGCTGATATCCTTTGCCGTTTCTCAGTCAGTCTCTTTTCTCTTTCACCGTTTAAGTTCTCTTGATCCAAGTGGGTGCCTATTTTACCACAACTACGAGTTAACTAGTTTAAACTCCTATCCCCAGGCCATGCCAAGGGAGCTCTGCTGTTCTCTCAAATTTAGTCTCAGAATTTCTGGATATCACAGTACCTCCTTCTGCACTGTAGGGATTCTGTGATCATGACTACATTTCTGAACTGGACTGGACTATTGCACTCAATTGCTGTCTCTCATCAGCTGCTCTGTGGCCTATATTTTAAAGTAACTAATCAACTTACAGCCTGTTTCCCCACCACCGCTGTCCACTGCTGAACCCGTGTTTGAACCACTGGTTTTACTGTCTATTACAGCTGGTCTGTTTTTAACCTGGGTTGCTTCTGCTTCCAGACCTTACAATGACCTCCTACTTGCCATCATGTTTCAGCCCTGCAACTGACTTGGCACATTTCCGAGATCTATATTCCCACAGAAATCCCTCTGTCACTATGTCCTCCGCTAATCAACCCTTCTAATAGCGTCTGGACCTCACTCACCTGTACTTGTCTCCAACTCTGTCGCTGTTCCATATCAACACCACCCTGCCTACATTTACCCATCACAGTACCTCTGACATTAATTCTGCCTCACTTCTATTCTTTCATCTATTCCCAGTCAGGTTTTATGTAACGTAATAATTGCTACTTAACCAAGCTTATATAATTTGAGTTTCCCTATGTCTATGCACAGACATGGCTGGATGCCATCATTTTTATTTCCAGTTTCTATTGTGCTTTATTTTATCTTTACCTCTCCTAGACCCCTCTCGCCTGTCACTGTGCCTCTGCTCCTTTCATCCCTCCCAAATTCCTAATCCAACCCTTCAGTAATCCTGGACCTTCCCACTCACCTGCTCCAATCCAAGTCTTGACTCCCTCTTAGATAAGCCTCCCTCGGTGCCTCTCTTGACAGCTATGAATGGCTGTGCCTCCTTATGAGCAGCAACCCTACCAGCCCCATCCAACTCTCTCGTAGACCTGTTCAGCTGGCATTCACCATGGAGGCTAATCATGCCAATCTCTTCCCTATCCAACTCACCCATCCCGCAGCTAACCATGTGGACTCTGCCAGTGGACCAACTTGCACCACCCAAATCTACACCTCCCTCCAGAATACCCATTCACCATGAATAAGGCTGTCATAAACACAAACATATTGCGGATGATTGCATCCAGGAAAAAGCTGCCCACACCATCCAGGAAAAAGCTGCCCACACCATCCAGGAAAAAGCTGCCCACACCATCCAGGAAAAAGCTGCCCACACCATCCAGGAAAAAGCTGCCCACACCATCCAGGAAAAAGCTGCCCACACCATCCAGGAAAAAGCTGCCCACACCATCCAGGAAAAAGCTGCCCACTTGGTTGCTATCCCTTCCACAAACATTCAATTTCTCCACCACTGGCGCTCATTAGCAGCAGTGTGTACCATTGACAAGATGCACTGTGGGAATTCACCAAGCTTCCTTTGGCAGCACCTTCCAAACACACAATCACTACCATCTAGAAGGACAAGAGCAGCAGATATCTACAAACATCAGCATCTAGAAGGTTCCCCTCCCCATCACTCACCATCATGACTGAGAAACATAGAAAATAGGTACAGTAGGCCATTCAACCCTTTGAGCCTGCTCCGCCATTCATTATAGCTGACATTCAAATTCAATAGCTTGATCCCACCTTCCCTCCCACCCCGTACTCTTTGATCCCTGTTGCCCCAAGAGCTATATCTAACTCCTCCTTGAAAATATACAGGGGGCGTTTCCCCCAGCCCGCTGCGCTGCTCTGGTCTCCACGATCAAGATTTTAAGCATAATCAACTCCACGCCAGAAATCAGTGTGGAGCTGATTACAATATGGAAATAGTAATTTCCATCCGACTAGCAGGCCTGGGACTGAAGTGTCTGGGCTCGCTAGCATCCCCCACCCCACCCCGTCCACCACCGGCCAGGAGTAGTTCACTCCAGCAGGATTTACTCCTGCTCCCCACTAACAGGGAACTGGTGGCCAACCCCGTTGGAAGGAAGCGAGGCCATTGAAGCTGCCCCGGGAGATCCAGGGTAGGGGGGAGGTGCCCCTTGGCAGTGCCAGTCTGGCACCACCCAAGGGGCACCTTGGCACTGCCCACCAGGCATCGGGCAGGTCCAGGGGGGTGATCGGTGAGTGTGCGGGGGATCTCCTGCTACTCTGCAATCGGGATCAGTGGGCGAGGGAGGGGACAGGGTGATCAGGGCTGGCCATCTGGGTGTGGGCTGGTGTGGGGGGGTGTTGGGGCTGCTGGGGGGGGGTCAGGGATGGTCATTGGTAGGGTTGTGAGATCAGGGTTGGCCAAGTGGGGTTGGAGAGATCGGGCTGGCCAGGTGGGGGGATGGGGGAGGTGTGGTGGTCGGGGACATTGGGACTGGCCCGGGGAGGTCTGGGAGGCCAGCGATCAGGGAGGTGGGGGAGGGGTCACACCCAGCAACGATGGGCAGTCGCGGGGCTGGCCAGCGATCTGGAGGCTGGCAATGCGGGGCCACTGTGCATGCGCTAATCTCCGTGCTGACAGATGCACAGAGTGTCAGAGATTCATTCTGGAAATCATGCTTAAAAAAACCACCGGGATTTACTCCCACTTTCTCACACGTTAGGAACTTAGAATTCTTTTTAGAGAATCCTGGTCACAATGTTTTGGCCTCACTGCTTTCTGTGGTACCAAATTCCACAGGCTTACCACTCTCTGGGTGCAGAAATTTCTCCTCATCTCAGTCCTTTTAAAATTAAAAGTTTATTTATTAGTGTCACAAGTAGGCTTACATTAACACTGCAATGAAGTTACTGTGAAAACCCCCTGGTCACCACACTCCAGCGCCTGTTCGGGTACACTGAGGGAGAATTTAGCATGGCCAATGCACCTAACCTGCACATCTTTCGGACTGTGGGAGGAAGCCGGAACACCCGGAGGAAACCCAGGCAGACACGGGGAGAATGTGCAGACTCCGCACAGTGACCCAATTGAACCTGGGTCCCTGGCACTGTGAGGCAGCAGTGCTAACCACTGTGCTGACCTGAAAGATTTACCTCGTATCCTTAGAGTATAACCCCTGGATTCCCCCACCATCGGGATTCTTCCTGCATCTACTTTGTCTAGACCTGTTAGATTTTTATAGGTTTCTATGAGAGTTTCCCCCGTCTCCACTCTTCTGAACTCCAACTAATATAATCCTAACCGAGTCAATTTCTCTTCATATGTCTGTTCTGCCATCCCTGGAATCAGTCTAGTAAACTTCGCAGCACTCTCTATGGCAAGAGGGATAAGATAAGGAGACCAAAACTGTGCACAATATTCCAGGTGTGGCCACACCAAGGCCCTGTATAATTGTAGCCAGACATCCTTGTCTCTGTACTCGAACCCTCTCACTATGAAGTCCAGCATACCATTTGCTTCCTTTACAGACTGCTGCATCTGCATGCTTACCTTCAGCGATTGGTGTATGAGGTCACCCACGTCTTGTGCTCATTTTCTTCTCTTAATTTATAGCCACTCTTCTTTTTGCAACCAAAGTGGATAACCTCACATTTATCCACATTATATTGCATCTGCCATGCATTTGCCCACTCACTCAGTTTGTCCAAATTACAGTGAATCATCTCTACATCCTCCTCACAACTCACCCTCCCACCCAGTTATGTGTCACTAGCAAATTTGGAGATATTACATTACACGAGTTCCCTCATCTAAATCATGAATATATATTGTGACTATTTGGGGTCCCAGCACTGCACCTGCCATTTGAAAAAAGACCCATTTATTCCTACACTTTCAGTTTCCTGTCTGCCGACCAGTTTTCTATCCATCTCCGTGCACCACCCCCAGTCCCATGCATTTTAATTTTACACTGTAATCTCTCATGTGGGATTTTGTCGAAAGCGTACTGAAAGTCCAAATAAACCACATCTTCACATTTCAGTAGATTTGCTAAGCACAATTTCCCTTTCATAAATCCATGCTGACTCAGCCCAATTTTACCACTGTTTTCCAAGTCCTCTGCTATTAAATCTTCGATAATGGACTCCAGAATTTTCCCCACTACCAGTGTCAGGCTGATTCGTCTTTAATTCCCTATTTTTTCTCTACCTCCCTTTTTAAATAGTAGGGTTACATTAGCTACCCTCCAATTGACTTTATTAACTCCACCAGTGGTGGCTATGCCTTAACCTGCGAAGGTCCTAAAGCTCTGGAATTCGCCCTTTAATTTTTTTCTGCCTACCTACACCTCTTATTCCACCCTTCCACCATCATGCATACCTCTGGATCAAGTTTTTGGTCAACTGCCTTAAAGTCTTGTGTGGCTCAATGTCAAAACTTGCTTTGAAACGCCTTAGGATGCTGTATTACGTTAAAGGTGGTTTGTAATGCAAGCTGTTTTTGTTATAAACTGGTTTCTAGTGCTTAGTTTCTAAAACATAAATTCCTGCTGACATTACCACGAATGATAGAATGTGTTTGCATGAGCCAGAATGAAGCAGCGATAAGCCCATGTTCAGCAAGTAATATTTGCATTCATAACAATTACTGTCAGGAACCCAGTCACATATTGTAATGTTCTGAAATTGAGAAGATTTCCTCATTGTGCTACATGTAAATAAACCAATAGAAAGATTCATTATAAACAGGTTTATTTGATTGTATTCCACAGGGAAAACCTCCTCTCTGATGCTTTTGATGGCTTTTGAAGGGACTCATATCAATCTCAGTAACTAATCATGAAGGAGAATTCTTGCAAAGAATAATATTTGAACTTGCTTCACGCCCCACGGATTTGCTTTTGTTTAATAGTCGTGCACTGGTCAATGCAAATAAAAATACAAATGTTAAACAAATCCTGGCACCAGCCAGGTTTCTGCAAGTCCAAGGATCACATGTTCCCTTTCGAACACAGATTACATCATCTTGTATTACAGTAAACACTGCTCTTCATGAGATTAAAGGTCGTTACGCTGCAACATTGAGCTGTATTTTAATCAGTACCCAGATAGCATGCTGAAAGGTGCTGGGGAGTGGTGGTGTGGACTGCTAAATAGCAGGAAAACACAGTGGGATGTCTCCAGGACACAGTCCTGCTGCCAGGGCATTTTCCCAGTGAAGGGCTATGCTGCAGCTTGACTAGTCATTCCAGGGCAATGGGCAGCCAATTTTCATAATTAAAGATCTCATTGTGGGCCATATTTTGGAGCTGCAGATGTTTTACTATCAAAGAGTGGCCCCAATTGCATGGAGAAGCCGCCTACCTAATGGAGATCCCCCCCCCCTCCTCCTCCATGGGCGCTGGCCACTGGGGGGGGTCCCCATAAAACAGCAGCGGTCCAACATTCAGGCAGGCAGCCTGAGGAAACATTGAATCATAGAATAGAATCCCTACAGTTCAGAAGGCAGCCATTTGGCCCATCAAGCCTGCACCATCAACAATCCCACTGAGGCCCCTATCTCTGTAACCCTATGTATTTACCTTGCTAGTCTCCCTGACACTGAGGGGCAATTTAGCATAGCCAATCCACCTAACCTGCACATCTTTGGACTGTGGGAGGAAACCAAAGCACCTGGAGGAAACCCACACAGACATGGGGAGAATGTGCAAACTCCACACAGACAGTGACCCACGGCTGCAATCAAACTCAGGTCCCTGGCACAGTGAGGCAGCAGTGCTAACCACCGTGCCACCATGCCGCCCTGTGAGGTCACCAACCTTACATCGGATCTGGACTTGCAAGGCCTTCAGTGAGGGGACCGAGGAGGTGGTGCTGGCCAATGGCTGTTGAAGGGAGCAGCAGGGCAACTCTCGACCTCTGGGCCAGGGCTGAATAGGGCGGGCGGGCAACCAACCAACCAAAGAAAGAGCAGAGGCCAGGCCAGATAAAGCTAGGGCCAGCAGCAGTCAGATAGCCAGTGAGATGCCAGCACACCTACGAGCTTAGGTGGCCGAGGGGGGTGGTCATGATGTCACGGAAGGTCCTAACGCAGTGACAGAAAGTGTCAATCCACCTCTGCTCACACAGACAACAACATAAAAAGTTAGCATGCAGATACAGCAAACAATTAGAAAAGCAAATGGCATGTTGGCCTTTAATGTAAGAGGATTTAAGTATATGAACAAGGAAATCTTGCAGCAATTATATGAGGCTTTGGTGAGATCACACTTGGAGTGCTGCACATCATTTTGGTCTCCTTATCTAAGGAAGGGTATGCCTCTCTTGAAGGTGGTACAATGAAGCTTCACTAAGTTGATTCCTGGGATGAAAGGGTTGACCTACGATGACCTATGAGTAAATTGGGTCTATACTCTCTGATGTCTCTCTGATGTTTAGAAGAATGAGGGATGATTTCAATGAAATATACAAGATTCTGAAGGAACTTGACAGGGTAGTCAGAGATTGTCTTGCCGGGGTGGGGAATCTAGAACGCAGCGGCCAGCCTCAGGAGAAGTAGTCAATCGCTTAGGACTAAGTTGAAGAGAAATTTCTTCATCCAGAGGACTCTAAATTTTTGGTATTCTCTATCCTAGAGAGTGTTGTGGAGGCTCCATCATTGAGTATAATCAAGGTCGAGATAAGCAGATGTTTGATCTCTCAGGCAATCAAGGAATATTGTGATGGGTGGGAAGGAGCGAGGCAGAAGATCAGTCACGATCATATTAAATGGCCAAGCAGGCCTGAGGGGCATTATGGTCTACTGCTGCCCCTTGTCTTATTTTTGTGCTATCACTTTTAATCCCATTCAGGAAAAACTGTGTATTATGTCTGGGGACAAACTGATAAACTGGGCAGGGTTTCCCACCCCATCACACAAAGAATTGGTAGGGAACACATTCCCTGTCAATTACAGTAGCTGCACAGTAATTTAACACTCCGGAGTGTTAGTTAGTTCGAAAGAGGACTTTCACCCCTCATTCAGGTGGAACTCTCACCCTAGAGGGCTGCCAATCAATCAGATTGGCCACCAGCTCAGAGGTTCAGCAGCACCAGTGGCAGCATTGGCCAGGACTGGGACTATAACCTGCCCCCTGATTCAAAGTCCCAGGTCCAGGATCAGTTAATTGTGGGGGAATCTCACTGAAGGGAGAGGTGGGGAGGTTACAGGAAAGAAGGTGCAACCATGGGGGCCAGATGCTTGGGGCTGAGTGCCCCATGTGGAAGGAGTGTCACCATAAGGGAGATAGCACCCTTTTCTCATTCAAGGCCCAAGCTGGGCATCTCACCCTGCTGAACCCCTCCTGCTAACCTCCATCAGGAAGAAACTCTTAGGGACTTCAGTTGGGATGATGGCAGACAGCCCCAGACTCCATTCAACCCACGATGGAGGAGCGCAAAAAGGCAGCAGGTAAGCCTCCTTGGGAATGTTACTGGAACCCGCCTCCCAACACATACTCAAACCTGCTGACGGGGGACCATAACATTCTGCCCCTGGTTCATTCCTCTCAACAAGTGTCAACTACCACGATTTTATATTTTTAAATATGTATTTTACAATAAAGAGTATAACGTTGAACTCTTTGTTTACAGTTCTTCTTTGCTTAGTTCTTCCCAGTAGTTTAACTTGATTTTAAACCTTGTACAAGGCTGACAGATGCACAAAGATGAAGGTTATCTGTAGAATAATCAAGCAAACAGTAGCCCGCATGGATTCAGAGGGGGGAGGATGCTGCTTGACAAAACTCCTCAAATTCATGAGGAAGTGGCAAACCCCAAGCGGGGAGCCCCTTGTACCTCGGTTTCCAATGGCATCTGATAAAGTTTAACTGGAAAAATAATAACAAACTGACTGACGGGTAGGAAACAATGAGTACTCAGAGGATTTATTTCAGAGTGAGGAGTGAATGGGGTACGACAGGGCTCTGTGCTAATTTATATAAAAGTGTAGTGAATTCAGAAACATCATGCAAAATGATCAATTTTTTAAAAAGATACCGAAAGGTAAGGAGGCAGAATATTGGTAGATGAAATTTAATGTGTGTTATGGGGTCATACACTTCAAGGACTTGAGCATATAATCCAAGATGACACTCTGAGGGAGAGCTGTACTGTCAGAGATTCCCTCTTTCGAATGAGAATTTAAACAGATCTGTCTATTCAGATGTGAGAAATCTCATGGCACTTTCAAAGAATATCGGGAGAGTTTACCCAGTGTCCTGGCAAATATTTATGCCTCACTAACATCACTAAAAATAAATTATCTGGCTGTTTATCTCATGGTTTTTGTGAGAACTTGCGACATGAAAATTGGCTGCCGTATTTCCCTACATTACAAGAGTGACTACATTTCAAAAAGAACTTCACCGGCCATAAATTGTTCTGGAACAGTCTTGAGATTATGAAAGGCACTACATAAATGCAAGTTACTTCTTGTTTTAATATGGACAAATGTAAAGCACTATACATATGAAGGGAAAATACAACACAAACCTTATTATTCATAAAATAGCTGGATGAAAGAGCCCAAGGAGTATTCGTAGATTCAATGTCAATCATGCCCAATGAATGTAGAGCCACAAGAATAAAGCAAATTGCATAATGGTCCAGCCTAGTCCATGCTAATTGGTTGCCCTTCCAGGTGGAGTTCCCCTGCTAGTCTGTCTGATACTAAGAGGCAATTGACATGGCCAATCTACCTAATACACACATCTTTGGACTGTGGGAGGAAACCGGAGCACAGAGGAAAAACGTGCAGACACAGGAAGAACGTGCAAACTCCAGACAGACCTGAGGCCAGAATTGAACCTGGGTATCTGGCGCTGTGACACAGCAATGCTAACCACTGTGCCACTGTGTTGCCCATTGCAAATAAACAAAGCTTACCACTGTAATGATAATTATAACACTCTGGTCAGACCATAGTTGGAAAATTGCACCCATTTCTGGTGACCAAGAAACAAAACAGACATTCAACTGCTGGAGTTCAAAGAAACATGAGGCATAGCCTTGATCTCAGGGATATGAGTTATCAGAAAAGACTGGAGAAACTTGGGCTGTTTAGTCTGAGAAAGAGGCACCAGAAATTTGATTTTAGCAAATTGTACATGTCTGCTGAGGGTATAGAAAAATATAGATTATTTTGAAGCCTGGAAGTAAAACCAGGAGACACATGTCCATATTGGCAAAAGTTACTTTTAGGACTTATGTCAGAATATTTTCCTTTACAGAGTGTGATCAACAAGTGGAATAAACACCAGATAGAATATGAAGACAAAAATATTCTGATATTACTCAAGGAACCATTTTGGAAGCTCCAGTGTGGGATCTATCAGGATCTCTTTGCATGGATGGATAAATTAAGACAAACTCCCCACATCTGTGATTAATTTGTAATCTTGAATTATTGATGTGCACTTGAAATGACCCAATTTACATTAAATGGAGACAAACCTGAATCAACATCATCGATCTTCTTTTCGTTTGGTGACCATGACCTGCATGGATCACCATTGTTTCCAGTTGCCATGTTGTAGTTTCTGTTAAAAAAGGAAATAGATGGTCTCAAATAATGATGCTTCATCGGGAAACAGTGCAAGTAACTTTAGCAATTGACTGCCAAATCTTTCTAATTTAAATGTTTCCCTCTTTTTTTAGAATAGCATTTTATGTGTGGAGGTTACTCCAATTTCCATTGAAACTGTTAAGAAATACACTGTCTGCTGGCTAAACATCCAGAGAAAACATCCCACTTTCTGAAACTCCACATCCCAGCATACTCTCATAGAATGTCATAGAACCCCGACAGGAGGCCATTTGGCCCATTGAGCCTGCACCAACAAACAATCCCACCCAGGCCCAAGCCCGGAACCTCACGTACTTACCCTGCTAGTCTGTCTGATACTAAGAGGCAATTGACATGGCCAATCTACCTAACACACGCATCTTTGGACTGTGGGAGGAAACCAGAGCACAGAGGAAAAACGTGCAGACACGGGAAGAACGTGCAAACTCCAGACAGACCTGAGGCCAGAATTGAACCTGGGTATCTGGCGCTGTGACACAGCAATGCTAACCACTGTGCCACTGTGTTGCCCATTGCAAATAAACATTTATGGGCTGAAATCCACAGGTCACAATCCCAAAGACTTCCAATGCTGAACTCCACCTGGAAGGGCAACCAATTAGCATGGACTAGGCTGGACCAAGTAAATGTTGAATGTATTTCCGGTACCTATCTATCACAATTGCTGAGATTCCATGTCCAGGATTTGACAAGACCCTTTCCACCCATGAATGTGCTGGAGAGCTGACCCGGTAAAAGAATTTTAATTGCCTCTCTTTCATGGTCTAGGAACACACATGCACAATTATGGAGACTACCAGTCTCCATTTATCAGATCCTTTTCCAGCCCAAGGAGTGGAAATTCCCAATGTAAGGAGTTCCCACCCCAGCTCCACTCCACAGCCACTGTTTACCTTGGCTGGAGATTTCACTCTTTAAACAATAAATCCACCAAATACTCTTTGCCCATCATCTGATCTCCACTGAGACGCTGCCAAAGTGGCAGCCAATCTTAAAATTTTCAGCAGTTTCCAAACCCTCAATGGCTTCACCCTCCCCATCCCTAATCTCCTCTAACCCTGCAGCCCTCCAGGGTGTCTGCACTCCTCCAATTCTGGCTTCTTGCATATCTCCTATTTCAATAACTCCACCATTGTTGGCTGTGCTTTTAGCTGCCATGGCCTTAAACTTTTAAATCCGCCCCCCCAATTCTATCTACCTCTCTTTGCTCTTCTAAGATGCTCCTTATGTTCATGTGTCTGTCCTATCTCATGTAGCTTGATGTCAAATCCTTTGGCATACCTTGGAATGATTTACAATGTGAAAGGCACTATAAAAATGCAAGCTGTTGTGGTTCTTTAGGCTCCGCTCAAGAACCAGAATAATATAATCTAGGTTGATGCCTTGATGCAATATTTCATGAACTCTCATTCTCAGGGGTGTTGATTTTTGACCCCATCTGTACATTACAATGGTTTAAAGAATGTAAAAGAGATAATGATACTATGCAACTGAGCGTATGGAGCTCTTCCAGTGTCTTAACCTACATTTCTCCAATCAATACACCAAAAACACTTTAATTGGGAATTCTTCTCATTTCTGCATAATGAAAAATTGATTTACACAAATTTACCCACAAAGCAATTAGGACTGAACTTCTAAAGCAATTGACTGAACATGAAGCAATTTGAAACATCCTGAGGATGCAAGAAAGCAAATGCAATTAAGAAAATCACTTTTATTTGAGTGATATCCTTGTTTTGCCTGGAATTTCATGTACAAAGAATCACAATATCAATAGTAACTACTAAATATGAACTGCACTGAAACCCACTCAATGGTCTGATTTAACAATGAAATATAACATTAAGGTGCCCCAGCCTAACAATGCAACATCCAGTCATTAGTACTTTACTTGAGTGATATCCAGGCATACCAAAGAGCAAGGTGTCAACCTGGTGAAGTTACAGCTAAATGCCTGTTGAACACCAGATATCGTTGGCTACAAACAGGGGCTAAGAGATCCCACAATCGATGAGTCAAATTAGACCAAAGCTTTGCAGTCCTATCAAATCTGGTCATTAAGCAAGAAATAGAAGGGAGGAGACTTCATGGACATCCCCATCCTCAATGATCGAAGACCCAGCACAACCATGAAAAACAAAATACTTAAAGGAATAAACAGGGGGATATGCAGGCAAGATGTTTCCCCTGGTTGGGGAGTCTAGAACCAGGGGACACAATCCCAAACTAAGGAAAAAGCCATATGAGACCAAGATGAGGAGAAATTTCTTTACACAGAGGGTTGAGACTCTTTGAAATGCTCTACCCCAGAGGGTTGTGGAAGTTCAGTCATTGAGTATCTTTAAGATAGAGATTCGCTGGAGTTCAGAAGAATGGAGTTTGGGAGGGGGGGGTGGGTGGTCTCGTAGAAACTTATCAAAATCTAACAGGTCTAGACAAAATCGATGCAGGGAGAATGCCGATGGTGGGGGAATCCAGGAGTTATAGTCTAAGGATACGAAGTAAACCTTTCTGGTCAGCACTGCTGCCTCACAGTGCCAGGGACCCAGGTTCAATTCCCAGCTTGGGTCACTGTCTGTGCAGAGTCTGTACATTCTCCCCGTGTCTGCCTGGGTTTCTTCCGGGTGCTCCGGTTTCCTCCCATAATCTGAAAGACGTGCTGGTTAAGTGCATTGGCCATACTAGATTCTCACTTGGTGTACCCGAATAGGAATGTGGCGACTAGGGGATTTTCATAGTAACTTCATTGCAATGTTAGCATTCTTTCTGGTTGTATCACAGCTTGGTATGGCTCCTGCTCTGCCCAAGACTGCAAGGAACTACAAAAGGTCACAAATGTAGCCCAATCCATCACGCAAACCAGACTCCCATCCATTGACTCTGTCTACACTTCCTGCTGCCTCGGCAAAGCAGCCAGCATAACTAAGGACCGCACCCCGGATATTCTCTCTTCCATCTTCTTCCTTCGGGAAAAAGATACAAAAGTCTGAGGTCACATATCAACCGACTCAAGGACAGCTTCTTCCCTGCTGCTGTCAGACTTTTGAATGGACTTACCTTGCATTAAAGTTGATCTTTCTCTATACCCTAGCTATGACTGTAACATTACATTCTGCACTCTCTCATTTCCTTCTCTATGAACGGTATATTTTGCCTGTATAGCGTGCAATAAACAATACTTTTCACTGTATGTTAATACATGTGACAATAATAAATCAAATCAAATCATGTAAGCCTTCTTGTGACACTAATCAAAATAAATTAAATAAAATGATTGCTCAGTGTTCAATTCCATTCCCAACCCTCCAGATAGTGTCGCATGCAATAAGACCTGGACAACATCCTGCCTTGGGCTGAGAATTGACCAGCAAATTCACACTGCACAAGTACCAGAAAATGACCATCTCCACAAGAGAGAGTCTATCAATCTCCCCTTGACATTCAACAGAATTACCATAGTCAAATTCCCCACCACCAATGCCTGGATGTCACCTCTGACCAGAAACTTAACTCAACCAGCCCTACACAAAGCAAGTCAAAGGCTGGAAATTTTGTAGCAAGTGACTTATTTCCTAACTCCCCCCCCCCCCAACGTCTTTCTACATTCTGCAGGCAGGAGTCAGGAGTGTGGCTGAATACTCTCCAGTTGTCCGCATGAGCACAATTCCAACAATAAAGAAAATTGACACCATCCAGGACAAAGCATCCCACTTGATTGGCATCCTGTCCACCACCATAAACTTTCACTCCCTCCACCACACCGGCTGCAGTGTGTACCACATTCTCTAGATGCAGTGCAGCAAAGGGACCTTCAGCAACATCCCTCAAGACCATGATTGTTATCATCCAGAAAGATACGAGCAATAGGTGTATGGGGATACCACCACCTGCAAGTGTCTCTCTCTCTCTCTGTTATGCACCATTCTAACTTGGAAATATATTACTGTTCCTTCATCATACTGGGTCAAAATTCTGAAATTCCCGAATGCTATGGGATAACTTTCATCTTTACCATACTAACTGCAACGGTTTATGGCTTACCACCACCTTCTCAAGAGCAATTACATGGCAATAAATGTTGCCCTCACCAGCAATGCCATATCCCAGGAATGTATAAAAACTGCCAGGCTGGAGGTCTTACAACATATGTAATAAGCATGTCTGGATCTCATGTGGCATTAGGAAGAACTTCAGGCACTTTTTCCCCCATGAAATGTTCACATTTAAAGCATCTCCCTTGCTGGCTGCCCAATGACATTGGCAGAGACCATTGCCGGAATTCTACCGCCCCACCAGCCACGGGAATCAGAGTGGGTGAGGAGTGAACAATGGGGAGGTCCGTTGACCTTGGGCAGGATTTTACGGTTTCGGGACAAGCGCGGCCGTAAAATCCCGTCATATGTTAGGATCCAGACTCAGGACAGAAAGAAAAAACAAATTAACCAAGGAAGAACTGAAAAGAAAAAGAAATGTATTATTATAATTTTGGGTGACAAAAAGATACCCACCTAAACTAAGGCATTATGGGTGAAAAGTGGGGGGGGGTTCCACAGCACTTCTTTCTTGAGTACTGCAAGTACCCTCAGAGTTCTAGAATGGCATCTGCAGCACCCGTCCACATGGGTGAATCATGCTGGATGTCACAAGGCAAGGGGATTAGCATTCATGCACTGAATATCTGCTGCAAAAATGTGGAACAGGCAGACAATAATGTTTGCACCAGCTGGATCCTCTCTTAACCATGCACAGCTGAGCATGTGTTCAGCAGCAGGAAGAGCGCCACTCCCAACTCCATCCACTACTGCTATTTAAAGGAATCAACTACTTAACTGCTAGTTGATTTCTTCTGGCTGCTGCTACAGGTCTATGTGTGTTTAGTTCCTTCAGTGTTATTTGCAAACCCTTTCACTGTTACCTCTGTCCTCACTGACCTACATTAGCACCCAGTCAAACACACTTGATTTTAAAATTCTCATCCTCGATTTCAAATTCCCTCCCTATCTTTGTAATCAACTTCACCCTTCAATATATTTGCATTCACCTAATTCCAGCTTCTTGAGCATTCCCAATTTTAATTGCTCCACCATTGGTAGTCATACCGTCAGCTGCCTAGCCCCAACGCTCTGGAATTAAACTCTCCCACTTTTCTAACACTCCTTTTTTAAGATGCTCCTTAAAACGATGTCCACCAAATGCCCCAACATTTTCTTAATTGGCTTGACGAGTCTAATTTTGCTTGCGATCGCTCCTGTGAAATGACTTAGGCCATTTTATTACATTAAAGCTACTTTATAAATACAATCTGGATTTAGTGTTGCTCCAAGAGTCTGCAGGGAATGGTATGGCAGTTGCTGAGGGACATCTCTGCTGACTTCAAGGCTTCTGCACAAATCATTTACTCCCATAAATAGGTGTACCAGCAAGCATACCCCGTGGTATACAGCATAGCTTGGAGATTTAACAGAGACTGCACAGAACAGGACAAAATTCTAGAAGAGGAGGAAGTTGGGGTGGAGAAAGAAAGTCTCAGCAGGCAACTATATGTGCCCAGGGTGTTCAGAGAACAATTTTCCTATCCACATTTCAGTGGAGAACAATGTGAGACATCTGCACTTCAGTCAGAATATTCTCACTGAAATCTGCCACCTGCTACAGCCATAACTGCAATCTCAGAGAGGACAAGGACTGCAACGTCAGTGGTTGTAAAGCCGACCATGGCAATTAACTTTTATGCAATTGACTCCTTCCAGGTTGGAGCTGCAGAAATTTGCAACATCCTGCAGTTTACCATTCACCCTTGTGTAAGAGACAGAGACACTGAGGCCCTCTATTCAATAAGATTTAACTACATTTTGTTATCCTTGCCAGAGACCCAAGCAGGCGGAGTCAGCAAAGGGCTTTGTGAGGATTGCAGGCTTCATCCTAGTGTAGGGTAACTGTATGTGCATCATTTTGCAGGTGTCCCATCAACACTACCCAATACTATAACCAAAAGGGATTCCACCCACTCAGAATCCAGTTGGTGTGTCCATAGACAACAGATCTTGCAGATTAATGCCAGTATCCACTCATGGTGCCTTCAATCTGCAGCAGTCACTGTGCCAGCTGCATGTGCACCACCACAGTGAACCAGAGTGGTTCCTGAGCAATAATATTCTCCCTTGACCACATGGCTCATGACTCCAGTACCCAACTTATGGCGGCACAGTGGTTAGCACTGCTGCCTCACAGCTCCAGGGACCTGGGTTCGATTCTCGGCTTGGGTCACTGTCTGAGCACATTCTCCCCGTGTCTGCGTGAGTTTCCTCTGGGTTTCCTCCCATGGTCCAAAGATGTGTGGGTTAGGTTGATTGGCCATGCTAAATTGCCCCTTAGTGTCCCATGATGCATAGGTTAGAGGGATTAGCGGGGTAAATATGTGGAGTTACGGGGATAGGGCCTGGGTGGGATTGTTGTTGGTGCAGACTGGATAGGCCAAATGGCCTCCTTCTGCTCTGTAGGGATTCTAAGATTATGTATGTCTGCATAGAATGCATACAGTGAAAGCTTTCCTGCAATGGAAAATGTAAGCAATGTCTCTCCTACCTGGACAGCTCTTTACGAGCCCTGCAATTCTAGATATTGTGTTGAGATTCTGGCAGTTTGCTGCATGCCGCACAACCCACAAGCATGAGGAGCCACCATCTGCCACCAACTAATCAGCCAACAGCTGAGGTGGTGGAGGAAGAGGAGAAGGCAACCTAAACAGACCCTTTAGGTTCACGAAAACCCCACCTTACCTTCCCTCTGCCACTGATCATGACAGTATCCGCTTGACTACAATGTAAAAATAAAAAGCCGCCACAAAATAAACATTCAAACCAAATTTTAAAAATGAAATCATGCCATATTGCATACAAAAGTTAACAAATCATCCTTGTGCATTATCTTCGTATCCTTGCCTGTCCTAGTGCTCCTAAGCAGAGCTACCTCAGTGTCTGCAATATAGTTGATGGGAGGCTGCAGGCTTTTAGGGGAGGAGACCTTAGATGGTCTCAGTAATGACCCCAAGCTACTCTGGGTCTAGAAGGACAAAGGTACAGAATGCATCATTTTGACAGGGGCAGCAGTTAAATGGGTTGACTGGTGAACAAGCAACAGTATGAACACAGCAGAAAGAGAATGGCAGGTTTGCTCCCCATGAAGCCACTGCCACTCCCCAAGGTGACACCAGAAATCTTAGTGATTGGTTGGGAGGACAGATTGCTGGACTACTGTGACATTCTGCAAACCCCTTCGCACAGCTGTGATGGCTGTATCTGAACATCCATCACGGAAGTCTAAGCTTATACTGCAGCACTAAGATGTTGGGCAGTTCCAGCTTTTGCTATAATGGCAGCTGAGACATCAGCCATCAGACACTGCATTATAGTTGGGTTGACAAGTATATGAACAGTTAGCCACAACTTCCATTCTGGAATGAATGGGTTCCGAACCCTGTGCCAAGATAATGTTAGCCTCCCCCCAGTTGTTTGACACTGACAGGCTCTGGCAGGCTTTCCAATTTACCAGGATCTTTGTTGTGCAGAACCAACAGTATTCTTGTAGGCTGCCCCATTAAAATACTCATGTGAGAATGTAAATGTGTTATATTGCTCTCCGAGCAGAGGAGTAGGTATGAGGATGCTACCATCCTTGATGGTTTCTATGCTATACCACTAGCCTCAGCAATGGGTGTCCTACTAATGACCAGCATTCTCCCTTCCATGGTGGTTAGGACATCAGACATGCCTGTTCCTCTCTGATGCATTGCTGTTGATTCTGATTTTGTGTCACGTGTTCGGCAAGAGAGGGGGAAATATGCCAGAGTTTTGTACAATCTTTTTGGTGATGTGCCTGTCATGGTTGTAGAGTTGGCAGTGTGGTGGTGAAGCTTGCAGCAGTACTTAGTGTCTGAAGGAAGCAAGATGGAATATTCTGCATGCGGGATTTCTGACAGTGTGGCGAATTGAGCAGTTCAGAGCAGTTGGCAGGACATGGAACTTGAAAATACATTCACTGACCTGACCATTTGTACGAGACCATTGAACATTTTTCAGCATTACATCCTAGCTCTCTGTCCCGGTGGATACAGGACATCTCTTTTCCATCTCCTCCACCAAAGCCTCTGGTGTAATGTCTGAAGAACTTGGGAATACACTATCTCTCATGTTGTGCCATTATTCATTGTTTCCCAATAAAATTCACTTCCTGCACAACTGCCATTATTTGCTACAGTCACAATGCACCTCACCTTTAAGAGGAGCAGGCTAGCTGTAAGTAGTGTAGACTAGCTTTAACTGGTGCTATCAAGTTATGATGTTGTGCCCCCTGCTGATGTGTGCAGCCAATAAACAGTGTAGTTAACATTGGCTGCACGTAGCAAGGGCGGCAGCACCAACCTGGCATGCTGCCTGCATTACATTAAACAAGTGCAGATTAATCACCCATTTTCAGGAGCTATCAAATTTAGTGTCTATATTGTTTTTGGAAGGGTGCATGAAGTTTCTCTCCACAACTTTTTTTGATCTGTGCCTATTAAACCTTAGTGGTGTTGGTTTAAAACTAAGCAAAATCATCAGTGCAATGGGAGGAATTTTAAAGTTGGGGATTTTCGTTTAGTTTCAGAGGTGCAACTGCAGAGATGATGGCTGTAAACTTTAAATAGTGACAACTAATGTAATGTTAATAATAAAAAGAACATTCGGCTTTTTGCAAAACATTCAAATTTCCCCCAAAACCCAGTTGCATCTTCTCCCCATCCCCACTTTCACTCCCAGCACATAGTCTGACCCTCACCTCCCTCCAACCTCCCCAACCCTCACCTCCCTCCAACCCTCACCTCCCTCCAACCCCCCGACCCTCACCTCCCTCCAACCTCCCAGATCCTCACCTCCCTCCAACTCTCACCTCCCTTCAACCCCCCCGACCCTCACCTCCCTCCAACCTCCCCAATCCTCCCAACCATCACCTCCCTCCAACCTCCCAGATCCTCACCTCCCTCCAACTCTCACCTCCCTCCAACCACCCCGACCCTCACCTCCCTCCAACCCTCACCTCCCTCCAACCCTCCCTGACCCTCACCTCCAACCTCCCCGACCCTCCCGACCCTCACCTCCCTCCAACCTCCCAGACCCTCACCTCCCTCCAACCCTCACCTCCCTCCAACCTCCCAGACCCTCACCTCCCTCCAACCCTCACCTCCCTCCAACCTCCCCGATCCTCACCTCCCTCCAACCTCCCCAACTCTCACCTCCCTCCAACCTCCCCGACCCTCACCTCCCTCCAACCCTCACCTCCCTCCAACCCTCCCTGACCCTCACCTCCAACCTCCCCGACCCTCCCGACCCTCACCTCCCTCCAACCTCCCAGACCCTCACCTCCCTCCAACCCTCACCTCCCTCCAACCTCCCCGATCCTCACCTCCCTCCAACCTCCCAGACCCTCACCTCCCTCCAACCCTCACCTCCCTCCAACCTCCCCGATCCTCACCTCCCTCCAACCCCCCAGACCCTCACCTCCCTCCAACCCCCCAGACCCTCACCTCCCTCCAACCTCCCCAACTCTCACCTCCCTCCAACCTCCCCAACTCTCACCTCCCTCCAACTCTCACCTCCCTCCAACCTCCCCGATCCTCACCTCCCTCCAACCTCCCCAACCCTCACCTCCCTCCAACCTCCCCAACTCTCACCTCCCTCCAACCCTCACCTCCCTCCAAACCTCACCTCCCTCCCCAACCCTCACCTCCCTCCAACTCTCACCTCCCTCCAACCTCCCCGATCCTCACCTCCCTCCAACCTCCCCAACCCTCACCTCCCTCCAACCTCCCCAACCCTCATCTCCCTCCAACCCTCACCTCCCTCCAAACCTCACCTCCCTCCCCAACCCTCACCTCCCTCCAACCCTCACCGCCCCCCAACCTCCCCGACTCTCACCTCCCTCCAACCTCCCCGACCCTCACCTCCCTCCAACCTCCCTGACCCTCACCTCCCTCCAACGCCCCCAACCCTCACCTCCCTCCAACGCCCCCAACCCTCACCTCCCTCCAACGCCCCCAACCCTCACCTCCCTCCAACGCCCCCAACCCTCACCTCCCTCCAATGCCCCCAACCCTCACCTCCCTCCAACCCTCCCCGACCCTCACCTCCCTCCAACATCCCCGACCCGCAATACCCTCCAACCCCCCCGACCCTCACCTCCCTCCAACCCCCCTCGACCCTCACCTCCCTCCAACCCCCCGACCCTCACCTCTCTCCAACCTCCCCGACCCTCACCTCCCTCCAACCCCCCGACCCTCACCTCCCTCCAACCCCCCGACCCTCACCTCCCGCCAACCCCCCGACCCTCACCTCCCTCCAACCCCCCGACCCTCACCTCCCTCCATCCCCCGACCCTCACCTCCCTCCAACCCCCCCTGACCCTCACCTCCCTCCAACCCCCCTGACCCTCACCTCCCTCCAACCCCCTGACCCTCAGCTCCCTCCAACCTCCCTGACCCTCAGCTCCCTCCAACCTCCCTGTCCCTCACCTCCCTCCAACCTCCCCGACCCTCACCTCCCTCCAACCTCCCCCCCCTCCAACCCCCCCCGACCCTCACCTCCCTCCAACCCCCCCCCGACCCTCACCTCCCTCCAACCCCCCCCGACCCTCACCTCCCTCCAACCCCCCCCCCGACCCTCACCTCCCTCCAACCCCCCCGACCCTCACCTCCCTCCAACCCCCCCCCCGACCCTCACCTCCCTCCAACCCCCCGACCCTCACCTCCCTCCAACCCTCACCTCCCCAACCCTCACCTCTCTCTAACCTCCCCAACTCTCACCTCCCTCTAACCTCCCCAACCCTCACCTCATTCCAACCCTCACCTCATTCCAACCTCCCCAACATCCCCTGCTCAGCCCACCTCTCCAAATTCAGACCGCGGATCAGCTGAACAGAGATCAGCATCAGCCGGAGAGAGATCAGGATGAACTGCTCTCCGCCTCGCCGACTGAAACCACCCATCGCCCTGATCTGTAGCTTCTCTTTGTTCACAATGTAGGAAACAACATCAAAGCAGAGCTCGCCACACCTTTCCTAAAGCAGCGCTTCATACTGTATACTGATCGCCTCTTACCTTTCCAAAGTCTAGATAGCGACAGCCGCCCTGTAGGAACGATAAAAAAAGCAGCAAATTACATTTGATCTGGTTATTATGGAAGGATTTATTTTGATTTTCCATGTAGAAAGCTGGCGATACTCACAGCAGCGTCACTCTAAACAGCTTCTCACCTAGAGGCTGCACCTGGAGCTGCTGCACCTGAACAAACAGTGCTGGCACCTCCCATCCCACACACCAGCTCTACTCACCTCCCATCCTCCCAGCTCACACACACACCAGCTCTACTCACCTCCCATCCTCCCAGCTCACACACACACACACCAGCTCTACTCACCTCCCATCCTCCCAGCTCACACACACACACAACTCAGTGCGCTGCTCACCTCCCATCCTCCCAGTTCTCACACACACACACCAGCTCTACTCACCTCCCAGCTCACACACACACAACAGCTCTACTCACCTCCCATCCTCCCAGCTCACACACACACAACAGCTCAGCTCAGTGCACTGCTCACCTCCCATCCTCCCAGCTCACACACACAGCACAGCTCAGTGCACTGCTCACCTCCCATCCTCCCAGCTCACACACACAGCACAGCTCAGCTCAGTGCACTGCTCACCTCCCATCCTCCCAGCTCACACACACAGCACAGCTCAGCTCAGCTCAGTGCACTGCTCACCTCCCATCCTCCCAGCTCACACACACAGCTCAGCTCAGTGCACTGCTCACCTCCCATCCTCCCAGCTCACACACACAGCACAGCTCAGCTCAGTGCACTGCTCACCTCCCATCCTCCCAGCTCACACACACAGCACAGCTCAGCTCAGTGCACTGCTCACCTCCCATCCTCCCAGCTCACACACAGCACAGCTCAGTGCACTGCTCACCTTCCAGCTCACACACACACATCAGAACTGATGTCAGAAGGAAATGTCTGATCATTTAAAGTGTTTTGAAACATAACTCAAATTGCTCTGCCAACAGTTTCTCACACATCATCTTCTTTTCCTTTATAAACCTAATTAAATTGTGTTGCTAAACGCATTGATGCCCCAAGATGTGCCAATAATTGCTGTTAAAAATGCAAATAGTTGATGTATGTATGATATCTGAAACTACTCCGATACATTCACATGTGATTTTTCTTTTCTGCAGCATCACCATATCTGGCTGCGTACTGCCACTTCAAAATAATTGCAAACCTAAAATGTGATTTATTTGACAGTCACGAATTTCAAATCATAATTCAGCTATTGATTTTGCGGTTTTGAATGCAAACAATTCTGTCTCCCTTATTCCAAGTAAAGAATCCTGACTGTTTCTCCTTTTCATAGGTATATCTTAATCTCACTGATACAAAATTGTGCTGCAATTCCCAAACTCCTTTGTGATCATATTGAACAAAAGATCCACATAGAAATCAACAATTATTCTAGTACAAATAATAAGTTTAAAAAATAAAACAAATAATCTTGAAGCTAGAATATCCATGAAGGAAAACATTAATCTACATCTTCATCCAGCAAATAAATATATACTGGCAGCTATGCAAATTTCAATACAGTGGTTAAACAAGATTATGGCATAGTGGGTTTATTGCCATTTAACAGAGATCTCAAAATGTGTATCAGACTTGTCAAGTTCCATGAGCATTGCACTCAGGCAATAACCACTCAAAACTGAAAAGTTACCTTTAATGTTATCATTTTAAAATATCGCTATTCAGTTGCTAGACCTTGAATTCTTATTAAAAGCTTAATTTAAAAGATTTGCATTTCATTTTCATATGTGTTACAAAATCCAGTCGCATTGGCCTCTGCGGTGCTAATCTGTCCCAACTCTTCCATACTACATTTTGGAACAGAAATAAAACACAAAAGCTCCATTAAATTGAACAACAGAGGCACTTAAAAAGTCACTTCAGGATAGTTTAAACTCCTATTTATCAGAGTCTTGTAAAAGTATTGCAATCTGCATTACATTAACTGCTTTTCAATAGCGCATTGACTGCAACTAAAAGATGCCTCAATTCACACCTAATTAAGGGGCAGGTAAATTATGAGACATGTGGCACCACATGGATTATAGACCCGAGGGCAGTTCCATATCAAAGATGCCCAAGCTTCAACTTAACAAGGAGAAGATGTGGTTTGAATGTGTCAGCCTTGGCAAGAGTCCGAGAGGCGATGGGTGACCAAGTACATTGTCACAATGACCACACTAGTGGTTCACAACTCATTTTAATTGGTTAGTAAAACATGCACAGCATTTAGTTACAGAAATGAATAGTACATAGTACAAATACTATCAAATAGAAATAAAGGTTATAGACTAATTGTCCATCAATAAAGTTTAATTCAAATTTTCAGGCTATTTTCTATTCAGTGACCAAGATAAAATGTTACCACTATTTCTAAAAGGAAAACACAGCTGCAGTATTAGACACAATCCCTTCCTTTCAGGATGAATAACCTCACATGCTGGAAACAGATTTTGCTCATCAATGCAATACTCATCTGACCAAATTAAGTTCTGATTACTTTTAAAAAGCTGGCAGTTTTTTGTCTAACCCCTCACTCCCTGCAAATTTTGGCCCCCCAAGCAACCACCTAGTTCACCTAGTGGCCATACAAGCCCTGCAGCCAGTGGGAACTTCTTCCCAACATTTACCCTGTCAAGCCCTTTAAGAATTGTATATGTTTCCGTTAGATCGCCTCTCATTCTTCTAAACTTCAGGGAATTTAGACCTAGTTTGCTCAATCTCTCCCCATGGAACAATCCCAGGAACCAGTTTAGTGAACTTCTGTTGCACTTCCTCTAGGCCAGGTATCATCTTGATTGTAAACAAGTCTATTTTATTTTGCTAAACACTGATCTGTCGAAGCAAAGCAGTGGGAGGAGAATCCATCAATGTTCGAGTTCAGGCTAATGAGGTGGAGGAATTTATGAAAAGTGTTCAGGAGAACTTCCTTGATTAGTATGTTTTCTGATCAATTGGAAAGGAGGCATTGCTGGATCTGGTGTCGGGAACTGAGGTGGCTCAAGTAGTAAGAAAGTTGAGATTAGTAATGAAGGTGAACAAAGAATGATCTAACGTAAATCTTCTAAATTGGAAGATGATATGTTAATGTGACGAAAAGGGACATTGCCAGGGTAAAACAAACAGAGACTGATAGGAAAAACTGTAATGTAACAATGAGTGGTCTTTAAGGAAGAGATGCTTCAGGTACAGACCAGGTACATTTTAACAAAGGCAAAAGGCAAGGGAGCTAAAAACAGAGCTCTGTGACTGAGTAGGGAGAAATTTTGAAATCATGCCCTGGACACCACAGTCTAGGTCACTAATATAGTCAGGAAGACCAAGAGTGGACTACACTCTGAAAGCTGATGGGCTGCATGTGGTCCCCGGGCTGCAGGTTGCCCATCACTGATCAAAATAGTCACAACCTCTCTTTTCTGATGATTGTTGAGAGTTATGGAGTATAAAAGCTGAGAATTGCGCTCTGTAATTTTGTCCGTTTTTTAAAAATGAAAATAATCTATGCCAGTTGCTGATTCTGAAATATACCCACACAGTGGAAAAGCTAGATGGTAGTAAGTGGTAGTGCAATTTGACAGTTTCGGAATTTTTTTTTCAATGACAGGCACTGTTTTGGGGAAGAAATGTAACCTCCTTCCAGGTATTTCACTACAAAAATATTGTAATTATTAGATTATTCTGTCAGTCATAATGTTTCTACATATTCAGCATGACCACAATACTGGATTCAAAGAAGGATACAAATATTTGCGCATTATTTTAGATTTCAAGCCTCAAAATAGAAACAGAGGTCAAAATTATGACAACTAATAGCCAAACAACACGATATAATATGTAAACAAGCTGAAGCCAGTCCTTCTAAATTGCTTCGCAATGTATTTATTTTCTTCTACATTAAAACCTGAAATCTTGGCAACCCTACAGTTCATGCGCTCTCAATCTCTCCTGGGTTGCTAAGGAACAGCTTAAAATGCAGAGAAACTTTGCTGGTTAGAATTTTCCCCGCTGCTCTCGCCCTGGTAAGTTTTGATCGAGCGATGTGGGTGCAGTGAATGATTAGTTAGGTAGAATCACGGGTTGTGCAGAAAACAACTTTTCCCTTTCAAAAGGTTACTGGAACTGATCTCCGTCAAAGAGGAGGGAGGAGGAAAAAGGGAAAGGACCTGATTACCAGAAAAAACATATTTGGAAAATAACTTTGGTGCGGCTATTTTCGACCAGCGGGATAGGTCGAAGTCGCTGCAGTAAAATACAGAGAACTCTATCTGGAAATGTATCTACTGATGGCATCAAAACTACTGAGAAAGCATAGGAATGAGTGATAGGTGGCAATCAGTAGTGGCGAACTCTGCTGTTGCAAAGACTTGGGAAGCTGCATTGGGTGTTAGTCTGGTTTTAAAACAGGAACAGAAACGCCCCTTAATATAATAAAAGCAAAAATTCCGAAGAATTGTCATATTAGACTCGAAACACAGATGCTGCCAAACCTGCTGAGTTTTTTCCAGCACTTTCTTTTTCTGAGCATTTCTATAGCGCCTTTCACAACCCCAAAGCACTTTACAAGCAGTTAAATACTTTTGAGCTGTAGTTGCTGCTGTAATGCCGGAATGCAGCCGTCAGTTTTGCACACATTCCCTCAAACAACAAAGTGACAATGACTAGATATTGGACCGGGTCAACAGCAAAGCTACTCAAAGACTTTTCAATTCGTTCACGGAACGTGGGCATTGCTGACAAGGCCAACATTTATTTCCAACTCCCAATTGCCCTTGAGAAGGTGGTGAGCTGCTTTCTTGAACCACTGTAGCCACCACAACTTACATTATTGAGATCTTTTCCAGGGTCGTGTGCCCTCTATTGGGAATCAGTGGAGTATTTTTGAGCAAAGCAAGAAATTGCGGCTTCTCAAAAATCAGGCTGTGGCTGAGTCATGCTGTGTCTAAACCAGGAAGTATGAATCAGAATGTTTAATTCAGTGTAAAATCATGTGTAAAAGACAAAAGTGAGCAAAAGAAAGTTGGGATTAAGCAAGGGTGAGAAGGGTGACATAAAGAAAAAGTTTGATTTTATATCTCCAATAATAACTAAATGATGAAGAAATGGAACTCCACATTTATAAAATGAATTTTTCAGTGGCAGACTGGTTGTTTGGCAGTAATTAAAACTTAAAAATGTACTTACAGCTGAGCATACCAACCCTAATATTTTCTATGTGTTTGGTGGCTATCTACCCTTCCTTTGTGTTACTGCTGACTCTATCAGCAAGGTACTGGTGTAGTGAAGCTTGAGGGAGAGGGGAGCAAATCTGACACCAAATTCCATGTGTTTGCATGTAACTGCACATGTGCAGACTATTGAAGTTGCTGTCTTATTTGCTCCATAAAAATGGTAAGTACTCATAGCCTCAGTATTATTTATATCATAATCCAGAGGAACCGGTTTTATTGATTTTGATTGAAGGATACATTTGGCCAAGACAATGGGGAGTACTGTCTTATTTGAAGTAATGATCTTTCACATCAACCTGCAGACAGTGCCTTGGTTTAATATTTTATCAAGGCAGCACAGCACTCTCACAATACTGCATTGGAGTATCAGCCTGTTTATATGCTTAATTTTCTGGAGCAGGACTTGAACCCTCTGACACAATAGCAAAAATGCTGCTACTGAACTGGGTATTATAAATGGAGAATGTATGATACCTAAAGAAGTCACATGGCTCGTCCAATTTGCAAGTGGCAAATGTATTTCTAACTGATTTCAATTATTCATTCTCCCATTATGCACATCACTGGCAAGGCTGGCATTCGTTGCTTTTCCTTATTTACCCTTGAGAAAATGGCGGAGGGTCTTTTCATTGAGCAATTTAGTACAACTGTGTGGCTTGCTAGACCACTTTGGAGGACAATTAAGAGTCAACCACGTTGGTGTGAAACTAGAGTCACAACTGGTTCTGAAAAGTTTTACTTCCAGAATTTCAAAATGGAATTAAAATTCACAAGGTGCCATGATGGGCTTTGAACACATTCATATCCTTGAATTACAAAAATACCAGCACAATAGAATGTTTAAAGTTTTCCCCCAAGAAATAACAAAAATCCATGGATTTGGGATGTTTTTAAAAAAGTTTATTTATTGGTGTCACAAGTAGGCTTACATTAACACTGTAAAGAAGTTACTGTGAAAATTCCCTAGTTGCCACACTCCGGCACCTGTTCGAGTACACTGAGGGAGAATTTAGCATGGCTGATACACCCTAACCAGCATGTCTTTCAGAGTGTGGGAGGAAACCAGAGCATCCAGAGGAAACCCACACAGACACGGGGAGAACATACAGACTCCACACAGACAGTGACCCAAGCCGGGAATCAAACCTGGCAGCAGTGCTAACCACTGTGCTACTGTGTGGTCTGTATTTAAGGTTTGACAGAATTCCTATGGATCATTGTGTTGTTTTTGTGTCTTTCTTTGACAGTGTTAATTCAATTTGTGGCTGTTCACATGCTTCAGGAAAATCATGACAGCGAAAGTGAAATGGGTAACAGACATTGACAAATCTGTGCTTTTAAATAACTTTGAAAAAAGAGGCTGGATCCAGGTTTCAGCAAGTGAAGACTGGAATTTCTATTGGTGAGTACAATGCAGTTTTTGGAATTAAAGGCTTTTTAAAAAAAGTTTAAAGTTAGATTATAGATCAAAATCATTGGTAGGAGAACTTGCTGAAAGCAATTTCCCAGAGCAATGACGTTTTCATTAAATCATAGAATCCTACAGTGCAGAAGGAGGCTATTCAGCCCCTTGTGCCTGTACTGACAACAATCCCACCCAGGCCCTATCCCTGTAACTCCATACATTATTACCCACTAATACCCCTGACATTAAGGGGCAATTTATCATGGCCAATCTACCTGTGTGAGGGGAAACCGGAGCACCCAGAGGAAACCCACGTAGACATGGGCAGAACATGCAAACTCCACACAGACTGTCACCCGAGGCTGGAATTGAACCCAAGTCCCTGGTGTTGTGAGGCAGCAGTGATAACCACTGTGCCACCGTGTTGCCCATTTTATGGTGTTCATCCCTTCAAGGTTTCTAAGACCATATGGTGAAGCAGTGTGAATAGAGCAAAGTGTATTTTATACTTGGGTCATTTGTCCAACTTTATTGGGATGTTCTGAAATCTCGCCCAATTAGCCATAAATTGCAAGACATGTTTCCTGGCACTGAGGCTCCACAAAGTAGCGAGATAAGAGAGAATTATGGGTGGCACGATGGCACAATGGTTAGCACTGCTGCCTCACAGCGCCAGGGTCCCAGGTTCAATTCTGGCCTCGGGTCACTGTCTATATAGAGTTTGCACGTTCTCCCTGTGTCGATGTGGGTTTCCTCCGGGTGCTCCGGTTTCCTCCCACAGTTCAAAAGATGTGCGAGTTAGGTTGATTGGCCATGCTAAATTGACCATAGTGTCAAGGGGATGAGCAGGGTAAATGCATGGGTTACGGGAATAGGGCCTGGGTGGGATGGTGGTCAATACAGACTCGATAGGCCAAATTGCCTCCTTCTGTATTGTAGGGATTCAATGATTCAATTATGCACTTAAGTAGTCTGTGAACAAAAACCTAGTTAAACTTTTCTAAAGGCTGCAAGTAAGCTGCAGCAGAAGGAGGAGGAAGTGTTTGGTAAAAGCCAATGTATGGGGAGAATATGAGGGAAACAAACAGCACTTGAGAGTAAATGATGGGATGGCATAGCATCCAAAGTGTAGTGTAGAAAGGTAAGGCTCAAATTCTGGACAACAATCTAACAAAGGTTTATGAAAAAAATAACTTTAAAAATCCCAGAGCAAGGAAAAAGGTCTTAAACTCCACAGGCCCAAAACTTCGACTCCTGGAACAAGCCAAGGCAAGTCTCTAACATGGCTCTGGATTGAACCATCAGATTGTTTGATCACTTCAGGGAAACATTCCTTAAAGGGCTACAACACCACACAAAGTCTCTGATGGTTGGTGATTTGTGCATGAAGGAAAGCCTGGAACTCCAGAACAATATCCTCAAAAGAACAGCAGTACAGCATGTCTGATGGAAGGTGGCAGTAAGTCTCACCGTGGACGCCCCTAAGTATGTGTACTGTGAAGTGTTACCTTTCAGTTCGGCCCACACTTACTGCTCATACAACTTTACAGATCTTTTATTGTTTATCACAAATAAACATACTCCAGTACAACACTCATTCTAGGTGCAACTTACAATTGAAAATCTCAGCACATTGATCCTTTCAAATGTTCCACGAATAAAAATAGTGTAATACCACTGACCAATGAACATAACAAACTTTTCCACCACATTGCTTAGTTACTATGTAACCTAGCAGCAATGCACATTATAAACTGGAGGTTCAGCACATATCTTTTATTGTATTTGTACTCCTTCAGCTGACAGGTGTTCTGCTTCAATGACAAAGCAAACAAGCGAGTTGGCTTGAACTGAGAAAGGGAGGGCCCAATAAATTATAAGCCCTGGACATCTTCACATGTGAGAACATGGAGGGAGTAGGGTGGAATGTATCTAGAGATCTTCCCCAAGTTCAGGGTTAGTTACTCCAATTATTACATCTTACTAACTTCTCACTCACAGGAAATACACAAATACCATGTAGTGTAGTAACTTCTGGTGCATTTTGGAGACAGCATTCTAACAGCAAGCTACTTTTTTCCCCAGAGGATTTTCACAATAACTTCATTGCAGTGTTAATGTAAGCCTACTTGTGACATTAATAAATAAACTAAACTGAAACAAAACTTCTTGTCATTATATATGAAGGCAATGACCAAGAGCAAAGACACCAATGTTCAGAATCAAAATCACAGTGACATACAAATGATAATTATGGATAAGGAAGTTATCCACCCGCATTAATCCAGAGAGATCCTAATGTCCTCCCATTGTGGCATCCAACTGTAGTATCTTAAAAATGATTCCTGAGTTCTCAACTCCACTGGACAACGGAAAGGTTTACTCTAGACATTGATCATTCTGACTGTAACATTCTATAACACTGTGACTGTGTCACAGGAATTGGGAGCTGGATAATCAGTCACAGATCCATATTGCTGGATTTTTGCCACTTTTGGATGGAGCTTCCAGCTGACTGTAAAGAAGCATTTCCAGGCATTTCCTTAAACTACCAACTTGTGTCCCCGGTTGTATTCCTGAGTTTAATTTAAAGTAATAGAAGTCAAGACATTTAACAAATTTAAATTCCACTCTCAGACACCACCTTGAAAGCCCAAGTCTCTTTAGTCTTTTCTGGTAGCTCAGACCCTTGCTAATAACATCAGCCAACGCACCACTCAATTTGGTCATATTTCCTTTGACTTACATTTTGTTGTTTTGATTTTGTAGTTCAAAATCCTATTAGTTTTTGCGAGTACTACTTTGTACTTGGCTTAGGTTTATGTACAAAAATCCCACTGGTGGCCAGTGTAAAACTGATTTGCATCCTCCAAAGGCGATGCAAATGAAGGCCTGGCTGGAATCTTCGCCCCCACGACAAAATTTCTGTGAAGCCAGAGGGAAAACATGTTGGTCTGGAACATGTGCGGGTTAGGTTGATTGGCCATGCTAAATTGCCCCTTAGTGTCCTGAGATGCGTAGGTTAGAGGGATTAGCGGGTAAATGTGTAGGGATATTGGAGTAGGGCCTGGGTGGGATTGTGGTCGGTGCAGACTCGATGGGCCAGATGGCCTCTTTCTGCACTGTAGGGTTTCTCTGATTTCTATGTCTGAATCAACATGGCTTGCAGCAGTTGGGGTTTACCTGAAGAATGCCTAGGGCTGCCTCAGAGTTTAGGATGGAGGTTGCCAGCAACCCTGTACCCTGGAACACCACAGCAGTGGGTGGGTGGAGCGTCTATCATAGAGTCATAGAGGTTTACAGCATGGAAACAGGTCCTTCGGCCCAACTTGTCCATGCTGCCCTTTTTTTTAAAACCCCTAAGCTAATCCCAATTGCCCGCATTTGGCCCATATCCCTCTATACCCATTTTACCCATGTAACTATCTAAATGCTTTTTAAAAGACAAAATTGTGCCCGCCTCTACTACTACCTCTGGCAGCTTGCTCCAGACACTCACCACCCTCTGTGTGAAAAAATTGCCCCTCTGGACACTTTTGTATCTCTCCCCTCTCATCTTAAACCTATGCCCTCTAGTTTTAGACTCCCCTACCTTTGGGAAAAGATATTGACTATCTAGCTGATCTGTGCCCCTCATTATTTTATAGACCTCTATAAGATCACCCCTCAGCCTCCTACGCTCCAGAGAAAAAAGACCCAGTCTATCCAGCTTCTCCTTATAACTCAATCCATCAAGTCCCGGTAGCATCCTAGTAAATCTTTTCTGCACTCTTTCTAGTTTAATAATATCCTTTCTATAATAGGGTGACCAGAATTGCACACAGTATTCCAAGTGTGGCCTTACCAATGTCTTGTACAACTTCAACAAGACATTCCAACTCCTGTATTCAATGTTCTGACCAATGAAACCAAGCACGCCGAATGCCTTCTTCACCACTCTGTCCACCTGTGACTCCACTTTCAAGGAGCTATGAACATGTACCCCGAAATCACTTTGTTCTGTAACTCTCCCCAACGCCCTAACATTAACTGAGTAAGTTCTGCCCTGATTCAATCTACCAAAATGCATCACTTCGCATTTGTCTAAATTAAACTCCATCTGCCATTCGTCAGCCCACTGGCCCAATTGATCAAGATCCCGTTGCAATTGGAGATAACTTTCTTCACTGTCCACTAAGCCACCAATCTTAGTGTCATCTGCAAACTTACTAACCATGCCTCCTATATTCTCATCCAAATTATTAATATAAATGACAAATAAAAGTGGGCCCAGCACTGATCCCTGAGGCACACCGCTGGTCACAGACCTCCAGTTTGAAAAACAATTCTCTACAACCACCCTCTGGCTTCTGTCAAGAAGCCAATTTTGTATCCATTTAGATACCTCACCCTGGATCCCGTGAGATTGAACCGTATGCAACAACCTACCATGCGGTACCTTGTCAAAGGCCTTGCTAAAGTCCATGTAGACAACATCAATTGCACTGTCCTCATCTACCTTCTTGGTTACCCCTTCAAAAAACTCAATCAAATTTGTGAGACATGATTTTCCACTCACAAAGCCATGCTGACTGTCCCTAATCAGTACTTGCGTCTCTAAATGCCTGTAGATCCTGTCTCTCAAAATACCTTCCAACAATTTACCCACCACAGATGTGAGGCTCACTGGCCTGTAGTTCCCAGGCTTTTCCCTGCAGCCCTTTTTAAACAAAGGCACAACATTTGCCACTCTCTAATTTTCAGGCACCTCACCCGTGACTATCGATGATTCAAATATCTCGGCTAGGGGACCCGCAATTTCCTCCCTAGCCTCCCACAATATCCTGGGATACACTTCATCAGGTCGTGGGGATTTATCTACCTTGATGTGCTTTAAGACTTCTAGCACCTCCTTCTCAGTAATATGTACACTCCTCAAGACATCACTATTTATTTCCCCAAGTTCCCTAACATCCATGCTTTTCTCAACAGTAAATACTGATGAGAAATATTCATTTAGGATCTCACCCATCTCTTGTGGATCCATACATTGATGACCTTGTTGATCCTTAAGAGGCCCTACTCTCTCCCTTGTTACTCTTTTGCCCTTTATGTATTTGTAGAAGGTCTTTGGATTCTCCTTTGCCTTATCTGCCAAAACAATCTCGTGTCCCCTTTTTGCCCTCCTGATTTCTCTCTTAACTCTATTCCTACACCCCCTTTACTCTTCAAGGGATTCACTTGATCCCAGCTGCCTATGCATGTCATGTGCCTCTTTCTTCTTCTTGACCAGGGCCTCAATATCCTGGGTCATCCAGGGTTCCCTACTTCTGCCAGCCTTGCCCTTCACTCTAAGAGGAATGTGTTTACCCTGAACCCTGGTTTAACACACTTTTGAAAGTGTGCCACTTACCAGATCAAGCAGTCGCAGCATGGATTCATGAAGGGAAAGTCGTGTTTGACGAATCTACTGGACTTTTATGAAGATGTCACTAGTGCGGTTGACAGAGGGGAACCGGTGGATGTGGTGTTTTTAGATTTCCAGAAGGCGTTCGATAAGGTGCCTCACAAAAGGTTGCTGCAGAAGATTGGGGTACACGGAGTTAGGGGTAAGGTGTTGGCGTGGATTGGGGATTGGCTATCTAACAGGAAGCAGAGAGTTGGGATAAATGGGTGCTTTTCTAGTTGGCAGTTGGTGACCAGTGGCATGCCGCAGGGATCGGTGCTGGGGCCTCAATTGTTTACCATTTACATAGATGATCTGGAGGAGGGGACTGAATCTAGGGTATTCAAGTTTGCTGATGACACGAAGATGAGTGGGAAAGCGAATTGCGTGGAGGACACGGAAAGTCTGCAGAGAGATTTGGATAGGCTGAGCGAGTGGGCGAGGATCTGGCAGATGGAATATAACGTTAGCAAATGTGAGGTTATCCACTTTGGAAGAAATAATAGTAAATTGGAATATTATTTAAATGGAGAAAAATTACATCGTGCGACTGTGCAGAGGGACCTGGGGGTCCTTGTGCACGAATCGCAAAAACTCAGTCTGCAGGTGCAGCAGGTGATAAGAAGGCGAAAGGAATGTTGGCCTTTATCGCGAGGGGGATAGAATATAAAAGCAGGGAGGTCTTGCTGCAACTGTAGAAGGCACTGGTGAGGCCGCAACTGGAGTACTGTGTGCAGTTTTGGTCCCCTTATTTGCGAAAGGATATATTGGCCTTGGAGGGAGTGCAGAGAAGGTTCACCAGGTTGATACCAGAGATGAGGGGTGTAGTTTATGAGGAGAGATTAAACAGATTGGGTCTGTACTCGTTGGAGTTTAGAAGGATGAGGGGTGAGCTTATAGAGACATATAAGATAATGAAGGGGCTGGATAGGGTAGAGGTGGAGAGATTCTTTCCACTTAGAAGGGAAACCAGAACTAGGGCACAGCCTCAAAATAAGGGGGGGCCGGTTCAGAACAGAGTTGAGGGGGAACTTCTTCTCTCAGAGGGTAGTGAATCTCTGGAATTCTCTGCCCATTGAAGTGGTGGAGGCTTCCTCGTTGAATATGTTTAAATCACGGGTAGATAGTTTTCTGATCGATAAGGGAATTAGGGGATATGGGGAGCAGGCGGGTAAGTGGAACTGATTCGCTTCAGATCAGCCATGATCTTGTTGAATGGCGGGGCAGGCTCGAAGGGCCAGATGGCCTATTCCTGCTCCTATTTCTTATGTTCTTATGTTCAGACGTCCCTTTGTCTTCCCACAGACTCCCCCAATTAACTTTTGAAAGTTCCTACCAGCAAAATTGGCCTTGCTCCAATTTAGAATTTTAACTTTTGGGCCAAACCTATCATTCTCCATAGCTATCTTAAAACCAATAGAATTATGGTCACTGGTCCCAAAGTGATCCCTCACTAACACTTCTGTCACCTGCCCTTCCTTATTTCCCAAGAGGAGGTCAAGTTTTGTCCCCTCTCTAGTCGGGCCATCCACATACTGAATGAGAAATTCCTCCTGAATACACTCAACAAATTTCTCTCCATCCAACCCTCTAATACTACGGCTGTCCCAGTCAATGTTGGGAAAATTAAAATCTCCGACTATTACCACCCTATTTTTCTTGGAGCTATCTGTAATCTCCTTACATATTTGCTTCTCAATTTCCCGCTGACTATTTGGGGGCCTATAGAACAACCCTATCAAAGTGATTTCCCCCTTCTTATTTCTCAGTTCTACCCATATCGACTCAGTGGCCGAACCCTCGGATATATCGCCTCTCAGTACGGCCATGATGCTTTCCCTAATCAAAAGTGCAACTCCCCCTCCTCTCTTACCTCCTGTTCTATCTTTCCTACAGCATCTGTACCCTGGAACATTGAGCTGCCAGTCCTGTCCCTCCCTTAGCCATGTTTCAGTAATTGCTATAATATCCCAGTCCCATGTACCCATCCATGCCCTGAATTCATCTGCCTTGCCCGTCAGGCCTCTTGCATTGAAATAAATGCAGTTTAATCTGGACTTCCCTTGCTCCCTGTCCTGCTTTTGCCTGATCTGTCTGGTACTAGGATTACTGACACTGCCTTTACTACTTAATGTGCTCTCTTTAACTTCTGTGCTGTCCTCAAACTTCTGTTCTGTCTCCCTACTGCTTTGGATCCCACCCCCCTGCCAAACTAGTTTAAACCCTCCCGAGTGGCTCTAGCAAATCTCCCCGCCAGGATGTTAGTCCCCCTCCAGTTCAGGTGTAACCCGTCCCTCTTGAACAGGTCAGCCCTTCCCCAGAAAAGATCCCAATGATCCAAAAATCTTAATCCCTGCCCTCTGCACCAGCTCTCAAGCCACGCATTCATCTGCCTAATCCTCCTATTCATACTCTCACTAGCACGTGGCAGCAGTAGTAGTCCTGAAATTACTACCTTCGAGGTCCTGCCTTCGAGGCCTTCTGCCTAACTCTCTATATTCACACTTCAGGACCTCACCCCTTTTCCTACCTATGTCGTTGGTACCAATATGTACAGCGACCTCTGGCTGCTCACCCTCCCCCTTAAGAATGTCCTGCAATCACTCAGAGATGTCTTTGACCCTGGCACCAGAGAGGCAACACACCATCCTGGAGTCTCGATTGCGGCCACAGAAACGCCTGTCTGTGCCTCTAACTAGCGAGTCCCCTATTACTACGGCTCGCTTGCTCTTTGCCCAACCCTGTCCCACAGCAGAACCAGCTGTGGTGTCACAGGCCTGGCTGCTGCTGGTATCTCCCCCTGATAGGCTATCCCCCCCAACAGTATCCAAAACGATATACCTGTTTGAAAGGGGACCAGATTGATCTTCCATCTTAAGTGTCCTCCAGCCTCAGTGCATTCCTGGAGACCCATCTTCTTTCTTCAACAGAGGGTCACTTATGTCAGGAGATTTTTCAATATGACAGGACACCGCAATCAACCCTCGGATGCATGTTTAATGAGGATAGAGCAGGAAGATATGGCATTGTTCCCCATTGGCCTCTGTTAAAGGTTCAGCTGGAAGCGCCATGAAAAGTGCCAAAAATCCAGCAAATGTATCTGTGACCGATTACCCAGCTCCCAATTACTCCATTCCTGTGACACTCATCATGTGACAGCCAGAAAACATACCTTGATGCTTTCTTCACTTGCCCTTGGCTCTACTGGTTGGAGCTAATGAGAATTACAGATTCAGAAGCATGCCAATAATGTTTCTCCTCCTGAAACTTAACTCACCACACAATGCCCAAATAGCAAACATCAGAATTCAAAATCTTGTCAGTAAGTGGGCCATAGTATCGGCGATGAAGTTTAACCAAAGTTTGGAGGTCACACTTGAACTGTGAAGGTTACTGAGGTTTGCTTTGTTTGCACTTTGTTTCTGCAACAGTTCAGTAAATATTTCATTATATCAGGTTGCCTTAGAGGCCGTAGTGCCCATAATGCTTCGTGCAATTATTTATACCTGTGCAAAAGGGAAAAAGACCCAAAAGGAACGGCATCATAATTATCCCTTTCCCCCACACACTATAATTATTCCCCTCTCCCCCACACACTATAAATATCCCCTCTCCCCTTCACATTATAATTATCCCCCTCCCCACACACTGTAATTATCCCTGTCTTGCCCGCGCACTATAATTAGCTCCCTCTCCCCACACATAATAATTAGCCCCCTCTCCCCACACATAATAATTAGCCCCCTCTCCTGCCACACAATAATTACTACTCTCCCCCACTGACAGTATTTAGCTCCAGCTCCTCCCACAGAATAATTAGCCCCAGCTCCCCACACAATAATTAGACCCCTCTCTCCCCCCACATATAGTAATTAGCCTGATTTCCCCTCCACACTGCAATTAGCTCCCTCTCCCCCAGTAATTAGCCCTCTCTACCCGACATACTGTAATTAGCCTCCTCTCCCTCGCACACCATAATTAGCTCTCTCACCTCCAAACATTGTAATTAGCCCCACCTTGCCCCCATCCCACCACATAAGACATAATTACCACTCTTGAAAACCGTACCACAGTGTCACAATGACACATTGCAGTGAAACATACCTTAACCACTTGATCATGGTAATCTACCATCCATTAATATCTATATAAGTGGAGTACTCAACACTTTACAACAATAATCCTGATTATAGTTCCAAAGAATGTCTATTGTTTGTTTGTTCGTTGGAGTCAGGGATGTCAAAATTTTTATCCACTTTTGAGAATGTCAAACATTTCAAGGTTAAGTTGCTGTGTTCTATTCCAACAGGTGTCTTAACTGCAGTGTAACATGGATATGATCAGGTAGTGGTCATGCATTCCAGAAATCTGGACAAATATTCCAGTAGAACAAAAGTTTCAATCTCACCTGGAAGTTTGAGAATTTATATTTTGTTTAAGACATAATAATTTTTTAAAAAGGTTTGTACCAGTGATTCGCTAAAGTCTTTACAGGAATATACATACTGAAATGGCTCAAAATGAAGGCCGATCACCACCTTCTTAGGGCAACTGGGATGAGCAAATAATAATGTATTTGCCAGTGTCACTTACATCCTGAGAGTGTGACATAAACTTTCTGTATCATTATGATTTTTTCCCATTTCACCCAGCTGTTAATCAAATGGCCTTGGGGTGTACCGGCATTTTATATTGCCTCTTATAGTTCCTAATAGAAAATGAGATTCCAGCAATTTTCTGGTTTTATTTTTACAATGCAGGATGAGTGTACAGACTGTCCGGAACGTCTTCAGTGTTGAAAATGGCTATCGTCTTTCAGATGATCAGATAGTAAACCATTTCCCTAACCACTCTGAGCTAACCAGGAAGGACTTGATGGTTAAGAACATAAAGCGTTATCGCAAAGAGCTCGAAAAAGAGGGAAGTCCTCTAGCAGAAAAGGATGAAAATGGCAAATCTGTTCACTTAGGTAATCATGTTGTACATCCTATTGTTATTTGGGATCAAGGCGGCAAAATATTATGTTATTTAATTAGCAGCAAATGTAAAAGAATATACTGGCTAAAATCTTCCGTCCTCGTTCACGGCTGGAGTTTGCCAGTGCCGCTGAAAATGAAACGAGTTTTGGCCGGAACGCCAAATTTTCCATTCCTGCTCAAAACGGGTCTTCTGTTCACAAACGGGGCATTGTTTGTGAACAGAATTTCCACTCACCTGAAGAAGGGGCTTGGGGCTCCGAAAGCTTGTGTGGCTTTTGCTACCAAATAAACCTGTTGGACTTTAACCTGGTGTTGTTAAACTTCTTACTGTGTTTACCCCAGTCCAACGCCGGCATCTGCACATCATCACAATGGGTCTTGCCATGGATGAGACTGGAGAATCCTGCTCACTTTTTTTATCCCGAAAGATCAAAACTGAAAAATCCTAGGATTCAGCATATATATTGCAATTACTAATCTTCAATGTAAAAAGTATCAATAATGTGGAGTGTTTTAGCCAAAACATTGCCATCAACAGAAACAAAAAATAGAACACAATCACCCCCATAAATGTTACACTATTCACCATTCTACCAAACTAATGCTGCAGCTTCTATCAAACTTTTTCTCCATGAATTTTCTTCCCTCCTTTCCTGAAGGTGTTGGGGTCCATTCTTTCATGGCTATTCCCCATGTGTGAGTTTTGTCAGCAGACAATTGAATTTGGACAGCATCGAAGTCCTGTCTTCACCTGATATCCCTACATGAATACTCTCTGGCAGAGACACTGTCATTTTGAGTCGGGATGCTGTCAGATTTTTCACAATTCCTAGCTCAGCACAAACTGGTGGTTGAACCTTGTTGAGTTCCACATTGGCCATTTATTTTCTGAAATGAGCTATCAGAAAACAACTGTTCCAATTCTACATTAATGATCAAGGAACCATCCTTTCTTAGTTTGATAAAATGACGGAGCTGCATGAATTGGATAGAGCCTAATCATTATTGTACTGCTTCTGCTAGTTTGTGGAACTGTACTTTGTTGGGAAAATTGTTGTGCTTTTTAATAATTTTCCATCCAACAGTGCAAATACACCTGTCAGTTTTTGTGGTCAATCACTGATTGCTTATCACAAGAAGAAAATTCAAAATTCCTTAGTCCTTAAAATGAATCTCGCTCTCTAGTGGCTTAATTAAGAATTTACTAAACATATCCAAAACCAATGGCCTAGAAATTGGGCTCCATAACGTTCCAATGGAAGCTGTCAAGAGTTGTTATAAGATCCTCCATCATGATGTGTTCTATCATGTGGGACATTTCCAACTCAATGTTCATTAGTCTTTTTCGGTAGCTTGGTCCACCAAAGGCAGCAGCTGAGTCTGCTAGCAGAATTGATATGCATCTCAGTAATCTGTAATTTGTAGTCTCCTAAACCCTTTCTCTTAACTCCTTGCATGCTTGCTCCCCATGAGCCACTACATGCAGATCTCTGCTCGAACCTACCCTCTAAAAGAGCATTATGTCAGTATATGAGCAAGTGCTGTCATGAGCCAGATCAAGAAATGATCTATCTTCTGCAACATTGTACTTCACTGCCTCCATTAGCAGATGGGTGTCAACATTCTTGCAACTAAAATGAAGATGAGGAACAAGTTTAGTTTGCTGTGTAAAGGACAGAGAGCAGAAGAAGTGCGTGTTTAAAGCAGCTGGAGTTTGCTATGTGTGAATATGAGGAGCAAGAGGTGTAATAAAATATGGTGCAATGATTGTTTTTTAATCCACCAGTTACATTATATAAATGTAAGTTAAACCTTCCTTCCATCCTTCCTTTTGTTCTTCCTTTTTCCTCTCTTAATTTAAGATCACTGGATCCAGCACTGCCTCCTTCTATGTTGGTTAAAAACAGAAAATAGTTAAAGGTACAATGTAGAAAACCTTGTCCTTCTACACCACTTTATTTGAATCCCCATCTTCTTTGGCTAAATAAAGCCACGCAATCATTTTTTTGCATATTACTCATTTATCTACAAATCTTGTGTATTTATCATCTGGATAAGTCTTAACATGATTGATATACTATTTCAAGAAAAATAAAACTTTAACTCTGTAATCTTAAAAGATTGTCTTTTGAAATTGTGTCAATTTAGGAAGTTATGTTTTAGGGAGTGCAAATTTAACCAGATAACACTCAACTGATAAAAATGTTATTTGCATTGTATTTGGTATGTGCTGTGAGCCTTTGGAACGATCTTTTCCAAATTCATACAGCTGCCAAACATAAGTTTCCTCTAACATCAGCATTTGCCTAATGGATAAGACTTACCATTGCTGATTGCGCACACTGCAGTAAGTAGCATTTACTTAAGATTTTCATATATTTCAGTTAGAGCAGAGAACTAGTCAAATTCCAACTTGCAGTCTACATCGTACTAAATGGGAGTTATTACTACTAGACTGAGGGTTGTAGAAAGTTTACATATTTTGTTAAATTAATATTTTTATTGCACTAGTGTACTTTTAAAAGCATAAGTATTTTAACCATAGTTTATTATGTATATTTGCTTTGTCACCTGAAAGGAAAAATATTAAGATAAGGATTCATCTGGGTGGTAGTGCAGAATGCATGATATCACATTGGTCACCATTGTTTGGTTCAAGTGACAGAATGGAATTGAATATTAGACAGTGGGTATAAGAAAGGCCAATGCAATATTGCCCTCTTACACTGCCACCAACGACAAATTACCCACCTTTAAGATTTTCAAAATACATTGGTATAGAACCATTAATATAAGAAGCGTGTATCATTTATATAAATGATCTGGAAGAAGGAGTAACTGGGGTGATCAGTAAGTTTGCGGACGACACAAAACTGGCAGGACTTGCAGATAGTGAGGAACATTGTCAGAGGCTACAGAAGGATATAGATAGGCTGGAAATTTGGGCAAGGAAATGGCAGATGGAGTTCAATCCTGATAAATGCGAAGTGATGCATTTTGGTGGGAATAATGTTAGGAGGAGCTACACAATAAATGGAAGAACCATAAAGGGTGTAGAGACGCAGAGGGACCTGGGTGTGCAAGTCCACAGATCTTTGAAGGTGACGTCACAGGTGGAGAAGGTGGTGAAGAAGGCATATGGCATGCTTGCCTTTATAGGACGGGGCATAGAGTATAAAAGTTGGGGTCTGATGTTGCAGATGTATAGAACGTTGGTTCGGCCGCATTTGGAATACTGCGTCTAGTTCTGGTCGCCACACTACCAGAAGGACGTGGAGGCTTTGGAGAGAGTACAGAGGAGGTTTACCAGGATGTTGCCTGGTATGGAGGGGCTTGGTTATGAGGAGAGATTGGGGAAACTGGGGTTGTTCTCCTTGGAAAGACGGAGGATGAGGGGAGACTTAATAGAGGTGTATAAAATTATGAAAGGCATAGATAGGGTGAACGGTGGGAAGCTTTTCCCCGGGTCGGTGGTGACGTTCACGAGGGGTCATAGGTTCAAGGTGAAGGGGGGGAGGTTTAACACAGATATCAGAAGGACATATTTCACACAGAGGGTCGTGGGGGCCTGGAATGTGTTGCCGGGCAAGGTGGTGGAGGCGGACACACTGGGAACGTTTAAGACTTATCTAGACAGCTATATGAACGGAGTGGGAATGGAGGGATACAAAAGAGTGGTCTAGTTTGGACCAGGGAGCGGCGCGGGCTAATTGTTCCTTGTTTCTCGTGGAAGTGGAAATGACTAGGGTTGGGAAGCATTTTACGATCAGGGCCATTGTGATCTCCTGGACTCGTTTCGATCGCCTCAGGGGGTCGGAGAGGAATTTCCCAGATTTTTTTTCTCCCCATATTGGCCCTGGGGTTTTTCACTCTGGGTTTTCGCCTCTCCCTGGAGATCACATGGTCTGGAATGGGGGGGTGGGGGTGAGTTAATAGGTTGTAATGAACAAAGCATCGTAGCTGTGGGGGACAGATCGGTGGATAGGATATTGGTATGTAGATAGGCTGGAAAATTGGGCGGGGATCCTGGATTCAGGATTCAATCCTGGACCGGGGAGCGGCGCGGGCTTGGAGGGCCGAAGGGCCTGTTCCTGTGCTGTATTGTTCTTTGTTCTTTGTATAACTAGAAAACAAAAGGTTGGCATGCAGGCAAAGCAATTTGGAAAGCAAATGGCATGTTGGCCTTTATTGCAAGTGGATTTGAGTAAAAGACAAAGAAGTCTCATTACAATTGTACAAGGTTTTGGTGAGACTATACCTGGAACACTGTGTGCAGTTTTGATTCCCATGTTTAAGGAAACATGGGGGCAATTCTCCCATCCTGCTGCCCTGCTTTTGTTTTCTGCATTGTCTGTTGTAAAAGAGAATGCAGAAAACAATTCCATTACAACTTTATCCAACAACACATCCAATAATAGATACAAGATTGAACTATTCACCCTTGTGCTTTCCCTTCGTTCCTGTCTTGTGGTTGCCTAAGTCAGGCCTAGTGGTTCTTCGCAGTACTACCCCCATGGCAGCATGGCTGGTGGAAGGCTCCTCTCTTTCTGTGGGGAGACGGCAGTGGCCTTGCAGAATGACCTTGGGCAGCTCAGAACTTTGAGACCCTGGCATCACCTCAGCATGGGAGAAAACATAAGAACTAGTAGCAGGAGTAGGCCATCTGGCCCCCCAAGTCTGCTTCGCCATTCAATAAGATCATGGCTGATCTTTTCATGGACTCAGCTCCAATTACCCGCCCGCTCACCATAACCCTTAATTCCTTTACTGTTCAAAAATGTATCTATCCTTGCCTTAAAATCAAAAATGTATCTATCTTTGCCTTAAAATCAAAAATTTATCTATCCTTGCCTTAAAAAACAAGCCTGGATTGGTTGGCTGAGAGGCGTCAGCAGGGGCACCAGCATAATGACAGTTGTGGAAGGATGGTTTGATTTGATTTATTATTGTCACATATATGAGTATACAATGAAAAGTATTGTTTCTTGCGCAGTATACAGACAGAGCATACCATACATAGAGAAGGAAAGGAGAAAGTGCAGGATGTAGTGTTACAGTCAGAGCTAGGGTGTATTGAATTAAAACATTGTTACAGAGTTTGAAAAAGTTAGATTAGAGTTTTAAAAGCATAAAATGAGCGTAAAAGATAGAATTAGAGGGTATGCTGGGCATAGCTTGCAAGAAGTCATCACGCTCTGGTGCCATCTTGGATGAAAAATGAGAGGACAATAGGTTCTTGCATCGTGGAATCACTCCGCAATCCTGATAATCTGCTGCAGCATAAACTGCTGGACTGCTCTAAAAGTCCTAAGGCCTCTTTGAGCATTGGTATCTACAACCATGATGGCAGCACTCTGAGCCTGCATGGCACCAAGCTGGGCTTGCATGCCAAAGATGGGTCTCATGACCACAGTTTGATTTTCCATTGCAGCACAATGGGTGATTCTGACTCTGCTACAATGAAAGCTGAGGCATCAGCTACCAAATCCTTCATCTTGTCTGGGTTCACATGCTCTGTCATTGAGTTGGTCACCATTTCCACCTTAGAAAGTTGGACTCCGAGCCCTGTGTGAAGCTTGTGCCACGCTGGAGCTGCACTTGTGTATATTCTTTGACAGCAAAGCAGGCTTTTCAGCTGACTTACCAATGCAGCAACCATCTCTGTGCATGTGCCCATCTGCCTTTTCTTGTACACTGCCTCATTGACGTCCTTTCGACCAAAATTCTGAAATAAAAGACAATGCAAAAAAACAATTCCATCACAACTCTTAGCAGAACTCAGTCGCAACTTCATCCTCTGGCCAGCTAGCACATGCACTATCCTTTCCCCTGATCTAGCTCAGTCCACTTATGGCCATTCATTTACAATGTGCTGATCTGATCCTGCCTCTACACAACTTTCTAAAGTAGTGCCAGTATCTGAGTTGGATGCTGTAAGTGTCAGGTCGAATGGCAGCATGCCTTCCAGCATGCCTTTATCAGTTGTATGTTCGTGCTCTTCATCTTGAAGCTATTCTGGCACTAACAGTTCTTGGGTACATACTGTGATCCTGGATGTTTTCTGCAACACCAGTTGTAATGGCATGAGTCAATGCTGGCCCAATAATTCCCAGCATTATCTCCTCTGAGGAGCTCAGAAAATAGGAGCGTGCCTGTCACTTGCTGATTCTCTGTTGTTCTCTCCTGCACGCTATGTGCTACTTTGTGTTGCAAGAGAGAGGGAAGAGCATCAGTGAATGCGTTGCTATGTATTTGATGCATTAGTCATAACTGAACAGCTGGCTATACATGAAAGAGACGAGAGGCAAGTGTGAGGTTTATAACAGTGGTAAGTTTGCAGGTTGGCTTTAAGAAATGGAGGCTTGAATTTGCTCGTCAGACATATTCCTGACCCCATGCTGCCTATATCATGGTAATCAGGCACATGGTAACAGTGCTTCATTATTCTCACACCTAAAAACTGACACAATCCCTCCAGTATATTTAACCATTAAACTATTATGGCTTCATGCCAGTGATAACAAACATGTGAAAACAATACATTAAGGTAAGTTTCTGATCCTTAAGTCCAAGCGTTGCAAATCTTGCACCAACATGGTTGATGTTGTTTTACCCAGTTGTTTAATAAGTTACAGGTGGTACTTTTACACTGATGCAATCTGGTTTTAATTCTAATGTTGTGTAAGTTTCATTTTAAAGGATTCATGTTTTATTTTTAAAGATTTTGTTCCAGTTACGTTTATGCTACCAGCAGACTATAACATGTTTGTGGAAGAATTTAGGAAAAATCCAAACAGCACCTGGATCATGAAACCCTGTGGAAAAGCTCAGGGAAAAGGAATATTCCTTATCAATAAGCTCTCACAAATCAAGAAATGGTCTCGTGATAACAAAGGCCCTAAGTAAGTATCGAAATATATGGCTCGGTTTAACTCTGTGAAAGTAAATAAATTCCATGGGGAATTGCTGGGAGATTTCATAGTGCTTATTTAAATATGTTAAAATGTGACACAGTGGAGTTGGTGTGTTGCAATTTCAGAACCTATGCTTGAACAAAGAGGTAACGTGGCATGATTTTTTAGGATGTACCTTTTGCCAGTAACAGCTGAGACTGGTGGAATTGAGGAACATTTGAGCTTGGAGTGTTGAAACATTAGTTCACCAATTACTGGAGATGGGAAAGAATTTTGCAAGTATTGGTTTCTGTTTTTTCCTCCATTTACAATGTTATACTTGTCACAAACCATGTGGAACTTCGAGACTTCAGGATATATTATCCCATCCACAATGAGAGGACCAAGTATGGGATGTTCAATGGACAAAGATTTGCTGCTATTATAATGGAGGGGGAAACAACAGCAAAAGAGGATAAGGGGAAGAGGAGTGAAAGAGGATAAGGGAAAGAGGAGTGAAACTTCACATGAAAATGATGCGCCCTTCAATATTTCACCATCCCCCACACCCTGCCAAGGGATCTACACAGGTCTGAGGAAGACTTGGTGAGGAGCTCTGTGTATAAGAATGCACTTCATTAATGACACAATAGAGTAACTGAACAGCTACTACACAAAGACCTATGTTTACAGTTTTCTGACTATACTATCAAGACCAAAGCCATTGCTCTTGTACTCTGCCTATTACATTTCCTTTCAATTCCAACCACAAATGTTGTTTGTAGCTGTTGATGGCTATTTTCCTTGCCACACCACATTGTCCCATGCACCATTGCTCACCCAAAAGGAAGTAAGAAACAAAAAAGACAGAGGAACAGAAGAGAATGGAGCATAGAGACTCACCACCAAATGTAAATTGTTTCCCCCTTTTATCATATTAATAAACACAAATAGCTTAGAACACCTCTATCAGACCATCTATGATAAACCTTCTTTACTGTAATGAAAAAGGTCCCATGTTCCCCATTATCTCCTCATAACTGAAGGCTCTCATCTCTGATATCAGTTTAGCGAATCTCTTCCAGTCTGTCTCCATGGCTTTGACATTCTTCCTCAATTAAGGCACCCAAAATGGGACTCATGTCCCTGATATTGCTCCTCTTACTTTGCCCAGGTTTTAGACAGCCAGAATGCCTATTTGTTAGGCTGGATCATTGGTATGGCTCAGTCACATTCTAGTATAGTGGCAAGAACACAAGTACTTCAAAAGCCAGCAGCTGGAGAAAAGCAGCTACAAAACCCAAAGGGATTCCTGTAAAAAGTCAGACTTATCTTTTAGGGCTTCTTCACCTTACCTCTTCACTTACTCAGGCCCTCCGGTCTGAGGGGACCCTAAATGCAAGACCCACACTCAGTGTCCTGGATGCCACTATTGATTTTCATTTCTTTTGCAGTTTTGTGTCTACCCCTTGCAAGGAAACTTATGTAATCTCCCTCTACATAGACAGTCCATTACTAATTGGTGGAAAGAAGTTTGACCTCCGCTTCTATGTGCTAGTAACTTCAATTCGTCCATTAAAATGTTACATGTAAGTTCAATTTCAAACTTCAGCCACATTACTTTCAGTTAGTGATACTGCAGCTTATTAATTTTGATCCATGGATGCATCTGCACAGAATGCATCTTTCAAATACATTCAGACATTCAGTGGAATTTTATTTCATAAAAACCTGTTGCAAATACTGAGCTGCAGACACCTGACAATGCAAAAGATAAGTAATCTTGGGTATACAAACTGTGGGATTGATTTTAACTCCCTTCCCAACTAGTGGGAATGGTGAGTGCGAGAGCTAACATCAAACAGCTTGGCAGAAGTCCATGGATAGACCAGCAGACGCCATGGTAAGTTTTAAAATGTCACTCTTATGTGGGATCCTTGTAAAGCAGAAGGGGTAGGAGTGCTTCCTGGATCGAGCAATGTCTCCATATGTTGGAGCAAGATTACAGTATCAGAAAGTTTTGCATTTGTAAACTGCAGCCAGGTATTTTTTTACGGTTTCTAAGCCACTGATACCTAAGATGACAAGGGTGTAAGCTGGAACTTTTTTCGTGTGACACCAAAGTCTTTATTTGTCCATTATTTTATGCATTGAAAATACATCTTTTAAAATCTTTTTTCTAGGTATAAACTGGGTTTTTGTCGCTTCTGCACTGTCAAATACACTCCAAATATCAATGAACTAGACAACATGTTTGTGCATCTGACAAATGTTGCCATACAGAAACATGGGGTAAGGCTTGGTTGCAATGAAATCAATCACAAAGCTAGGCCTCCAAGATAATTCTGGTCATCTGCGCAGGGGATCACATGCTCCAAATTCCAGTAGGTGACCTCCAGTAGTTTGGAAAAGATTTTTCAATCAATTTTTTTCCGGTGAATTTTGTTTTCATAAATGTGAGGAGCACGCATGCCAGAGAATAAGTTCATGTTTCCATCCTTTTTCCTGATGAATAAGACACAATTACTGAACACAATTACCAATTTGGTATCAATTAGTGGCAAATTATGGGGAATTTTGTGAGAGAACTTCATGTTGGTTGCACACAAAGGGCCCGATTTTACCATTTTCATTCTAAGTGCTGAATCTGGGCGTAATGCAGATCTGACTTGGAAATCTGCTTTCAGACGCTCCCATATGCACTCAGCCTGAAACAAAAATCTCCAGTCCCATTCGCGCTGTGGGCGGGGCTTAGCGCGGCCAAAACGATCGGAGCTCTGAACAGCGCATGCGCACTCAGAAAAAAAAATTGAAAAAGCGCGCCCATGTCAGATCGCTCCCGGGCCGCAGAAAGCGGAGAAAGCGGCCCGGAAGCGAAAATCTGGAGCAATGGCCCCCACTACCCACAGACATCACTGTCCCCCTTATCCACCCCCCCCCCCCCCACTACCCACAGACATCACTGTCCCCCTTATCCACCCCCCACTACCCACACACATCGCTGTCCCCCTTATTCACCCCCCCTACCCATACACATCACTGTCCCCCTTATCCACCCCCCACTACCCACACACATCGCTGTCCCCCTTATTCACCCCCCCCACCCATACACATCACTGTCCCCCTCATCCATCCCCACTACCAACACACATCACTGTCCCCTTTATCCACCCCCCCAATACCCACACACATCACTGTCCTCCTTATCCACCCCCCCACTACCCAGACATCACTGCCCCCCTTATCAACCCCCCCAACTACCCACACACATCGCTGACCCCCTTATCCAACCCCCCCCCACTACCCACACACATCACTGTCCCCCTTATCAACCCCCCCGCTATCCAGACAGGGTGCCACCCCTGTCTCCCTCCCTCGCCACTGATCGCCCGCAGAGTGGCAGTGGACCCCCATGCCCCCCCCGCCCGCCACCAGAGATCCATCTGCTCCCCCCCCCCCCCCCCCAGTGAGCGATCGGGCCTCCCTCCACCCCCCCCCCCACACCAGAGAGACTTCTTACCCACCTCCCTCCTCCCCACCCCCCAGACAACGATCTGGCCTCACTCACCGCCCTCCCCAGAGGAACACCTGACCCGCCTCCTCCTCCCTCCCTATCAGACAACGATCAGCCCTCCCCCCCCCCCCCCCCACCACCACCAGACAATGATCCGCCCTCCCCCCCTCCCAGACAACGATCGGCCTCTGACCCGCCTCCTCCTCCTCCCCCCCCAACCAGACAACGATCTGGCCTCACTCCCCTCCCCCCCCCCACCAACCAGAGATGATCTGACCCGCCTCCCTCCTCCCACTATCACTGATCTGAGTCAGTGAGCTGTTGGAAGCACTGAATGTGCTCTTCAGCATCTGGAGCGCCCGATTCAGACTTTTATTTTGCAGGTCCATTACGGCGCGGTTCCAGATTGGCAAACGCGGTGGTAAAGGGGGAAATGCTGATAAAGTTGGGTGGGCAGTTCATTAATTCAATTTAAACGCATGCAAATGCATTTGCATGCATTTCGGTAAAGTGGCAATCTGCGCGGACGCGGGCGCAGATCGTGTTAATGGCCTCACACCCGACTTTACCACGTTTTTGCGCCCGAAAACGGACACGACGCAATGGTAAAATTGGGCCCTATATTAAATTCTTAGGCTTGATTTATAGTTTAAGTGGAAAGGGTCCCCAGCTTAGCCAGAATGGTGCTGGAGGCCCAAATCAGGAAGTCATGTCCCTGAACCCAGCCCTCACCACTTTCACAGGAGGGGTAACAGGGTCAGTTTCTACTTTGCATTGCCATGGTTCACGGAGGCAAATGCACATGTTAAAGTGCAGCTGCCTTCAGTAAGATCCAATTTTCATCACTGGGATGTCAAAAACATGACACTTGCACTTTAGTCCTATCAGGAGAAGGTATAAAGTTAGCAGCAGACTTATTTGGAGAGATATGGAATCCTTTTGGAGAGGCATGGTAGCCTTTTGGATCTATTCCCAGACAACTTTGAGAGAGATGAGATGCCCTTTTGGAGAGATAAGATGCTTTTGAGAGAGGTCATGTGTTCTTTGGTATTGTTAAAAATAGAAATGAATTTGCAAAAAAAGTGGATAAACCCAGTCAAACCATCAAGGGAGCTATCAAGGGAACTGTCATGGCATTTAAATCCCCTTCCCTTTAAATATTATTTAAAAATGTCCACAGCATTAAAAAAATTAGTGTTTGCTATTTCACTCTGTTCACACAAGCCGATCATTATAAGATTAGTGCTGCATGACTGATTTCATAACTTACTATCACTATGGAGTGTTTGCCAGTTCAGTTTGATTGACAGTGCCATGTGGTTATGAAGTATTTGAAGTAGGACTATGATTACAAATGTTTGTTGTTATAAGAGATTAAATGGTTGAAGGAATTTAAATGCAGTGAACAGGTTTTTAGTAAGAGAGTTTTTTTTAAATAGTGAATTCATCGATAATTTATTTTATTTCCTCTCAGCATGGTCCTGAGGTCTGCCAGTGGGTGAATTGGCATGGAAGTGTAAGGGAAAATGGTGATGGGTGGGGGGCATTGATTGACATGGGTTGGCATAGGGGCTATAAAGGGCCATGAGGATTGGGTGGGGGCATGAGGTGGATGTGGGGACTAAAGGGCTGGTTTTTTTTGTCTTATTGTTTTTCTTTGCAGCTGGGCCAAAGTACTGGATCACCACGGCTGGCTTTTTGCCCAGGCCACTCTGCACCTTGAAGCTCCTATGCTGCCCCAAAACTGTTTCTGGGGTTGTCGGAAACAACTCCCATTAAAAAGCCCCCCGACCAACAAAAATCAGAACTTCCAAGGCAGTTTTTCAGGAGTCAGGTTTGCAATGGTCCTGACTCACTGCTGATCTGCGATCAAGAATTAAGGCCTTCGCGTAAGCAATAACAAAATCTTTTAAAATGTGCTTTTATTTTATTTTTTGAAGGATGACTATAATCCTATTCATGGTGGAAAGTGGAGTGTGGCAAATCTGAAGCTCTACCTGGAGAGCACACGAGGAAAGAAGGTCACTGATAAACTGTTTGATGAAATCTACTGGATGATTGTACAATCACTCAAAGCTGTAGCTGTGAGTATAACGTTGACAGTTAGTGAGTATCCAGAAGAGGAAGGGGTGTGAAAAGGACACTCGTATGTAACCAACCGTGGGGCGAATTTTAACCACCAAAGAGTGAGTGGATTTGAGTCAGGTTGGGTGTGAACATTTTTAAAATGTCAAATTTGAACCCAATCCAACCTCCAACCTACCAACTTTAGATTTAAATAGAGGTAAGACCGTTTTGAAAGTTTATTTATTAGTGTCACAAGTAGGCATACATTAACACTGCAATGAAGTTACTGTGAAAATTCCCTAGTCGCCACCCTCCGGTGTCTGTTCTGGTACACTGAGGGAGACGTTGGCATGGCCAATGCACCTAACCGGCATGTCTTTCGAACTGTGGGAGGAAATAGGAGCACCTGGAGGAAACCCTTTCAGACACAGTGAGAACGTGCAGAGACAGTAACCCAAGCCGGGAATCGAACCTGGGTCCCTGGAGCTGTGAGGCAGCAGTGCTAACCACTATTCCACCGTGCTGCCAAGGGTGGACAACCAAGCCACTGTCCATATGTTGTAGGTATATCCACAGTGCAGTTAGGGAGCGAATTCCAGGTTTCTGACCCAGCGATAGTGAAAGAACAGCGATATATTTCCAAGTCAGGATGGCGTGTGTGGCTTGCAGAGGAACTTGCAAGTTGTGGTGTTTCTGTGCATCTGCTGCTAATTGTCCTTCTAGACGGCAGAGGTGGCAGGTTTAGAAGCTGCTGTCAAAGGAGGCTTGGTAAATTGCTACTGTGCACCTTGGTCCACGTTGCAGGTGGAGGGAGTGAATGTTTAAGGTGGTGGGTGGGATGCCAATCAAGTAGGCTGCATTGTCTTAGATGGTGTCAAGCTTCTCTAGCATTCTTGGAGTTGTGCTCATCCAAGCAAGTGGAGAGTATTCCATCACACTCTTCACTTGTGCCTTGTAGATAGACAGGCTTTGGGGTGTCAGGAGGTGAGTTATTCAATGTAGAATACCCAGCCTGCCTTCTGCTGTTGAGGCCGCAGTATTTATATGGCTAGGCCAGTTCAGTTTCTGGTTAATGGTAACCCCAAGGATGTTGATAGTGCATTTCTTTGGAATTGACATTCTGTAGTCACAGGGGGTATTAGCGCATCTTTAAAGATAACGAGGTCCCGGTTTCTGAAGCTTAGAAATTATTTTGGTACCGGTCATGGCTAGTCAGGCATGTCAGAGTAAAACCCTCGTCCATTTTAAAGTTAAAATAATAATTTTATAAAGTAGCCAGGTTGACATATATATATGTATTTCCTTCCTGTCTCTAGGGGGGACATGAGTAAGGACAGTCCCAGCAACTACAGGTCACTTTGTTTAAGATCAGTGGTGGGTAAGGTTTTGGAATCCATTATCAGGGAAATCATCATCAGGGACTTGGAGAGGCTTGAGTTAATTAAGGAGAGCCAGAGTGGATTTGTAAATGGCAAATTATGAGGATGAGATCCAGCAGAAATTTCCCTTTTGTTGGATCCCTCATTCCCTGCTGCAGGCCTTGTCTGGTGGTTATGTCCTTCAGTTTTGTCAGTTGTGGTCCTACTGAGCCACTTTTACACCACTTGGAAAAAGAACCAAGAGAAGCAAGGGCGCAAAGTGTACCCTGGTTGGGAGACTTCAATGCCCATCACCAAGAGCAGCTCGGTAACACCACTACAGACCAAGCTGGCTGAAATTCTGGGATACAAAGTACGGACACAGCCTGCCCTATTGTGGAGCCCACATGCACTGGGATATTTTTACTGTCTCTTCCCTAAAGCCATGTGCTGACAAGGAACTTAAAAAGCACTGTCCTGTTCCTCTGAATCTGCATGCCACTACTGAAGGCAGAGTTATTGCATTGCCAAAACATCTCTGAATCCCATCTCTTGGCATCCTGGCTGTTTTTCTTCCATGTGTGTTGAAACATGTATATTTTCCACCTTGAAATGTGGGCCCAAATTCCTTTCCATTGACTGTTACTCTCTGCCGCATTTTTTGTCCTAAATATAAATTGTGGTAGTCTTCAGAGATAAGGAAGCTGTCATAAGTCGCATTTGGTCTAGTCACACATGCCTATCAAGGGCTAACCTGGTATTATTTCCACCCTTAAGTAGTTGATGAGGCCTGAATTCGCTCATTTTGCAAAACAGTATTAACAGAGTGTCTCTAGTTTACGGCTCCTTACCATTTTGTATCAAATAGTAATTGCAGAAGCAATGTTCATTTAATGGCAAGTCTTGCACAAAAGACAAAACAGCACTTGTGTGTGAATTGTTACATTTAAACATTCAAGCAGGTTATGATATTTCATCTGAAAATGTTATTCTTTGTGTTTTTTCAGCCAGTGATGATGAACGACAAACACTGCTTTGAATGTTACGGCTATGACATTATCATCGATAGCAAACTGAAGCCATGGCTTATTGAGGTAAATGGAACTAAATAACTGAAGATTGATATTACTATGATTCGGTGATTTATTACTGTTGTTAATAGCTTAATTCAGTTCCAGAAAAGAACCACAGTGACCTCTGAACCCTTTGAGTACTCCGATCATCTAATTGCCATGACAATGATGGGTAGCCACATTACTGTGGGTGCATTTTGGATACTCATCGAGGAAAGGTGGTGCTGGTAAACCTTTTTTAAACTACCCATTCCACCAGCTACTCAATTGTTCTGATTGGCTGTCTTAACTAAGGGTTTGAAAACCCATATTACAGGCAGGATTTGAAAGGGAGTCCATGACAGGACACAGGACACAATGTGGCCCTACGACTGCTTCTGTATACTGGGGTCATTCTAACCTCCTGGTTGCTCAACATTAGAGAAGCCACGGAATCCTCTCTCTTGGTTCCATCCACATTTGGGACAGACAAAGGTTCAGTGGTTTGTGCTTTGGATTAGGACTCAACATATTCAGGTCTCTGCTGTTTGTGCACCCCTTGTGATGTTAGTGTATCTTTAAGAAATGTGTTTTTAAAAATCATGTTCTCTGCAGCTCTCAGTGTTGCCAAGTTGTCTGAAAGTGTTCCTTTTATTGCTACTTAAACGGAGTTTGTTCATTTTTACTCTGGAATCTTTTATGACTCTGCATTGTTAGGAAGAGGGTCATGTGTTTTGGACAGTGTTTTTCCTTCCTAGTGAATGTAAGGTTTCATTTTCTGTTTGGGTGGCAGCAGTTTTAATTTAGAAGGGACATCAAGCTGAAAAGAAGTGTTTCTCTCTCCCTGTTTGTTTGGAAATTCTGCTAGTTAGCTGAAAGCAAGGCTTCTTAGCTCCCTGGAGTAGAGAATCTGCTGTTGGTGGCTCAACCAGAGTCTCTCCCTGGTGTTCTGGAAAGCTGCTCTGATTTCAAGCCCGTCTGTGTGTGCCTCAAGAGAACTGCAGCATTCATCCAAAGGACTCAGTTCCAGTATCACGTGAACATTGATTTTTGCCGTGTTAAACCTGTGGAAAGGGTTTTTTGTCAATGGGAAGTTTTGTTTGATTGAAACATTTTAGATATATTTATTAAGGGTTATACTACATCATGATTTTTTTTTCTTATTTGAAATTGGTAAAAGTTATTGTTAATTTTCTTCCATACATTTTTATTGTATTCTTAAATAAACTGTATTTGATAACAGCTCCCTGTTGGGTCATCTGAATCATACCTGAAGTGAAACATATCATGAATATATATCATATTCAAAGTGCAAATCTTCTGACCCAGGCGGGTTTCAAAAGCACTTTGGAGTTTCTGGCCTGAATTATAACACCCTTCCGTTACACTCCTGAGTGACTTAGGCCAGGATGTAAACTGGGACCATGAAATTCAATATCGCAATCTAGGTTGACATCTCCATGAAATACTAATTCAGGCTATGGCATTAAGAAGTGGCATTTCTCAATGAAATGTTAAATGAGTTTCCCTCTGTCTGTTAAATGGATGTAAAAAGTCTTGGGGGGAACTTGTCAAGAGCCTTTGTTTGGTGTGTTAGGAGAGGGTGTGAACTGTACCTGGGAGTCCAAATTAGCAGAATGAGCATTGAATCAGCTGAGTGGCTGACTGATATCATGATCTGCCCATTCTGCATTCCTCCAGTGCGGTACACCCACACAAGTGCCCTGTCAGTCAGGCTGTGCCACTTGGCTAGAAGCATTTGGTCACCAATTCAGCAGCTGTTTTGAAAAGAATGAGGCATCGTTGCACATAAAGAATAGTAACCAAAATATGGGATGCATGCTGTTGTTCACGTAACTACACTCTCTGGGGGAAGTTTTACCATTTTGAGTCTAAGTACCGGATCTGGGCGTCAAATAGATCCGTGCCTGGAATCCTCTTTGCAGCGCGCCCATACGCGTTTTGCCGGGTTCGGCCCGATCTGCGCTGTGGGTGGGGCTTAGCGCTGGCAGACCAATCGGAGCTCTGAACTGCGCATGTGCCGTTCGAAAAAAATCTGACAGCGCGCCCAGGCGCGAAAGAAAAAGCAGAGAGCGGCTCTCTGACGTTCATCCTCTGGTTGGGGTGGGGAAGGGAGGGGGTGTGACATCTCATCCTCTGGGGGGGGGTGAAGGGGGTGTGACGTCTCATCCTCTGGGGGGGGGGGGTGGGAGGGGAGGGGGTGTGACGTCTCATCCTCTGGTCGGGGGGGGTTCCGCTGCCTGTCTGCGGCCGATCCCTCCTGGCACCATCACTGGTACTTTACCAGCCACAGCCATCTCTCCCGCTCTCTCGCACCTGCAGGGAAGAGTAATCTGTGGCTGGTATTGTACCAGTGATGGTGCCAGGAGGGATCGGCCGCAGACAGGCAGCGGAACCCCCCCCCCGACCAGAGGATGATACGTCACCCCCCCCCCCCCCACCAGGGGATGATACGTCACACCCGCTCTCCCCGCCCCCCCCAGGGGATGATCGGTCACACCCCCTCTCCAACCCCCCTCCCCCGGGGATGATCAGTCACACCCCCTCTCCACCCCCCCCAGGGGATGATCGGTCACACCCCCTCCCCTCCCACCCGCCCCCCCCCCCCCCCCCGCCCCCAGGGTATGAGACATCACACCCCCTCTCCTCCTTCCACCCCCCTCCCGCCCCGACCAGAGGATGACCTGGGTGAGAGAGCCGTTGCAGTCTCTGACCCCGCTCTTCGGAGGCTGCAGCGGCGACTTCAGACTTTTTTATTTTGCAGGTCGGTAACAGCGCGGACGCGGATCGGGCCAGAAGATGGTAAAGTGGGATTTGGCGGTAGAGTCGGGCACGCGGTTCATTAAGTCGATTTAAATGCATGCAAACCGATTCAGGACCCACGCCCGAATCGGGTGTCGGTAAAGCCGCGATCTGCTCGGAATTGGGTGCAGATCGCGGTATAGGCCCGACACCCAACTTTACCGCGATTTCGCACGTGAAAACGGGCGCGAAGTTTTGGTAAAATCAGGCCCTCTGAGCCATTACCTTCAAAAGAGAGGGTGAACACAGTTCATTTGTAAGCAAGTAAGAAGGGAGAGAGACATGTTATCAGCAACCAGCTAGTCATTTCAGTCTATGGCTACCAAATTGGTCTCAGTAATGCCACTGGTCTCAGCACCAGGAGAGCCTAGCAATGCTGAAAATGACAGCCAATTAGCTTCTGGCCACATCTGGTGCAGCCCACCATGCATGGAACAGCATGGAACAGTGCAGAGTAGACATATTGGTAGGCAGATCGTAACACCACCCAGTGTCTAATGCTGATTTGACACACAATCTGCCATTTTGGAACTCTCAGATCCTGTTAACATTTTCTCATAACACTTTCAGCTGAACATGTGTTCACCTACATGAGAGACACCCCTACCAGCACTACTTAAAGGCACCTTCGTGAGATTTTCAAGTGAGTCGATTCTGACTTTCTTTTGCGGCTGCTGAATTAATGGAAGTACTATATCATTGAAGGAATTCTCAAAAGTTATTGGATTCAGAAGAGAGTGGCACTGGTGTTTTCTAAGGCGTTCAGGGGTGTTTGAAGGCCTGTTGTCACTCATGGGCTGCAGCACAACAGGGACAAGGTGCACAGATAGCAGAAAGGGGAAACTATGGACAGAGGGAACATCAACAGGACTCTCAATAGGCCACAGCCACCAAAGAGAGCACTTCTCCTACTTCGCAGCTAAGATTCATCAAGGAGGTACTCACTGAATTGTGCCACCTTCTCCAACCAGACCTGCAGCTGGACAGCAGGGTAGGGACTGTACTCCAGTGGCTGTCAGAATTACTGTGGCTCTCAATTTCTACACTTCAGGATCTTTCCAGGCTGAAGCCAGTGACATTCCACCATCTCACAGTTCCCCATGCATTCCAGCATCAGGGAGGTCACAGAGGCACTGAACACAAGGGCCTGTAACCTCTGGACTCTGGGTATTGTAACTCAGAAGTATCCCAAAGATGCACTGCTGTGGACACCCCTGGAAGTCTCCTGGTAAGGATTGCATAGCAACTACCCGGGAAGTTCAAACTGCCGTTGGGCAAATGCCCTGCAATGGGTATTGTCCAAAAGTATGCTATAAATCGCAAACTTTGAATGGTAAAATCACTTCTAACTCCTGGGTAACAATAGAACTGACCTCTCCTTGGAAATCCCCCTTACTGACCACCTGCCCTCCACCCGCCCCCCAATTGATGACCCAAATGCCCACTCCCTCACTGACCACCCAACCCTCCTGTGACCAACTGACCCTCCCCAACTGACATCTCCCAATCCCATCCACTTATCTCACAAACCTCCCTTCTCCCTAGCTTCACAAACCTTTAAACTTACCTGCCTTACGGCAGTTAGTGCTGTAAATCTTACTGAAGGAGGGATATACTTGCATTGGAACCAGTTCCAAGAAGATTCACCAGGCTTACTCCTGGTGTTGAGCAGGTTGGTCCTATACTCAATGGAATTTAGAAAAATAATTGATGATCTTAGCATGTTATATATTTTAATGAGGCAGCTTGTATATGCTGAGAGCATGTTTCCCCATGTGGGGAAATCTAGAACTAGGGGACACGGTTTAAAAATAAGGGATCTCCCATTTAAAATGGGAGTGAGAGGGAATTTATTCTCTCTGACTGTTGTTAGTTTTTGGAATTCTCTTACAGAGAGCAGTAGAAGCTGGGTCATTGAATTTATGCAAAGCTGAGTTACACAGATTTTATATTGACAAGGGAATTATTGGGGACAGGCAGGAAAGTGGAGTTTAAGGCCACAATCGGATCAGCCATCACCTTACTAAATGTCAGAGCAGGCTTTATAGGCCAAATTACCTACTGCTGTTCCTATTTCTTATGATTTTATTGTCTTAGTTATTGCCTTGATGGTTATCTTTCCCTATCCTACTGCTTCTACACAATGCTATCCCAGTGGTTGCAGCATAGCTCATGGAAGAGGCTGCTGAGGGAGACAGCAGATGGCCCTCTAGGATAATCTCGAACAGCTCTAGGTCTTGAGGGGCCAGCTTTAGACTGCACTATCTTAGCATGGGCATCAGCATTCTGGATTGGCCGACTGAGAGGCATCTGCAGGGGCACTGATGGAGTGGCAATGGTTGGAGCAGAAATGCTGTCATAAGAGGAGACAGGAGGTGTCGGCATCACAGAGCAGCTACAACTCCTCTGACTTGGTGTCTCACCAATCCTAGTAATCTGCTGGAATACAGCTTGCAGGATGCTTCGTTATCCGAATACCCTTTGAGCACTGGTATCTGAAGCCAGCATTCTGAGCCTGTATGGCACCAAGCTCAGCCTGCATGGATGTTTCAACCTCAAGTTTGAGTTGCCAACGAAGCACTCAGACATTGGATGAAATTTAGTTCAGGAGACAGGGGTCCCACTGGCAGACCTGAAGTCAACAAGATTCCTGAATGGTCTGGAAGGGGCTGGCCAATCATAACCGTGCAGTGGCCAGACAATTAGAGAAGGTGGTGTGTGGGGCCCATCTCATTATGTGGCAGGGACGGCCCTTTTTGCTGCTCTCACTGATAATAGTGCCTCTAGTGCCTGCAAATCCCTCCCTTGGCACTGCTCTGTTCATGCGACCACCATTAAAATATGAAGGCTGAATTATACTGTTCATAATAAAAATAGCTTTAATCGTGTTCGGTACCATGCTGCTGTAAGATTACTCTTAAAAGAAAATCTTGATTGGTGATAATATTCTATAATGTAACATTATGCTGCTCTTCTATCACCTTTGTGGTATCACAGCTAGAATCTACTCGTGCCTGTGGCTCACCAGGTGCTGCTCCCAACTCAAACTACTCTCTAAAATATACATAGTGCCAATACCCGAGTGATGGCTGTGATTGTTAGTACACGCGATGGTTCTTCTTCAGATGTCTGATTTTGCTCAGTTGCTTCAATGTGAGGCTGCACAGAGTGACCAGTGGCAGTTCTTTGAGTATCTGAAAGCATAAATGCAGAAGGGAAAGGTTGGGGCATGACTGGACAGGAAGAGATTGGTTATCACACATCTGTGGCTTGTAATTCATGACAGATAGCAGGATGAGGGTGAAGTGGAACTAGGGAAGATGCATAAGACAGGATCATACCTTCATCATGGATGGTCTCAATAATTTGCAGTGCAGTCTAGTAGGGAGGTGGTGGGGTAATGGCATTGTCACTGGACTAGTAATCCAGAGACCCAGGGTAATGCTCTGGGGACATGACTTCCAATCCCACCATGGCAGATGGTGTAATTTGGAATTAAAAGTCTAATGATGACCATGAAACCATTGACGGTTGTTGTGAAAAGCCATCTGGTTCATCAATGCTCTCGAGGGAAGGAAATCTGCCACTCTTACCTGGTCTGGCCTACATGTGACTCCAGACTCACAGCAATGGGGTTGACTCTTAAATGCTCTCCGGAATAGTCGAGCAAATCACTTAGTTCAGGGGCAATTAGGGATGGGCAATAAATGCTGGCCCAGCCAGCAAAGACCCACATCCCCTGAATGAATAAAAAAAGCCTTCTCTGAGGAGCTCAGGCCTGGCCCTTGTCAGATCTCTGGTGCGCTCTCATGTTATATGCCACCTTATCTTTCATGAGAGAGCAAAGAATGTTGGTGAGTATGTTGCTATGTGCTTGGCCTATCACATCTGTATAGCTGACAGTATGTGAAAGCCGCAAGGCTTACAGCAGTCCTAGGGTGTGAGAGTGAAATAGAGCACATGAATATTAGAGATGGTCCTGATTGTTAGAGATTACTGATGGGTGAGGGATGGGTGTGTGGTGCATTGAGTGACATGTGATGTTAATATTGCAGTGAGTAGGATATGGCACCTCCTGGAGGAAGGTCTCTGGTGCCTTGCCAGAGAACCTAGGAGCCATCTCTCTAGCCTGCTGTTTCTTTGGCATTTTATTCTTCTGAAGAACATTTTTGGAGGAAGTTCTATCACCTGCTGCACCTCCCCTTTAAGAGGTGCAGTCTGGTTTTAGGAAGTGTAGGCAACGTTTAACATGTGCTAACCACGCACACAGCTGTCCCCCTGCCACGTGTGTAGTCAGTTAGCAGAACTGGGCTGCATCACAACGGTGGTGAATAGGTGGTATGAAGTTTGCCTGTTTCTTACATCCTCTTAATTGGGTGTAAGGTAATTATGCATTACAATCCCCATACTTGAACATTTCCAATTTTTAGCTTCATATGTTCCAAATATTTCTATTCTTGCAAAATGGTTTCTTCCCCCATACAGGTGAATGCTTCTCCTTCACTGGCATCCAGCACAGCTAATGACCGAATCATGAAATACAATCTCATCAATGACTCGTTAAACATTGTTGTACCTAATGGTGACATACCAGATTGCAAGTTGAACAAAAACCCTTCCAAAGAAGCTCTTGGAAATTATGTCATCCTGTAAGTTATTCACAAATAATAATCTAAAACTTTGGATAAAACTTTTGGATATAAAAATGTTAAAGAAATTATATATGTCTCAAAACTTTGAGAAAAAAATACAAAATAGTTGAGTTTTACAACCTTTAAGATGTAGCTTGAAAATAAATCCAAACCAAATGACATTTCTTCTGCAACCACTGTAAGCAATAAAAATATTGCCCAGTTTGGTAGGTTCTGGGGAAAGTTTTTACATGAAAAGGTTGGCTTGATGTTGCAAACTAATGATGCAACATGTGATCTCCTATTTCTAAATTATATGAAATTCCAGAAACTGTGTCGGTGCACTAGTTCAATAGTCCCTGGGTAAAATATATTTGCTCAATCAATTAACAAAGCTTGCAACAAGGTCTAAGCATGACACTGTGACTCACTAACCTTGCATAGAGCTTATGGACAGCTACTTCCTGTATTACACCAAACAGGATATGCAGTGATAGTAAGATTAGAAAATGTAGCCATGTCCAGTTAGGACTTGCACACATTAGTGAGAGACAACACTGAAACAGAGCCACCACTGAGCAGGGGAAGGTGTTTTTAAACCCTTAGGTATTAGAAATTCAATGGCACCAACTGGCATTGAGAGGTCACGAACATTTGATTGTCACTGAAGAAATGTCAGCACTGACAGGCACTAAGATTAATCTAAAACAAGAGGCATGTTAAATCTTATCCATCCAAGGAGGAATATGTGCAGCTCGTATTTATATAGGGGGATTCTCCAGCCGCGTCAGACGGCCCCATGGGAATCCCGATACTCTGCTGAATGGGGCATTAGTCAAAAACTGGGATTCTTGCCGGGTATCAAGACAATCTGGATTCACCAGACCCACCCCGTTGGCCCCAATCGGGTTCCCACCGAAAATTATGTGAACCCGCCATCGGTAATATAATTAGCAGGCTTGACGGCCCATTCAGTGCCCTCCTGCCACGCACCCACCTCTCCAGCAGGAAATGCACTAGGCGGGCTTTGGTGCTGGTAATGACCAGTGTGTTGGATCCTGAAGGGGGTCAAGGAGGTAGGTCCAGTGCAGACCATTTGTCCTCTGCTGCTGCCAAGCGGCAGAGGAAGGGTCCCCAAAGGGTGCTGGGGATTGGGTGGGATCAGGCTGGGGGGCAAGGGCACTATACCCTGGGATAGAAATCCTGTGGCTGGACTATTCCTTCTGGACTTGCCAGACCTGAAGATCACCCCGGCATGATTTCAGACAGCTCTGTGATCAACATCTTTATTCCTGGTCACTAGTAGCCTAGTGACTTTAATCTCCCCAGTAGGTTTTTAAATCACAGCAGAACGTTATTCTGATTTAGGGATTTCCCTTTCTCACTCTCAGAAGCTGCAGGTGTGAATAGAACCTTTTGATGTCCCCTGACGGAGGAGATGTCACTTTTATGGGGGTGGGAGGGGGGTGTCCCTTCTCCACAGCTGTTCACTCAGCCCCATCCTATTCACACAGCTTTCATTTGAAGTCTCTCAGCCTTCATAAAAAGCTCAGAGTCTTTGAAATACCTTCCAACCCGTTGAAAACCTTTGTTTCCTTTCATTTTCAGTCCAGACCTTTTAACTCTCATTTGATTGACTGCTTAATGGTTTCCTACTCATTCTCCAGTCAGCTGTGTTTATTTACCTTTCCATTCATGCTTGAATGCATGTCAAGTACCCCCAATGTTCCTAACTTCAATGTTTACACAAAAGAGGAAATGAAAAGTACCCAGCTCTTTGGAAATTGCCTGCAGCTGCTTGTGATCACAGCTGCAGGCAACTTAAAACCAGCAAAGTCTTTTTCAGCACCTTAAAATCAGCTAAGTGTGCCCTGATCTCTGAAAAGTCAGGATGACCAGTGTAAATTGCAGGATGCATGAATTTGCATCCATCAGTTGGGAGCGTCCCACCTGACAGACACTGCCAGCATCAGCGGGAAACACTCTGGTTTTCTTGCTAGCATGGGCACTTAGTCCTGATTCAGGAGAATCGGGCTTTTAACATGGTAAAATATACAAAGTATTTCAAGGGGAGAAAATTAATCCCAAGAAGGAGAGGGAGGAGAGTTAGGTAGAATGAACAGAGATATGGACCCTGATTTTACCAACACGGCCACCCCAAAATTGGCTTGGGCAAGGCTCGCAGAACAGCATTCCCTGTTAGCCACAGGCACAATCTTACGAGCCTACGGCAGCCATGCCAGTAAAATCAGTGCCATGGTCATAGAGATGAGTTTTGAGGGAGTATTTGAAGGATAGGAGACTGGTAAGGCTTAGCAAGACCATTCCAGAATATGAGGCCATAACAGTCAAAAGTGGAAAGGAGGGATGTATAAGAGACCAAAACAAAGGATTTGTGCTGATCTGCAGGGCTGTAGAAGATTGCACAGGTAGGAAGGGACAATGACCATAAGCAAATTATGAATCAAGATAAACATTTGAATTCAATGAGTTTGAGACCAGGAACCCAGCAGACAAGGGTGAAAACAGAGCTAGTGTGGGGTGAAGAGTTTTGAATTAATTGTAGTTATGTAGGATGGAACTTGGGAAGTTGTTAGGAAGAGTATTTGAGAGTTATGTGATGAAGGCATGAATAAAGGTTTGAATGGCAGTAAGTGTAAGGGAAAGGTAGAGGTCAGCAGTATTATTGGAGGTGGAAACAGATATCTTGGTTTGAATAACACATGGGATTTGAAGCAAACAAGCACTGAGGTTACATGTAATTGAACTCAGCCAGAACCAGAGAAGGGTCAGAGTTTGTGGTCAGGATGAGGATTTTTAGTGGGAGCTGAGCAGGAGGACACCTGGTTGGCCAACTTTAGGTGGTGGCTATGGAACCAAAGATTGGGTTCTGAGGAATCATATTTCTCACTCCATAGATGCTGTCAGGCTGGCTGAGTATTTCCGGCACACACTGTTTTTATTAACCAAAGTGAGAGAGATGTTACATATATTTTTCTATGGAATTTGATATCATTCCTATTGACAGTATTACTGAGAGGAAATATCTTGTGACACAAAATTCCCCTCTGAAAGGGGAACTTTGGTTTAGCATGTTTGGCAATGATAGGAATAATACTGCTGAAGCAACCTTGGTGTCAGCTGAGACTGGGTATCATTGAAACTACAGTCTCTCATGAACATTCAAAACAAAGTGTAAATATTAATTTGAGGCATAGGGAGGCCTCCAAAACTATTACCTAAGAAAGTAATTTGAAACAAACCCAGTTTTGAACTTAAGATAAAAGCAAATTACTGTGGATGCTGGAATCTGAAACAAAAACAGAAAATGCTGACGAAGCTCTGACAAAAGGTCATCCAGACTCGAAATGTTAGGTCTACTCTCTCTCCACCGATACTGTCAGACCTGCTGAGATTTTCCTGCATTTTCTGTTTTTGTTCCAGTTCTGAGCTTTATACCTTCCATGTGGGGATGGCTTGCACAGGTGTGGGCACCATGTTCATGGCAGGGTCTCTTTATTCAACCAATTCACAAATCCCTTCTGGGGAGAAAGATTCAATGTTAAGAAACCACAAAGTGCTTTGCTTGGTCAATTCATTCCTCTGCACAAGACCACGAGATATTGAGAATCATGTTCCTGCCCAAGTAGAGCAGTCTATATTCTCAGACACAACTGGTCCATAAGAATGCTTTACAATGTTACCAGCTACAAAGAGGTGTCTGGAAACAGGTCTCTCCATATGTTTTGTAAAGATTGTGGCAATAACACCTGAAGATCCAAAGGGAAAGATCCACAGCCTAATGCCAATAGAAAGGTCTCCCTAATTTATTTATTTACCAGGTTCTGATAACTCATTCATAGCAGCCAATGTATTAATCACCGTACCCAATGTATTATTCATCATACCCAAAGCACATTAGAAAAACACAAAACCATTGATGAATCCTCGGCTAAACAAATAGTTGTTTTAAACTTTAAAGACAATCGATTTAAATCAATTTTTTTTTTGCTTTTATCAGTTGTGATGAAGAATTAGCAATGAATGAAGGAGCAGACTGTGACATGAAAAATCGCCTGGGTCAGACTTTTGGTTCAAAAGCTGGAAGAGCAAAAGATTTAGGACGATCTGTCACCACGATTTGGAAATAATATTAAAAAGTGAAAAATCTCTGGCAGCAGCTGAACTTTAACAATGCTGATCGGGAATGCAGCTGTCCTATTGTGCAAGCTGAATGATGAAAAGTAATTTGCTGTTTGCAATTTGCTTCTTGTTACTGCTACCATATTTTAAGCATATCACACAACTCACTATAATGCTTAACTCAGTGTTTAGAACAAGACAGGATAAACATTGTGGGGTTGAAATTCCACTTAGCCATATAACATTCAAATGTTTTTTTTGTGTATTTTCCCCTGGAGAGAGCTAAGCGTGAAGCCCAGGCCAAAGCCATCTTAACTCCAGGCCTCCCACTCAGAACCAGTAGGATTGCCAATGGACAGGAGCAACTATTGTACTGGGAGCACTTGGCCTCTTGTATGACTCCAAACATGGTGCATTTTTCAGGGTCGACCTTGCGTAGGCTTCCTAATTTCACCAGCCAACATTGACTGCTGCACTGATGAATGTAAAGTATTCACTTGCCTGTCCTGTTTTCTGGTAAGTTACAATGATTGGGAAGGGCGGGGTCAGAGTGATAGGGACACAGAGATTGTAGGCCCTCCTTCCATTTTAAATCCTCAGGTGTTGGGTGAGGTTGGGGGAGGTTTAAAATTGCTACGTTTTCTTTCGTGGGATGTGGGCAGTGCCGGATTTAGACTTGGTGAGGCCCTAAGTTATATAAAGCTTGGAGGCCCCTTGTTAAAAAGTTACACCAAAAGGTCTCACAAAGGTGCGTACCAAAACAGGACCTTGGGTCACCACAAAAAAATTGAAAACATAATTATGTCTTTTAATTATTTAATAGCAAGGTATTTAAAGTGAAAAATACAAATTATTTTCAAATGAATGCATTTACTGATTACATATTTATCATTTGGCTGGTTTGATCTCTCATAGATTTTGGTAATTTTTTGAGTTGCTCTTCAAGCTGGTGCTTTCTTTTTCTTCTCTGGTATTCGCTCTTAAATGTTCTCTTCATTGTAAACCTTCTGAAATTTTGTGAGGCCCCTGCGGATTGTGAGGCCCTAAGCTGTAGCTTGTTTAGCTTATGCCTAAATCTGACACGGGGAGCACGGTAGCACAGTGGTTAGCACTGCTGCTTCACAGCTCCAGGGACCTGGGTTCGATTCCCGGCTTGGGTCACTGTCTGTGTGGAGTTTGCACATTCTCCTTGTGTTTGCGTGGGTTTCCTCCGGGTGCTCCGGTTTCCTCCCACAGTCCAAAGATGTGCGGGTTAGGTTGATTGGCCGTGCTAAAAATTGCCCTTAGTGTCCTGAAATGCGTAGGTTAGAGGGATTAGTGGGTAAATATGTAAGGATAGGGCCTGGGTGGGATTGTGGTCGGTGCAGACTCGATGGGCCAAATGGCCTCTTTCTGTACTGTAGGGTTTCTATGTTTCTATGGATGTGGGCAACCCTGGCAAGGCCGGCATTTGTTGCTCATCCCTAATTTACTTGAACTTTAGCTTGCTAGACCACTTCAGAGGATACTTAAGGATCAATCACAGTCTGAAGTCACACATAGGCCAGACCAAGTAAGGATAGCAGACTTCCTTCCCTTAAAGGACATACGCTGAAACAGGTGGGTTTTTTTACAATTCTCAATGATAGTTGTTATGGTCACCATTACTGAAACTAGCTTTATAATTCCAGATTTATTAATTGAATTAAAACTCCACGAACTACTGTGGTGATATTTGGACACATGTGCCCAGAGCATAAGAACTAGGAGCAAGAATACGCCATCTGGCCCCTTGAGCCTGCTCCGCCATTCAATAAGATCATGGCTGATCTTTTCATGGACTCAGCTCCACTTACCCACCTGCTCACCATAATCCTTAATTCCTTTATTGTTCAAAAATTTATCTATCCTTGCCTTAAAAACATTCAATGAGGTAGCCTCAACTGCTTCACTGGGCAGGGAATTCCACAGATTCACAACCCTTTGTGTGAAGAAGTTCCTCCTCAACACAGTCCTAAATCTGGTCCTCCTTATTTTGAGACCATGCCCCCTAGTTCTAGTTTCATCTGCCAGTGGAAACAACTTCCCTGCTTCTATCTTATCTTTTCCCTTCATAATCTTATATGTTATTATAAGATCTCCCCTCATTCTTCTGAATTCCAATGAGTATAGCCCCAGTCTACTCAGTCTCTCCTCATAAGCCAACCCTCTCAACTCCGGAATCAACGTAGTGAATCTCCTCTGTACCCCCTCCAGTGCCAGTATATCCTTTCTCAAGTAAGGAGACCAAAACTGTACACGGTACTCCAGGTGTGGCCTCACCAGCACCTTATACAGCTGCAACATAACCTCACTGTTTTTAAACTCCATCCTCTAGCAATACAGGATGAAATTCCATTTGCCTTCTTAATTACCTGCTGCACCTGCAAACCAACTCCTTGTGATTCCTGCACAAGGACACCCATGTCCCTCTGCGCAGCAGCATGCTGCAATTTTTAAAATTTAAGTAATAGTCCATTTTGCTGTTATTCCTACCAAAACGGATGACCTCAGATTTACCAACATTGTACTCCATCTGCCTGACCCTCGCCCACTCACTTAGACTATCTATATCCCTTTGCAGACTTTCAGCATCCTCTGCACACTTTGCTCTGCCACTCATCTTAGTGTCATCTGTGAATTTTGACACACTACACTTGGTCCCCAACTCCAAATCATCTACGTAAATTGTAAACAATTGCGGTCCCAACACTGATCCCAACAGACATGTAACACCGTGCACCTTTATCTTATGCAGCAGTCTTTGGTGCGGCATCTTGTCAAATGCCTTCTGGAAATCCAGATACACCACATCCTCAGGTTCCCCATTGTCCACTGCGCATGTCATGTTCTCAAAGAATTTCACCAAATTAGTCAAACATGACCTGCCCTTCATGAACCCATGCTGCATCTTACCAATGGGACAATTTATATCCAGATGTCTCACTATTTCTTTCTTGATGTTAGATTCAAGCATTTTCCCTACTGCAGAAGTTAAGCTAACCAGCCTATAGTTACCTGCCTTTTGTCTACCTCCTTTTTTACACAGTGGTGTCACATTTGCTGCTTTCCAATCTGCGGAAACCACCCCAGAGACCAGCGAATTTTGGTAAATTACCACTAGTGCATTTGCTATTTCTCCCGCCATCTCTTTTAGTACCCTGGAATGCATTCCACCAGGAGGTTTCTCTACCTTCAACCCCATTAGCTTGCCCAACACTACCTCTTTCGTGATAATGATAGTTTCTAGGTCCTCACCTGCCATAGCTTTCCTGTCACCAATTTTTGGCATGTTATTTGTGTCTTCCACTGTGAAGGCTGACACAAAATACCTGTTCAATGCCTCAGCCATTTTCTCATTTCCAGTTATTACATCCCCCTTCTCATCCTCTAAAGGACCAATGTTTACTTTAGCCATTCTTTTTCGTTTTATGTATTTGTAGAAACTTTTGCTATCTGTTTTGACATATTAGGCTGTGCCTCTGGATTACTAGTCCACTGACATTACCACTACACCATCTCCCCTTATCCCACCAATTGAATTTAAATTCAATTGATTAACAAAAATCTGAGAATAATCTCAGGAATAGTGACCACAAAACTATCATCGATTGCCATAAAAACCAATCTGATTCACTCATGCTCTTTAGGAGAGGAAATCTGTCAGCCTTACCTGGTCATGTGACTCTAGACTCACAGTAATGTGGTTGACGTTTAACTGCTGTCTGGAATTGCCCTTGCAAGTTGCTCAATTCAAAGAAATTGGGGATTGTTGCCAGGGATGCTCATATTTCACGAAAGAAAAAAATATTTAAGTAAAGTGTGCCAAAGATATTTGGTGTGAGAAGTATCAAATTTCCTCTGTATGACCTTTTCATTAGCCAGTTGTTCATACCCATACAGCCTTGTGGACAAGGAATTACGATTGCACAGTTGGTTTTTTGTAATAAAATACAAATCAGGGAATTAAAATAGCACCATACAGTCAGTAGCCAAAAATATGATTATGATATTCAAAGTTTCCTTAAAAATCAGAATAACAACATGTGTGATCTGGGACATTATTTTCTGCAATAAATTCTAACTGGCTTAATTCATATATTTCCGACAGCATTCTTCATATATATCAAGTCAAGAAGAAATAATGGATCTTCAATTAGCATTGTTGCCAACATTGGCAATATTGAAGAAATTATGCTTGATAAGTAGGAATCACACATTGAAAATCAATTAAAATTGTAGAGTTGTGCTTAATTTTGTGAATGAGAAAATAGGGTTAGGCTTTTAAACCAAATAATTGCTTGACAATTGGAGGCTTAATTTTTTTAATCAAGGGCTAGATAAAATAGTGGGATCATGGCTTACGTTTTGATATTTCTAGTGTTTTCAGTTCTTTTCTTTATATTGAGGACCCTGGCATCAGGCAGACAAGCACAGCCTTCAAGAGTCTTGATAAGGGCAAAATACTGCGGATGCTGGAATCTGAAACAAAAACAGAAAATGCTGGAAAATCTCAGCAGGTCTAACAGCATCTGTGGTGAGAGAATAGAGCCAACGTTTCGAGTCTGATGAAGGGTTATTTAGACTTGAAACGTTGGCTCTATTCTCCCTCATGATGTGGAGATGCCGGCGTTGGACTGGGGTAAGCACAATAGGAAGTCTCACAACACCAGGTTAAAGTCCAACAGGTTTATTTGGTAGCACAAGCCACTAGCTTTCGGAGCACTGCCCCTTCATCAGGTGAGTGGGAGTTCTGTTCACAAACAGGACATATAAAGACACAAACTCAATTTACAAAATAATGGTTGGAATGCGAGTCTTTACAGGTAATCAAGTCTTAAAGGTACAGACTGTGAGTGGAGAGAGGGTTAAGCACAGGTTAAAGAGATGTGTATTGTCTCCAGTCAGGACAGTTAGTGAGATTTTGCAAGCCCAAGCAGGTCGTGGGGGTTCCAGATAGTGTGACATGGACCCAAGATCCCGGTTGAGGCCGTCCTCATGTGTGCGGAACTTGGCTATCAGTCTCTGCTCAGCGACTCTGCATTGTCCGTGTCGTGAAGGCCGCCTTGGAGAACGCTTACCCGAAGATCAGAGGCCGAATGCCCATGACCGCTGAAGTGTTCCCCAACAGGAAGAGAACACTCTTGCCTGGTGATTGTCGAGCAGTGTTCATTCATCCGTTGTCATAGCGTCTGCATGGTCTCCCCAATGTACCATGCCTCGGGACATCCTTTTCTGCAGCGTATCAGGTAGACAACGTTGGCCGAGTTGCAAGTGTATGTACTGTGTACCTGGTGGGTAGTGTTCTCACGTGAGATGATGGCATCCGTGTCGATGATCCGGCACGTCTTGCAGAGGTTGCTGTGGCAGGGTTGTGTGGTGTCGTGGTCACTGTTCTGAATCCAATTCTGTTCTGAATCTGTTCTGAATCCTGAAACCTATTGTACAAAGAACCCCCAGCTTTTGTCACGACACTACGGAGTTCCTACAGAAACTCAGCACACATGGAGCAGTTGAGCCAGGAGCACTCCTCGTCACAATGGGTGTCTCGGCACTCTACACCAGCATCCCCCACGACGATGGCATTGCTGCAACTGCCTCAATACTCAACACCAACAACTGCCAATCTCCAGATGCAATTTTACAACTCATCCGCTTCATCCTGGACCACAATGTCTTCACCTTCAACAACCAGTCTTCATCCAGACACACGGAACAGCCATGGGGACCAAATTCGCACCTCAATATGCCAACATCTTCATGCACAGGGTTCGAACAAGACTTCTTCACCTCACAGGGCCTTCAACCGATGCTATACACTAGATACATCGATGACATTTTCTTCCTTTGGACTCATGGTGAACAATCACTGAAACAACTATATGATGAGATCAACAAGTTCCATCCCACCATCAGCCTCACCATGGACTACTCTCCGGAATCGATTGCATTCTTGGATACATGCATCTCCATCAAGGACGGTCACCTCAGCACTTCACTGTACCGCAAACCCACGGATAACCTCACGATGCTCCAATTCTCCAGCTTCCACCCTAAACACGTTAAAGAAGCCATCCTCTGCGGACAAGCCCTCCATATACACAGGATCTGCTCGGATGAGTAGGATCGCAACAGACACCTCCAGACACTGAAAGATGCCCTCAAAAGAACAGGATATGGTGCTCGACCCATCGATCGACAGTTCCGATGCGCCACAGTGAAAAACCGCACCGGCCTCCTCAGTAGACAAACACGGGACACGGTGGACAGAGTACCCTTCATCGTCCAGTACTTCCCCGGAGCAGAGAAGCTATGACATCTTCTCCAGAGCCTTCAACATGTCATCGATGAAGACGAACATCTTGCCAAGACCATCCCCACACCCCCACTTCTTGCCTCAACCTCAAACAGACCATTGTGCGCAGCAAACTACCCAGCCTTCAGGAGAACAGTGACCACGACACCACACAACCCTACCACAGCAACCTCTGCAAGACATGCCGGATCATCGACACGGATGCCATCATCTCACGTGAGAACACCATCCACCAGGTACATGGTACATACACTTGCAACTCGGCCAACGTTGTCTACCTGATACGCTGCAGGAAAGGATGTCCCGTGGCATGGTACACTGGGGAGACCATGCAGATGCTACGACAACGGATGAATGAACACTTGATCTGATACTGACCAATGAACCTGGACAGGTTGAATGGCATCAAGATAGATAAGTCGCCAGGTCCGGATGGGATGTACCCCAGGTTACTATGGGAGGTGAGGGAAGAGATTGCAGAGCCTCTGGCGATGATCTTTGCGTGTCGATGGAGACGGGAGAGGTGCCGGAGGATTGGAGGATTGTCGATGTGGTTCCTATTTTCAAGAAGGGGAATAGGGATAGCCCAGGAAATTACCGACCGGTGAGTCTAACCTCAGTGGTTGGTAAGCTGATGGAGAAGATCCTGAGGGACAAGATTTATGAGCATTTAGAGAGGTTTAGTATGCTCAAGAATACTCAGCATGGCTTTGTCAAAGGCAGATCGTGCCTTACGAGCCTGGTGGAGTTCTTCGAAAATGTGATGAAACACATTGACGAAGGGAAAGCGGTAGATGTGGTTTATATGGATTTTAGCAAGGCGTTCAATAAGGTCCCCCATGCAAGGCTTCTAGAAAAAGTGAGAGGGCATGGGATCCAAGGGGCTGCTGCCCTGTGGATCCAGAACTGGCTTGCCCAAAGGAGGCAGAGAGTGGGTATAGATGGGTCTTTTTCTAAATGGAGGTCGGTCACCAGTGGAGTGCCCCAGGGACCTGTTCTGGGACTCTTGCTGTTTGTCATTTTCATGAATGACCTGGATGAGGAAGTGGAGGGATGGGTTGGTAAGTTTGCCGATGACACAAAGGTTGGTGGGGTTGTGGATAGTCTGGAGGGATGTCAGAAGTTACAGAGGGACATAGATAGGATGCAAGACTGGGCGGAGAAGTGGCAGATGGACTTCAACCCAGATAAATGCGTAGTGCTCCATTTTGGCAGGTCAAATGGGATGAAGGAGTACAATATAAAGGGAAAGACTCTTAGTACTGTAGAGGATCAGAAGGACCTTGGGGTCTGGGTCCATAGGACTCTAAAATTGGCCCCGCAGGTGGAGGAGGTGGTTAAGAAGGCGTATGGTATGCTGGCCTTTATCAATCGAGGGATTGAGTTTAGGAGTCTGGGGATAATGATGCAGCTATATAAGACCCTCGTCAGACCCCAGTTGGAGTACTGTGCTCAGTTCTGGTCGCCTCACTATAGGAAGGATGTGGAAAAGATTGAAAGGGTGCAGAGAAGATTTACAAGGATGTTGCCTGGATTGAGTGGCATGCCTTATGAGGATAGGCTGAGGGAGCTCGGTCTTTTCTCCTTGGAGAGACGTAGGATGAGAGGAGACCTAATAGAGGTGTATAAGATGTTGAGAGGCACAGATCGGGTGGACTCTCAGAGGCTTTTTCCCAGGGTGGAAATGGCTGCTACAAGAGGACACAGGTTTAAGGTGCTGGGGGGGTAGGTACAGGGGAAATGTTAGGGGGAAGTCTTTTACACAGAGGGTGGTGGACGAGTGGAATCGATTGCCGTCAGTGGTGGTGGAGGCAAACTCAATAGGGTCTTTTAAGAGACTCCTGGATGAGTACATGGGACTTAATACGATGTAGGGTTATAGGTAGGCCTAAAAGTAGGGATATGTTCGGCACAACTTGTGGGGCCGAAGGGCCTGTTTTGTGCTGTAGTTTTTCTATGTTTCTTTCTATGTTTCTAACACTGCTCGACAATCACCAGGCAAGAGTGTTCTCTTCCTGTTGGGGAACAGTTCAGCGGTCACGGGCATTCGGCCTCTGATCTTCGGGTAAGCGTTCTCCAAGGCGGCCTTCACGACACACGACAATGCAGAGTCGCTGAGCAGAGACTGATAGCCAAGTTCCGCACACACGGGATCTTGGATTCATGACACACTGTCTGTAACCCCCACGACTTGCCTGGGCTTGCAAAATCTCACTAACTGTCCTGGCTGGAGACAATACACATCTCTTTGATCTGTGCTTAACCCTCTCTCCACTCATATTGTCTGTACCTTTAAGACTTGATTACCTGTAAAGACTCGCATTCCAACCATTATTTTGTGTCTTTATATGTCCTGTTTGTGAACAGAACTCCCACTCACCTGATGAAGTGGCAGCGCTCCGAAAGCTTGTGGCTACTTTAACCTGGTGTTGTGAGATTTCTTTCTATCCTCCCTCCACAGATGCTGTCAGACCTGCTGAGATTTTCTAGCATTTTCTGTTTTTGTTCGAGACTCTTGATTGTGACTACAGAGAACAGTGTCTTATTCCAAGCTATGACTACTTTTGTCTTTTCTCTCCACCCCCCACCCCACATTTGAACGGCTCCCTGAACACGGTGCCATGTCAGTTTGTGCATCCTTCTTATAGTCCCCTCTCTTATCCACACGAGCAAAAATCTTGTATTTGTTGGACAGCGACAAGAGCTGAGGCTCCTGCAGTACTATCCCTTGGATCCCTCTATCTGCCTCACTCAGTCACACCCTGTTGTCCCTGACCACTGGCTGAATTCAAGGTAGAATTCAAATGGAATAATGAAGGTTGTGAGCAAATTAGAAACTTCATTGAGGGGGCAGTCACCAAAAACCATTTTTTGCATCTAGCTTTGTGAAGATTGAGGTCTCTTCCAAAGTTGTTGGACTCTTGGCCATAAACAATATAGGATGAACTTTGCGTCCAACTGCTTTGTTCAGCTGTATATGATCTATTCAAATTCTAATAGATTTATTGAATTTTAGCACTCAGACCATCCCAGAGCACCATCTTATTGATTCTGTCACAGGTAAAATAATCCCAGAGCACCAGCTTATTGATTCTGTCACAGGTGAAATAATCTCCTGCTTCAACATACAGCCAATTTCCTCCTTTACCTTTGGTTAGGGAGGATGATAAACCTTTCTGGGTGCAAACAGACACACAGAACTTCAAGTTTATATGGGTGGCACAGTGGCAGGGACCCAGGTTCAATTCCCAGTTTGGGTCGCTGACTGTGTGGAGTTTGCACATTCTCTCTGTGTCTGCGTGGGTTTCCTCTGGGTATTCCGGTTTCCTCCTACAATCCAAAGATGTGCGGGTGAGGTGGATTGGCTATGCTAAATAGGGCGGCACGGTAGCACAGTGGTTAGCACTGCTGCTTCACAGCTCCAGGGACCTGGGTTCGATTCCCGGCTTAGATCACTGTCTGTGTGGAGTTTGCACATTCTCCTCGTGTCTGCGTGGGTTTCCTCCGGGTGCTCCGGTTTCCTCCCACAGTCCAAAGATGTGCAGGTTAGGTTGATTGGCCACGCTAAAATTGCCCCTTAGTGTCTCGGGATGCGTAGATTAGAGGGATTAACGGGTAAAATATGTAGGGATATGGGGGTAGGGCCTGGGTGGGATTGTGGTCGGTGCAGACTCGATGGGCTGAATGGCCTCTTTCTGTACTGTAGGGATTCTATGATTCTATGATAAATTGTCCCTTAGTGTCAGGGGGACTAGCTAGGGTAAATGCATGGGGTTATGGGGATAGGGCCTGGGCGGAATTGTGGTTGGTGCAAACTCAATGGGCTGAATGGCCTCTTTCTGCACTGTAGGATTTTATATGTCATATATCTAAGCATCAATGCTTTCCCCCTCACATTGGACACATTTGTTAAACTTAGCCCACTCAACAATGGTATTCTTTCTCAGATTGAAGTATGTATCAGGTGCTTTGATTACTTTGTTGTACTCTTCATTGATACCCTTGTCATACAGGATATCATCAGGAAGTCCCCATCACCTAATAACAACGTACTGACCTGCTCACTGCTCGCCTTCACAGCGTGGCCTGACGCAGTAATATATCTGGCAAATTTATTATTAAATTTTGGCGGTGTTTGGTTGATGCCTGCCACCTTCTCAAATCTTTCCGGCAATGATAGAAACTTCTCTATCACTGCTTTCATAAATCTGCAGGATATATGGAACAGGAACTGCTGCTCTGGTTCACAACTTCCATCAGGCTGTAGCAGACGCTAAAGGATGTGAAATATCCCCAGCTGTGATGATGAATGTGACTCAGTGGTTCCCAAACTTTTTTCACTGGGCTGCACTTTCGGAATAAAAATTTGCTCGCGCCACACCGAATTTTTTATTGATAAGAAATACATTCAAAAACAAAAAAAAAACAACTCCTAGCAGTGCTTGATTCATAACATAGAACACAACTACTTTATAATATGATCATGGGACATCCAGAAAGTATAAAACAATGCTTGTTTAAACCATGTTTAAATGTTTCTTTGATTGTCCTTGAATCTTCCCGCCACACTTGCCATCCTCTCTCGCCGCACCCTTTGGGAACCACTGGTGTAACTGATGTACATAATTAGCAGATTAAATTAAAAATAACTCATTAAACCCCCAATCTAACAGACTGCACTGCGGGAACCACAGTTCAGAACGTCAACAAAATATTGGAAATCTGAAATAAAAACTGAAAACGTTGTAGATGCTCAGAGCCTCTTGGTGATGTCATCAGTGTGCGCCGCAAGAGCCCCAGAACCATCGAGAAAAACCCGGGACAGGGCCCGGCGGTGAGGAGCGGGGACAGGGCCCGGCAGAGCGGCGGTGAGTGGGAATCGGGACCGGGAGGTGCGGAGAGGAGACTGGGGACCGGTGACAGCGTGTGGCAGAGACTGGGAACCAGGCCCCGGGTGGTGAAGAGAGGGGACTGGGCGGTGTGGCGGAGGCAAGAGTTTGGCGGGGCCGGAGCGGTACTGAGGGACTGCCGGCTTTGAGGTGTCCTCCCTGCAGTTATAGGCGGGCAGGGTTTTGTTTAACGCGAGTCTGCCTGGCGGGAAACCTGAGCTCCCTCTGGGTGAAGACCGGTCTCTGCCACTGGGTTCAATCTGTTCAATTTACCCTCCCGGGATTGACCTGGCATTGCGCCGCTTTACGATCAGCCACATGTGTGAATGTTTAAAGCTGCGTCTGGAGTGGTCCAACCGGCAGCAATTCTGCTTCTCCATCACTAACTATACTGAAGGTTTAAATAATAGCCAGGGATTTCAGCACCGATTTGCTCAAACACCTCTCGTGTTGTGTTGGCGAGGGACAATGTCGGTGCTTCAACAATCATACCTACCTGATTGTGGAGCTAACGAAGAGGGTACTGAAAGAAAATATAATGGGTCAAACAAAATGCAATTAATTCCTGAGTAAAATCACTTGCGATCTACTGCTCATCATCATCATATCTGCTCAGGAACATCACCAAGTGTTCTTTTAGACAGTGTCGAGGAAAGGGAAAAACGTGCACGCGTTGGAGGAGTTCTGGAAGTTTAAAATCAATGAACATTGGGAGGAGATAATTGACTTCCAAAAACAACTTGCATATAAAGTGTCTTTTTAATACAGAGAAATGGCACTTTGCAGAGGCCTTCAGAAATGAAATAGATACTGAGTTAAGAGAAATTGGGAAGGGTGACCAAAGATGGGTTTTAGTAGTTTTAAAAGAGCATGATGGAACAGTATAGTGAATGAAATGCAGTATGACAGGAGGCAAAGGCATATCCACCAATGGCATAACTAAAGGAGGAGGAATGCTCAAAAGGTCAGAGAACAAGAATGTTTGGAGTTGGCTAGAGGTGGGGAAAGGCACGATTCACAAAAGGGGTTTATAAACAGAAGTGATCCAGAAACCATTCTAGTGACAAGGACAGGATGGAAGTCGAGTAGGACTTTGTGATGGGATACAAGGAGTAGAGTTTTGGGTGATCTGGAATCTACAGGGTATGGAGGCTGAACACTGGGATAGTTAGATTTGATGTGGATAAGGATTTCAATGGGTAATATCTCAAAGATGGAGATGATTTCAGTTACATTTCAACTGGAAGAGATTGTGCCTCAACCATGCCTGGATATAAGACGAGCAACGTGCTGTGCAGTGGAGAGGTTGGGAGAGATAGAGCTGGGTGTTTCTGCACATGTGGAAGCATGCAATTGAGGGGAAACATGCTAAGATAAATACATGGATGATTACTGAGATAATGGTGCGACAATGAGATAACATTTCTGAAGATGCTCAGCCATCAGATGCGCTAGCAGCAGAATATTGCTAAGCTAGCCGACAGAGGAGTGGCACAGGAGGAGACTGTGTAGTTGACTGTCAAAGATAGCAGGAGGACAAGGAGGCATAATGCACCAGGATAATAGTAACCAAGGGAATCATTTGTGACTATGGTTAGGGTCATTTCACTACTAAGACAGGGATGGGAACTTGATTGGCAAGATTCAAATCTTGGGGAGATTTTGATTTGATTTATTATTGTCACGTGTATTGATATACTGTGAAAAGTATTGTTTCTTGTGCACTAAATGGACAAAGCATACCGTACATAGAGAAGGAAAGGAGAGAGTGCAGAATATAGTGTTACAGTCATAGCTAGGGTGCAGAGAAAGATCAACTTAATGCGAGGTAGGTCCATTCAAAAGTCTGATGGCAGTGGGGAAGAAGCTGATCTTAAGTCGGTTGGTAGATGACCTTAGACTTTTGTATCTTTTTCCCAATGGAAGAAGGTGGAAGAGTGTATGTCCAGGGTGCATGGTGTCCTTGATTATACTGGCTGCTTTTCCGAGCCAGCGAGAAGTGTGGACAGTATTAGTAGATGGGAGGCTGCTTTGAATGATGGATTGGCCTTCGTTTCCAGCCCTTTGTAGTTTCTTGTGGTCTTGGGCAGAGCAGGAGCCTCACCAAGCTGTGAAACAACCAGTAAGAATGCTTTCTATGGTGTATCTGTAAAACTTGATGAAAGCTGTAGTGGACATGCCAAATTTCCTTAGTCGTCTGAGAAAGTAGAGGCTTTGGTGGGCTTTCTTAACTATAGCATCGACATGGAGGGACCAGGACAGGTTCTTGGTGATCTGGATACATAAAACTTGAAGCTCTCGACCACTTCTACTTCTTCGTCCCCATTGATGTAGACAGAGGCATGTCCTCCACTACACTTTCTGAAGTTGATGACTATCTCCTTCGTTTTGTTGACATTGAGGGAGAGATTATTGTCATCGCACCAGTTCACCAGATTCTCTATCTCTTTCCTGTGCTCTGTCTTTTCATTGTTTGAGATCTGACCCACTACAGTGGTGTCATCAGCAAACTTGAAAATCGAGTTGGAGGGGAATTTGGCCACACAGGCATAGATGTATACGGAGTATAGTAAGAGGCTGAGAACACAGCCTTGTGGGGCATCGGTGTTGAGGATGATCATGGAGAAGGTGTTGTTACCTATCCTTACTGATTGCGGTCTGCGGGTTAGGAAGTCTGGGATCCAGTCGCAGAGAGAGGAGCTGAACCCCAGGCCACCGAGTTTGGAGATTAGTTTCGTAGGAATAATGTTGTTGAAGGCTGAGCTGTAATCAATAAATAGGAGTCAGACATCGGTGTCCTTGTTATCTAGATGTACCAGGGTTGAGTGTAAAGCCAGGAAGATGGCGTCTGTCACAGGACTAGTAATCCAGAGACCCAGGGTGACACTCTGGGGACCTGGCTTTCAATCCCATCATGGCAGTTGGTGAAATCTGAATTCTATAAAAATCCAGAATAAAAAATTTAATGATGACCACGAAACCATTGTCAATTGCTGTAAAATATCGATCTGGTTCACTGATGTCCTCTAGGGAAAGAAATCTGTCATCCTTACCTGGCCTGGCCTACATGTGACTCCAGACCACATCAATGTGGTTGACTCTTAACTGCCCTCTGAAATGGCCTCGCAAGCCACTCTATTGAAGGGCAATTAGGGATGGGCAACAAATGCTGAACAGCCAGCGATGCCCATGTCCCATGAATTTGGAGAGAGTACAGAGGAGGTTTACCAGGATGTTGCCTTGTATGGCGGGGCTTGGTTATGAGGAGAGATTGGGGAAACTGGGGTTGTTCTCCTTGGAAAGATGGAGGATGAGGGGAGACTTAATAGAGGTGCATAAAATTATGAAAGGCATAGATAGGGTGAACGGTGGGAAGCTTTTCCCCGGGTCGGTGGTGACGTTCACGAGGGGTCATAGGTTCAAGGTGAAGGGGGGGAGGTTTAACACAGATATCAGAAGGACATATTTCACACAGAGGGTCGTGGGGGCCTGGAATGTGTTGCCGGGCAAGGTGGTGGAGGCGGACACACTGGGAACGTTTAAGACTTATCTAGACAGCTATATGAACGGAGTGGGAATGGAGGGATACAAAAGAGTGGTCTAGTTGTTCCTTGTTTCTCGTTTCAAGGCTTCATTCTATGATCATCTTGCTGGTGCCAGTACAGAGCGAGACTGCGGATAGTTGGGAACCTGTCTCGGGGGCAGGGAATTCATATGGTGTTCGTGGAAGTGGAAATGACTAGGGTTGGGAAGCATTTTCCGATCAGGGCCATTGTGATCTCCTGGACTCGTTTCGATCGCCTCAGGGGGTCGGAGAGGAATTTCCCAGATTTTTTTTCCCCATATTGGCCCTGGGGTTTTCACTCTGGGTTTTCGCCTCTCCCTGGAGATCACATGGTCTGGAATGGGGGGGTGGGGGTGAGTTAATAGGTTGTGATGAACAAAGCATCGTAGCTGTGAGGGACAGCTCGGTGGATAGGATATTGGTATGTAGATAGGCTGGAAAATTGGGCGGGGATCCTGGATTCAGGATTCAATCCTGGACCGGGGAGCGGCGCGGGCTTGGAGGGCCGAAGGGCCTGTTCCTGTGCTGTATTGTTCTTTGTTCTTTGAATGAGTAAAAGGCAAATTGAAATATGGAGTCTCTGGAAAGGTGGACATGCATGTGATGAAGTGAAAGCTGTTTAAGGACTTCAGAGAAGAAAGGAGGTTGAAGATGGTGTAGTAGTTTACCATGAAAGAGGAATTGAGGTTTTTCTTTGAGGGTTGATGCTTGAGGTTTTTTAGTGAGGGCAAGAGTATCTGAGGGGTAGAGTGAACCACTTGCTTTTATCATCTAGCATGGAGACCAGAACAGGAAGTTTAGTTGTTGATAGAAAAACTAAAGATTGGAGGTTTGGAAGTGAGAAGACTAAGTTTTGAGGAGGTGGAGTTTGGCTTGATGTGATGGAGTTGGGGGACAGGTGGCGCTGATGCAACTAAATGCATATTTCTTGTTGTAATTAATCAGTTGACATTGTAGTTTCTTTGTAATATTTAATATTTTTCTTCTCAACTTAAGGTTTGGATCTACTTGATGCAAGCAATGGATATCCGACCTAATCAGACAATTTATATTAACAACGTTAATGATAAAGTTAAAAAGGAAGGTAAGTAGTTCTGAAGTTTCCTTCACTTATGTTGACCATCATTCCAGGTGCATTATTTGTAAGACGTGAGATGAGCAAAAAAATGACTGAAAATCATGGGGCAGTTATTCTTTTTACAATTCAAGTTATTTCTCTGATAGGAACCCAGCTCTGCTCACTATGTTCAATCTCATTTTAACATGAAGCTGAACAGTTATATGATCTCCTGTAGTAACAATCTGACTTCCTTTCTCTCTTTGGTGCTCCTTCTTATGCAGCACATCTATATGTTAAAACACACACAGCTGATTAAAATTTATGCTGGTGAAAGGAAGCGCTGAAAAGAAAATTATTCTATAGAATCAAAGCTATGGGATTTGACATCGGTGGATGTTCCACAACAAATCATTTAATTTAATCCTTGGTTAGACATGGAGTTTCGTTGAGAAAAATGGAAACTACAACAAAATAATGAAAACAATCCTTCAACTCTCAAGAAAAATGTTACGTGGTGATAAATGATTGAAATCATGGGTTTCTGTGCTATATATTGTATGTAATTCTATGATTTTGGTCACAGGAATGGAGGAGAAAAGTGGGGTTTAAAGTATTCTATCAACATCCTTTGCCCTGGTAAATATTTTGTGGCATTTGTGAAATAAAGAAAGGGATAGATTTTTTTAAAAACAGACTCTAACATACAAAATAGGAGCAGAAGTAGGCCATTCGGCCCCTCCAGCCTGCTCTGCCATTCAGTAAGATAGTGCCTGATCTCTTTGTGTTTCAACTTCCACATTTCCATTTACCCTTTAAGTTTTTAGATTCCTGTTCGGCAAGGGAATCAATCTACCTCTGCCTTAAAAATATTCAATGACCCTGCCTTCAGAGAGGCAGAGAGTTCTAAAGTCACGCAACCCTCAGAGAAAAAAATTCTCCTCGTCTCTGTCCTATATCATCGGCCAGGGCATTGAGTTTAAAAATTGGCAAGTCATGTTGCAGCTTTATAGAACCTTAGTTAAGCCGCACTTGGAATCTCGTGCTCAATTCTGGTCGCCACACTACCAGAAGGATGTGGAGGCTTCGGAGAGGGTACAGAAAAGATTTACCAGGATGTTGCCTGGTATGGAGGGCATTAGCTATAAGAAGAGGCTGGAGAAACTTGGTTTGTTCTCACTGGAACGACGGAGGTTGAGGGGTGACCTGAAAGAAGTCTACAAGATTATGAGAGGCATGGACAGAGTGGATAGTCAGAAGCTTTTTCCCAGGGTGGAAGAGTCAATTACTAGGGGGCACAGGTTTAAGGTGCGAGGGGCAAGATTTAAAGGAGATGTACGAGGCAGATTTTTTACACAGAGTAGTGGGTGCCTGGAACGCGTTGCGGGGGGAGGTAGTGGAAGCGGATACGGTAGTGACTTTAAGGGGCGTCTTGACAAATAAATGAATAGGATGGGAATAGAGGGATATGGTCCCCTGAAGGGTAGGGGGTTTTAGTTCAGTCGGGCAGCATGGTCAGTGCAGGCTTGGAGGGCTGAAAGGCCTGTTCCTGTGCTGTAATTTTCTTTATTCTTTATTCTTTGTTCTTTATAAAGGTGACTCCTAATTTTAAAACACTGCCCCTACTAGTTCTGGGCTCACTTGCAAGAGGAAACATCTTTTCTGTATCCACCATGTCAGCATCTTGTGCACTTCAATTAAGTCACCCCTCACTCTTCTAAGCTCAAGTGGAAATAAGTCCAGTCTAACTAATTGAATTTGGAGTAGTGACATGGACAGGTTTTTTTTTGTTTGGGGAACTGATCAGCCAGCTATAAATCTAGATAACAAAAGAATGAGTCTTGAATCATTATCAGTTCTCTGCCTGAAGGCAGGTCCGACTCACAGTGGCACTTTGATTCCTGGAACAGGAATGCTGTTGGCATCAGTCTGATCCACACCAGCCAACTGAGGAAGGAGTCCGAGTTGCAGTGGCAACATGCACATTAGCATACATGTTGGAGCCTGGAGTCATGAATAGTGATGGTAGAGACTGCAGTTTTCTCTCCATCACGTGACTAACCAGGAATTTCTCCCATTCTTACCTCCTGCCATTGGTGTATGGCAAATGATTGAAGGATTTGCAGATTGACATTCAAACCTGTCTGGCCATGTCATGCATGCACACACCTTGGCCATCAAGTTCTGGAGTGGAACCTGTTGCTTTTGGCTCAGAGGCAGGGCTACGACTTACTGCATCACAAGAGCCCCCACTTGAATCTTTGTAACCTTTCAAGAAAGAAAAGGAAACACCTGTGGTTAAGACGCATTAAACCAGTGTAGGTAGAGTTATTTATGAAACAAAAGGGGCCCTTTTGCCAATCAAGTCGATGCCTGCTCTCCGTGGAGCAATTTACTGAGTCTCACTTGATGCCTGTAATCCTCCGAGTTTTATTTCCTTTTAAAATCATTGATTGTTTCCACTTCACCTTGCATGGGCATCAAGTTCCAGGTCAATAACACTCACTGCTTTAAAAAAAAAGGTCGCCCTCACATTCCCCAAGACCGTAAAATCTGTCTCCGAGCCCTTGCACTATCAACTAACGGGAACGTTTCTTTATCTAAACCTGTTACGATCTTGTGCACTGCTTTTAAATTTCTCTGCAATTTCCTTTTCCCCACGGAGAACAACCTTTTCCAACCTTGTAACTGAAATAGCCAGTCCTGGAATCGTTCTGGTAAATCTGCCCTGCATCTTTTCGGGGACCTAAACATTTTTCCTAAAGTGTGGTGGCCAGATTTGGATGCAGTATGGAGTTTTAATCAGTGCTTTATAAGGATTTGGCATTATTCCCCTGCTTTTGTACTTAATTTTTGAAGCCCAGGATCCCATATGGTTTGCTAATTACTCTTTCAATATGCACTTGCATCTTCAATGCACGTGTATCCTGCTGTGAATATCTAGTTCATGGTTCATATTACTATTTCAGATGATTTTTAGTTCTGGGAGGATTAATGTTTAACTAGAAAATGGGATAAATGCAGCCCAAGCAGCTGTTGGGGCCGTGTTGAAAACAGAAAGGAGGCATTTTCCAGCTTCAAATATTGGAGAATGGAGTTGAGACTGCGAGGGAAAATCTTTCTCCCCAGTAAAAGTGCAAATCCCCGTACCTAGAAACAGGTTTTAAGGCCCTGAAATTCTCCAAATTTATTCCCAGGTTTGAAGAGGGGGATGTAGAAAACTTTTTTGCCACTTTTAAAAAGGTTGTTGATCAGCTACATTGACGGCAAGAATTTTAGGCATGCATCACACAGGGTCAACTATCAGGAAAGGCTCAGGAAATCTATTCCACACTGTCCCCTGAATTGACAGTTAATTACAAACAGATCAAAGCCACAATTCTTAGTGCTCATGAGTTGGTCTCAGTGCTTAAGAGTTGTCCCAGAAGTTATCGTAAGCAATTCTGGTAAGAAGTCCACATAGACTTATTTGGAATTTGAAAGAATTTAATATTGTTCCAGCAGTGGGTTCATGATTTAGAAATAGTGTACCTACAAAGGGGTATTGTATTAACTGATTAACTGGCCATTTACTTTTTTGCTGTTTGTGGAATATTGCTGTAAGCAGTTTGGCTGTTACATTTGTCCATTTGTCCATTGAAGATGCAAGTGCATATTGAAAGAGTAATTAGCAAACCATATGGGATCCTGGGCTTCAATGGAGTACTGTTAAAGGAATTAATAACTTGCCTCCCCCATAATATGAAAACAAAAAATTACCTCTGCAAGGGCAGCCACAGTTATGGTAGAGGACTATAAACTGATTTTCGAACCACAGCAGACCTGGGTCAGGTAGTTCATATCGGCAAGTAAATGAGGAAGATCGAAGGGTCAAAGTCAATTCAAGGCAAAAGAGAGTAGAGAAAGCAGGGAAAATCTATTTCCAATTTTTTTTTAAAAAGGGTCTGGAAAACAAACCAGCAGGGCTACTTTTGTTGTGGCAAGCTAGGACACATCGAGGAGAACTACTGGCATGCCAGAGAACCACTGGGAACAGCATAGTCAATGTAAGTTGTCACAAAGGTTTCAAGTCTCCGTGCAAACACAATGGAGGGTGTGAATACCTATCAGGCTCTTGTATTTGGTTTGGGTAACATCTCAGCCCTAAAACTGTTATCCACCCACGTTTTGTACAATTAATGTTTTTGTAATGGAATAAGGGTAATGGTGGCTCAGGGTAACAGAGGCCAACATGCAGTTAAAAACAGTGGCTATTCTTCTGTATCAGTAGAAGTTTTAAAAATTCTCAATGGGTTTTATATGTTGTGTGACAAAGTGTCAGTGAAATTAAATTTTTGCTATCTAAATGTATAAAAATAAGATTTTGCCCTCTTCCTATTTCTGCATCGTCCAGCCATTAACTCTTTTCCATTCCTCTGATTCCACCCCCTCTTTGGTCAATCTAGGCTCCACACTAGAATTCTATCCCTAAATCTTTGTTTCCCTCTTCTGCTTAAAATCCACCTCTATGCTTTTTGCTCACTCTTTCTAATTTCCCCCAGCTATGTATTAATTTTATGCCTCTGTGAAACACTGTGTTAATGATGCTGCATAAACTCAAAAATTAGTGCACATTGGGCTTTGTGTAACATTATTGTCTTTGATTTGGAGGGTCCTAAGTACAAGCCTCCTGTCAGTCAGCTCTACACGTCTAGGCCACCAATTTGTTCCAGCATTGAGGTTGCATTATCCTTTAGAAGATAATTTATCTGCTTATCCTAAATGTGCATGGAAAAAAAATCTGATATTCATCCCTCAATCAATAAATACCATTAAGAGAGATTAACTGGCCATTTACTTTTTTGCTGTTTGTGGAATATTGCTGTAAGCAGTTTGGCTGTTACATTTGTCCACAGTATACTTCAATCATAATTAATTGACACTAAAGCGTTTTAGGATGTCCTGAGGATTTGAAAAGTGCTACGTAAATGCAGTTTTGTTCTTCCTGCCTTTATCATTGCTGTTTATATTAAGGAAATATTTACACATGAGTTTACTGTGTTTTAATGCTGCCCACTTTCTTAAAACCTGCTTGGAAAATTACTAAGTCCTTGATGATTCCTTTATGTGCGTGTCCATACTTATTTAGGGAGAAGAATATTTTGCTGAAGCAATTAAAAATCAAAAATGTGTATGAAAGGAGCATGCTGGTATAGGGCATCATGACATCAGTAAAATGTAGAATGTGGGTACATGCCCACATTCTAGCTCTATAAACATTATTCTTGGTTATGGAATGTATTATAATGAATATCAAGTTCTAAAAGAACTGACTGTAGCAAATTAATAATGTATTTTTATTTTCTCTAGAGCTGAAGAGAGCATTATATGCACTGTTTTCTCAATTTGGTCAAATAATTGATATTGTGGCGTTGAAGACTATGAAAATGAGAGGACAAGCGTTTGTAATTTTTAAAGAGATAACATGTGCCACAAGTGCTTTACGGCAGTTGCAAGGATTTCCATTTTATGGCAAACCTATGGTAAGTAGCTACAGAAAATTGATATTGCATTACAAAGACACAGAAATAAAGAGCTTGTCTAGAAGAATAAGCCACATTATTCATCAGCGTTTTATTCTTCACAGCGTTGCTGGCTAGGCTGGCATTTATTGTCCATCCCTATTTGCCCTTGATAAACTGAAAGCTAACATTCTTTTGGATCAGAACTTTTCATTGTTTGAGAAATCAGTCATTGGTCAGGAGGAGATTTGGACTCTCTATCTTGTTTATGTCTTAAAAATAAGAGTATGATATTGCATCCTTAGGCGTTTGTCCCCATCTTTGGCTGAATTCATCTCCATGTCCATATTTCGTTATACTCTAACTTTGTGGGAGAGGCAAAGCACTAGACACTTGTAATAGGTTTATGTGTTCCATCAAAAGTTTCTCCTTGATCCTTTGTGGATGATCATATGGGTAGAAGATCTAAGTGATCTTCATTGGATAATATACCTTTGTGAGCTATCCAAATTCTAAAATGTAGCCAGGCTTCTCTAAGGATTGCTTTGTAATGTGGTGATGTCACAGATTAGGTATATTCATTCAGTGACGATTGAATCAGTGCTGCATTCTGCTCTCGCCCTGAATTGGAAAATTTCATCATCTTTGCTTTCAATTTCCATCCTTCTCTCTGTTTCACCAGCTCCAGCTCTTCCCTCCCGTGACTTCTATGTCTCCTTATCTAATATTCACTGTAAGCCCGGTGACTCCACGACTTCCTTGACTAAACATCCTTAAACCCTGTAAAGACTCCATTCTCCTGGTTCAGCTGTCTCTCTATTGCATCTGTTCTGCTGCTACTTTCCATAAGAGTGCTTCTGAGATCCATTTTGTCCCTCAGCTGAGGACCGCCCCCACCCCCCCGCCCATGTGGACGGCAGGACCCTCAACTGTGGAGTTGCATGTTCTCCCCGTGTCTGCGGACTGAGAGGAAACCCACGAAGATGTGTGGGTTAGGTAGATTGGCCATGCTAAATTGTCGCTTAGTGTCCCAAGGTGTGTAGGTTAGGGCAATTGGCAAGGTAAATACATGGGGTTACGGGGATAAAGGCTGGGTGGAATTGTTGTCAGTGCAGGCTCGATGGCCTGAATGGCCTCCTTCTGCACTGGAGGGATTCTATGGATCTATATGAAAATGCTGGAGATGTAACATCTGTCCCTTTACCTTCTCACTCCTCAGTGTGCAAGGCCCCAAACGCTTCTTCAGGTGAAGCAGCAATTTACTTTTTTCAATCTAGTCTATTGTATTTCCTGTTTACATTGTGTCCTCCTCCACACTGGCGAGATCAAACACAGATTGGGTGACCACTTTGCGGGAACACCTGTTCAATACAAAAGTAGGACCCCAAGCTCCCAGTGGCCTGTCGTTTTAATCCTCTACAGCTCAGAAGAACTCTAGTGGAAGGTAACATCCCCCTTGCTCTCATGCTGGCATTTTGCTCCTGTCCTTATATCTTGGCTCTCGTGAGGCTCAACATAAGCTTGAGGAGCAGCACCTCGTCATTCAATTAGGCACTTTAGAACCTTCCGGACTCAACATTGAGTTTGATAATTTCAGACTTTTTCCTTTTTTTTTGATCTTTCAGTTAGCACACCTGCTTTGGCACATCTTTTGTTTCTTTGTTACTTTTCTTGCCCTATCTCTCTATTCTGGTTTTCCCTGGAGGGAAAACCTTTCTGTCATTCAATCTCGCCTGTCATTCACCATGACGTAGACCTTCCTTTTGCCTTTACCCCATTTACCCCTTGCTCAAAACATATTACGTATAAACATATTATGTTTCCCAGTTCTGATGAAAAGTCACAGACTTGAAAAAATGTTTCTCTGTACAGCTGCTGCCTAAACTGCTAAACTTTCCCCCCAGAATTCCTGTTTTTATCACACTGAACTTGTTTGGAACAGTGTCCCAAGCATGCTGAAATCAGAGTGAACACAGATGGACAAACTGAAATTGCAAGCCACAGGAAACTGTCATCCTTGTGGAACAATCAGTAGTATTCAGCAAAGACACCTTGTGTGTTTGGTGTCCATGATGTGGAGAAGACTGAGCAGCAAATATAGAATACCAGATTAAAGAGATATGAAACCATTGCCTTGCATTGATAAAATCAGAGGAGGTGTATCCACCCTGCTTGGTTGCAAAGCAAAAGATCAGGGGAAGGGTAAATGAAGACTGGAGTGATGGAAAAGTCAACAAGGGCCCCTGTGCAAAGCAGGAAGTGGAGGGTGATGGTGTTTTTGGTTGCATAATCACTAAGTAATAGCAGATGCTGTGTAGACTGCAGAAGCTGGTTGGGTGGAAAGTGGGAGCAAGAGGGTACCCAGCAAAGACAAGGTAATGAAATGGATCACAGCCAATTCTGTTAATGGGGAACCTGGCAGGAGTAACATGATCTTTCAGAAACTGATTTCAAAGGTGGAGTCAGCAGACTGAGGCAGATAAACTTGGCAAATGGGATGGAATCTTTAAAGAAACATTAACAAGAAACATGCTAGAGGAGCTAGTAGTCTTCAAGTCGCTTTGGTACCCCATCCAACACCTTTAAACTTTCACTCCTTCCACTACCAGTGCACAGTAGCAGCAGTGTGTATCATCTACAAGATGCACTGCAGCAAGTTGCCAAGGTCTCTTCAACAGCATCTTCCAAATCCATGATCTGTACCATCTAGAAAGACTAGGGCTGGAGGTACAGGCAACGCCATCACCTGCAAGTTTCCCTTCAAGTCACTCAGCATTCTGACTTGGAACAATATCACCATTCCATTGCTTGGTCAGGATCTTGGAACTTTCTCTCCCGAAGAGCACTATATGTGACACAACGTGGACTGCGCATTTTCAGATTTCGTATCGTTTTTATTTTTCTCGTTTACTTTTAATGCAGGATTTAACCTTCAGTTTTGATTTACTAATTTCAATTAAAGGCAGCTGCATGCATTAAAATAAATTATTGCGTTGGCTTTCAATTCTGAGACCCAGAGCCAAAAACTTATCCACTTTCCATTTTCAAGCAATGGAATAGGCACCACATCATTTTATTTTGGTTAGACATCCAGAAATATTGCCCTTGTACTCCAGGATCAGGTGAAATATTTATACAATTCTAACTCGGTGGAACTCCATATTGAACTTGATTGGAAAGGATTGCTGATGTTGAAAAGGAAAAATGCGCAGTGTTGCACCATAGTGCACAGGTTAAAGAGTTTTAGGAACAATTTCCTCAATTTGTTAGGTGTGACGAAATTGTAAATATGCTCTGTACAAATATGTTGCTACAGTTAACACCTAAGATCTTTCTTAAATGTTATGATGAAGGGAGCTTTGCTTTGAGTCCAATATGAGTTATACCGAGGGATTGTGAACTAGGACAATGTTCTTTTCCTAATACTGAAGTCCTTTTAATGCAAACATATAAGTATTGTGGTGAAATTTTCTGCTGTTAATATTTATATCTTGAACCTATATAGCACTCGGGCCTCTGAGTCAGAAGATTGTGGATCCATGTCCCACTCCAAAGATGGCACAAAACCTAGGTTGTCACTTCAGTACGATACTAATTGATAGCTGAAATATCATGGTCTTGTCTTCTTGAGGAGACATTAAACTAAGACCTTTCTGTCCTCTTGGGTGGATATAAAAGGCTTCATGGCATTATTCAAAGAGAGCATTGCAAATGTGTTCTGGTCAATATTTATCACTCCTCCCAACACCTAGAAACAGATTATCTTGTTATTAAATCTTCACTTGTTTATAGGCCCTTACTGTGCACAAAATGCCTGCCATGCTTGCCCATATTGCTTTGACTGTTGTACTTAATTTCCTACAAAGTGTACTGGGTTATCCAGGAGTTGTAAAATATGTTAAATACAAGTTTGTTCATTCTTTGGTTGTAAGCTTTGAAGAAATATTTTCCTGTTTCCGTATTCAAAAATAGTTTCTGGGCCTCAACTGTGAATTAAAGGTTAACGAAAGTGGTTCTTCTTTTCATTTTTGGTGACTGAAACCAAATTCAGAACTTCATTTAGTTTTCCAAAAAATGAGGAGAATTTTCTATGCTAATTATTTATCATTTGGGAAGTAGCCATTACAAATTCCAATTTATCTCAAATCAGAAACAGTCCAAAATTCTAATCCAGAGTTTTAATTAATGATCTAAATGCAAACACCGACAATATTTTTCTCCCTGCCTTTTCTGCCCAATATATGGAGACCCAAGTTTTGAAATTGGAATTAGAAGAGGCTGTGAAAATGGAATGCATGTATATACAATCTGAACAGTACAATACTGTTGGACTTTAACCTGATGTTGTGAGACTTCTTACTGTGTATATACAAAGGCAGTATATCACCTGCAAATGTCCAATGTTCTTTAGACTTTTCTGGCTTTAAAATCAGACTTTTTTTCTTAGTAAGAGCTAAATTACTTCTGGATGGAGAGAGTGAAGTGTGAACAGGAAGTGCCAATTGGCATATACAAGAATATGTAACTTTAACTTGTATTTTCCTCAGCGCATTCAGTATGCAAAAACTGACTCTGATGTAATTTCAAAAATGAGGGGCACCTTTGCTGATAAAGAAAAGAAAAAAGAAAAGAAAAAGGCTAAAACCCAAGAACAAGCTGCAGCGAACAAAAAGACTAATCCGGTGAGGACTCTTGCACTTAATTTGTGATTTCCTACTCATAGAATGAGATGGTTTTAAAGTGATTGTCTTCATAACTGCTCGTGGTTGTCTTTGTAGTTTATGGTTTTTAGAATGTCCAGGAATCACCTGTTTCCCAAAAAAAAAACTTTCCTGAAGATGATGCGATGAGTACCAACGTATCTTGCATTTGGTGAGATGCCAGTAGTACTATGACAAGGCAGCTGTTAAAATTTGAACCCCCCCCCCCTCAAAGGATTTCATAATTGAATTAAAATGTTTGACACTAAACAAATGAAATATGTTAACTCATTCAGATAAAAGTATGCAATAAAAAGGCTTTTATTTAAATGGACTATAGAGCTTAGGCTGCTATTAACCTTTCCTGGTTAGACTGCAAGTTGAGCTTGTATTTCCTCTGAAGTCATTTATTCAAATTGTATAAGTTATGGCTAAGGAGCTTGATTTGTGGTTGGGGGAATTAACGTTTAAAAATAGCTATCCGTTGGGAGTGTTAACTGCGCCTTTGTATTAAATATATTTTTTCCCAATACCTCACTGAAATTTATAACCTTTTAAATGTTGCCATATTAGTCACAATCCTGAAGGTTTTCTCACTGAAATAAAACACACAATCCTAATGGTTCAAGTGAGGCTCATCTTCATTTTAAAATGTAATAATTTCAATATAATATTCATTGCTATGTCCAAAAGGGATTGTACTTTTCATGCTACTTTAGATAAATCTTCACTACTGAGAGATAAACTCTGTGATGTCTACTTAATGTTTTACTCAAATATTTCAAATTATGGTGCAAATTTTGTTTTGAAATGGAAAATTTGAAAATAATCTGTTTAACTGCAATTTACCATGCCAATACATTGTTTTGGAGAGTATTGTTTTGTGCTTAATGATTTGGTTAGTTTAGTCATGCCACTTTGTTTAAAGTGAGAAGTAAACTTAATGTCCTTGTTGTTTGGAAGCACTTTTGCATAGTCTGGAACTTAAAATTACTTCTTCATTTTAGGGAGCATCACAGATGGCGACTTCAAACTCTAACCAGACTACCTCCTCAGCAAATCAGGTATGCTTTAAAAACACAAGAAATGGGAGCAGGAGTAGATCATATTGTCCCTTGACCCTGTCCCAACATCTAATATGATTGTGGCTGATTATCTGCCTCAACTCCACTTTCTTACCCGTTTCCCCCTATCCCTTTACTTCTTGAGAAATCAGAAATCTATCCATCCTAGCCTTGAATATATCTAACAATGGAACATCCATAATGCTCAGGGGTTAGTGAATTCCAAGTATACTGAATGAAGAAATTTTTCATTTTAGTCCTAAATGTAAAATTTATTTATTTGTCACAAGCGGGCTTGCATTTACACTGCAATGAAGTTACTGTGAAAATCCCATAGTCGCCACACTCTGGCACCTGTTCAGGTACACTGAGGGAGAATTTACCATGCCCAATGCACCTAATCAGCACGTCTTTTGGACTGTGGGCAGAAACTGGAGCACCCGGAGGAAACACATGCAGACAAGTGGAGAGAACATGCAGACTTCACACAGTCACCCAAGGCTGGTGTTTCTTCAGAAGGAACTCTTCAAAATGCAGCAAATAAAGCAACAACAAAACTTACTCCAATTTATAAGTCAAAGAAAGGGTTTAATAAAGAAACATCATTACTCCAAATTTGGGGCCTCGCCCTGGGCCACTCCAAGCTTCGCACAATTCTACATAGTTCCTTATTTATAGTGAATCAGTTGGTCAGCTGACTATTACATCACTCTGTGAGTGGTTCCATGTTTTACTGGGTCAGCTGACCCTTATTCCCATTGGTCACATTACATCCAACACAAATTTGTCACTAACAGCCGGAATTGAACCCGGGTCCCTGGCGCTGTAAGGCAGCAGTGCTAACCACTGTGCTGCCCCTGATTGACCTGTGATCTGTTCCTGAGGCTGTACCCTGTGTTCTAGATTGTCCAATCTGGGGAACCTGCCTCTGTGTTTACCCTTCATAATTTTGTATGTTTCAATGAGATCACCTCATCCTTATTTTAAGTTCGAGAGAGCATAGGCTTAATTTATTCAGCTTCTTCTTAAATGGGACAACCTTTCATTACAGGAACCAATCTAGTGAACGTTCATGTACTGATTAAAACAGCACAGTGCCCCAGGTGTGATCTCACCAAAGTACTGTACAATTGTAGCAAGATTGCATGGGGATTAGTGATTCATGCTACTTTAGAAAAATCTCACTACTGACGAAACTCTGAGACATCTACTTAATGTTTTACTCAAATATTTCAAATTCTGGTGCAAATTTTGTTTTGAAATGGAAAATTTGAAAATAATCTTTTAACTGCATTATACCATACCAATACATTGTTTTGGAGAGTATTGCTTTGTGCTTAATGACTTGGTTAGTTTAGTCATGCCACTTTATTTAAAATGAGAATAAGGGTCAACTTTCCAATTGCCTTCCTAATTCCTTTCTGTACCTGCATACTAACTTTTCGTGTTCCTTGTATGAATGCATTCAAGTCTTTCTGAACATCAACATTTAAAAGCTTCATGCCTTTTAAAAATAGTCTTACTTCCCCACATTATACTCATCTACCACCTTATTACCCACTTGTAGCCTGTCTGTGTCTCTTTGCAACTTCTTACTGTTCTTCTGCACAGCTTGCATTTAGGTCAGTTCATTAGTTACATCACTTTGTTAAAATAGCTTGCATTAGAGAATCGGGATAAATGGGTCAATTTTGTATTGGTAAGTGTGTCTAGTGGAATGCCACAGGGATCACTGTTAAGGTCTTAACTATTTGCGCGCTATCAATTACTTGGATGAAGGGACCAAGTATATAGCAGATAAATTTGCTGATGACTCAAGATGGGTAGAATAATAAGTTGTCAAGAGGTCATGAGTCAGAAGGATTTTAGATATGGTCAGTGAGTGAGCAAAAATTTAACAGATGATGTATAATGTAGGAAAATGTGAACTTTTCCACGTGGCAGGAAGAATAGAAAAGCAATATATTGTTTAAATAGAGACTGCGGTACTCTTGAAGTACAGAAGAATTTTGGGTGTCCTGGTGCATGAATAACAAATTAGAATGATGGGGTGATCTGATTGACAGAAAAGATCCTGAAGGAATTTGATACAGTGGATGCTGAGAGGATTTTTGTCGGGAAGTCTAGAACTAGGAGACATAGTTTTAAAATTAGGTGTCGCCCATTTAAATTGGGGTATGAGGAATTTTTTTCCTCTGGGTGTATGTCTGTGGAATTTACTTATCAGAGAGCAGTGGGGGCTGGGTCACTTAATATTCAAGACTGAGTCAGTACATTTTTGATTGACAAGGGAGTCGAAAGTTAGTAGACAGCGGGCAGGAAACTGGATTTAAGGCCACATTCAGATCAGCCATGATCTTACTGAATAGCGAAGCAAGCTCAAGGGGAAGGTGGCTTGTTCCTGATGCTAATTCTTCTGTTCATTCACTTAGTTTTGAATTGATAGTGAGCTTGGTAAATCACAGTAAGTCATTGATAAATTGTAAATAGTAGAGGCCTCAACACTGGTTCTTGCAGCAATTCTCAATTATTTACAGCTTGTCAAATTTAAAACGCTTTGTTTATTGTTACTTTCTGCTTCCTATCTGCTACCCGTTCCTCCTCCATGCTATTACATCACTCCTAACTCCAATGAGTCATTATCTTGAGTATTAACCACTTATGTGTGGCGTCTTTTAGAAATCCAAGTAGATTACATTACTAGTTTTCATCTTTATCTACCCCACTAGTTTCATCCTCAAAAAATCTCTAAATTTTGTAAACTCATGTTGGCTCTGTCTGATCATACTAGAATTTTTTGTTTCCTTAATACATTCTAGCCTTGTCCTTTAATATTTTCCAGCTGGTAGAATGTTATTGTTTATTGTGGGGGGAATTGATTACAAAGGTAGGGAGGTTATGTTTCAGTTCCACAGGGCGTTGGTGAGACGACCATATCTGGAATACTATGTACCGGATTGGTCTCCTTATTTAAGGAAAGATGTAATTGTGTTTTGTGGGTAAGTTTACTAGACTAATACCAGTAATGGGCAGATTGTCTTATGAGGAAAGCTTGGACAGGTTAGGCTTGTATTCACTGGAGTATAGAAGAGTAAGAAGCGACTTAAAGGTTTTGATTAAGAACCTGAGGGGTCTTGATAGGGTGGATGTGGAGAGGATGTTCCCTCTTGTGAGAGAATCTAGATCTAGTGGTCACTGTTTAAAAATAAGAGTTGTTCATTTAAGACCAGAGAGGAACAAAATTCTGAAGGTCATGAATTTCTGGAACTCTTCCTTAAAAGGTAGTGGAAGCAGAGCCTTTGAATATTTTTAAGATAGAGCTAGATAGATTATTGATTAACAAGGGGTTGAAAGACTATTGGGAGTAGGCAGAAATGTAGGTTGAGGCTACAATCAGATCAGCTGTGATCTAATTGAATGGCGGAGCCTGCTCTGCAGAGCGGCCTCTTACTTCTAATTTATATGAATGTTTTCTTAGTGATTGTCATGTTTCCCTCCTTTCTTGAATAGCAGTGTGTTTCTCCATGCTGTGGTTTTTGACACCACATGCACTGCCATGTCTTTCTAACTGTACATTATTTGACTCGCAGATCTGGAAAACATTTGGGGTCAAACTAGTAATTTTATTGCAACAGTAGTTCTATAAGTAAAGGACTTCTAGTTATTTCAACAAATACTTCAACTGGATCAAAACTTCTCCCTCTGAAAAGACTGCAGAAAGCTATCCACGTGTGAAAACAATTTGAGGAATATAAATACAAATGATTTTCAAGAGTCTGGCCTTGTGACTTGTTTACACAAAGTCTAATTGGGAGCTCTTTTCTCCTGAGTTGAAGAGACTGGTTTACATCTGATAGGCTTGATATTATCTGAGGAGTAAACACACTGGTCCAGATATTCCAGCAGAATGGGTGCGCCTGCTACTGACTACCCGCTTATCATTTTAAACTGGAGCCTTTGTACCTTCAGGTGACGAACAGTGTGGGAGGCCAAATGGTGTGTTATTTCAATGAAACCACACCCCCTGTTCATCATGAACTAAAGACGTGCTCCTCAAGGTCTGTTTTCAGTTCATTGACGCATATACTGTTTTTAAATGGATCTGTCAACTTCAAACTGCTTGGCCTCGCCCCCAACAACAATGTTCACCTCTGCCTCACCAATCCCCCCCCCCGACATTGTTCACCTTGAAAAATTCTAATTTCCCCTCTCTGGTTCTTTTGGCATTGGCCAGACTGGAGCCAGGAATTCCAGAAGTTGATGGGGGCGGGGAGTATTTACTTGGAGTTTTGCTCCTTAGCAGGCTTTACATGTGATAAGATAAACTTCAAATGAATCTGTTTTTTAAAGAAAAAAGGTCTTGGTCATCTGTTCCCACTGTTGTAGGAAATCTTGCAGCAATCCAGGCAGGGTAAGACTGGTAGTTGGAAGTTTAAATTTTCCACGTGAGTAACATTGCATGTACGTGTTACAGGACTTCCTCCGGGTTTCAAAGAGCATCAGCGACTTAAGTTCAGTAACTTGCGGTTCCCCTTATTGGAAGATTCAGGTCATCATTTCCTTGAAATCTGCCTGTTGTAATTTCAGCATCTATCATCAAAGAGAACAGCTTCCAAACTGCCAATCCTGATCCATGACAAAGCCCTTGCTTAGGATTTCAAGTTTCATAGTAACATTGTAACTACTCTTTGCTCTAAATCTTAAGCATGTGCAATGCCGTATCCGTTGAGGTTGGACTGTGTAAAAACTGGAAGGTATAGACTGTTGTCTTCTTTTTATAGAGTTAACACATTCCCACACAATTTACCGAGCATCGTTTTTAAAATAAAAATGTTTTAATTTAAATCTAGTCAGTTTTTCTAGCACAAATAATAGCTTTTAAATAATTTCTATCAAGTTGTTGTCCCTGCCATTTGTCACATTTATTTCCATCATCTTCCCATGCCATCCCCATCTCTCCCATTAATCGCATTCCTCTGATATAATAAAGGGTAACTTTATTGTTGGGGTCCTCTTTTATTTATTCGTGGGACATGGGCGTCGCTGGCTGGCCAGCATTTATTGCCCATCCCCAGATGCTGAGGGCAATTGAGAGTCAACCACATTGCTGTTGACTCTAGAGTCACATGTAGGCCAGACCTGGTAAGGACAGCAGATTTTTTTCCCTAAGGGACATTAGTGAACCAGATGGGTTTTTCTGACAATCGACAATGGTTTCATGGTCATCAGTAGATTCTGAATTCCAGATATTTTTTTATTGAATTCAAACCCACCATCTCCCGTGGCGCAATTCGAACCCGGGTCCCTAGAACATAAGATGAGTTTATGGATTAATAGTCTAGTGATAATACCATTAGGCTATCGCCTCCCTTGCTTTCTACTGTTTTTGTTCACCAACTGTCCAACCACCACCGCCAGATGCATACGCGTCACTCACTCCAGTCCTCTGAGCAGCGGCCCTTGTGTTTTTGTGTGCTCATGCCACCGTGTGCTCAAAGCACCACTCACCAACACACGCACCCGTTAAACTGCAATTAAAACAATCCATACTGACAAGAAAACTTGAGTATTGGTACTTAATTTTCATTGAATTGATTATTTTGGGTTTTTTTATTAGTTTATCTAGTTTTAAGTTACTCAATTATTAGTGTTATAGGAAGTTTACAGTTCTTATCTTGGAGGGAATATTAACCTTGTAATATTCACCAACCAATCACCTACCTGTTGTCCTGTGATATCAGATTTTATTCCCTTCTGCACTGTTCATTCAGCTGCTGCTCTAGGTGCTCATTTTCAGTGGCCTCGGGTTTGCATACTGGCTGGTCTATTGTTGTTCCTTTTCAATCCCTCCTATCCGGGTGGTTGGCATCTCTTTGTGTCAGTGTAATGATTCCAATCTGGGAGATATTGAAGGACAAGGTCTTGGTTCTTAATCTTGCACACTGCGCATTTTCTGGAAGTGACATCAGAGAAGCACCACTGAAGGCTAGGAATAGATGAAACAGCCCTTGGACCACTGGTAGTCTGAGGAAGCCACAGCACAGAGAAATGTGGTAAATTTTCCCTAGTGTTTGTTTATGCATCCTTTTTATTATAGGATGTATACTATTCTCTGGAAAAAAAACACACATCTTAAACATCCTGATTTTATCAAGTAACTTGGGTTTCACAGTTGCCTTCTGGTTAAATTGGATCTGTATAATACAAAATGTACATGGTGTATATTTAAGTTGCATTATTCATCTGTGATGTAAAAATAGGAATTGAATTACATTTACTAGCTGTTTTTAGATATCCCAATTGATCAAGTTATTTTTATGCATGAATTATAGTTGATTTTATTTTTCTCCACTGTTCTCATTCCAAATAGAAATAAAAGTCTTTAGCATGAATTCTGTCTTTATGTCTCAAAGGTACCAGATAATCCACCCAACTATATTCTATTCCTCACTAATTTGCCTGAAGAGACCAATGAGATGATGTTGTCCATGTTGTTTAATCAGTAAGTAGAAATTATGAAAATTCCAATAAATGTTAATTTGATTTTATGTAATAATGTCGCAAAAAGACTGGGATTTTTCTCCAAAACAAACATTCTTTTTATTAATGGACATGATTAATATATTCATTGATTTATTCACTTTATTAATAAAAGAATAAAGTGTTTTATTATAACTTCAGTGTCCATTACATAGAGCATTTAGGAGCAACTCAGTTGCAAATGGAGTGCAGCTTAACACCCACCTGAGACTACTGTGAAGTTAACCAACACTGGAAAACTATGCCACAGGTTGAGGATACAATTTCCATACCAGTAGGGTGGTTTCACTCAGCCAACTGGTTTGAACTTGTGTGTCAATTTGCAATGGAGCCACATGCTCTGCCTAGCAGTGGCAGAAGGAAAAGTAACATTTTCAAATCATCAAATTTTAAAAGTAAGCTATTTTACAAATAATAGTATTTTCAATAAACTATGCTCCCTTTCTTGCGTTCTTTTAACTGATCATCTGCTTTGCACATAAAGTAAAATGGTGTTATTTCAGATTACATGCAGATGTTTCTGTCTACCGAAACCATTGTTGCAAAAATTATTCATGTTTTAGAATATAATTTTTTAAGAATTAAAGTAACTATGAAAAAATGGAGGCATCTAGTTGGGAAACTGGTAAATGCAACTTGAACAAGTGCCATAGAATCCCTGCAGTGCAGAAGGAGGCCATTTGGCCCATCGCGCCTGCACCAACAACAATCCCAACCAGGCCCTATCCCCGTAACCCCACATATTTACCCTATTAATCCCTCTGACGCTAAGAGTCAATTTAGCATGGCCAATCCATCTAACCTGCACATCTCTGGACTGTGGGAGGAAACCGGAGCATCTGGAGGAAACCCACCCAGACACGGGGAGAAAGTGCGAACTCCACACAGACAGTTACCCAAGACCAGAATTGCTGTGAGGCAGCAGTGCTAACCACTGTGCCATGTGGCTAGCCTGGGTTATTACACTTAAGGTAACTGTGTTTATTCAATAAGATCACAGTTGACAGTGGGAGCATTTGCATGGGTAAAATTAGAGCTAAGTCTGCCCAGCAGTCTGCTGACTTGTGGTCAAGCAGCTACCTCTCTCCATTAGTCAGTGAGTGTATTTTCACTTTGGAGCAGCCTTTTAGGAAGTCTATTTTCTGTTTGGTCCCCCCCCCCCTTACCAGCACAACTGAAATCAGGAATTCAGCAGTTTGGGTGAATTGCAGACATAAACTCACGTCTCCAGTTTCATGTGGCAGTGCCACTATTACCTAATTTTCACGTTAGTGAATTTGAGTTGTCTCAAAGCAAGCTTTGCATGACCAAGCTTGTTCAAAAAATGCTCACAGGCATTGTTTTTTAAATTTCATTTAATCAAAGGTGTGTTTCGCTGTTTGACACATTTGCATATTTTAACACCAGGATGCTTCTATTTTCATAACTTAGGTTCCCTGGTTTCAAAGAAGTGCGTTTGGTACCTGGCCGACATGACATAGCTTTTGTGGAATTCGAGAATGAAGGACAAGCTGGGGCTGCACGTGATGCATTACAGGGATTCAGAATTACACCATCTCATGCCATGAAGATCACTTATGCCAAGAAGTAATTTTTGAAGTCATCAGTGAAAAACTGTTCCACCTTCCTTATGTTGATCTTGATTGCACAGTTTACTTATCACCAGGGTTGTGGGGGCGGGGGGGGGGGGGGACGGGAATAAAAATTATGAAGCAATTAGCTACTTTGTGGCATTCGCTCCACAATAGCAGTCCATCAAAAATTGAAATGTGGCTTACAAATGGAAAATAATTTTTCTGCAGATATTGGCTGCTGACATCTGAGAATGCAAGACTGTCTCCAATGTTTTATACAATTGAATATTTTTTTTCTGTAACTTTGTCAGAATAAAATCAGTTATTTTATAGTAAAATTTGGAATCAGGTCCTTGCATTTCAGATTTCTTTGTGATTTACAATGAGCCATATAAACTTTGACTAAAGTTGTATAGCAGTTATAAAATGTATATCCCACTTTCAGATTCTTAAACTTATTTGTCACTCCTGCCCCAGAACCATGGAATCAAACACCCCTAATAGTGCTGATCTTCATTATAACGCAACCACCTAATAAAGTTCCACATAATCTGTCATTTAGACAGAATGAAGACCGCAGAGCCACTGTATAATTTTAAATTGGGTAACTTAAATTGAAAGACACAGGGAGTTGCATAATTGGATGACATTCACTTAAAAATGCTATTGGGAATCGGATGGCACATCTTATAGATATCAGCTGAGCATGCAGAATCAGTGCTGAATGAAAGTAGCAAATATAGACATAACTTATGAACTATCTTGGGATGTTTTACATAGTATTATCAAAAAAAAAGCTACTGAGCCACAGAAGATATAAGGGCAGATGACTTTAAGGAGTATTTTAAATGAGGAAAGAGAAGGGTGGCTATGTTTGGGGAGGGAAGTTGAGAGCTTGGGACTTGGCAGTTGAAGACATAGTGCAGTGACTAAACTTGGATAGTTGAAAATTGAAGGAGCACAAATATTTGAGGGCTGGAAGAATAAGGGATAGGGAGGTTCACAGCAATGGAGCAATTTGGAAATGAGCATTGGAATTTTAACGTTGAGCCGGCTCTTAACAGTGCCAACGCAGATCGGTGAGTACAAGAGGTTATGTGAACAGGTCTTGTGTGAATTAGGACATGGGCCATAAATGTTTTGACTGGCCAGGAATGCGTTGGAATTTTGCAGAGTTTCGGAAGCAGCTGAGGTGAGGTAGGGTGAAATTGAGTCATGTCACTGAGGTGAAAACAGATAGTTTCAGTTATGATGAGCACATATGGTTGGAATCTGAGGCCAAATATGACATCTGGATTGCAAACAATCTGAATTAACCTCATAGTTTAGAGAGAATGGGATGGAGTCATTGGCTAGGGAGTGAAATCTGTGGCAGATACTGATGACAATGTCAATTTCCCAATATTTAGTTAGAGAATATTTCTGCTGTTTAAATAATGGCCACCAGATGAGCAGTCTGACAACTTGAACTGTGAAGGGGGGTCAAGAAAGATGGTGATAAGATCGAGGTGGTTGTCACTAGTTAGAACCAAGCTTGACTTGAAATGGATTACTCAATAAGTAAAGGAGGAGGAAAAATGATCTCTACAGAAAAAACAGTGGCGGAATTCACCGGATGAATGTTGGATGACTCAGAAGTAAAACATCAGCAGGTTAGAAGCAAATCTAAGGGCCAAAAAGCAGCTGGAGTTGTAAAAAAAAATTCTAGCAGTAAGAGGAAGTAGTACATAAAACGGTAAAAACTTGGAGCGAAAACTAAGGATAAGCACGTGGTATTTGATATATTTAAATGCCTTTGGTCTAGAAAAGACTGAACAAATAAATCCCAGGAATAATTAATATTTCTTAGTACTATGATTAAGGGCAAATATGAAATCAGGACAGTCATCAATCTGCATCACCAAGTATGGCTTAGTAACACTTTTATTGATTGAACCAGCTTAGTACTGAAGAACATAATTGTCAAGCTGGGCCTGAGATGCATGGTGAGTGAACCAACACAAAGGAAAAGCCTATTTGACCTTATTCTCCACGACCTACCAGTCACAGGTGCCTATGGCATTGATAGGAATGACCACCACACAGTACTTGTGGAGATGAAGTCCTGTCTTCACACTGAGTACACCGTCCATCACATTATGCGGCACTATTAATGTGAACAATGGGTTAGATTCAGAAAGATCTCTGAGCTCAAATTGGACATCCATGAGAGTTTTGAGCCATAGGCAGCTGTAGAATTGCATTCTACCATAATTTGTAAATTTATGGATGTGATGGAGGGTGTTCTCCGTGTGAAGACAGGGCTTCATCTCAACAAGTACTGTGTAGTGGTCATTCCTACTAATAATGGACAGATGCATTGTGACAGACATTGAGAAGGATGAAGTCAAGCCAGTTTTTCCTTTGTTAGTTCTCTCACCACACATCTCCAGTCCAGTCTGGTCTAGTAGTGTTCTTCACTACTGAGCTGCCTCAATCAGTAATATTGCTACTGACGAGCATATCTCTCAGTTTACTATTAGCATTAAGCCAGGGGACACTTGTTCAACGAGGAGTGGTAGAAAAGCATTCCAGGTGAAACAGCACGTGTATCCAAAAAGGAGTTGCCAACCTTGTGAAGCTACAATCAGAACTATATGCATTCCAAACAGAATCAGCACACCATAGATTGTTAAGCAAACCCACAACTAACTGATCAGTTCAAAGCTCTGCAATCTTGCACGTCCAGTCATCAATAGTTGTGGAGAATTAAAGAACAAAGAGAGGAGGAGTCTCCCTGAGTATCCTAATCCTTAATTATGATAGAGCTCAGTATAAGTGAAAATTGAGGCTGAAGCATTTGCAACCATTTTCAAAGAGAATTGCTGAGTGGATGATCCTTCTGAAGAACCTCCTACAGAGGTTCCCACCAACACAAAAGCCAATTTGATTCAAATCATGTGATATCACCTGGGTGCAGTGGATTATTGGCTTTGACAACATCCCTGCTGCCGTATGAAATATTTGTGGTCTAGAACTGGTTGTTACAGTATAATACTGGCATCTGCACCAAAAAGAGCAGAGGCCTAGATCTCTTGCCATGTATGAGCACCATAGAGTCATAGAAGTTTACAACAAAGAAACAGGCCCTTCAGCCCAACTTGTCCATGCTGCCTAGTTTTTACCATTAAGCGGTCCCAATTGCCTGCATGTGGCTCATATTCCTCTATACCCATCTTACCCATGTAACTGTCTAAATGCTTTTTAAAAGACAAAATTGTACCCGCCTCTACTACTACCTCTGGCAGCTCGTTCCAGACACTCACCACCCTCTGTATGAAAAAATTGCCTCTCTGGACCCTTTTGTACCTTTCACCTTAAACCTACGCCCTTTAGTTTTAGACTCCCCTACCTTTGGGAAAAGATGTTGACTATCTACCTCATTTATGCCCCTCATTATTTTATAGACCTCTATAAGATCACCCTTAAGCCTCCAAGGCTCCAAGGGAAAAAAAGTTCCTCAGATGGATCATCCACTCAGCAATTCTCTTTGAAAATGGTTGCAAATGCTTCAGCCTCAATTTTCACTATCCAGTCTCTTATAATTCAAGCCATCAGGCCCCGGTAGCATCCTGGTAAATCTTTTCTGCATTCTTTCTAGTTTAATAATATCCTTTCTATAATACTGTATACAGTATTCCAAGTGTGGCCTTACCAATGTCTTGTATAACTTCAACAAGACATCCCATCTTCTGTATTCAAGGTTCTGACCAATGAAACCAAGCATGCCGAATGCCCTCTTCACCAGTCTGTCCATCTGTGACTCCACTTTCAAGGAACTATGAACCTGTACCCTAGATCTCTGTTCTATAACTCTCCTCAACGCCTCATCATTAACTGAGTAAGTCCTGCTGTGGTTCAATCTACCAAAATGCATCACCTTGCATTTTTGAAGAGTGACTGTGAGGCATAGGTGCAAGAGGGCAATAGGCTGAGAGTATGTCTGACTAGGTGGGTCAGATGGGGATATGAGATGCCTACAGCGAGAGGAATGAGTGGAGTTGCAAGGTATGTTGACCTGACGTATGCCATGCAAGTGAATACTGAGCAAGTCAGAATGTGGGGTTTGGTAACTGAGTGCATTATGCACTCATTTGTCATTCCCTCCTCAGGTTCTAGATGCTCTTGGAGCACTGTCTCCAGGTTTGAGGGACCACATTCCTGCTGACTTTCTCGGACACTTCCATCCATGCCTGCTTAGTTGGAGAGGTTGTCCTCTTCTTGTCCTTGGCAGGGCACACCTCACTGTGCCCCTCAGGTCCCACAGCAGATCCCCAGGTAAAAGAGATCTCTCCATTTCTGTTGTTGCTGCTGACTGTAAAATCCAAGGTTTTCTGACATATGCTGTAGCTTGAATTATTAATTCTTCCTTTGACCGAATGGATGCTTCTCTGCCCTCCCTATTTGGTCAGGAAGGCTAGATATGGAAAAACAATTAGTTTGCTCTGGTAAAGAGCAATGACCGAATATGCTGTGCATTTAGGTTTCAAACCCAAACATGGTCCTGTCATTGCATCAGGGACTAAGGTGGTAAGATTCTGCCCAAAGACACTACATAGGGATATAAATGAATAAGTTGGCAAGAAGGTGGTAGATGGAGTATAATGTGGTAAAGCATAAGATTATCCACCTTGATACAGAAAACAGAAAGAAAGTAGAATAATAGAATGGTTACAGTACAGAATGTTCTATTTGGCCCATCAAGCCCTTGTCAGTTCACTGCAAGAACAATTCAGCAATTTCCACTCGCAGCCCTTTCTCTGTAACCCTGTAATTCATTTCCCTTCTGGTGTTTATCCAATTCCTTTTTGAAAGCCACGATTGACTCTTCCTCCACCATCCTCTCAGCTAATGCATTCCAATTCCTAATCACTTGCTATGTAAAAGGTTTTACCTCATGATGCTTTTGGTTCTTGTGCCAATCACTTCAAATTAAGTGTTCTCATTCATTCCACCAATGACATTACCTTTATATCTATACATGGTGGTACAGTGGTTAGCACTGCTGCCTCACAGCGCCATCAATTCCTGGCTTGGGTCATTGTGCGGAGTCTGCACATTCTCCCCATGTCTGCACAGGTTTCCTCAGGGTGCTCCGGTTTCCTCCCACAGTCCAAAAGACGTGCTGGTTAGGTGCATTGGTCATGCTAAATTCTCCCTCAGTCTATCTGTGCAGGTGCCAGAGTGTGGCAACTAGGGGATTTTCACGGTAACTTCATTGCAGTATTAATGTAAGCCTACTTGTGATACTAATAAATAAATTTTTTATTTGGGCCCCCTCATGCTTTTGAACTCTTCTAGCAAATCTCCTCTCAACCTTGTATTCTTTAAGGAGAACAGCCCCAGCACCTCCAATCTATGCAGGTAACTGAAGTCCCACATCTCTGGAACCATTCTTGTAAATTTTTTCCGCACCCTCTCGAATGCCGTCATGTCCTTCCTAAAGTGCAGTGCTCAGAATTGAACATATTATCCAGTTGAAGCTGAAGGAGTGTTCCACAAAGGTTCATCATAACTTCCTTGCTTTTGTTCAATATGCCTCAATTAATATCAAGATTTTGTATGTCTTTTAAAGCACTTTTTCAAACTCCCCTAGCACCTTTAATGATCTGTGTGCATATATACCTACATCTCCCTCTTCCTGCACCCCCTTTAGAACCCTACCCAATAATTTATATGGCCTTTCCTCATTCTTCCTATCAAAATATCACTTTGCTCTTCTCAGTATTAAATTTCATCTGCCTGTTCCATCATCCTGTATTCTTGAAGTCTATCACAATCCTCCTCAAGTTTCACATTACTTTAAAGTTTGTGTCATCTGCAAACTTTGAACTTGTGTCCTGCACATGCAAGTCTGAGTCATATAAATCAAGAAAACCAGTTGTCTAGTACTGACCGCAATGGTGAGAAACTGTTAATGTTGGTGTTCAGAAGGATTTTAGATTCATAGGATGGTGATAGCAAAGAAGGAGGCTATTGTGTTTATGTTGCCTCTGTACAAGATCAACTCTTCTGTTATGGAGCTGTTGATGCAAAATATTAAATTTCAATGTCATCTGCTGGTCTCACATCTGGGACATTTGAAAAAAGGCAGTTTCAATTGTTAATACAAAGATACTGACTTCAGATGGCTGACAGAGGTCACCTAACATGTCTGCAACTGCAGGTTGGTCAAGCTTCTCGAAGTTTCCAAACTGATATAGTACATAGCCAGCTAACCCTTGTTGAATTTCACACCTGCGAATGTCAAGGATGGATTGAAACTTAAAATGGCTGCCACAATTTGCATTCCATTTTTGTGAGGATGGAGATGCAAAGCCTACAGAGTCAATGGTCACCCTGGGAATGTTGATATTTTCTTCCTGGCTCATCACATGGACGAAAGGACCATTCAGAAGTAATGGCTTTGACATTAAAATAAAACGCAATAGCCAGGATCTGTCCATATGATCCTGTCCCACCCACTATGATTCCCATGGCGGGAGGGATGGGAAAATTCCACCCAACATTTTGAGTGCTATACGGACTTGAATTTGTGACGTTAACTCAAATTTCTCTCCCCACAGATGCTGCCAGACCTGCTGAGTTTTTCCAGCATTTTCTGTTTTTTGTTTCAGATTCTAGCAGCCACAGTATTTTGCTTTTATTAACTGGGATATGGGATTTAAAGAAGAGAGCCATAGCACCAGTGGAGGCATTGAGCTGAATGCCTTACTCCTTGCTATAGTTTCTATCATTCTATGAAAATGCTCCTTTCTTAAATTCAAGTCCAAAGAGTGATTTTAAAATGTTGGGTTGGGTTGAATTTAAGTTGCCGTGTCATAGAGTCATAGAGATTTACAGCTTGGAAACAGGCCCTTTGGCCCAACTTGTCCATGCCGCCCTTTTTTTTAAAATCCCTAAGCTAATCCCAATTGCCCACATTTGGCCCATATCCCTCTATACCCATCTTATCCATGTAACTATCTAAATGCTTTTAAAAGACAAAATTGTACCCGCCTCTACTACTATCTCTGGCAGCTTGTTCCAGACACTCACCACCCTCTGTGTGAAAAAATTGCCCCTCTGCACGCTTTTGTATCTCTCCCCTCTCACCTTAAGCCTATGTCCTCTAGTTTTAGACTCCCATCCCTTTGGGAAAAGATATTGACTATCTAGCTGATCTGTGCCCCTCATTATTTTATAGATCTCTATAAGATCACCCCTCAGCCTTCTACACTCCAGAGAAAAAAGTCCCAGTCTATCCAGCCTTTCCTTATAACTCAAACCATCAAGTCCCGGTAGCATCTCTAGTAAATCTTTCCTGCACTCTTTCTAGTTTAATAATATACTTTCTATAATAGGGTGGCCAGAACTGCACGCAGTATTCCAAGTGTGGCCTTACCAATGTCCTGTACAACCTCAACAAGATGTCCTAACTTCTGTATTCAATGTTCTGACCGATGAAACCAAGCATGCCGAATGCCTTCTTCACCACTCTGTCCACCTGTGACTCCACTTTCAAGGATCTATGAACATGTACCCCTAGATCACTTTGTTCTGTCACTCTCCCCAATGCCCTACCATTAACTGAGTAAGTCCTGCCCTGGTTCAATCTACCAAAATGCATCACCTTGCATTTGTCTAAATTAAACTCCATCTGCCATTCGTCAGTCCATGGGCCCAATTGATCAAGATCCCGTTGCAATCGGATGTAACTTTGTTCACTGTCCACTATGCCAGCAATCTTGGTGTCAACTGCAAACTTACTAACCATGCCTCCTATATTCTCATCCAAATCATTAATATAAATGACAAATAACAGTGGACCCAGCACTGATCCCTAAGGCACACCGCTGGTCACAGGCCTCCAGTTTGAAAAACAACCCTCTACAACCATCCTCTGGCTTCTGTCAAGAAGAGTAAGAAGTCTCACAACACCAGGTTAAAGTCCAACAGGTTTATTTGGTAGCACAAGCCACTAGCTTACGGAGTGCTGCTCCTTCATCAGGTAAGTGGGAGTTCTGTTCACAAAGAGGGCATATAAAGACACACTCAATTTACAAACCTGGTGCTGTGAGACTTCTTACTGTGTTTACCCCAGTCCAACGCCGGCATCTCCACATTCTGTCAAGAAGCCAATTTTGTATCCATTTAGATACCTCACCCTGGATCCCGTGAGATTTAACCTGATGCAACAACCTACCATGCAGTACTTTGTCAAAGGCCTTGCTAAACTCCATGTAGACAACATCAATTGCACTGCCCTCATCTACCTTCTTGGTTACCCCTTCAAAAAACTCAATCAAATTTGTGAGACATGATTTTCCACTCACAAAGCCATGCTGACTATCCCTAATCAGTCCTTGCATCTCTAAATGCCTGTAGATCCTGTCTCTCAAAATACCTTCCAACAACTTACCCACCACAGGCTCACTGGCCTGTAGTTCCCAGGCTTTTCCCTGCAGCCCTTTTTAAACAAAGGCACAACATTTGCCACTCTCCAATCTTCAGGCACCTCAACCGTGACTATCGGTGATTCAAATATCTCGGCGAGGGGACCCGCAATTTCCTCCCTAGCCTCTCACAATGTCCTGGGATACACTTCATCAGGTCGTGGGGATTTATCTACCTTGATGTGCTTTAAGACTTCTAGCACCTCCTTCTCAGTAATATGTACACTCCTCAAGACATCACTATTTATTTCCCCAAGTTCCCTAACATCCATGCTTTTCTCAATGAGAAGTGCTCTAAACATGAAGCACGTTAGAATCATAGAATATCTACAGTGCAGAAGGAGGCCATTCGGCCCATCAAGTCTGCGCCGACCACAATCTCACCCAGCCCCTATTCCTGTAACCCCATGCATTTACCCTGCTAATCCTCTGACACTAGGGTCAATTTACCATGGCCAATCAACCTAACCCGCACATCATTGGACTGTGGGCGGAAACTGGAGCGCCCGGAGGAAACCCATGCAGACACGGGGAGAATGTGCAAACTCCACACATATGTTGACCCAAGGCCGGAATTGAACTCGGGTCCCTGGTGCTGTGAGGCAGCAGTGCTAATCACTGTGCCACCATGCTGCCCATTGTTCTTTCAAACTAATTAGTTTTGACATGTAAAGTCCAAGGCTGTTTGAGGTTCCCAGTTCAGAATTGCCATCTTTGTAAAGAGACCAGAGTCCAACGAAATAGGGAGAGAGATATAATAATATTTGTGGATATCACACGATCAGGTGCTATGCAGTAGGATTACATAAATACAAGTGTCACATGATTCGAACATCAGGTTACTTTACCTCCAGCTGGAGTTGGTGACCCTGGAGTGTAGGGAAGTGAGGTTGCTATTCCATCTAGAATTTTGGGTGATAAGGTGCAGGATGGGCATGAACATTTTCAATTCTTTCTCATGGTAAGTGGGGGCAGGATTGTTTCTTATCTAGCTTCTTATCCAGGAGGGCAGTAGACTTCATAGAAATCATAGAAATCATAGAAACCCTACAGTGCAGAAGGAGGCCATTCGGCCCATCGAGTCTGCACCGACCACAATCCCACCCAGGCCCTACCCCCACATATTTTACCCACTAATCCCTCTAACCTACACATCCCAGGACTCTAAGGGGCAATTTTTTAACCTGGCCAATCAATCTAACCCGCACATCTTTGGACTGATCCACTTTGCTGCACATTTTGTTTCTGTTCCTCTTATTCATACAGACTACTGGACCAAAAATATTCTCCAGCTATTCTTGATCAACAGGGCTGGGTGGAGGGTTGAAATTCTTGCTCTGTGGTTGAGAGAGTGATGTATATCTTGCTGATCATTGGGATAGGTGGGTTATTATTTTTTTCTGATTGCAGCATATTTGCATTCGCAACTACGATACTATCCTTGATTATTTTCCTTCCCAATGGTTTTACCACAACTGCTCTTCTGCTTTCACAAAACTTTCGGAAGCCAGCTTCCTTCCTGGTCGTGAGGCTGCTACAGAATTCTGAAGCCTTAAATTATTTTTCCTCTACTTCTTTCTACTAACATTTCTAACTGTTGCTGAAGTGATTTTGAACAAAAGCCAGAGAAAATCTGTATTGTCAAATCATATCGTTGTCAATGGTAAGGTTTTGCGTGCATTTCAACAACTTAATTGTCATGAGTAATAAGAAAATAAGCAAAAAAGCAAAATGTATAGATGAAGCAATTCATATGTATCTCCTACACTGTTGAATCTTTCAGAGTACATCCAGAATTGAAGAAAATGTATCTCTTTTGACAACTTAGTTAAATGCTGAGCATGATGCAGCACATGGTCGCAGTGGTTTAAGAAGGCAGCTCACTACCACCTTCTTAAAGCCAATTAGGGATGGGCAATAAATGCCAGCCCAGCCAGTGATGCACATCCTGTGAAAGAATAAAAAAGGTATAAATCACTGGATGCACTTGATTTAACCCCAGTATCTCCATGTAAATGAAGTCTTTCTTGTCTGAAACCATTCTAGTAAATCGCCTCTAAACCTTCCTAAAGCATGGTGCCCAGAATTGGATGCAATTCTCCAGCTGGGGGTGGGGGCCACCAGTGATTTATAAAGGTTTGGCATAACATCTGTGCTCTTGTACTCTGTTGCCTCTGATTACAAATCCAAGGATCACGTATAGCTCTTTCACAGCTTTCCCAATTTGCCCTGCCATCTTCAAGTATTTGTGTCCATACAAGCCCAGGTTTCTGTGCTCCTGCAGTTTTATATGTTTTACCACCATCCATTGACTCCGTCTACACTTCCTGCTGCCTCAGAAAAGCTGACGGCACAATCAAGGACCCCACACACCCCAGACATACTCTCTTCCAGCTTTTCCCATCGGAAAAGGATACAAAAACCTGAGGTCATGTACCAACCAACTCAAGAACGGCTTCTTCCCTGCTGCCTTTTGAGTGGACCTACCTCATATTTAGCTGATCTTTCTCCTCACCCTATTGGTAACTGCAACACCATATTCTGTCCCCCTCTCCTTTCCTTCTCCCCTTTGTACTCTATGAACGGTATGTTTTGTCAGTATAGTGCTCAAGAAACAATACTGTATCCAAATACGTGACAATAATAAATCAGAGCAAATCAGAACAGTCGAAAGTGAATGAAATATCAGCAGCAGCAGACTTCCCCCTCACAATGACAAACAAGCAGCCTGAAGCACAGGAGTGCCCTCACGGGCAGGGCGCAGCGGCGGCGCGCACGCAGAGAGGTGGGGGGCGGCGGCGGCGCGCACGCAGAGGGGGGGGGTGGGCGGCGGCGGCTGCGCGCACGCAGAGGGGGGGGTGGGCGGCGGCGGCTGCGCGCACGCAGAGGGGTGGCGGCGCGCACGCAGAGGGGTGGGGGCGGCGGCGCGCACGCAGAGGGGTGGGGGGGGCGGCGCGCACGCAGGGTGATGGGGCGGCGGCGAACACGCAGGGAGTTGCTGCCAGAGCGGAAAGCGATCGGGAGGTAGTGGAGTCTGTCAGTGAGGGTCAGAGTGAGGAACAAGCCCAGCAACAACACAAAGCAGCCTTTCAACGGTAAGCAATGGGAGATTTTGATAGTTGGAGAGTTGAGTTTCGAGCCGCTGGGCGGTTTGTAAAGGAGCTTCTTTTTGCTGAGAGTTGATGTGGTGAGGGGAGGGGGAGGCCTCGGTCAGTAGTCGTCGGTGCAGAGGGAATTGTCGGAGCAGGTGATCGGGCTGGGGAACGGGGACAGGATACATACAGCGAGTGACTGGTTTAGTTATTTAATTAAATCCAAGCTGCCCCACCCTAGCCCAGAAAAAAAGTTCAAAGGTGAGAGTTTGTTCTGGGAGTTTTCTCGTTGCATCAGGTGACGCCACTGTGTTGGTATGTGTTCTGTTCTTAGCCTTTCCCTGGCTTCTTGCCTTTGCCCTGTTCTGTGTTACAAGCGGCGAACGCGTCCGGTTCTAACCTGCAAACTGACACCCTGTTCACCATCGTGTTGTCGTAGGGTTTCCCCCAAAAAAACCAGTGAAACCTTCTCATTTATTCCAAGGTCACAGATCCGTTTGCGAGGTCACGGAATTGTATTTGTACAACACTGAACGGAAGTTCTCCGCCTGCTCCTGCAGGTCTTATGATTGCAGGTTTTTAAAAAAAACATGACACAAGGTTTTAATGTCCACTTCAAGGTCTTTGGCATGTGTTTCTGGATGTCATAAACCAGCAATGCAGTGCCAATTTAAAAAGCAGCCAACAAAGTTAACTGGCTCATTAATCGTTCCCTTATCTTGACTGAAGCTGAACTTCAGATGGGACATTGAGGTCTTTTTTTCCCCACAACAGAGGCTCATGCATTTACGATTCTGCGAGAGGGTGTGTAGATTCTGTTTATTGGTTTCAATAAGGGTTGGCTTTTATTTCGGATGTGTATTTGTTTTATAAAATCATTCTCGCCTAAATGTGGTTCTGCCGATAAATTCCACACATGGGCGTATTTATTGTTGAACAGTAATCAGTTTAACTAATATTAGAGATTGCGTCAGTGTTTCACCTTTATTCCTAAAGTAGATCTCCTTGGGAACTTAAGTATTTTGATGGTTGTAACAAGGTGGGGCCATATTACATTTGTTGGGAGATGGCGTGGTGGTAATGTCACTGAACTGATCATCAAGAGGGTTTGAATCTCACTACAGCAGTTTGTGGAATATAAATTCAATTAATAAATCTGGAATATAAAGTTAGTCTCAGGAATGGTAACCACGAAACTATCACAAATTGAAGGAAATCTGCTATCCTTACCCTGCCTGGGTAACCCCACAGCAATGCGGTTGACCCTTAACTCCTCTCTGAAATGGTCTCACAAGCCACTCATTTCGAGGGGAACAGAGATGGACAATAATTGCTGGCCTACACAGTGACGCCACATCCCATGAAAAGAATGAAAAAAAGAAAACTAACTGCACCTTGAGATGACCAAAGTCCTATAAACTTAATTTTTACTTTTTTACCGTTGTTTTGTGCAGATTTATTAATATGAGGACTTTTTTGTAATCTCGTTGACAAATTTATACCTAAAGAAAGGCCTGCATATTTAAAAATAGCTGACCAACTGGTTCTGCTCCTAAAATCAAGTTGATTCTCTTCCCTAAACATCCTCCTTGTCCAGCTGATACTTGCAACAATGTCACAAAATTGAAAGTACCTGGAACTAATGTAAATATAAGTGAAAACTGTCTAAGCATAAGAAGGCTGTATCTGGTTTTAGGGCAGAGATTGTGGTCACAAACGACTTGAATTTTAGTTTTGTGGCTTAGAGTATCATTTGAAGTTGCTGATTATCTTACGTTAAAATTTTCTTTGAGCCCTCCATCATTTACTCTATCAAGTAGTTCTGTTTAAATGAATAAATCCTTTGGCCCGGATGTTGTGGTCAGAACTCGGTATTTACTGTCATTGCTTCTCTAAAACTACAACGTCTGGAGGCCACATATGTACAGTGAAAATGAGAATGACAGAAGTTGCAGTCAGTGAATCTGTGTTCCTCCAGAGATACAATGTTGACATTTCTGCATGTGGAAGTCGATTAGAAATTACTGAGCTTGATGAGAACTTCCCCTTTTTACACTATTATTGCTTTGAAATCCCTCAAAGGGTTACACCTTGTTAATGAGGTGTAACTAGGTTTAAAGTTTACACAAAGTCCTAACTACTACTACAAGCCCTGGTGTTTGTGAAATGTTTTCATTTTTATTGAGTGTATGTTACCTCCTGATTTGCTGTCAGAATTATTCAGTGTGGTTGGCTGGACACTTTGAGGGTATCGCTGTGTGGGGCATCTCATCCCTTTGACTTGGCTTCTGGTTCAAATGAATGTTGGGAAATGTGTAACATAGAATAATATGGCACAGGAGGAGGCTATTTGGCCCACCATGCCTGTGTCGACTTTTTGAAGGAGCTATCCAATCAGTCCCGTTCCCCTGCTCTATTTTCATTACCGTGCAAATTTTCAGCCACAAATATTTATTCAGATCCCAACGATTTGCTGCATAAGGAATGTTTTCTTCAGTTCTTCTCGTCTCATTTGTTTCTTTTGCCAATCATCTTAAATCTGTGTCTTTTTACTGATCTTTCTGCGAATTGACATCACAAAGATTGTTAGATGTGGGCAGCCTTTTTCAAGGTCAACAGTGAATGCCATTGTTTTAACACTGAGAAAATCCAGGCCATTATTAATAGGGCAAGTGATTTGATTGCAGCAAAATTGCTACATATCAGGATGGTTGTGGAGATTATAGCTACGTTTTTGAGCAGTTGTGAACTTTTTTTCTAGTTCCACTCAGCACTTTTTCTCTCCTTTTTGGGTGCCCTTTTGTCATGAAAAGTGCTGTATATTTGCGAATCTTACTATTTTTCCCCATCAGTTTTAAGTAGCATATTTCTCAACCTCTAGTGAAGGAAGTTGGTGAGCAGTTTACTAATTGGTTTACAGTTGCCAATTATTGAACTTCTTTCTGCTCACTGGCATTGTTTAAAATGAGAGCCACAGAACATGTGTTGAGTTTCTAAGGCCAGCTGGTTATTTAACAGCTAGTCAGTCATAAAGTCAGCATTGGTTCAATGCTGCTTTGCTCACCAGTCCTGATTTTTTTAAAAAATTATTTTTTAGTGGTTGACAATTTTTGCTTTTAACCATGGACCTTCCTCAATGTTGAGTGTTCAATCAAGACAAAAATACAAAAATTGTTTGTATGGACATGGCAATCTTTTTATTCATCCTCCCTTTATGTCGCTGGCAAGTCAGCATTTATTGTCCATCCTTAGTTGTTCTTGAGAGGGGGATGGGACGTTTTCTTGAACTGCTGCTGTCCATGTAATGTTGAGTGTACTCCCATAATTTAATTATGTAGGGAGTTCCAGGACTTTGTCCAACGTGATGATGTTCAAGCTGGGATATGTGCGACATGGGGGGAGCTTAAAGATGATGCTGTTTGCATGTATTTCCATTGTTCTTCTAAGGGCCTGTTAATTGACTGCAGTTCTAAGGTAGTATGCATATACTGAGGCTCAAAATTAAGACAACCAGATGCATTGGACAGTGGGATAAGTCATTTAATAAAACTCACTAACCAAACTTAAGAAACCAAGATTAGGTGACTTATTGATACAATCAACAATAAGGCTGAATGTGGATATTTGATTCTCATCAAGGTGGGACCTGTACAAACGGGGTGGTCTACATCTGAACCAGAACAGGGCTCTGATCCTTGCAGGACGTTTTGCTAGTGCTGTTGGGAGGAGTTCAAACTAATTTGGCAGGGGGAGGGGACGCAGACTGTTAGCAGAATAAAGGTGTGGAATCATACAGCAAAACAAACAAGTCAGAGGGAGTGCAGCTATATTAAGTTTCAAGGGAGTAAGGCCAGGCTGGATGGCCTCCATTTTAATGCCAAGAGTATCATAGGTAAGACAGATGAGTTGAGGGCCATGATTGACATGTGGAAATATGATATTGTACCCATCACAGAGACGTGGTTGAAGGAAGGACACGATTGACAACTCAATATTCTGGAATATAGAATCTTCAGGCGAGACAAGGGAGGAGGTAAAAGTGGAGGAGGCATTGCATTATTAGTTAAGGAGTCAGTTACTGCCGTAAGGAGAGATATTGGAGGGGGCATCAAATGAAGCTTTGTGAGTAGAGCTTAGGAATAAAAAAAGGGCAGCTACATTGTTAGATGTTTATTATCGACCCCCAAATAGTAAGAGGGATATTGAAGAGCAAATACGTGCTTGGTTTGTGGAGGTGTGTAAAAACAATAACAGTAGGGTAATTATATTAGGTGATTTCAACTTTCCCAACTATGATTATGTGGGGGGGTAGGATTAGTAAGTTTGTGGATGACACAAAGATTGGACGGGTGGTTAACAGTGAGGCGGAGTGTCTTGGGCTACAAGAAGATATAGACTAAATGGTCAAATGGGCAGATAAGTGGCAGGTGGAATTTAACCCTGAAAAGTGTGAGGCGACACACTTTGGAAGAAGTAATTTGACAAGAAAGTATTCAATGAATGGTAGGACATGAGGAAGTTCTGTGGGACAAAGGGATCTTGGCATGTTTGTCCATAGATCTCCGAAAGTGGAAGGGCATTTTGGTAGGATGGTGAAAAAGGCATAAGGGATACTTGCCTTTATCAATCGAGGCATAGATTACAAAAGCAAGGAAGTCATGTTGGAGTTGTATAGAACTTTGGTGAGGCCACAGCTAGAGTACTGTGTGCACTTCTGGTCGCCACATTATAGGAAGGATGTGATTGCACTGGAGCGGGTGCAGAGGAGATCCACGAGGATGCTGGTTGGGATAGAACATTTAAGTTATGAAGAGAGGTTGGATAGGCTTGGGTTGTTTTTATTGGAGCAGAGAAGATTGAGATGTGACCTGATTGAGGTGTACAAGATTGAGGGACATGGGCAGAGAGGATAAGGAGCAGCTATTCCCCTTATTTGAAGGGTCAGTCATGAGGGAACATAGGTTCAAGGTGAGGGACAGGAGTTTTAGGGGGGGAATGCGAGGAAAATCTTTTTTACCCAGAGGGTGGTGACGGTCTGGAATCTGCTGCCTGGAAGGGTGATAGAGGCTGGTTGCCTCACATCCTTTAAAAATTACCTGGGTGAGCACTTGGCACACCATAACATTCAGAGCTATGGGCCAAGTGCTGACAGATGGGATTAGGTGGGAGTTCAGGTGTTTCTAATGTCAGTGCGGACTTGATGGACCGAAGGGCCTCTTTTGCGCTGTATGATTCTGTGATTTCAATTGTATAAATAGGTAATTTATTGGGCTAGAATGAACATTTAATAATTATGAAAAATAATGTGATATTTCTAAGCTTTATTTAGAAACTATAACTTTCTTGTTTGGAGGGGAAAATACCTGATGCCATTTGTTAATTTGCAATTATTTTCGTTCAGTGAGTGGTTCCAAAAATAGTTGTATTATCATAAAGATACAGCTGGTGTTTTTCTTGCAGATTTTGTTATGCTGGAATCTGACCTTAATGATTGTGACTTTACGCTGTTTGACTTTGATTGAATTGATCCATATTCAGGGAGTTTATTCTCTATTTTCCTGTTTACAGGGACTGTTTCACTCAGTGATGTGCTGAACAATTGTAACTTTATTTGTTCAGTAGAATGGTGCAAACTGCAGTGAACATTAACCTTAAAACATATTCTTTTAAATATTCTCGAATAACCTATAAATTCTTTGAAACGTGCTGATTTTGGAGGATAATATATCTGAGTCTGGCAACGATCCCATGCAGTAAAACAATTGTGTTATATCCAAAACATACTTTTTCAGTAATTGCAACATATGCAGCCTCTTATTTTATCTGACAACTCTTTTTTATCATGAAACTGTTAAAATATATCATGATACTCTTTTAAGAAAAATGTAATGTTGATTTTTTTCCATAAAATTATAGGCTGACAATATGTTATCTCTCCTATTCAATATGTTTATTTATATCAATCAACACAACAGCGCGTGGTCGCATTGTGGTTATGTTAGTGAACTAGTAACCCTGAAACTGGACGTGAGTTCCGTTACCACAATGGTAATAAGGGAGTTTAAATTCAGATAAAAGCTACTATCAGTAATGGTGACGATGAAACTACTGGATGTTTATAAAAACCCATCTAGTTTACCAATGCCCTTTTTAGGAAAGTAATTTACGATCCTTTCACCTATCTTACAAATATGTGACTCCAGCTGCACACCAAATGTGGTTCCTCTTAACTGTCTAGCAAGCCACTCAGTTGTACCAAACTGACAAATAAGCTGATGGACCATCGACCAAGGCAAAATTCGCCTCCCTCACATTTGTGAGTTTGTACTAAAATGGGTCATCTTTCCCAGAGACTAGTCAAACAACAGTCTGACATTATATTCCACCACCACCATCCCTGGATATGTCTTGAACCACTGGCAGACAAGATTCACCAGAGGTGCAGGTATAGTGGTGTCCAATTGGGAAGGAGTGGCGTTGGGAGTTCTCAAAGTTGACTCTAGACCCCTTAATATCTCAGCATCGGGTCAAACATGGGCAAAAAAGTCTATTATAAAGCTTAGGGGGACCACGCATGCTTGTTTACATTATTTATTTGATATTCTCACGGGTCCGTGCCCACTTTAGCTGCGGGCGCAAATCCTGTAATGGCTACTAAATCTTATAAGAGGCCAAAAACTGGATTTGTGCCAGCAAGATTGAACTTTGACAAAGGGTCATCTGGACTCAAAACGTCAGCTCTTTTCTCTTCTTACAGATGCTGCCAGACCTGCTGAGATTTTCCAGTGTTTTCTCTTTTGGTTTCAGATTCCAGCATCCACAGTAATTTTATCACAGAATGGGATCTTCCCCGCCTCCTGCCAGTGGCATAATCAAATTCTTGCCCAAGAAGGGTGTGAGCCTGATTTGCATAAATTAACTATATTAATGAGCTTGATGTCACTACTTCTGAACTTGTCCTAAAATCCCACTCAGCAGGCATGACATTACCCCGGCGTGAATCAACACTGGTTTTCAAAAATGAAAACCAATTGTGTTGACAATGCCAGGGAGCACACAATATAGTCCCAGAGTGGTATGGGACATGCTTGAGCATTGCTCTCTGACAATGCCAGGAGGCCTTCTGGGAGCTCCATTGCAGGTGTTCCCTTTATCCCTGTGGGTTGAGAGTGGTGTTTCCCTTCAGTGTGGATGTGGTGCAGTTGCCCTTCTGTGTGTGGGGTCACAATGTCCCTGGAGGATTTTGGTGTGTATGAGGAGGGGGTGCCTTTTATTTAAATCGGAGATTGGAGCCCCCCGCTTACCAGCATTGCTGGCTTTCTGAGGCCCCTCCAGCTGACTTTCTTTTATTCATTCATGGGACATGAGCATTGCTGGCTGGCCAGCATTTATTGCCCATCCCTAGTTGCCCTTTTAGGGCAGTTGAGAGTCAACCGCATTGCTGTGGCTCTGGAGTCACATGTAGGCCAGACTCGGTAAGGAAGGCAGATTATTTCTCTCAAGGACATTAGTGAACCAGATGGGTTTTTCAGACAATCGACAATGGTTTCACGATCATCAGTAGATTCTTAATTCCAAATTTTTAAAATTTGAATTCAAATTCCACCATCTGCCGTGGTGGGATTCGAACTCTGGTCCCGTAGAACGTTAGCTGAGTTTCTAGATTAATAGTCTAGCAATAATACCACTAGACCATTGCCTCCCCTTAAACCTCACTTCCCCTTTGAAATTGCAAAGTGCTGTTCAATACAGCGAAAAAAGCTGGCTGTGCAGTCTGGTTTTCTCTCCTGAGTTAACACTGTATTTTGGGGAAGTTTCTGGACATCGTGTCTTTAACAACAACTTCTCCTACTATGCATTGAAAAGTTGGGCAGCTCCAAAAAGCCCACTCATTTCACAAAATGTGTTCACTTCAGCCTGTGTTTGTCATTGTTTGATCAGCTCCTCCATCCTCCAAGGCAACATTTCTTTATCTGTGTAAACTTCTGTCCCACACCACCCTCTCGCCCTCCACCCCACACCCTTTCAATGAATCCAGTCTTCTGTACATTCCCTCCCTGGGGTGGGTGGGGAGAATATACATAGGTCATTGGAAGTGTCATGGATGTCGGCAGGAAGAGACTGTATAAAAGAGAGAGAAAGTGGATTTGAGATATAAATAAATAAATTCAGTAGGGCAGGAGCAGGCTGAAACAATGGGTTGACCAGGGCAGTCTTGTTTATGGATTTTGGGAAGGAGGAAGACAAGTGAGTTTGGAGGTTGTGGGGGAAAGTTCTCTAGGGGAAATGAGGACAGTGGCTCGATGTTCAGTTGTGGGGTAATGGTGGGAAAAAGTGTCAGAGTTGGAGTTTGGCCTTTGCCAAAGCTATGAAGTCCTGGATTTTCTGTCCCTCACTTTTTTCTCCACTTCAGTCAAAATAGTAAAGTGACACAAATGTTAAATGAAATCTTAAGGCCTTGTCAGCTTCACCAATTTCACTCTAGGATCATTTATCTTCCAGTGGAAGCCTTGAAACTGCTCTCACCATTGCAGATTTGGCTTGAGAAAGGAAGTTCTGGAAACATTTTCTGGCATATCCCCATTTTAATTATACTTGAGACTGAGAGATTAAAGAAAGAAATTGTCATCTCTCAGCAGGGAATACTTTCAGGCTGCATTTTATCAATCATTCTAAGTCTGTAATTTGCACGTGTCTAGGGATAGGAGAGCGAAATTAAGGAATATTGAGATGGAAAGTAATTGTAAGATTGTGTAAGATTCTTAACTTGCCTTAGTTTTTCTTAAACTATTTTTCTACTTCAGGCAATTCATTATCAATTGACCAACTTGGACTGTTCTTTATTGACATTGGGTGTTTTGAATGAGGCATTCTTTTTTTGAATGACAGTCTGTGATTGATGATGGGGGAGGGGTGGGGGGGGGGGGGGGGCGGGGCGGTGGCATAGTGTTTTGTTGCTTGACCAGTAATCCAGAGACCCAGTTTAATGCTCTGGGGTCCCAGGTTTGAATCCTTGACAGATGGTGGAATTAAAAAAAAAACTCAATAAAAATATCTGGAATTAAAAGTTTAACGTTAAATAATAAGAGGACGCACATGGTGAGAAAATTCACAGAATCATAGAAACCCTACAGTACAGAAAGAGGCCATTCGGCCCATCGAGTCTGCACTGACTACGATCCCACAAAATTGCAATTCCTTACAAGGTAAGTTTTTTTTAATTTTAAAAAGATTTGCACCATTTGAGATCATGACCGAGACACTGATCCAACCCAAAAATGTGGCACTTCAATAAACTAACCTATTTTGCTGGTTGTTCTAACGAGAATGAATGAGCAACACATTCACTTTCATCGCAATTGCAATTTTCTCACCATGTGCATTCTCTACTATTTATTTTTAAACTTTGAATTCCAGATATTTTTATTGAGATTTTAAAAAATTCCACCAAAAAGTTTAACTATGACCATGGAACCGTTGTCGATGATTGTAAAAACCCACTTGATTCAGTAATGTCCTTCAGAGAAGGAAATCTGCCGTCCTTACCTGGTCTGGCCTATATGTGACTCCAGACTCTCAGCAATGTGTTTGATTCTTAAATACCCTCTGAAATGGTCCAGCAAGCCACTCAATTGCAGCATGGTGGCACAGTGATTAGCACTGCTGCCTCACAGCGCCAGGGACCCAGGTTCGATTCCTGGCTTGGGTCACTGTCTGTGTGGAGTCTGCACGTTCTCCCCGTGTCTGTGGGTTTCATCCGGGTGTTCTGGTTTCCTTCCACAGTCTGAAAGACATGCTAGTTAAGTGCATTGGTTCTCCCTCGGTGTATCTGAACAGGCGACGGAGTATTTTCACAGTAACTTCATTGCAGTGTTCGTGTAAGCCTACTTGTGACACCAAAAAACAAAATAAAAAAAACTATGCATAAAACCGTGAATATGAACACGAGTGAAATAGTTGCAATAAAGTGCCGTCATTCCACTGTGTAAACAGGTCTTTGTTTAATCGTACCTATTTGGGTAAATTTCATTTAGGATGATGGGCAGATGTGAAGTTGGAAATTGTGGAATTTATGATTACTCGATTAATACTTGACAGTGTATTCATTCATGCTAGTTAGAATAACTAACAAAATAGGTTAATTTACTGAAGTGCCACATGTTTGGGTTTGATCAGTGTCTAGGTCATGATCTCAAACGTTGCAAATCTTTTTAAAAAATAAAACTTTTATAAGGAATTGCAATTTTCTCACCATGTACCTCCTTTTTTTATTTGCCAGAAAGTTTGTGGGAGAATGCTTATATAAGATGTTAAAATAATGCATTATTATTTTTGTTTTGATACCTCCGTTCATTCTTGTGCTTCGGGCATTGTTGATGAAATAGCATTTTCCATTATCCACCAGCAGTGAGAGGTACATATCCTCCATTTTGGAGAACTATGGAGGTCACACTATTGTCATTCTTCTTGCACCAAGTCTAGTTAACCCATTGCCCCTGCTCATTGAACTATAATGGCTCCTGGTCTAAATTTTGAAATTTTCATTTATATTTGCAAATCCCTCCATGACCTTACCCCGCCCTTTCTCTGTGTTCTCCAGATCTACAAGCCCTCAAAATATTTACGCTCCTCAAATTCTGGCCTGTGGTGCATTTCTTTATTTTGAAACTTCACTATTGGCTGCAGTGACACCAGTTGTCTATAAGCCTTGGAATTCTTTCCCTCAACTTCTCCTCTTCTCTCCCCCATTTCTGTCTTCAGAACTGCCTAAATTCTGTGGATTTATGGAATCCATATTCAGGTTCACTTGCTGTCATCTGTTTTTTGCAGCCACTGTACTGTGTGTAGACTTTAATGCTCACTGAGCGAGGCCATGGAAATGGTTACTGTGATCAGATGACTAAGAACTATGTTGAATAATTACTATAACTACATATATTTTATAAATATGTACATAATGTATTGATGTTGTTCGTCCATCGTCGTCGATGAGGACCTCGACACCATTAGTCATTATGAGGCTGTATGCGGTATGTCCGAAGATGACTGATCAGACCAATTCGGGCACGGAATGTCCTGGCACATATTGGGCAAACATGTGTAGGCGCTGTAGTTGTTGCGCTGGTGGCTCTGGACTTGCACAGCTCGCACTTAAGTTGTGCTTCAGCATTGCACCTTGCTTCATAAGCTTGACAGCCTTTGTGGATGAGGCAGCGCCAGGTAGGGCGGTTTTGTTCCAGCGTTTCCCAGGTGGTCGTGTCGATGTCAAGTGACTTCAGGGAGGTCTTGAGTGTGTCTTTGTAACGTTTCTTCTGCCCTCCATGCGAGCGTCTTCCAGCAGAGAGTTCCCCAAAAAGGAGCTGTTTGGGTATGCGCTCGTCCAGCATATGGATGACATGACCTGCCCACCGGGTCTGTGCTCTCATCAGCAGTGTGTGGACTGATGGTAGACTTGCTCTAGAGAGAACTTCAGTGTCTGGTACTTTGTCTTGCCATCTAATGCGTAATATTCTGCGAAGACAAGTCATGTGGAAATGATTGAGCTGTCTTGCATGCCTTCGATACACAGTCCACGTTTCACAGGCATACAGGAGGGTAGTGAGTACCACGGTGCTGTAGACCTTCAGTTTTGTTGCTGGGCTGATTCCTCGACGATCCCATACAGTGGAACGCAGTCTACCGAAAGCAGAACTTGCCTTTGCTATTCTGCAGTTAACTTCTGTATCAATAGTCACTGCTCGGGAGAGGGTACTGCCAAGATAAGTGAGCTGGTCCACTGCCTGTAGTTTCTGCCCTTTGATTGTGATTATGGGTTCTGTGCATGAGGAGCAGGTTGGTGCATGACTTCGGTCTTTTTAATGTTGATGGTGAGTCCAAAGTTGTCACAAGCTGTGGAAAATCTGTCCATACCGACTTGCATCTTTGGCTCTGAGCCAGTATACAGGGCGCAGTCATCGGCAAAGAGGAAGTCTCTCAGAACAGTCTACTTCACTTTGGTAATAGCTTGAAGTCTCCTCAGATTGAAGAGCTTCCCAAGCACTCTGTACTTAAGGCTGATTCCAGCAACACTGTCCTGGAAGGCATCATTCAGCATGGCAGTAAACATCATGCTGAACAGTGTGGGTGTGAGCACACAGCCCTGTTTGACACCACTGGTGACTGGGAATGCCTCAGAGGATTCTCCGCCGTCCAGTACTCTGGCCATCATGCCATCATGGAACTGGCGTACCATCTGAATGAATTTGTGGGGGCAGCCGAACTTTGACATGATCCTCCACAGACCTTGTCGGCTGACGGTGTCGAAGGCTTTCGCGAGGTCAACAAAGATTGTGTAGAGCTCGCAATTCTGCTCCTGACACTTCTCCTGAAGTTGGCGCGTGGCAAAAATCATGTCAATAGTCCCGCGACCTTTGCGGAAGCCACACTGTGACTCTGGAAGCAGGCCCAGCTCCAGGTGAGTGACCAGACGATTTAGCAGGACTCTTGCGAGGGTTTTTCCTGCAATGGAGAGCAGCGAGATTCCTCGATGGTTGTCGCCTACTTGCCGATTGCCCTTCCTCTTGTAGAGGTGTACGATGGAAGCATCTTAAAGTTCCTGAGGAATGGATCCTTGCTTCCAAAAGGACTGGAACAACTCGGTGAGCTTCTCGATAATACAGGACCAGCAGCTTTGTAGATCTCTGCGGGTATGGCGTTTGCCCCTGGGGCTTTGCCACTAGATAGCTGGCTAACAGCTTTCGTGACTTCGGCTACTACCAGTGGGTCATCCATGGCGCTGTACATAATGTATACATACAAGAAGAGCTCCATACAATAGTAAAATAGGAAATGAATAAAAGATATAAAAATGTTTTTAAAAAACCTACTTGTGTATTTTTGGCCACTTGTTCTCATAGCTCGTGTGGCTTGGTGTCAAATTTTATTTGAAATGAAACACTGATGTTTTACTACATTAAAGGTGTTATGCAAACTCAAGTTGGTGTGACATATAAATGATGTAATTCAAAAATGTGTATGTATGGTCTTTTAATTGGTCAAAGGCAGGAAGAACCATATTCAGCAAGCATATGTCAGTCTGACTTCAGATCCTAACTTGGGAACTCTGACTTCACCACGTTTTTTGTGAACACCACCCGCTTGTAACAGCTGGATAACAATGCATGAACAGTTGCGACGGGAGACTTTCTTTGTAGAATTATAATAAGGTGTGTTTTTTGTTATCATGAATGTTTTCTCCATCTTGAGATGAGAGTTCATTGTTAATTTTCATTTTTAATATAATCAAAGTAAAGATTGAACAATGGGCATCTTTAAGTTCCTGAGGAATGGATCCTTGGTTTTCTGCCTTCTTGAAAAGTAATGAAGTATATTGATGAATTAATCAAATGAATTATTTGAAGTTTTTAGCATAGTTTAATTATTACATTTTGCCGCCTTTTTCACTGCAGTTCTTAAGCAATTATTTCATGGATGTGGGCATCGCTGGCCTGTATTGCCCATCCCTAATTGCCCATGAGAAGGTGGTGGCAAGTAGCTTTATTGAACTCTGCAATCTGGTACAGGTACACCTACTGTGCTTTTAGGAAGGGAGTTCTAGGATTTTGATCTAGTGACAGTGAAGGAATGACGATATAATTCCAAGTCAGGATAGCTTGGGATGGAACTTGCAGTTCATAGTGTTCTCATGTGCCTTGCTGTCCTTGTCCTTCTAGGTGATAGAGGCTGCAGGTTTGGGAGAAGTTGCTACAGTGCACCTTGTGTATATATAATACATGCTGCTGCCACTGTGTGGCAATTCTGGAGGGAGTGAATGTTTAAGATGGTGTGTGGGTGCCAATTAAGGGGGCTGCTTTGTTGTGTCTGGCATTGACCTTCTTGAGTGTGTTGGAGCTGCACTCATCCAGGCAAGTGGAGAGCATTTCATCACACTCCTGACTTGGGCCTTGTGGCTGGCGGACAGACTTTGGGAAGTCAGAAGATGAGGTATCCTCCACAGAATTCCCAGTCTCTGACTTGCTCTTGTAACCACAGTATTTATATGACTGGTCCAGTTCAGTTTCAGGTCAGTGGTAACCCTCAGGATGTTGGTGGGGGGATTCAGCAATGGTAATGTCATTGAATGTCAAAGGGAATGGTTGGATAAACTTGCTTATTCATTCATGCTATGTGGGCATCACTGGCCAGGCCATCATTTATTACCCATCCCTAATTTCCCTTTTGTATAGCAAGAACAGCAATGCAGTGTGTGTTGGGGAGAGAATTATGGTTTTGAGTTTTCTGAATGATGTAAACTTCAATTGTAGTGCATTGTGCAATTCTGCACAGATTAGAACATCTGCAGTTAGAACAGAGTCCAGCTTTTAACCCTAAAATGAACAGTGAAGATAATTGTTTAAAAATACATTTGAGATTCAGGTGGGAGATTTGCATCAGTTTCTGTGAAGCCCTTAAGGATGCGAATGGTCATTGTTCCTTGAAATTTGATTGCAAAAGTACTTGCATTGTAGCATAGCAATCTGATATGACGTTGAACTGTTGAATGTACTTTACACATTTCATTGAGTCACATTGGCTTCCTCCCACAGATTGAAAGACGTGCTTGTTAGGTGCATTGGCCATGCTAAATTCTCCCTCGGTATACCCGAACAGGCGCCGGAGTGTGGCGTCTAGGGGATTTTCACAGTAACTTTATTGCAATGTTAATGTAAGCCTACTTGTGGCACTAGTAAACTTTAAACTCAACCCTGGACAACCACTTTTTAAAAACTCGTCTATTTCAGTTCTAAATGGGCTTGCAGCCAGTTTGGAGGGTGTGGTCTGCAAATAAACCGTGCTGCTAGTCCATGCGACTGAAATATGTTTTTAATGGAGTAGTCCGTTTCTGGGTTCAACAGAAATAGAACCTCAAACACAACAGATGTCTTAAGATGACTGTACGCTTCACAATCACTGAAATATCAATCCTGGCAATCTATTTTCTGTTGACCTTCAGCTTTTTTAATTTGAAATTTGTTTTCAATTCAATTAGAACTACTTTTTTTATTGGTAAGATTTTAAATTTATGTTTTGTAGATTGCAGACGAGATTATGATAAGTCCACTAACGTATCTGTTAATATATTTTTCATACACTAGTTGCACCACCGTTTTTTTTAAAATTAGGTTCGGTCTTCAGAACTCAGATGACTTCTGCAAATGTTAATTTGCTGCTGAGCTGACTCAGTATCAGCCGACGGTGTAGACACTTCTTTGTTCTTCGTCACAAGACTGGCCATGGTACTCCATAGTGTACACGTAATCTAGAAAAAGTTGGCATCGCCTCCAAAAAGTAGCCAATTGAAATAGTGTCTTTATTGCAGTTGTTAAACTGAGTGGAGTCTGACATTGTTGCATTTTCAACTGTAGGTAAACCTAACATTTCATCATCTGTAAAAGGCAAAATATCCACAAATGTTAAACCCCTGAAACAAATAGAAATAATGTTGGAAAAACAGTATTCATGGGGAGAACATTACTGTTTTGGGGTACGACAGTATTGCACATTAAAGAAATAAAGCATATGAAAGTATGTTTTCTCACCTTTGCTGATTTAGATTAGGATTATCACATCAGATCAGTCATGATTTCGATGAATGGTGGAGCAGACTTGATGGGCCAAGTGGTTTACTTCTGCTCCTATATCTCATGGTCTAGAATTTTATGGTGGATGATATGAGCACTAGAGGTACAGGATTTACTTCCTAGGAGTGCCAAAAGAGGACAAGATGCCAAGAAAACTTTTATACTTAGTGCATATTCTAATATTTTGAAGTTTTTCCATCTTATTTTTGCAGTTACAAGAAATTAATGGAAGATTTACTTAGTATAACACTTCCATTTATTTCCAGGGCTCTGTCACATCTATGTCTAAACTTACCTTATGTTCATCCCTAATGAGTCCTCCCAGCTCTACCACCGAGGTAATGGATACAATTGCATACACTTTCATCCACTTTGACTAGTGAAATTGAACCGAGCATGTTCACTAAGGTGGCTTTTCCTCATTGCCACTCCACCAAAGATCTGATCCTTTCATTTGGCCCAATGATTTGACTTGCCAACACATAGCTATGAGGCTCTTGAATTTAAAAAGCAAACTGCGTTTGTAGAATTGCTAATATTGTCCCTGATCACTCAATCTATCCTCAGCTCAATAGTTATTAACATACTGAACTATTCCCTCATAATCAGTAACTTCGTGCTTGCGTGCACACACACACGTGGCGGCGCACACACATGCGCAGGCATGCGTACACTTGCCAATGCGTGCTGACATATGCGCAGGCCTGCATGCATGCAGACATGCACCCAGGAATGCTTGTGTGCATGGAAATCCACCGAATGCATGCATGCAGACCCATTTGCGTGCACGCAGACCCACAGGCAGGGGCATGATGCCGCCCATACAGAGGCGGGCTCACAGGCCCACAGGCACAAATGCACAGGCAGGCACATGCACTCACTTTCAAACTGGTGCAATCGCCTTGCTTTTTAAATAAACTACCCATCACCACTTTTATCTAATATTTTCAACTTTTACCTCCCTTAAGCTCTGGAATTTCTTTTCGTTATTCAAATACATGCCCATTGTATGAACCTTATTTGAACGCCATAAATCTGGATTCCATCTTACCCATGGTAGTGAAACCAACCTAGACAAACTCATCACTGACATTTTGTGTGATGATGCCTAAGGAGTGATATCTCCTCTTAACCTTTCTGAAGTCCTTGACACCGATCACACCATTCTTTTCCACCATCTCTCTTCTGTCATCCATCTCTGTGGTAGTCTTCTATCATATTGACATTCCTATTTCTGTCATTGTCAGCTTATCTCTGGCAGTCATTTCTTGTCTGCACTTGCAAATTAACTCGAGTATGCCCCAAATTAACTCGTGTGTTACCAGGTTCCACCATTGGCCTCCTATTTTTTCATCATTGTGGTGCTTTAATTACATTGTAAGAGCATTAGTTTTCACATTAATATTGACAATACCCATTCATTATTTCTGTGCTGCTGACCTGTCTATCATGATGTGGAGATGCCGGCATTGGACTGGGGTAAACACAGTAAGAGTTTTAACAACACCAGGTTAAAGTCAAACAGGTTTATTTGGTAGCAAATGCCATTAGCTTTCGGAGCGCTGCTCCTTCGTCAGATGGAGTGGATATTGTCTATCAGCCATGGCTCTGCAGTGTCAGCGGTAGCTTAGTTGGTAGCAACCTTGCCTGAGAGTTACAAGGTCCTGAATTCCAGACTCACCCCAGGCTTGAGCAAAAAATTTAAGGCTGTGCTTCAGTGCAGCATTGAGGGAGTGCAGCACTGTTGGAGGTGGTGTCTTTCCGGTGAAGCTTTTAACCAAGGCCTCATCTGTTTATTCTGTGGGTGTAAAAGATCCCAAGGCACTATTTTGATGAAGAGCAGGGGAGCTATACCCAGTGTTGTGGCCAATGTTTATCCCTCAATCAGCATTAAAGAAAACAGAAAATCTGGTCATTATCACTGTTAGGGGCAGTTATGATGGTTATCTTGTTGTATTTAAAAGCTATTGTTCCCCTCAAGTAGCCAAACAAAGTAACAGAGTGGTTTCAAGATGATTTATTAAACGATAGCTTACTGTAGGACCCTGAATGTCCATTCAGAGCATCCAGAGTGAAAAATACAAAGGCAATTAAAGTCTCAGCTTTGATTACAAGTAATTAGTATAGACCAATAGGCGTACAGGAGTTATCGCTATCCAATCATAGTTAAGGTTACATCATGCATACATAAGGATATAATGTCCAGTTAAAACTTGTGCATATTGTATTATCAAGAATTGATAGCTATGTCTCTGACCAATGGATCTCAACCTTCCTTTCCATTGTTCCTTGTCTAATGGGCAGGTATGAACTGCAGCTGCACATCATTCAATTGGATAGTTTGACTCTTATCTGGGCTTACTTTAATAAAAACCTGTCATTTGCATGTAGCTTTCCCTGTGTGATTGAGGTTCAGCTTGTAGCTTATGTGATTTTTAAACTTATGATTTTTAACCCTTTCAATTATCTTGCTGTTTTTGAGAGTTTATTGTGTACAATTTGGCTGTGGCATTTCCTACATCACAACAAAGAGTCATTGACTGTAAAGTGCTTTGAGATGTTAGGTGTTTATGAAAAGTGCTATATAAATGCAAGTTTATTTGGTCTAATATCAATGCTCCTCAACATTTATTCACCTCCCCATCATAATCATCCATATATTTTCCCTGTTTAGAAATGTCTGGCTTTAATTTTTGGACTATGCCATCAGCCCTACACTCATTTCTGTTATACTTTCTGTCCACTTAATTTTGAAAACATTGATCAAATCACCCTTAATTTTTTAAATTTCTGGGAATATACCCTAGTTTCTGTAAACTCCCCTCTCCATTTAATGCTTAATTGAGGTATCATGTTGGGAAAGCAATATCATCTCAAGCTTCTTGAGAATTTTATAGTCTAGATTTTGCAGACAGCGGTGAAGCGAAATTAATTGCTGACCTTGAAAGTCCAAAGATGTGTAGATTAGGTTGATTGGCCATGCTAAATTGCCCCTTTAATGTTAGGGTGATTAGCATGGTAAATGTGGGGTTACAGGATAGGGCCTGGGTGGGATTGTTGTTGATACAGGCTCAATGGGCTGACTGGCCTCCTTCTGCTCTGTGGTGATTCTATGAAAGCTGACTATAAAGACCTAGTGATGTCAGTAGCATGGCTTCCCCTTGATGTCAGGTTGAATCTGGCGTCAAGTCGAGTGAATCTCCCAACATCTAGCAACAGTGATGTTGTCAAGCAGGGTGTGCAGAGAATCATTAACGTTTTCTCAGAGCAAACCAAGAAGTAAATTCACTATTTTTTCCACTTTAAATTAAAATTTTACAGCGAGCGAAATAAATGATTGAAACATAGACATGGGATCAGGGTAGAAGTGGAAATATCACAAACTTGAAAAAAGTTTCGAATGTGATTTGGCAATATTTGAAATTCCACAAATACAAATTGTGTTTTTTCAGGGCCAGTGAGGCTGTTTATTAATTAATGATGTACTGAGTCCATAAAAACTTAGTCACACTTCATTCAAGAAAGTCTAACTTTCATCTGTTTTATAGTAAGCTGAGATGGGAATGGGATTTTCCTGATCAGTGATTTCTCCTTTATTGCAGTCTGGGAAAAGGGGTTGGGGTTGTGGGGCTTCAACAGTGCATTCTGGAGAGAAGCATAGAATCCCTGACAGCAACTCCTGGATTTCCTCATTTAACTACGTGTGTAGACTCTAGAAGTTAGATTCGGAGGAATAATGACTGTGACACCGTCGGCATTCACCACCATTAATACTGCAAAATCCAGACCTATATGTTGCCCCTCATTCTCCTAAGTTGTCTAGTGACCCTTCGTTGCACTCCCTAAAGCAAGTATACTCTTTGTTAGGTAAGATCAAATCTGTAAGCAGAACTCAATTTGTGATCTTACCAGGGCACTGAATAATTGTAGTAAAACCTATTTACTTCTACAATCCAATTGTTTTGTTGCAAAGACTACCCCCATTTACTCCTAATTGCTTGCTATAGCTGCACACTAACTTTATTATTATGCAGTGGATCAATGAAATATTTGTCATCATTTTTCCTCTTTGCTGTGTCTAAGCAAGAACCAGAGTTTCAAAACTTTAAATGCTGTACATGCCATTTGTATGTGTAGTTTAGGTGAGTTTATTTGAAGACAGTTATCGGGACCTGCCCAATAAAAATTGCAATGCATAATTTCAGTGTCCTCGTTTAATGATACTTTTGTCTCCTAGTAATTACAAGAAATTGCATGGCTGTGTTTGAGAGATTCAGTTTCTGCTGTGAAAGCATCTGTCTGAACCCTGAAGCACGAATGTTTGAAGGCTTTTTAGAATTTAGGGAGTGGTCATAGCAGAAGTGGGTTGATGCGCAATTTTTGTTTTGTATATATTGTACTTGTTTCAGCAGAGGGGTGATGTGCTTTTTTTTAATTACAGCATTGAAGAAATAGAGAAGTGGCTGTGAAATACCACTTAAGTGTATGTGTCTTTTCCTAATTGTAGTAAATAGTCTTTAATAAGTGTTATACTACGACTGGGCTGGTTGCAGTTCTCACTGGGCATCATATGTGGCCCCTTATACCTTTCCTGGAGCCAGAACTATTCACCAGCATGAACCAGTGTTTCCAAGTTGGGACACACTTTTGGCTAATGTCAGCAGGGTTCGTGATAAAGGCTCACATTTATATAGTGTCTTTCATGTCCACAGGATGTCCCAAAGTACTTTACAGCTAATTAATTAATTACTTTTTGAAGTATTGTGATGTAGGAAAAACATAGCAACCAATTTGTGCACAACAATCTCCCACAAACGTCACTGTGATAAGTCAGGTTAAGCATCAGCCCATCAATAGCTCTGCTGGGGCTACTCGCGTCGTCATGTGCGATATTGCCCTATAATTGAAAAGAACACATGCAAGCTTCATTTCCAAAGAGCCGTCGTTTTTTTTCATGTTATTTTTGAATAACTAGACTGCTTACTCAGCCAGACTGGGTGATAGGGCGCCATGCAGATGTGACTCACTCCATTTGTATTGATGAAGGGTTGAAACATCCTGCAGGTAAACGGGATCCCATTGTCCATTATGAGGACTTCAGGTATACCATATATGCAAAAAGATTGCCAGAGTTTTATGGTGTTGTAAGCGATAGTAGAGGTATAATTGTAACAACACATCCCTGCTCCTCATGCTATGAAGGCCAATATACCATTTGCCTTCTTTACCGCCTGCTGCACCTGCATGCATATCTTCAGCGACTGGTGCACAAGGACACCCAGGTCTCGCTGCACACTCTCCTCTCCTAATTTACAGCCATTCGCATAGCAATTTGTGTTCAGCTGTGAACAAAGCTCTCTCTCTATTCCTTTAAAGAAAACTGATGATCAAAGAAAATTGGAAAAATGCATTGGACATAGAGTTCAATCTTTTAAACAATTGTATTCTGTTGAATTGCTGTAAGTGGCCATTGACAATTGTCAGAAGCATTCCTGGGTGGTTATCTCAAGTTTTATTCATGAGGAATCCCCTGACTTTTCACTCAACAGCAAACCTCAGACATGTGGCCCTCCGAGGAGTTGTGGATTAAATCCCAAACTCATTGAACAAGTGACCCTCAGATTTGGGTGGAGGGGGGTGGGCGGAAGAGGAGGGAAAGGGGGTGGTGGTGTAATTAATGTTACTTGCATTAGGACAGCTCTGCAAAGGGCTTTTTGAAATTTCTGTCACTGTTACTAATGTTGCCGAGCATAAAATGGTGGAACAGCTTGAGGAACTAATTGACCTGCTCCAGTGCCTATATACTCTAAACTATTGATACATATGATGGTGGCATAGATAAATGTTCTGTGTTTCATTTGATTTCAAGTTGGCAGTTTAAATGAATATAATAATGCAAAATAGCATACTTGTTTGTTATCAGGGTTAACCAGCTCTTGAATTCTTTATTCAAAAATATACTTGGAGTTTGATTTTGTGTAAAATTTGTTGGTAAATAGACATTGACACTGATCTTCCCAGTATTTGCCATGTCATTATGTTTTTCATGCTATGTACATGACTCAAGCTTTCAAATTTTAATTCGTGTGTGGTTGTGGCATTAACAGTAATTTTCTTTTTAAAAAGTCTAAAAATTCCATGCCTTTTCAAGATCTACCTCTCTCTCCAGATTTTCTTGCTCTATATATCATTCCTGGCTGAATAGATGAACAGTATTCTCCCAGGCTAGGAAGCTAGCTATTAAGTGATGCTCAGCACACTAGTTGCTTATATTTAAGTAGTTCTGCTTGGGATAGTAGGATTGATATTAGGAACGTGGCATTCATTCCAATGGTCAGAAACACTATTGTCTCGCCGCTAGCATGCTGGAGTTCTAATGATTAAATCATTGAAGTGATCCAGAAATTTGGTTTGCCACTTCTTAAGACATGTAACCAGAATATATTTAAGATTTGTTGTTGAATGCAGGAATAGTTGAATCTCGTCAATCTTGCATAGGATGTCTGAACGATGTTGACTGGTGCAGAATGTTTCTAAAACCCCACTCACCATCCAACCATTACAGTATCTGTCTGTTTGGAATTGATTTTGAGATCTAATAAATGAATTGTAGTGGATGCTTTAACAGAAGAATAAATCAGTGGTTATATGCATTTTTTTAAAGATGAATTTTCTTAATGAGCATTTGGGGCACAAGATCTTATTGCAGCAATTTAAGATGCAGTCAATTTCGTAGCAGCTGGCTGCAATGTTATTATACCAAACAAGTAAAGACAGTTTTCTTACAACTTCTATTTATATTGCATCTTTAATCATAGAATCCCTACAGTGCAGAAGGAGGCCATTTGGCCCAACCAACCTGCACCCAACAACAATGCCACCCAGGCCCTATTCCTGCAGCCCCACGTATTTACCCTGCTTAATCCCCTGACACTAAGGGGCAATTTAACATGGCCAATCAACTTAACCCGCACATCTTTGGAGTGTGTAAAACATTCCAAGGCAATTCACAAGAGCATTATAAAACAAATCATGATGCTGAGCCACATAAGAGAGATTTGGTCAAATGACCAAAAACTTGGCTAATGAGGCAAGTTTGTTAGCCAAGTTTTGAGGAGTGCCTTAAAATAGGGAAATGAGGTAAGAGACACAGATGTAAGGAACATATTCCTTACATTGAGTTTAGCTCAAAAAACTGAAATGCTTTTCAGTGACATTCTATGCTACTGTGAGCAATTTCTTTAAAATGCAATATTTCATGTTAGAAATAGAAACTGTTGTTTATTGCATCTAATTCTCTAACAATTATGCTATAACGCATTCTGAGAACATAAAGCAGTTTCAGAAGCACATGGACACACAACGTTGGAGTAGCTCAGGAGTTAGAGAGAACTCCCAAATATACTTGTTAAAAAAATGCATTGAATGTGTATGATTCCAATCCTTTACACAGTTAACATTTATGCATGTACCTCCGGGCCATTCTAATACCAGGAGATAGATCTTATTCCTGTTGGCTCTTTCATTGTTTAAAATAAAAGCCAGGGAAGACTGCTTTCTACGTAAGTTCAGGGTTCTGTAATTCCCAAACTCTGCGAGACCCAGTCAGTGACAATCTTACCTTAACATACTTTCAAAGGGAGCAAGTAGAAAGTATTAACAATAAAATAAGTCATACAAACGTCACAGCATTGTTTCATGGAACATACTGAAAGTTCCAGAATATGAAATAAAATAATTGTAAATGTTACAATGATGTAACAAAAGACTATAATACAATAGTTCAAATGAGGTCGAAATTTGTAAGCAGTTCATGCAGATTTTGGAATCAAGATACAGATGATCTATTGCTCCTGTCAACAACTATTGTTGGTGCCTAGCTTGGCATTTGGTTTTGCAACATTGGCACTAAAAAGAATGGTGTAACATTTTACAGGGTAAATTGACCTTTGCACCTCATGAAATGTGTTTCCACCACATGTATCTCTCCACTAGAACATTTAATTTATAAATTTGATTCCTATGCATCTTTAAATATGTTAAATACCTATTTAAATATATTTTAACAGACAGATTTTTAGAAAATATAATGCTTTTTATATTTTAATATTTTAGTAGTCAATAAATAGGGACGGTTTGACAAATGAGCAGCTAATTTTGCTATTCAAAATTATGGATACCGCTGAATAAAACTTTTGCATTGTTTTAGGAAAAACTCTATAATACTACGTTTAGTGCACCATGTACCACAACAGTTCTCTTTGAAAATGTCCCTTCTGGTCTTGAAAGCTACACGTCCGCAATTTCTTGGTTGAAACCAACAGTGGGCAAAATTGCATTGGGAGAAAACAGCTGCACTATCCAAGTTTAATGATTAGAATGGTCAACTCTTTAAAGTAACTCCACCTTAATCCGAAACCTGGTTTTATTAAATTTGGTCACAAATCATGGATCCAGATGGTTCCTTCACATGATGTATGAGTTTGGTTTTTTGTACACAGGATACCATATCATAATGTTTTGATGAAATGTATTTGGGCGTGAATGGTGTATGTTTCCACTTAGAGCACAGTTGTCAATCTGAACAGTCATTGTGCATAATTATGAGAGTTCTCTGAAGTGAATATGATTTTTCTTCTTTCTCCCCCCCCCCCCCCCCCCCCCCCCCAACCATTACAAAATATTCTTTGTCTTATGATTCAGGTTAGAAACTCCAAAGTGTTTTATGAAGCCCACCTGAATTATAAGTTTTGCATCTTGAATTTGGCTAGGATAAGCATGATGTGTTCCACTTCAGACCCACTAGGGAGCATTTGTCAAACAAAATTTATTTAAGAATATAGTTAACGTGTATGGAATGAAAATTGGCAACAACTTCTAACAATTACATGCAAAAACAAAACAACCGCAATAATGTATAACCCTTAATGAATATATACAAAGCTGTCCCAATGAAACCAACCTCCATAAACAACCCTTCAGACAGGTTCCCCTTTAAAATGGTTCAACACAGCATAGACTAAAGCACAAGTAACAACTGGGATTGAAGCCGTTAGTTGAATTTTGCAGTCAAATGCTCTTGAGACTCTGAACAGTTTGAAGATGAGACAGCTTCCCAGGACACCAGAGAGACTCTGGTCCAGCCCCCAACAACAGCAGATTTTCACCCTTCAGGAAAACAAGATCTTGTTTTCAGCAAACCAACAGACTTTTGAAAACAACAGGGAGAGTGGGAAAAGACTTCTTTTTAGCTTGCTGTCCCTTCTAAAACTGAAAACTCAAACCTGCAGCTCCAACCTTGAAAATGAACTCTTGTCACCTGACCTGTCCACAGTTTTTTTTCCTCCTCCCAACAATGACATCACCTAAGGCTGTGAGCATGAGACACACTGACTGAGAGAGCTGCAGAGATCATGATTTTTAAAAAAACACTTCTCAAAGGTACACTAATGTCACACTTGGTATTTAAGAATAGTGACCTGGTGCCGTTTCAATTAAACAGTTGGAAATGGGTTTATCACAAATAATTGGGATTGCAAGTGTCAGTACAGTATAAATATACGTTGTTGTTGTCCAGTCAATCATCTGAGTAACTAGATTATAAATAACTGAAAATAACGCAACACAGAAAACCATTTGCTGGTTTCACCGGTACATAGTAGCCAGTTTCTTTTAGTAAATTACTTTTTCTTAACATTTAAGTTTTAAAACTAGTGACTTTTCACCAAAGAACCATCTTCATTTGAAGAGCATCTTTGAACAGTTGCAAACTGGCACAATTGGCAGAAACATGCCATGCTCATTAATTTGATCTGAAGGCCTGACCAGTTTTGTGGGTGGGGCTGGTTTCAGAATGATGTTTTTAAATCGGCATAAAAGATCCTGAAAACTGGATAAGTGTTGGAGAATACCAAGACTTGAAAGTTGTTGATCTTGATGCTGGTTTTCCCAGTTTTGAGTGAATACTAGATCCTTGGTTGTAAAACAAAGAGATGACATGAAAGTCCTAAGCCGAAGAGGGACAGTCATTGATCAAATGTATGTTGTGATTGAAGAAGTAAGTGATTGCTGGATATATGCACTCAGAAATGAGAGGCTTATCTTGGGTTATGTTGGGATACATATTGGAAATTATCTCAGTTGCAAAAGAACACAAAATTCCTGAGATATACTAAGGCATTTAATATCATGTACCAATGATCTTAAAAACAATTAACATACTTCCCTGATAAATGCTGGCCCCCTGTCTTGCTCCCCGCCCTCCTTTCTCCTGACACATTGTTACATGAATTGTGGGTCGCTTCTCGGGACTGAGTCAATACCTTCACATTTCAAAACAAGAAGTGCTTGTTTGGAGAAAGCACCATGAGGGCTGGGAATTGTAATTAAACACAGGAAGATTTTGATTAAACAGGAAGTGAGACTGGGTTGGAGTCGAGAAGAGGAACAAAGGATTTAAGAGTTTGTTTGCTTTTTTTGCTGGCTCTGGATGTTGGACTTGTAGTGTTAAGTCATTCCCACAATGAAAAATTGGCTTTCTGTGCAGGATCTGGAGGATAGATTTGGTAAATTGAATCAAGATCATGTTTTTTTCCTTTTTGGATGTGTATTTCAATTGTTAGGCTTGTGTATGTAAGGCTGTCTAATTGTCCTGGTCACCTTGTGGATCAGTCAGATCCTCATAAGACTCTATTTAAATCTTCTCACATTGTAATGTTCCTCATGCTGTTTTCTGTCTGTATATTGGAGTATCCTGTTAATGTAAATTGAATTTTCAAGATAACACTGTGGTAATGGTCAGGTCTGGTAACTGCAGTCTATGCAACATCTGGTTATAATTATTTCCAGTCTGGAAAGAAAGTCCACCTGGTAAAATTAAAAGATTTGGGGTGGTCTTTGCTGGCTGAAGGTATTGCATTAGAGGAAATTCACAGGAATGTTGTAAAGCAATGTTAGGTGCAGAATCATATAAGGAGATATTACGGCAAATAACCAAAACCTTGGTCAAGGAGGTAGGCTTATGGAGCATTTTAAAGGAAGAAATAAAGATAGAGAATCAGAGAGACGGAGGGAATTTCAGAGATTAGGACCTTGGCAGGTGAAAGTCACCAATAGTGGACCAAAAGTCTATAATACTCAAGGGCCTAGAATTAGAATGGCACACATATTTCAGGGTCATATTGGACTTGAAATGTTAACTCTGTTTCTCCCTCCACAGACGCTGCCGGACTTGCTAAGTATTTCCAGCATTTAATTTTTATTTATGATGGAGGTAGGGATGGGTGATGGGGAGAGTTAAAAACAAGGATGAGAATTTGAATGTTATATGCAAACAAAATGCATCATTAAGTTGGAGCTGCGTCGAAATGTTGCAAGGATCCTATTGTGAGCCATTTAATTAAGCCTGAAATTGTTGTCAGATCTTTAGATGACTTAATATTAGTTATTGCCAATGTACCTCTATGGCACCAAAAACTTAATTATACTTTCATTTAGGTTTTAATTGAAATAAAATAAAACTTCTTAAAACTTTACCTTTTTCTCTCAATCTGATAGTTAGCTGATTTTCTCTTTTTGTCTTGGTTCGCATTTAATTTATCCACTCTAATTTACATGTCCTTCTCGGTTCTTGTACTACTAATTTTGCAATCCTTCAGTCTGATTGCTTTCCATGTTCACAAATGACCAGTTTCCCTTGCCGCAAGTTCTTCAGCCCCTACACACAGCTGCTTGTAACACAAGATGTTTTCGAGATTAAATGGACAAGGATGAATCTAACAAACAACAGATGTTGCTAGATTCACTCCTGCAGCAAATTTTGACTTGATGGTTTAGCCTTCTATGTGAAGCATTGTGCCAATATTTCTACAGATTTAAGCACAAAAGAGTATCATGTATGTGGTTTGGTGTTTGCAATACCTTCCGAAGATGTTTGCCCTTGTACAAATCTGTTTTCTTGTTTAGAAAATTAATGGTAGGAAAATTAGACCAGCGCAAAAAGTTGAACCTTTCTTTATATACAAATAGTAAGTGGGGAAAGTTCTGCCAAGGGTCCTAAACACTTGGAATTGATTTAAGTTTGTCAAAATTATTGAGTCAATACTGACATGACAATTAAAGACTCGCCTTTTTAGAATTTTGCTTTAGGGCACAACACTGTCTAAAATCAGACTATGAAATTGTGTACAAAAACAGAAAATGCTGGAAAAATCTCAGCAGGCCTGACAGCATTTGTGGGGAGAGAATAGAGCTAATGTTCGAGTCTAGATGACCCTTCGCCAGAGCTGAAATCGTATTTATATGTCAATACCTGTAATTGGTAGTCCTCTACTATGTTTCTCACCAGTGGCTTCATTGTATAAATGTGACTCAGAAAGAGAAGGCAGCCTCAATTCTATTTCTACGTAGAGCAGCAGACCAGAAAAACTGGTTATCTGGTTGCTGTTTATGGAACCTCTCTCTCTGCTAATTGGCTGCTGCATTTCCAAATAGTGAGTTTACTTTTAAAGTACATTGCTGAGGTTATAAAATGCACTACACAATTGCAAGTTTGCTTTTTCTTTAAGTATTGCATAATGGCACTATTCAGAGCCACTTTGTTTGCTGAAATCATTTCTTACAAGATTAGAAATTGTTTAAATTAGCAATGTTTCTCAAGTGCGTTTCTGAAATGTTTACTTTTGAAACTTATGCAATACAAAAAATAAGTAAAATTAACATTGGTAATATAAAATACTATGTCTTTAGTCATATTTTAATAACCTGAGAACCGTGGAATTACCCATGTGGAACTTGGATGCGTAAAGTTGGGTAACAAGGTGCCTATGGGGAATGTCCAAACCTGAACAGGAATGGTTTAACCAGGGTGGAAAAAAAATAGTTGGAAAGTGAATCCAGTCAGATTTTGGGCAGAGTTGAACAGATCTAACCTCCTCATTGAATGGGCAAGAGCCCATTACCAACAAGGAATTTGCTTTCTTAAGTCAGTTTGAGTAAATGAGCCATAAACCTGACAACAATAAGAAACAACATCTCATTAGAATGACAGCAGCAATTTGCAAATAATTAAATATCAATGTAGTGACCCATATTTAAAACTTTAAGTAACACTTGATCGAATGCCATCGAAATCAGAAACATAAAAGATTGTTTATTTTTTAGAGGAGGGTCTTCAATATTGCGATATTTAATCCTGCTATGTTTATCATTGTCTCTCTGCTTCAGACAACGAGAGAATGAGACTCATTGATTATTATGTCAGGAGATTATGCAGTCTGGATTGATTGAGATCAAATGTTAGAATGCAGTTTAATTTTTTTAAAGAAACCTTTAAAACATTGTGACAATACCTAAAACGAACAGAGGAATTCACATAACCATGATTACAGTGGGCTGGTGTCGTTGGTCTTTATCTGCAAAACGTAACAGTAGTTGTCTCCCTAATTTTAAAATTAAAATCCAGAGTTGATGGCAAAGTGCAGGGAATCACTCTTGAAACACTATTGCAATATCATCGTTATTTTCTGAATATGCTGAGTATTTTAAGTTTCTTAGCACCCACCCTATCAGCCATGTCTCAGGCAAGCAGCATCCATAGCATTAACTGGAGTACGTACTGTATTTGATGTGATAGTCAGACTTATTTGCAAAACACTGAGCAAAGATTTGTGCAAATAATCAAATTGCTAATGCACAATGTTGCTTTAGCAATAACCTGTGCTTAAAAACTTTAAGAGTGCATTTAAACTGCAAGCTTGGCATGAGCGCAAAGTGATTTCTTGGTTCTAATTCCACAATGCTTCATTTTTACAGGGAGTGTAAATCCATTGCAATGTTAAATGTGATTTGACAAATGCTCAGCAGAGTCAGTTATTCTAGAAATGATCCGCCACAAATGTACCATCTCCCTCCTCTGTTCAAACATTTCAGTTTCTATTTTTTCCGGAAGCAGCTCAGCTGATATATTTATTCAGACCTTTGCAGAGCAGTTTCCCAAACACGGCAGTTTTGGCTGGGCAAGGGCCAGGCAATATAAACAGCGATTTGTCTGGCTGGAACCAGAACGACAGTTTCTGGGCTCAGATGGGCAGCCGCAATGTAAATGGATCTCGAGGTCCAAAGACCTCCTTAAGATGCTGGAATTATTTTATTGCAAGTTATCTTGAATAAACAAATCAGCGTTGTTTCCTGAATCGTATTGCTGCTTTACAGTGTGCACTGATTTAAAGAGAGGTTCTACGTCTCCAAAGTAAGGATGATATTAAAGTTTTTCCTTTTGAAAGGGAAGTTACAATTTATGTAAATTGCTGCACTGCAGAACGTGGGATGACAAGTGTTGCTACACTGAAACATAAGATATTATTACAGTTTAAAATTGAAATCTCATTACTGCTGTATAGTCTTTCTCTTTTAAAGTTTCATTTTTTATGATGATCAGATTCAAATTGGCAAGCAATTGTAAAATTAGGAATAGTTCTTCACCTATTTGCAGATTTCATTGCCAATATTAGAGTATTTGCCATTTAAAGGCATTTGTATATTAGCCTTGGAACAAAAGTTTGTGATCTAAACAATAGCAGTAGCATTGTATTTGGAATGACATTATTGTGCATATTCTCATTTATCAATCAAGTTTCTTCTGATAACTTGTCTGAACCAGAAGTTGTTCCTCATTACTAACTTGGAAGTCTGTGTGGCTGAAGTGGAAAATGAAGAAAAGAAGTTTGGAGTTGAAGCAAGGGCAACACTTCAAGCACTATGCAGAATCTAATCATGCTTATGGTACATGAGGTAGAAAGTGTTCTATTCTACAATTTTATATCCCTGATCTTGGTGAGCAGAATGTTTTTTTAAAAAGGGGTTTGGCATGTCTTGAGGAGTTGTGTAGATCTAAATGACTCAAAGGAAAATTAAATTTCTTCCCAATGAACACTGAAAAATGTCTCCAACAAACCATACAACATTTTTAAATCTATATATAAACATTTCCAGTCCAATTTTTCTCTCCTTGAGTGGAGAGATAGAAAAGGAAAAAAGATGTGTAATTTTCTGTAAGCTTGCCTTTCCATTATCATATCGTGGAAGAAACATTACTTCTTGAAAGGTTAGTGTCACAGATTCTGCAAAACACATGGCTTGGGTGTGGAGACAGGCATTTGTGCAGAAAGAATGCCAAGGATGAGGATGTGATTATTTTTCCAGCCCCAGATTGGTACCTTAACATTCTGCAAAGTAATCCGAGAAAATCTCTTTTTGGAATTGGAACACTTTAGCCCTGTTCTTCTCTCAGGTCTGAAGTTGCAAAACTAAGCACCATATATGGGGTGACTCTTTTGTTTCTTGCAGAAAAATTCGACTAAATATTTTTTGCTGTTCAAAAATCTTAGTCTGTCATTTTTCCAATATCAATTGATTTTGATGACCAGTGAGCTGAAGGAGATGCAACCCTTGGTAATTTTCTGGGTTCGCAATGTTGCATTCCTAGCGTACAGGGAAACCACAATAAATGTATTTGGTTTAGCTTAAGGTTTTAAATGAACCACGTTCTTCATAAAGCTGCCAGCTGAAGTGCAGTCAAATACCATCTCCATTTTTGGTATTGCAGCATAATAATCAGCTGGTATTCCTTATAACAGACCAGAAACATGACGAATATAAATCTGAACCCTGTTAAACTTTTCATGCATTTTTGTGCAATTTTCTGTTGCTATTTCTTTTCAAAGAGGTGCTATATATCAGCAAGTTTATCAAGCAGAACCATGCATTGTTTCCATCACTATTATTTCATACACAAATGACATGGTCATTTCACTCTGATTATGTTGTGGTGTGTGTTTGTACACAAAGGAGATGAGAATTACTGAACATTCTTCCTGAATTTGAAATATTTTTGCAAATAGGATATTGCATCTAACTGGCTTGGGATGGTGCAGTGTGTCGAGAGGTAGAAGATTCAATTAACTCGTATTCAAATACAGTGAAAGATCTATACAAACAAATCAATAACTAGCCCTTTTTGCAATTTTATATGTGGATTTGCTCAATAGTTGAGATACAGTGATTGATTTGAAAGTGAAGAGGACATGACCAGTCCAACTTTGTCCACTCATTCAATGGAGCCTACCAGTGCATATGCAATGTTTCCAGTCCTAAAAGTTGTGTGCTGTTCCATGTATTGTTGAAGCCTAAATTGAGGTATTTTAAAGTCCTTTGGGTCTAAGTGCTTCCTGGTCATCATTGACCTATGCACATGTCTGGACAGAACCTTGATGCCTACAATTTGGTTGATAGTTCAGTTCTTGACTTCCACATGTCAAGAGAACATATCTCTGTTTATTGATGTATGTCATCTTCAGAAGCATCAATGTCTAATGAACTTTCAAGGTAATTAATATTCTCAGCTTTCTCTATTGTTACATTGGAGTTCAACAAGAATGCATCATCAGCTTTCATCTGTTTCTGCTATCCACAGAGTGGATCTTGGAGTACCTATGTTGGTCAAAGCATGAATAGTGCTGAACTGGGTTTGTAAGCATTCAGCAACTTCGACTATGCAACCAATGATATTGTACGTTAGACAGGTGTAGCACTTATTCATGGTGCATGCTTGGCCAAATTGAGCAAGGCCTGCGATCTTGCCAAAAGGGAGCAAGGTGTTAAATTGTTTGCATTCAGGAAGCCTGAAGGACTGAAGCCAAAATTCAGCTAAAAAAGATAATGGATATGTGTGGAAAATAAATTGTTTCAAGTTTTAGCAAAAGTTCCACAGGACAAAAAAGAAAAAGAGACAGCAAATGAAACCTGTGGCCAAGTGATGAGAGAGCGCAGAATTGAAATGCCTAATCTGATGGCTGAAGGAGATACAGGTCATGGAGTTGTTCCAGCATTGAAGAAAGCCATGGTCCATCACTCACTCCATATTGGCTTTCTGGAAAGCAATCCAGTTGGTCCTATTACCTCACTTGTCATGTAGCCGTACAAGTTTATTCCAATCAAGTGCCCAGCCAATTTCCCTTTGAAATCATTTATCATCTCCACCTCTTCACCTTCATGAGCAGTGAGTTCCAGGTCATTACCACTTGCTGTATGAAATGTTCTTCCTTGCATCAAAACCTTAAATTTGTGTCCCCTATCCCCGCATGATCAACTAACGGGGGTCATCTTTTTTTGTCTACCTGTTATAATCTTGTGCACTCCAATCAATCTCTTTTGCTTCAAGGAGAAGAACCCCAGCTTCTCCAATTTGACCGTACCTGTATTTGCAGACCAAGCAGGGTAATTCTATATGCTTGACATATATGAAGAGTATGCTTTCAAGCAGAATGCTTGGAATTCAACTGGGCCACACTATAAAATTTGGGAGGGAAACAAAATTCTTGCGCAGAGATACACAGGATTGTCACCCCACAGGATGCATTGAGTTGAGAGTATTTTTTATTTGTTTTTTTGATATGGGACTTGCTGGCAAGGCCGATATTTATTGCCCATCCTTAATTCTCTTTGAAGGTGATGAGCTGCTGTCTTGCACCAGTGCAGAACATCTGATGTAGGTACTCCCACATTGTTGCTAAGGACGGAGTTCCAAGAATTTAACTCAGCAACAGTTAAGGAACAATGGTATATTTCCAAGTCTGGATGATGTGTGACTTGGAGGGGAACCTACTAATGGTCATGTTACATGTTGCAGGTTTGGAAGGTGCAGTTGAAGAGCCTTGGTGAGTTGCTACAGTACGTCTTGTAAATGTACACACTGGTGCCACTGCACCAGTGATGGAGGGAGTGAACGATTAGAGTGGCAGATGGGTGCTGATCAAGCAGACTGCTTTGTCCTGGATGTTGTTGAGCTGCTTAAGTGTTGAAGCTGCATTCTCAGACTTCCTTAACGTGCCTTGTTTGATGCTGGGCAAGCTTTGGGGAGTCAAGAGGTGAGTTGCTATGGAATTTCCAGTGTCTGATCTGCTCTTGTACCTACAGTATTTATAAGGCTGGTCCAGTTCAGTTTCTGTTCAGTGGTAACTCCCATGATGGAGAGGGAGAGCGGATTCAGCAATTGTAATGCCATTATATGTCAAGGGAAGGTGGTTTGATTCTCTCTCGTTGGAGATGTCATTGTCTGGCACTTGTGTGGCACAAAGATTAATCGCCTCTTGTCAGTAACTTCTTTTAAAGTTTATTTATTAGTGTCACAAGTAGGCTTACATTAGCACTGCAATGAAAAATCCCCATGAGAAACTAGCCTGGAGTAAGTGGTTATCCATGGAGGAAACAGGAAGAGTTAAGAAAGAAGGGGAAAGCTTGAAACTAGTAGAGGGAGTAGGAGGTTTTATAAATATGTTAAGAGATAGTGACAAAGGGGAATGTTGGGCCCATTAAAGACAGATGCAGGGAAGATGATAGAGGACCTTAATTAAATTGTTAAGTGAATCATAAAATAAGTTGGCTACATTTGATAAGCTGACCAGCGCCTGGGGTGGTTAATTGTTTTATTCATTAAATCTCACTTGAAGCCCTTTAGGACTGTGTTCTATTCAGGATTGCAAAATCTAGATTGTTTATATACTTGCAGAAATTACGTAGAATTATCTAAAAGTTACAACACAGGTCCATTGCTCCAATTGGTCTGTGCTGGTGTTAATGCTCCACACAAGCCTCCTTCCATCCTGCTTGGACTAACCCCATCAACATATACAAATGTTACTTTCTCCCTCATGTACTTGTCTAGCATCCTCTTAAGTGTATTCATGCAATGTGCTTCAACAATGTGTAGAGTGACTTCCACATTATAACCAGTTTGAGTGACGAACTTTATCCTGAATTCCTTGTTAAAGTTATTAGCAATTACCTTTGTCATCCCTATTTTGGGCTGCCTCACAAGCAACGTTCCTTTGTTTTTGAGTGCACAAATCATTTCCTTAAGTGCGAACCCTGTTAGATCATTTTTATGCAGTCCACATGCATGGTAATTTAAAGGGGCCAGCTTGTGCTGAGACAGGAAAGTGGAATTGAGGTAGAAAATCAGCCATAATTTGATTGGCTGTGGATTGAGTTACTTTTTAAATATTATAGTCTTGTTTTGATAATAACACTTGATTCCATTCTTTTAGTTCATATTTGTGTAGATGCCTTGTTTAACTGAAATGGAGATTCTACTATTGATATCTGGGACATCAGCATATCCAACCAGCAATACAGCTTGTTTTCCTTTGAAAACTGTTGAACATTAAGTATACTGGAAACTATTTCCACATGAGCAAAGCTGAATCATGTGTTCTTGGTTGGTTGTGAACAGAACCATTCATGTGATGCAGTCAACTTGTACTTGGCATATTACAAGGACTGCACTCTTTAGGTCAAATTGTGACTCTGCTATTTAATATCTTTATAATTGAATACAGTTTGTACATGTGATTAAATAAAATTGTAGAAAACTACAGTAGCTAATGGTGTGGAATGTCTTTCGTCGCCTTTGTTCAAGTCTAAATAGTTGGTAATCATTCAGTTCTTCTTCTTCTTCCTGTCCCTCTAGCAGCTACTCCTTTGGATCCCCCACTAATTTATCTCTTGTACATTCTGTTTAATCTTTCTCTATAGTCCCTTTTCAAGTACTCTGTAAGATGTGAAGTGCTTTAGGACAGGATTTCCCAAACTTCCAGAGCCATGGAACTCCAAGTGACTTCCCAAGCTTTCTCTTCATATCGACCCCCCCCCCCACCCCCCGAACAGTCAAAATGGCTGCAAGACAATGGAGTATTTGGATTTTGCAGTGTGCAATCTGCAATGTTAATGTGCAGCACAATTCATGAATTCAAAACTCAGCTTTCAATTACTCCAGGAAAACTGGCAATAAAGGGAGAAAAAATATAATCTATTTGAAGGCCAGTCTCTTGTGTTTTGAAACTGTTAAGGATATTGTTGAAAGGCTTATCGTTCTAAATTATTGTCGTGAATCTCAGGGCCAAATAGTATGAGAAGTGGTTTCAGCAGTTTAAAATATGCAGAGAGGAGTAAAGATACTTTGCAGATGTAAAAGGTAATTTTCAGCAGTTGTTCCACGGTAACTAAATGATTTTAAAGGGGGAAACTTAAAAGTGAGCATTCGGGAAACTTGTTGATACATTTCTAGTTGAGTGATTCTGCATTGTTGATGTATTGCATTTTGCAAACTGTTGGCACAGTATGCATATTAACAAGTCAAATTAACTTGATTATATTTTGAAGCATGAATCACTGTTTGGTGTATTTTTTAATATAGAAGCTCCTCTCTGGTGATGTCAGGAAATAGCCAGATGTGGTCAATTCACTTAATTCAGGATGCGACAGATAAGGAATTTGACCATGTTATTGAAGAGGCATTTCCACACAAAAAGTAGTCCATTTCTAATCGGATTGGAATGCTGGTGTTCAATGTTTTTATGTTTTTGAAAGATAACAGAAGTATTTATGGGAATGGAATTTAGCTTTTGATTAGCACTTGCAGCTGACATAGTGAAGGTATATATGGAATGTAGGACAGCATATTTGAAGCTGAGAAAAATCTTTAGCCCAGCATTGACTGCAGCAGTAATGCTAAAAGGACAGATTAAAAAATGTAGAGAGGGATAGGGAAACACAGGTGACCTGTAGGATAAAACGTTTTTTTTTGTTATCTGGTCCGCAATTGTGAGAAGGTTGATGAATGACTCATTTCTCAGTTGAAGAAGATTCATAACTTGGATGCTACATGGGCTTTATAGAGAGATGAATGTTTCTGAACAAGGAAAGAAAACATGGGTATGAATGTTAGTTTAGGGATTAAGCAAACAGGGGCCATCATACATCCTAAGTTCCACTAGAGATTTGAGGTGACTGAGACCATAATGACATTGGATGAAGAATGACTCAAGCTAAGCCATCAAGGTAAATGGCCTTCATCACAAGAAAAACATGTTTGAAGAATTGAAAGATTCATATTTTTGTTTCCCCCCCCCCCCCCCCCCCGCCTCCTCCAAGGCCACTCAGCCCAACTAGACTGCTGGATGCAGTATATAAAAGTAAAGTTTATTTATTAGTCACAAGTAGGCTGACATTCACATTCCAATGAAGGTACAGTGAAAATTCCCTTGTCGCCACAGTCCGGCCCTGTTCGGGTACACTGAGGGAGAATTCACCTAACCTGCAATCTTTGGATTGTGGGAGGAAACCAGAGCACCCGGAGGAAACCCACACAAGACACGGGGAGAATGTGCAAACTCCACACAGACAGTGACCCAAGTCGGGAATCGAACCTGGGCCCCTGGCGCTATGAGGCAGCAGCAGCACTAACCACTGTGTCACCGTGCTGCCCCATATCACTATTGATTTAGGGAACAATGTAATTTACTCCCATCCTCGAGAGGAAAATCGAGCGGGGGTGGGGGGGGGAGGGAAGGTGTGCGAGAGAGCAGGAAGAAAGAGAAAGACTGCTTCTAATTCCTAGTTTAGTTTATGACTTGTGAATTTGTATCCTCTTGCCGTAGTGAATAATTGATTTTTTCCCCCTTCATGCATATATTTCATTTATTTTGAAAATCTGTCCCGTGATGCCCCTCGGCTTCTTTTCTCCAGTGAAAATATGTCCAGTAGTTTGTGTCTTTGTTCATAAAATAATCCCTTAAGGCCTGGACTAATTCTTCCCACTATATCTGTTAATAATTCACCACCTATATTATTCAGTTCTTTTTCTAAATGCTTCAGCCGCATCTCCTTGTACTCGTCCATCATTTCTTACCATTTAACCAATCCTGTCTTAAACCGAATGTTAAAACAGGTGAGTATCCATTTACTGAATCGGACTGCAAAAGACATTCTGTGGTTCACAACTGTACTATAGTTCAGTACAAATATCAGTTTCCTATCTTCCCTTCTGAATCCTTTCTCTGTCCAGAAGCATCTCCCCTCTGGGCAAAAACCAGCTCTTAAGCGTCAATGAGCATCACCTGCTCTCAAATCACTCTGATGCAAGATCTGATTTATTCTTAAAAGAGATTCTGTTCTAGCATTGTCACTGAAGACCTGACAGCCTTGGGTAAAAGATCTTACTTATGGTACAGTTAAATTCATGTTAAATTCTTCCACAAGCGACACCAAAACAAATTAACTGGTCAATTATGTTATTACTGTTTGTGAAACAATGTGCACAAATTGCCTGGCACTTATATTTATATAAAAATGATGGGACCAATTAATTACGACTGAAACTAAAGTACTTTGCAACATCCTAAATGTACTGTACTAATGTTATTGAGTTTTTTTGTAGATCATAGAAGCATAAAATGGTTACAGCACAGAAGGAAGCTGGCTCTTGGCAAGAGTAACTCAACTAGTCTCACTCCCCTAGCTGTCCTTTCCCCATAGCACTGGAAATTCTTTTGCTTCAGCTGCTTAGCCAATTCCATTTTGAAAGCTCCAATTGTATCTGCCTCCACCATACTTGAGTAGTGCATTCCAGATCCGAGCCACTGTTTGCATTGAAAAGTTTTATTTCCCCTATGTCACTTGATTCTTTTGACAATCAGCTTAATTCGGTAACCTCTGGTTCTCAACCCTCCTGCAAATAGGAATATTGTAGTGTCTCCCTGTCTGCTCTGTCTGTTCTGTCTAGGCCCCTCATGATTTTGAACACCTCTTAACTTTCTCTAAGGAAATCAACTCCAGCTTCTCCAATTCATCCATAAACTGAAGTCATTCAAGCTTGAAATGAATTTCATGACTCTTGCACTCTTCACCCTTCTGGGTGGTGCCCAGAATTGGACATGATAATCTAGTGGAGACCAAAGCTGTGTTTTACAAAGGTTCATTATGCGTTCATTGCTTTTGTGCTCTGTGCTTCACTTTATAAAGCCGTGGATCCTGTCTGTCTTAATAACACTTTCTCAACCTACCTTGCCACCTTTCTGTTCTTGCACCTCCTCTAAAATTGTGCCTTTCTTTTGACACTACACCTCATTCTTCACACTTCTCTGCACATGCCCACCCATTCCACCAGCCTGCCTGTATCCTCTTGAAGTCTATTGCCATCCTCCTCACAGTTCACAATACTTCCAAGTTTTGTGTCATCTACACATTTTGAAATTGTACCCTGCATACCTAATTCTAGTTCATTCATATAAAGAAAAGTAGTGACCCTTGTAATGACCACTGGGAAACTCTATACCTTGCTTCAATCTGAAAAAAAAATCACCACTACTCTCTGCTTCCTATCATTAGCCAACTTTGTATCGAAGCTAATACTTTCTTTTTATTCCATGTGTTAAATTTTGCTTATGCGTCTATTATGTAGATCTACCTTTACGTCACTTGAATGAGCCAGCAACTACAGCATACCTAATGATTTGGCAGTTAACCAGATGTCTATAAATACAACTTTGGTTGAAGGCCACATGATAGCAATTTATTTCGAACTGCGTAGTGCCAGATCCTGTTAAAAATTTGTGAAGGCCCAAAACAGTAGCACATGATTACTGAAGTGCTAAAAAGATTACAGAGCTAGGTTTGTTATATAAACAGCAGAATCATCAAGTTAAAAACTGTTAGGCTAGAACTGTTGCATTTGATGTTTTAAAAGTAAACCTTATCATGCCCAATAGAGGAATGAAGGTGGTAAAAAATTTAAGGCTGTATTTTGTAAAATGGGTACAGCAGTTCTTAAGGTGGCTGACAACACATCATATAATTTTGGCCATATTGGATCTGGACAATTCCTGAAACTCCAGCAAATACCTGAGTAAAATATGAAGAATTACATCGAAACTCGATGGTTGTTAAACAAATGTGAAATGCATCTTATCAACCTTTCAGTGTATTGTGATGGTACCTCATCTCAAAATGCTCCAAAATTTGAAAGGCAGCAACACAGGATGTACATCTTAGTTGGGAATGTTCTTTGGACTTCTATAGGTGATATGGTGAAGGCAGACATGTTTGTACCTGCTTTTAAAAGTTACAGCAGAAACTATTCTGAGCAGAGAAACACCATAAAAGATTCCAACTGAGCATCTGAAAATCTGTCGAACTAGTTGCAAGACAATGCAGCCATGGTAAAATGGTCATGCCTGAAGGAGAAGAAATTACTCCCCGGATGGGGGGGGTTGTGGGGTTGATTGCTTTGGGGGGGCAGGAGTGGGGTGTTGATCTGGGGGTCAGTCATGCGGTGGGGGTGTGGGAGTTGATCGGTTGAGGGGGGAAGGGTATATGGGAGTTGATCAATGGGATGGGGAAAGATTGTGTGGGGATTGATTGTTGGGAATGGATTGGTTGGGAGGGGAAGGGGTGTGTGGGGTTGGATTGGTTGGGAGGGGAAGGGGTGTATTGGTGGTGGATCGGTTGGGAGGGGAAGAGGTGTGTGGGGGTGGATGGTTGGAAGGGAAGGGGTATGTGAGGGTTTATCGGTTGGGGGGGGGGAGGGGGTGCATGGGGTTTGATTGGTTGGGGGGGTGGGGATGTGTGAGGGTCAATCAGTTGGGACGGAAGGGTGTGTGGAGGTGGATCAGTTGGCGGGAGGGTGTTTGGGGGTAAATTGGTCAGAGAATGGGACGATCAGGGGGAAGCGTGGGTGTGAGGTATCCAATGGGGGTCCGGGGAGGGGCTGGGCGGTGGGAGGAGGATAGTGTTCCTCAGCGCATCTTACTGAATTTATAATATGTAATTATAGAGGTTAGAAAAAAGATTTCAGCTGTAACTTTGAAACAAATTGTGGAAGAAAGGTAATGTATCGTGAAATATATCTGCTCTTGCCTGACCTTTTTAAAAGTATCATTCACCTCTAAAAATTAATTAGTAAAAATAGTGATTTTTCATGTCTTTTAACCCTTTCTGCTTTCTCCTCCACTATCAGATCAGCTATGATAATGAATGGCGGAGCAAGCTTGAAGGGCTTGCTTCTGCTCCTAATTCATATGTTCGCATCACCTCCGACAGTAAGTGCAGGGAACTCGGACTTTTTTGTCAAGACCATCTGATCAGCTGCCCCTCTTGCATTCCCCCTCCAAGTCTGCAGGGTCATGTTTCCTCTCAAGTTCCTTCCTTCCTTAGCCCTGACCTCTCTTCCTCCTTGTGTTTCTCGCCTATCTCCCCTCATGTGTTCTCTGGGCTCATCTTGTCCATGAGACCCACCTCTTGCTTCCTTGATCCTATTCCCACTAAACTGCTGATTACCCAACTTCACCTCCTGGTCCCCACGACAGCCACTTTTGTTCATGTTCTTTCTCTCCAAGTATTGTCCCTCTCTCTGAAATTTACTTTCATCACCTCTCCTTAGAAAAGAAATCCCTGACCTCGCCACCCTTGCAAACTCTAACCTCCCATTTCTCTGCATGGTCATTTAACCTGTTGTCATCTCCCAGCCTGTGACCATCTTTTCCACTACTCCATATTTCAAAACCTCCAATACATCCACAGCTGTTATCGAAGTTCCATTAGACATCCTATTGGGGACTGTGGCAAAGGTAAATGTTCAGCCCTCATCCTGATAGTGTTGGGGTGTGAAATGTGAACTAAAGCAGGCTTCACTAATTGCTTAGTTGGGTGGCTAGATTTCAAATAGCACATTGAACTGCTGGTAGGGAACATAATTTTAAAATTCTGTTCTTAATGTGAGGGGACATGATGATGGCAGCATAACTTCTCTCATTCTTGGTTAGTCATTTTGATGATGGGGAATTGCTGATGGTGTTTTTCTGTTCATGAACAGGGTGGCAGCCAATTTCGAACATGTCTTGCAAAGTCAGGAATTAAATGCTGCAATATAATTATCTGGTGTTACCACATGACTACTGTTTTAGATTGTTGGCAAGCAAGGCAGGGGAATAGTTTTGGCAATTTAAGGCAAATAATTTCTTTCTGACCAAAACAGAGGTTGGACTGCCATGCTGGCATAAAAATGAAAACCGCGTGGTTCAGGAAATGGTTAGTGAAAGTGAATGTAGCTTATAAATAATCAGCTTTATGATATGCCAAAGTATTGGTTGCACTTTGTACTTTTATGCTTGGTACAGGTTCTTATAAACCTGCTACAGCATGATCTAAATTGGAGTTTGGGATCATGTTTCCCTGCAGATTCTCACGCTATTATCCTATATGATGTGTACACATATTTCTAAGGCATGTTGCAGATTTTAACGCTGTAAATACTAGTCACAGCATAGGTATAACAGGTACTGCAGGGTTTTTCCATTAAGAAAATCTGATTCAGGAACTTTCAGTATAGTTTGAGATAAAATGCTGAGAGTTTAAAAAAATTTGTTCTTGAGATGTGGGCATCGCTGACTGGGCCAGCATTTATTGCCCATCCCTGAGGGCATTTAAGAGTTAACCACATTGCTGGAGCTCTGAATTCACAGGTAAGCCAGACCAGGTAAGGACAGTAGATTTCCTTCCCTAAAGAACATTAGTGAACCAGATGGGTTATAACAACAATCGACAATGGTTTCTTGATCATTATTAGACTTTTAATTCCAGATTTTTAATGAATTCAAATTTCACCATCTGCTGTGATGGGATTTGAACTCGGGTCTTTGGATTACTAGTCCAGCGACAATACCAGTATGCTACCGCCTCCCCATAGAGTAATCAACATTATTAAGATATAAAGAATTAGGTACTGGAATTTGTAGATTCCAATGTGAATTGGCTTTGTTATTCTACACAATACATTGGCTTGAAGATTTATCAAAGAGAGTGGAATCAAATGTGGTGCCATCCACTGAAAGTTCTGGTTAAGGGGGTAGAGTGAGAGTGTGAAAAAAATTGATGTATAGGGCAAACAAGATTAAGTCTCACTGTGAGTTGACTGAAAGACAGCTTTTGAAGTCTGCATTAAGACTTAAAATCCTAAATACTACTCTGTGGTCCTGTTTAGTAGGAAAGAAAGAGAAGAGGAATCAAAAATAGTTCTTGCAGTACAAGATTTCCTGATGACCAGCATAGGAAGTTTTGATCTTTACTGTCCCTACAGCAAAAGAAATGTGTTGCGGTCAGAAACAATGTGTGTGTATATAAAAGTGAGACCAGGTAAGTGCACGGTGGCACAGTGGTTAGCACTGCTGCCTCACCACGTCAGGGACCTGGGTTTGATTCCTGGCCTGGGTCATTGTCTATGTGGAGTCTGCACGTTCTCCCCGAATCTGCTTGGGTTTCCTCCGGGTGCTCTGGTTTCCTCCGAAAGACATGCTGGTTAGGTGCAATGGCCATGCTAAATTCTCCCTCGGTGTATCCGAAAAGGCACTGGAGCGTGGCCACTCAGGGATTTTCACAGTGACTTCATTGCAGTGTTAATTGTAAGCCTACTTTGACCCTAATAAATAAACTAAAACAACTTTCCGATATTTCACTGACAAACTCGATGCCTCAGCACACAACAATGTGTATGTACCTAAAGTATGGAAGCTGTCATTGCATTGAACTGTACAAGTCTGAGACTAGAAGAGAAAATTTTGAGCAACATACCAGCAAGTAATTAATGTGCAAAATACACAATTTTGTATTTTTACATAACCAGATATCAATTGAATTGGCCAACCTGTTTCATTGTTTGTAGAAATATAATGCGAAGAGAAGAATTCTCCACTTTGTTCAAAATGAAATAAACTTGTACTCTGCAGTTATATTGTCTACTTGACTCACCCTCTTATATTTTGCAATTGAAGACCCACTCCTAGATTTCAGCAAATAATTTCGGCTGACACTACGTTCAGTACTGAGGGCTGCATTATTGGACAATGTCATCCTTTGGATGTGAAAGTAAACCAAACTTATCTGCCTGTTCTGATGGTCACATTGATGTTTAAGATCTCATGGCATTTTTTGAAGAAAATCAGAAAGTGCAGAGAGTCACTTAAAAAACGAAACTAGGAGAGCGAAGCGGGAGCATTAAGAAACATTGGCCAATAAAATAAAGGAAAATCCAAAGGTGTTTTATAAGTGTATTAATTGCAGGGGGATGACCAGGGAAAGAGTAGGGCACGTTAAGGTTCAACGTGGCAATTTGTGTGTTGACCTGGAAGATGCAAGTGAGATTTTAAATGAGTATTTTGCATCTGTGTTCACGATGGAGGAGGATGATGTAGGTATAGATACCAGGGAGGGGCATTGTGATTTACTTGAACAACGTAACTTTGAGAAGGGGAGGTATTAATGCTTTTAATGAGCCTAAAAGTGGATAAATCCTCTGGCCCAGATGAAGTGTATCCCAGGCTGCTGTGGGAGGCAAGGGAGGAGATTGAAGCAGCTCTGACAATTTTCCATCCTTGTCTGGCCACAGGAGAGGTGCCAGAGGACTGGAGGACAGTTAATGTACCATTATTCAAGAAGGGACGTAGGAAAAAACCAGGAAATTACAGGTCAGTGAGTCTAACTTCAGTGGTAGGGAAACTATTGGAAAAATTCTGAGGGACAGAGTTAATCTCCACCAATGGAGGGAAGGATTGATCAAGGGTAATCAGCATGGTTTTGTCAAAAGGAGAGACTGTCTTATAAATTTGGCTAAATTTTTCGTGGAGGTGATTAGGTTTGTAGGGTAGTGAGGGTAGTACGGTTGATGTAGTCTATATTGACTTGAGTAAGACTTTTGACAAGTCCCACATTGGAGGCTGATGAAGATAAGAGTCCATGTGATCCAGGGCAATTTAGCAAACTGGATCCAAAATTGGCTTTGTGGTAAGAGGCAGAGAGTGATGGTTGAAGGCTGTTTTTGTGACTGGAAGCCTTTGTCCAGTGGTGTTCCGCAGGGATCGGTGCTGGGTCCCTCCTTGTTTGTAGTGTACATTGATGATCGGGATGTGAATGTTGGAAGTATGATAAGTAAGTTCGCAAATTACACAAAAATTGGTGGTGTGGGAAATAGTGAGGAGCAAATCCTCAGATTACAGGATGATATAGACGGGCTAATTAGATGGGCAGAACAGTGGCAAATGTAATTTAACTATGAAAAGTGTGAGGTAATGCATTTTGGGAGGGCTTACAAGGCAAGGAAATATATAATGAATGGTTGGACCCTGGTAAGTGCAGAGGATCAGAAGGAGCTTGGTGTGTGATCTCTGGAGACAGCAGGACAGGTAGATAAGGTGATTAAGAGGGCATTTGGCATTCTTGGCTTTATTAACCGAGGCTATGAATATAAGAGCAGGGAGGTTATGATGGAGCTGTATAAAACACTGGTTAGGCCACAGCTGGAGTACTGTGTACAGCTCTGGTCGTCACACTAGGAAGGAATTGATTGCACTAGAGAAGGTGCAGAGGAGATTCACCAGGATGTTCCCTGGGCTGGAGCATTTCAGCAATCAAGAGAGACTGGATAGGTTGGGGTTGTTTTCCTTGGAGCAAAGAAGGTTGAGAGGAACCTGAATGAGGTGTATACAATTATGAGGGACATAAATCAGGTGGATAGGAACGAACTTTTCACCTTAGCAAAGGGGTCAATAACCAGGGGGCATAATTTAATTTAAGGGGCAGGCGGCTTATAGGAGATGTGAGGATGGTGGGAATCTGGAACTCGCTGCCTGAAAGGGGAAAGAGGTTTAAAGTTTTTGAAGTTTATTTATTATTGTCACAAGTAGGCTTACACTAACACCACAATGAAATTATTGTGAAAATCCCTTAGTCGCCACACTCCGGCGCCTGTTCGGGTACACCGAGGGAGAATTAAGAATGGCTAATGCACCTAACCAGCACATCTTTCGGACTGTGGGAGGAAACTGGAGCACCCGAGGAAACCCACACAGACACGGGCAGAATGTGCAAACTCCACACACCGTGACCCAAGCCGGGAACCAAACCTGGGTCCCTGGCATTGTGAGGCAGCGGTGCTAACCACTGTGTCACCCTGAGAACCCTCACAACATTTAAGAAGTATTTAGATGAGTACTTGAAATGCAAGGCTACGGGCTAAATGCTGTAAAATGGGATTAGAATAGGTAATTCTGTTCTAATCCTGTTGATGGCTGGCACAGGCACAATGGGCTGAAGGGTCTCTTTCTGTGCTGTGAAGGTCTATCTCTATGACAGCAGGAAGCTGCTCAATTTGTTTATTTTCTGCTCAAATAGTTAACTTTGCCAAGAAAATCTAAAAATCTGTCAAATGTGCTAGAAAAGTAATTATTTATTGTGTTATTTTATGTGATGTTTCCACTAATACTTATTTTTCCACTATTTTAGCTTTGGAAGATCGCTAACTGCCAACTCGGCAACACTTGAGCACAATCATGTCATATGATGATTCAGTTGTGAATGAAGCACCCAGTGATAGCTTCTGGGAGGTATGTTTGAACTGCTATCTTCCTTATGTTCCATCCTGCATCCTACTAATTCTAATGTCATTGCTTTCTCAAGTCATCTCTATTGTTCATTAGGTTGCTTTTCATTGTAAAGCACGATATAGCATAAGTTTACTTGTACATGAAGAACAGCAAGCAGACTCGATCAACAATGTTTAAAAAGTTACAAAGTCATCACCTTCGTTCGTGATGCTGTTACATGCAGTTTAGCTTCAATCATCAAATTTGTTGTTCTTGAGTAGTGGGAACAAGATGGGACGTACAGTATTGAGATGTTACAGCTGTGCAAGGAGCTTCCAAATAGCCGTTTTATGTGTCATTAAGTGTCGAGTGTTTCCTCCAATCTCCCAACATTTTTCTCTGATATCTTGGATTCTGTAGCTACTGTAAGGGTCTTTGTCTGCTGAGCAATCTCACCTTTATGTCTGAACTGGGCTGTTTATCTGTCTTTCCTTCTGGACACCATGTTGCCATATTAGAAACACAGAAAATAACAGCTGGCCTAGGCCATTTGTCCCTTCGAGCCTGCTTCACCATTCACTATGATCTTGGTTGATCCTCTAACTCAACGTCACACTCCTATGCTCTCCCCACACCCCTTGATATCTTTATGTCTAGAAACCTATTTTTTTCTTAAATATATTCTGAAACTTGGCCTCCATGGCCTTATCTGGCAGAGAATTCCACATGCTCACTATGCTCTGAGTGAATAAGTTTCTCCTCATCTCAGTCCTAAATGGCCTACCCCGTATCTTAAAATTTTGGCCCCTTGTTCTAGACGCCCCACCTCCCACAAAGGGTGGCATTTTCAGCAACACAGCATGCACCAGCGAGGACGTGAGAAGTGCAGGCAGGAGGAACTGAGCAGACACGAGGAGCTGAACAGCCTCCTTTAATGTACTATTCTATGATTCTATCAATGAATAGGTTTGCATCAGGGTGAGTTTGACTTGGTAGCGAGCAGATGAAAATTAGAGAGTTACTATTTTTTGTACAAAAGCCAGGGATTGATGTTTAGGTGAAATCGACCATTACTGAAGTATATATGGTAGATTTCTTGTGGAAATTAAATTAACAAATTATTAATGAAGCTCATTGCTAAATATGGTTACATAAGTTTACTTGGGTTCTATTCAGTACTTTGAAACATGACAAAATATCATTTAAGCCACGGTTGGCTTTTGGCTGAATAGAAGAAGAAAATGGAAATCACTCAGTTGGAGGAAACGTCAACACTTTCATCTTCTGAAGAGTACATGGAAAGTTTTTAATGATGTAGTATTGCCAGAGGTACAAATTGGACCTTTTTAAGTGGCATATGCATTTCTAGTAGTTGCATCCCTGCTGCTAGAGCGTATTTCATTTAATGCTGTCTGACCAAGGTCTCCGTCACCAACTACATCTGATATTGAATACAATACTTAAATAATTATCTGCATGTGTAGAGAAGACATGCAGGAAAATATCACGTAAATTTCCCGAACTCTTGCTCTGTATTAATGGATCTCATTAAAAACCAACAGGTTTAGTGCCATTTAGCTGCAGTGATATTTTGAAAAGCAGTTTTGGCACAATGATAACATTTTGGAATACTCCATTCTACAAATACAAAGCACTGTAAATCCGATGCTTATGGCAATAATTGTTTTGCAGCAGTGTTGAAAAACACACATATTACTATAAATATAGTGTTTTTCAACACTTTGTGGGCAATTCAGAACATTAGCCTGCATGTTTTAATCATTATTATGAAGAGCTAAATTTGTCTTGCAGCTTGTATCATCTGGAAGTAGTACACCAATGAACAAAAATCATTGCTGTTTGGCACAGCTTTAGGGAAGCTATAGTAGTTGGGCAGTGCCATTAACCCTGAAAAATAAGCAAAGGCTTCATTTAAGATCAAGCAAGTGAAACCATGTTTGCACAGTGTGCTTTTTTTGTAGTCTTGGATCATTATGGTCCTATCCCCCATAATTATGCTTCCTAGATAAGAATAGAAAATGTTAGAAATGCACAAAAAATCCATCCACATCAGAACACAAGAAAAGAAATGCTCAAGTTTTGGAAACTTGGTAGAATTAGTTCTAACTGAAATTTAACTCAAAAGGCACACTAAGAAGTCTCTCAACACCAAGTTAAAGTCCAACAGGTTTATCTGGTAGCGCAAGCCACAAGCTTTCGGAGCGCTGCTCCTTCATCAGGTGAGTGGGAGTTCTGTTCACCAACAGGGCATATAAAGACACAAACTCAATTTACAAAATAATGGTTGGAATGCCAGTCTTTACAGGTAATCAAGTCTTAAAGGTACAGAGAATGTGAATGGAGAGAGGGTTAGGCACAGGTTAAAGAGGTGTGTATTGTCTCCAGCAAGGACAGTTAGTGAGATTTTGCAAGCCCAGGCAAGCCGTGGGGGTTACAGATAGTGTGACATGAACCCAAGATCCTCGTGTGCGGAACTTGGCTATCAGTTTCTGCTCAGCAATTCTGCGTTGTCGTGTGTCGTGAAGGCCGCCTTGGAGAACGCTTACCCGAAGACCTGAGGCTAAATGCCCATGACTGCTGAAGTGTACCCCAACAGGAAGAGAACACTCCTGCCTGGTGATTGTCGAGCGGTGTTCATTCATCCGTTGTCATAGCATCTGCATGGTCTCCCCAATGTACCATGCCTCGGGACATCCTTTCCTGCAGCATATCAGGTAGACAACGTTGGCCAAGTTGCAGAAGTATGTACCGTGTACCTGGTGGATGGTGTTCTCATGTGAGATGATGGCATCCGTGTCGACGATCCGGCATGTCTTGCAGAGGTTGCTGTGGCAGGGTTGTGTGGTGTCATGGTCACTGTTCTCCTGAAGGCTGGGTAGTTTGCTGCGGACACTGGTCTGTTTGAGGTTATGCGGTTGTTTGAAGGTAAGAAGTGGGGGTGTGGGGATGGCCTTGGCGAGATGTTCGTCTTCATTGATGGCATGTTGAAGGCTCTGGAGAAGATGTCGTAGCTTCTCCGCTCCGGGGAAGTACTGGACGATGAAGGGTACTCTGGTGGCCGTGTCCCGTGTTTGTCTCCTGAGGAGGTTGGTGCGGTTTTTCGCTGTGGCGCGTCGGAACTGTCGATCGATGAGTCGAGCGCCATATGCTGTTCATATGAGGGCATCTTTCAACATCTGGAGGTGTCAACTCGAAAGGCTACAGGGAATGGGTAAGGAATAACATTTTCAGAAAGTCAGTTGAGGTGCAATGGCTAGAGTGAAGACCTCCTACGCTGCAAAACTTGATAAACCAAGGTAATGTGAGGTGATATTTTTCAGCACACAGTTACTTGTCAGGTGAAGTTTACAGTGTAAACTGGAGCTTTGCAGATTGCTTTCTTTGAAGCTCTGATGAGGACCATACCATGAGATCATGAAGATTTGAATCTGTCTTGTCCTTCTGGCTGCTGAAATTGCAAAACAAAAAGTATTGGCAATATAGGAGACAAAAGTAAAAGTTGTTACTGTAGAAATTACAGTGCCAATTAAATAGCATCTGACCAAGGAAGAAAGTTTAACATTGAATTTATTAACATTTAACATTTCCTTCTTCTGAATTGTTTTTTTTTGAAGGGTCACACCTAAAATGTCAGCCTTTGTTGCTCTTGTGAATGTTAATCCAGCCAGAGCACATTTTGAGCAGCTTCAGATTATTTTCATTAAATATCACATGGATTCACCAGCTCCTCCTATTGTATATTTTGTGTTTAGATGGTCGAATGCTCTTTTAAATGAACTGAACTCCGCTATTGCTAGCACTGGTCTAGTACCACACCTTAAGGGCCATTTTCATCTGAGAGCCTGACATGCTATTCAGCAAAGGAGGGGAAGGCAACACAGCCAAACCTGACCCTGCCTGCCTAGTATTCAGTACAAATCACTGGCAATTCAGAACAGTTACGCCAACTAATTACCTCTGTCTCTCATTTCTTAGGAATAGGGAGAATAGTTACTTTTACTTTTAGCAGGTCCGAGGCTAGGAATCTTGTGGTGAGTAACTCTTCTCCTGACTCCCCAAAACTTGTCCGCACCCTACAAGGCACAATTCAGGAGTGTGACAAAATACTCTTCCCCTTGCCTGGATGAATGGAGCTCCAACAATACTCAAGAAGCTTGACGACAAAGCAGCTCGTTTGATTGGCACCCCATCCACAAATTTTCTCACTCTCCACCACCAACACAGAGCAGCAGTGTGTACCATCTACAAAATGCTATGCAGGAACTCTCCAAGGTTTCTTAGATGGCACCTGCCAAACCCACGACCACTATCATAGAAAGAATCATCATAGAAACCCTACAGTACAGAAAGAGGCCATTCGGCCCATCGAGTCTGCACCGACCACAAACCCACCCAGGCCCTACCCCCATATCCCTACATATTTACCCACTAATCCCTCTAACCTACACATCCCACGACACTAAGGGCAATTTTTAGCATGGCCAATCAACCTAACCTGCACATCTTTGGACTGTGGGAAGAAACCGGAGCACCCGGAGGAAACCCACGCAGACACGAGGAGAATGTGCAAACTCCACACAGACAGTGACCCAAGCTGGGAATCGAACCCAGGACCCTGGAGCTGTGAAGCAGCAGTGCTAACCACTGTGCTACCGTGCCGCCCATCACTTAGAAGGACAAGGGCAGCAAAAGTATGGGAACACCACCACCTGGAAGGTCCCGTCCAAACCACTCTCATTACTGACTTGGAAATATATCACTGTTCCTTAACTGTTGCTGGGTCAGAATCCTGGAACTCCCTCCCAAACAGCACTGTGGGTGTATCTACACCACCTGTTCTGCAGCAGTTCAAGAAAGTAGTTCACCACCACCTTGAGGGCAATTGAGGATGGACAATAAATGCTGGTCTAGCCAACGAAGCCCACAACTTTTGAATGAATTTTTAAAAAAACACCTAATTCAAAATAGAATGGAGATCAAATTTGGAACATCATAGCCTGACTGACTCATCAATCAAATGTTGCATTGGCCAAGATGAATTGCCCATTTTTTCATTAAATATTCCTATGCTTCTCTTCACATCCTAGTAACATAATTTTTGCAAAGAGAGCAACTCATCCGCCATGATGGCAGTTAAAGAGGACTAATGTAAGTTGATATGGCTGCTGAGTGGTAATTAGTAGTGTTTGCTGTATTTGCCATAGCTCACCACCTTTAATCCACCAAAATATTTTGAAATTTTTTTTTTTTGTATAGAATCATTGAATTGTTACAAAACATGCTAGGAAAATGGTAATGACATGAAAACATGACAATAAATTAGAATGTTTTCTGTTGGTTATATATTTTAAAATATTTGGAAAATGTAAATTGCTTAAGGGAGGGATAATTTGGTTATGCTAATGGTTCTGAACTGTAGGGGTTCTATGTTTTTATTGGTGTCCTCTCATCCTTGGCCCTTCTGTCACTGGGAATAGTTTCTCTCTATCCACTCTGTCTCGATCCTTCATGATTTTGATTAGCTTAAGCAAATGTCCTCTCAACCTTCTTTGAGGAGCTTACTTCTCCAACCCACGCGTCTCCAATCTATCCAAGTCACTGGAACCTTCTCCAAAATCTTTCTGCATCCTCGCTAAAGTCTTCATGTCCTTCCTAATGTTCAATGCCCAGAGTTGGGCATGGTACTACAGTTGAGGCCGGCATAGTGTTTTGTAAAGATTCTTCATAACTTCCTTGTTTTTATACTCGATGCATCTATTTATAAAGCCCAGGTTCCCAAATGCCTCATTAACTAGCTGTTTCCAACTTGTCCTACCACTTTCTAAAGTTGATGCATGTACATACCAGGTGTCTTTATTTCTGCAGCCCCTTTAGAATTGCACCCTTTACGTTAATGCCTCTCCTTAGTTTTCCCAGTAAAATTAAATTTCAACTGCTACGTGTCTGCCCATTCCATCAACTTATGTCATCTTGTAGTCTATTACTATCCTACTCAACTTGTAATTTGTCCAAGTTTTAAATTGCATACCTATTCTAGTCATTAAGTAAATGAGGAACAACAGTGGTCCTAGTATTTATTGACCTCTGGAGATCCCCACCTTCCTCCAGTCTGAAAAACAACTGTTTACCACCAGTCTCTGTTTCTTGTTATTCATTCAACATTGTATCTCTGCTGCCACTATCCCTCTAATTCCATGGGTTTCTAGCTGGCAGGGCTATAATGTGGCACTCTTATCAAATGCTTTTTGCAAGTCCAAATGCACCACATCAACTGTAATACCCTAATTAGCCTATGTTGTTACCTCATCAAAAAACTCAAAACAATTAGTTCAATACAGTCTACTTTTAACCAATCAATGCTACCTATCCTTAAATAATTCATATTTGTCCAAGTGATATTTTAATATTATCTCAGATCGTTATTTCTAAAAGCTTTATCGCCACTGGGGTCAAACTGTGACTGACCGGTCGTTACTCAGTTTATTCTAATAACCGTTTTCAAATAAGGGTGTAACATTTACAATTCTGCAATCATCTGGCACCACCCTTGTATCCAAGGAGGTTTGGAAGATTATGGCCAATACCTCAGCAATTTCCTCCCTTCCCTCAGTATCTACAGTTGCATCCCATCTGGTCTTGGTGTTTTATCGACATTTAAGTACAGCCAGCCTTTGTAAGAGCTTTTACTCTAGATTACTTATGCTTTTCCACAGCTAACCTAAACCTTATGATACTATGATCATTCTTAGCTTAGTGTTCTGTAACAAACACTTTATCCAACAATGTTGATTTCCTCATTGGGCCAGAGAATTCTAGAAAATTCTCCTGAACACGTTTCAGAAACCCTGCCCTTTACAGTATTGCTGCTCCAGTTTATCAGTCTCCATTATATCAGTCTCCATTATCACACCAATATAGTTTTTCATTTATCTATATTTCCCTGCAAATGTGTTCTTATTTTTCCCACGAGTTGTTAGCCTATAGAATATACCCAGCAGTGTAATGGTATCTCTATTGTCTCTTGACTTTAACCAGATAAATTGTAACCACTCTGAACAGCACTGTAATATTCTCCTTAATCAAGTTAAAAGCATCCACCAAACCAAAGAATTGCATCCCAGAATACACCAAGAGGATTTGCTGAACACAAATTGATAGCATTCATATAAAATGTGATTGTTCATATAATAAATAATATTTCCGTCATGTTTATTTCTTTTAATCACCCAGTTACCTATATTGCACTACTGGCTGGTTTCAGTACTCCTGGACATAAAGCTTAAAGCATGGTAGACATTCAGAACCAAATCCTAATGGCAAGCTTAAATAAAAACTTTGGCTATCTCCTCATAAAAGATCCAATGGCAACATTCAATGAACAGTTAATTAGAGCACAGCAAAGTTCTGCAAACGGCAATGAGATAAAGATTAGATAATCTGTTTTATTTTAGAGATGCTGATTGAGAGTTAAACATTGGCCCGAAAACCAGAGAGAAGTCTGCTCAATACTACTTCAACATAGATTCATTGTACCTATATTGTCCACTTGAGAAGGCAAACTGAGGTCTTGGTTTAATGTCTCATCCAAAAGATGGTTCATGCAACTGTGCAGCACTCACTTTTATGCACTATGTGGAGTGGGTGGAGGATAGGTATATGATCTCTCAACTTTGAGTCAAAGGCAAGAATGCTACCACTGAGTTTAACACTTCATGCTAATGTGATGCAGTTGGCTGTTTAATTTTCCTTGCAGATCGCTACCTAACACCGATAATTTTTACCAAGTACTATTAAACTATTTTTCCTTGGTATGTATAGGTTGGAAATTATAAGCGCACGGTAAAGCGCTTTGATGATGGCCACAGACTCTGTAATGACCTCATGAGTTGCCTCCATGACCGTGCTCGGATAGAGAAGAGTTATGCTCAACAACTTACAGAATGGGCCAAAAAGTGGAAACAGATATTAGAGAAAGGTAATGGTTGAGTTTTTGCCTTATGATTATTCATATTAAATTATTCTGAAAAGGCATTATTGTCAATTAAAGCTATATATTACGTATTTTTTGGTTTGTTAGATTTACTATTTGAAACTCATTTTTTAAAAAAGTTTATTTATTAATGTCACAAGCAGGCTTACATTAACACTGCAGTGAAGTTACTGTGAAAATCCCTTAGTCGCCACACTCCGGTGCCTGTTCGAGTACACTGTGGGAGAATTTAGCATGGTCAATACACCTAACCAGCTTGTCTTTCGGACTAATACATTCAGTGTTATCCATGTGAAATATGTTGAAACTGTGCAAAAGATTGGAGATTCTTAAACTTTTTTGTTTTCAATAATCTTTTCCATTGGTTCAATTTGCCTGATTCTGATCCTGGTCACAAACTGGCTACACCCAAGGTCAAATTAGAAAGATTTCACCAATTGCACTAGGTCAGAAAGCTTCGCAAATTGTTTCTTTACTTTCAGTGATTTTTAAATCCGGTTCCCCGCAGGTGGAGGGCTGGACATCTTGACTAAAAATACGATCTTTGTGGTGGTCCAACCCATATTCAGCTATATTAATATATCTCCATCAGGTTACTCTAAAACACATATTAACAGGAAGAAGAAAAATAAACAATTATGTTCTATTATGCTATCTGATTGTGCTGGTGCATTGAAATCTTGAACCTAACCAGTGTAATTTCTCAAATTTATACCGACTCAGTTCCCTGGCAATTCTTTTCTCAAACTTATGTAAGTATTCAGTGAAGGATAGATTAGGAATTAATACTTTGTGCTGGATCCCTACATTTAGAATAATGACAGATAGAGTATTATTTCCACTTGCGTGCGATGGCATCTTTACTCAGCCTTATTTTCAAGTTACAGAAAACAGTAATTACCACTTGCTTAGTATCTCTGCGTGCTGGAGCTTGCCCCAGGTGGTCGATCCACCAATGATTCCTTGCACGTTTTCCAGTGACTGACCAGCTCACTCCTTCTGATTGTAAGACAGACCTCCTCCTGCTCCGACATTTTAAATTCTTGGCTACATTCTAACTATCGTGATCTCCATATGTTTACTGTTTCCAACCATATTCGTCCAAAAGCCAGTTTCAGCTCAGTTGATTGGCTTTCAATCATTTTATTGGTCATCGCAGGTCGGACTTTACTTGTCGTTGTCTCAATACCGATTTGATCAACCTAGTTCTTTGTAAGATTAAAATTGTTATTGCACTGTGGCTTTTGTAAGTTATTCGGTCAAATGCTTTCTCCAGTTGTGATGTCCCACAGTCCACTTCTCCTGCTTGTTGCACACATGGTGACACCACAACCATTTTTACACAATACATCCGTTTCAATGTTTGTAAATCATCTTATGCTATGATTTGTATAATAATGTCCTACAGTGGGTTTGAATGGTATTTTTATGGTACTTTTCACCTAATTTGAGGATACACAACCTTTACAGTTAATAAAAAGAAAGACCTTGCATTTGTATAGCATCTTTCTCATACAAAATTTTTGTCAGATTACCCTAAATATTTTTCATTGACAGAGATGAGTTGATGAACTCAGTTTTAATGAAAGGTACATGTGTTGTCTTGCTTTGTCAATTTTTAAGTTAATCTAAATGTTCATGCCTGTGTAATGCACAATGTAAGTGATAATGCAAATAAATACTCTTACGCCCATGCACACTGTAATTGATCAATTTGACATGGAAAAACATGCGTGCTGACTTCAAAACTTAGAATACTATAGCTCAGAATCCAATAATTCTGTTTCAGCTCTTAAGAGCTATCCAGTTAGTTTGATTTCCCCCTGTCTCCTTCCCCATAGCCCTGCATTTTTTTACTCTTCAGTATTTATTTCATCCCTTGCAAGGTCACTATTGAATTAGCCTTTCACAGTATGTTCAGATCATGATGCTGCATTTTTTAAAAAAAGTTCACGACATCACAAGTATAAGCCACTGAAGGTGAGAGTTGCACATATAAAAATTAATTCCACAGAGATTTTGAAGGGGATATAAAAAAATGGGAGAAATACATTCAAGACCATGGGGAAATTAAAAATAGTCTGAGAACGTCACAATTTCAGCAGTCCAACATCTTAGGAGCTGAGATCCTAAGATCAAGCTATTTTCTCAGAATTGCTGAGGTACTTAGCAATAGCAAACGTCAGATAAAGTTTAAAGTTTATTTATTAGTCAAGTGGGCTTACATTAACATTACAATGAAGCTGCTGTGAAATTCATATCATTGCTGTTATTGAAGTTTTGGATTACAGATGTTTTAGTGATTATTGATGTTATTGGGGTCGATCTTTTTCCAGATCTTGTACTTTTATGCAGCATTAACCATCTTTAAACTTGCTTTTCAAATTTTTTAGAGGGCCCTAAAAATATTCCTCATTGGTAGAGTACTAAGTATTCAAATAAAAAAGGTTTTTAAGAAAAATCTTGACTTAGTCTTTAAATTATGATAAAATAATATAAATTAAATAAAATTATTATTAAGAAGTAAAATGCTTCCTTCCTTTCACCATTTTTGCTTTGCAGAAAATTTTACTGAATAAAAGGTTAATACCTAAACTCATTGGGAAATTAAATGGATTAGTATGGACGAAGACGAAATGCTACAACTGCTGGGAATTGTAAATCTGGGAGCATCAGATGATAAAACATACGTCAGTTCATGTTTGAGGTGTAAACCCGTCCTGAAAACTATTGAGGAAGAGTTTATACATCACATGTAAGCTGATTTGTGTGCTCTCAATGATTGCTGCCTGACCTTGTAGTGTTTGTAGTGTTTTTGTTTTAAATGGATGAAACTTAAAAATCTCTGGGGGGGGGAAGGGAAGTGTGGGGAAGGGAGGGAGTGAGGCCAGATCATTCTCTGGGGCGGGGAGGGAGGAGGAAGCGGGTCAGATGTACCTCTGGGGGGGGAGGGGAGTGAGGCCAGATCATTCTCTGGTTTGGGGGGGGTGGGAAGGGAGAGGAGGGAAGCGGGTAAGATGCATTTCTGGGGGGGGAGGAGGGAGGCCCAATCGCTCACTGGTGGGGGGGTCGGGGGGTCCGCTGTCACTCTGGGGCGATTGGTTAGGATGAAAGGGGGCAGGGGGTCGCGATCGGTCTGGATAGCGGGTGGGGGGGGGGGCAGGGGGAGTGGATAAGGGGTACAGTGATGTCTGTGGGGATGGGGGTGATGCCTGTGGGGAACCATCACTCCTGGGCTGCTTTCTCCGCTTTTTGCGGCCTGGGAGCGATCTGACACGGGCATGCTTTTTCAAATTTTTTCTAACTGTGCATGCGCAGTTCAGAGCTCTGATCGTTTCGGGTGTGCTAAACCCTGCCCTCAGCACGATTCAGACCCGTGATTTTTTTTGTTCAGGCTAAGTGCGTATGGGGGCGCCTGAAAGCAGATTTCCAAGTCAGATCTGAATTGCGCCCAGATTCAGCACTTAGAATGAAAATGGTAAAATCAGGCCCTAAGAGTGAATTCTGCTCAGTTTTTACTCTGCAAAGTATATTATTGATTAACCCAGCAGTTTAGTACAATTGATTAGAACGGCTGACTGAATCTGTGATAAAGGGTGGGATTCTCGGGTCTCGTCCTTGATGGGACCCGTTGCAAGCAAGAATGGAAAACTTGGCGTTCCAGCCTAAACTCCATTCACTTTTCAGTGGCACCAGAAAATCCCAGCCGTGAACAAGGAAGGATGGAAGGTTTCAGCCAATGAGTCAACACTACTCATTGCCTTTAGGCATAGAATGTTCCAGTATGCAGTTCCCGATGGGTTAGCCACTGTTTTTGTAAACCAAAAGCAAATGTGAATGAAGACTAGTTTGTACTTTTAATTATTATTTCATCATAAATCTATTTGTTTGAATGATGGCATTATATTGCATCTTCCACTAAAATAAATACTTGTGGCAGACATCATACTTGATGAGACATTACTGTGATCTGTCTCCACAATAATGTCTACCTCTGTGCTTAAATGTATCAATAATTATACCCCTAACAAAATGTAATGGTTAAAGTTTCCTTTGTGTATAGGATTTGGAAAAAGACAACATTTACAAAACATATAACATTTTTATTTTTTATTTTCTATTATTAAGAACTATTATTTTTATGAAGGAAAACTTACATTATTAGGATAAATTCAGCCACAGTACTGACGCCTGGAATCTCGCTCAGTGAAAGCCGTCACAAGTATTAATCATTTGGTCTAAATGAAACTAATTTTGTGATAAATAGCTCTTTTAGTTGTTACAGTAGCAATACAGTACTGAAATGGATAAAACAGTAGCACCAACAGGTACGAGGTACTTGCTCCCTGTGTGGAAGAGGAAAAGGGCTGTAGGGAGGATGAGCTAGCTGACCACTGCACCATGGTACAAGAGGCCTTGTTCAAGGCCAATTAACGATAGAGGGTTGGCAGCAGGAGAAATACTTAATACGATTAATGTTACCAGAGAGGCAGTGCTGGGTAGACTAATGGGACTGAAGGTGGACAAGTCCCCGGGTCCGGATGGAATGCATCCCAGGGTATTGAAAGAAATGTCAGAGGTAATAGTGGATGCGTTAGTGATTATTTATCAAAACTCGTTGCATTCTGGAGTAGTGCCGGTTGATTGGAAAACGGCTAATGTTACGCCGCTGTTTAAAAAAGGAAGGAGACAAAAGGCGGGTAACTATAGGCCGGTCAGCTTAACGTCTGTAGTAGGGAAAATGCTGGAATCCATTATTAAAGAGGAGATAGCAGGGCATCTGGATAGAAATGGTTCGATCAATCAGACGCAGCATGGATTCATGAGGGGAAAGTCGTGCTTGACGAACATGTTGGATTTTTATGAAGATGTGACTAGGGCGGTTGATGGAGGAGAACCGGTGGATGCGGTGTTTTTGGATTTCCAAAAGGCGTTTGATAAGGTGCCCCATAAAAGGCTGCTGAAGAAGATTAGGGCGCACGGAGTTGGGGGTAGTGTGTTAAAGTGGATTGGGGACTGGCTATCCGACAGGAAGCAAAGAGTCGGAATAAATGGGTGTTTTTCCGGTTGGAGGAAGGTAACTAGTGGCGTGCCGCAGGGATCGGTACTCGGGCCGCAACTGTTTACCATTTATATAGATGATCTGGAGGAGGGGACGGAGTGTAGGGTAACGAAGTCTGCAGACGACACAAAGATAAGTGGAAAAGTGAATCGTGTGGAGGACGGAGAAGATCTGCAGAGAGATTTGGACAGGCGAGGATATGGCAAATGGAGTATAACGTTGATAAATGCGAGGTTATACACTTTGGAGGAAATAATAACAAATGGGATTACTATCTCAATGGAAACAAATTAAAACATGCTACCGTGCAAAGGGACCTGGGGGTCCTTGTGCATGAGACGCAAAAGCCCAGTCTGCAGGTACAACAGGTGATCAAAAAGGCAAATGGGATGTTGGCCTATATTGCGAAGGGGATAGAATATAAAAGCAGGGATGTCTTGATGCACCTGTACAGGGCATTGGTGAGGCCGCAGCTGGAATACTGTGTGCAGTATTGGTCCCCTTATATGAGGAAGGATATATTGGCATTGGAGGGAGTGCAGAGAAGGTTCACCAGGTTGATACCGGAGATGAGGGGTTTGGATTATGAGGAGAGGCTGAGGAGATTGGGTTTGTACTCGTTGGAGTTTAGAAGGATGAGGGGGGAATCTTATGGAGACTTATAAGATAATGCGGGGGCTGGATAGGGTGGAGGCGGAGAGATTCTTTCCACTTAGTAAGGAAGTTAAAACTAGAGGACACAGCCTCAAAATAAAGGGGGGTCGGTTTAAGACAGAGTTGAGGAGGAACTTCTTCTCCCAGAGGGTGGTGAATCTCTGGAATTCTCTGCCCACTGAGGTGGTGGAGGCTACCTCGCTGAATATGTTTAAAGCGCGGATGGATGGATTCCTGATCGGTAAGGGAAGTAAGGGTTATGGGGATCAGGCGGGTAAGTGGTACTGATCCACGTCAGATCAGCCATGATCTTATTGAATGGCGGGGCAGGCTCGAGGGGCTAGATGGCCTACTCCTGCTCCTATTTCTTATGTTCTTATGTAAGAGGAGGGAGCAAAAAGACAAGTGGTAGTTGCAGGGGATTTTATAATTAGGGGGATTTATAACATCCTTCGTAAGCAGGATCGAGAGTCCCACCTGGTATGTTGTTTGCCTGGTGCCAAGGTGATCGGCTTGAAAGGATATTGGAGGGGGAGGATCCAGATGTCATGGCCCATGTTGGGACAAACAACATAGGCAAGACTAGGAAAGAGGACCTTTTTGGGCATTAAATTAAGGAACAGGTCCTCCAGGTTTATAATCTCTGGATTACTATCTGAGCCACGTGCGAATTGGCATAGGGATGAGAAAATTAAGGAAGTAAACATTTGGCTGAAGGAGTTGTGTGGGAAAGAGCGGTTCCATTTCATGGGGCATTGGCATCAGTATTGGAACAGGAGGGATCTATACCATTGGGATGGTCTGCATCTTCAGCTGCTTCATCAATGACCACCTTTTCATTTTGCAGTCATCAGCAACTTCTGACTTTATAATGTTCAGTACCATTCGTGACTCCTCAGACACTGACTCAGTCCATGTCCAAATGCAACAAGATCTGGACAATATCCAGGCTTGGGCTGACAAGTATCAAGTAACATTCGCGCCAGGCAATGACTATCGCCAATAAGAGACACTCCAACCACTGCCCCTTGACATTCAATGGTGTTACCATCACTGAATCCCCCACTGTCTACATCCTTGGGGTGACCATTGACAGAAACTCAACTGGACTGACCACAAACACAGTGGCTAGAAGAGCAAGTCAGAGGCTAGGAATACTGCGGCGAGTAACTCACCTCCCGACTCCCCAAAGCCTATCCACCATCTACAAGGCACAAGTCAGGAGTGTAATGGAATACTCCCCACTTGCCTGGATGGGTGCAGCTCCAACAACACTGAAGAAGCTTGACACCATCCAGGACAAAACAGCCCACTTGATTGGCACCATATCTCCAAACATCCAACCCCTCCACCACCGACACTCAGTAGCAGCAGTGTGTACTATCTACAAGATGCACTGCAGCAATTCACCAAAGATCCTTAGACAGCATCTTAAAAACCCACGACCACTTCCATCTAGAAGGACGAGAGCAGCGGATACATGGGAACATCACCACCTGCAAGTTCCTCTCCAAGTCACTCATCATCCTGACTTGGAAATATATCGCTGTCCTTCGCAGTCGCTGGGTAAAAATTCTGGAATTCCCTCCCCAGTGGCATTGTGGACTGCAGCGATTCAAGGCAGCTCACCAGCACCTTCTCGAGGGCAACCAGGGATGGGCAATAAATGCTGGCCAGCCAGCGACACCCATGTCCCATGAATGAAACAAAAAACTTCTGCTCCTAATTCCTATGTTGCGAGCACAGTGCACTGGAGCACAAACATATGCTGTGTCATTAGCATTGTATTATGTAGGTTTGATTTCCTCCTCATGACAAGGAGTTTTTAATGTCACAAAATGTCAAATTGGAAATGGAAACTTGGGAGAGTTGTTGCTAACCTCTGCCATGCGACTCCTGGTTCAGAGTGCCATTGACAGAAGCTGTGTGGAGATTGGCCACCTGCATCATCAATGTGCATGAAAGAAATTGGAGCATAAGCAACAATCTTTAAAGCTGCCTCAAAACTTGCAGCAAATATCCCACTTGCATTTTAAATACTGTCACCTCTGCTGATGGTAAAGAAAATAGTCTTTTGCAGTTATTCGTATTTATATTCTAAAAATGAATGTTGTCTGCCTCCTCTCTTGATCAAGTCTTACCCAATTCTAACTTTTTAAATAGTTGATACCTGGGATTGATGCTCAGGGTAGAGAATAGCTGTTTAATTTCATAATACAATGAGAGCTCCTGACTCATAAACCAGTATGCCAGTATAAACGGATACAGTTTGACGTATTATTCAGCTCAAAGGATTTTTCCATAAACTATGTGGAGGCTGCATTTCCAATGTAATCAACTGTATCTCTTCTGTTGCCACCTCATGATAAATTGGAGGCCTGAGTACAATTGAGCTTTGTCCAGATTATATTCTTGTCCTTTCTGTTCAAATCATCCTTTCTTTTTGTATTATTTAATAAAAATATGATTTTGTATTCAGTGAAATATAATTTTGTATTAAGTAAAATTGAAGTTGTGTGGATAATGTAACATTTTGAGGAATTGCTTCAAATAGCCAATATAATTCATACATCTGCTTGAACTTTTTTATATCTGTTGACGTATGATATTGCAGGACCACAGTACGGAACTTTAGAGAAAGCATGGTTATCGTTAATGACTGAGGCAGAAAAGGTCAGTGAGTTGCACCTAGAGGTCAAGGGTGCATTGATGAGCGAAGACTTTGAAAAAATCAAGAATTGGCAGAAAGAGGCCTACCACAAGCAAATGATGGCAAACTTCAAAGAAACAAAGGAGGCAGATGATGGATTCCGTAAGGCACAGAAGCCCTGGGCCAAGAAATTGAAGGAGGTAGGAAGTAACAAATGGTTGGTCAAAATTGGACTATAATTAGCATTTCACAAACTTTTTCAAATGCATTCTGAGCAACACATTTGAAGTGAATTTCTAGGTGCGGAGTGAAGACCACAAAAGGAGGGGAAAACCAAAGATCTATCTTCAATCTGGTCACAGAGTGAGGAAGAATCATGTGATTTATCTTCAGATGAAACTGTTTCTGAGGGAAATTGACAGAGGACCACTAATGAGTTTCTTGTCCATTCTTTTGGCCAGAAGAGATGCAGGGAAATCTATCATACAGTCATGCCCTATAAATTTAAGATAGGCACAAAGGCGAATGCACTTGCACAAAGATACAGACAGGCTCTGAAAGGAAACAGTGATATTTTCTGATCCTGGCTTAGTCCAGTGCAAAGTGACAGAGGATGAGGGGTGACCTAATAGAGGTGTATAAAATTATGAAAGGCATAGATAGGGTGAACGGTGGGAAGCTTTTTCCCAGGTCGGTGGTGATGTTCACGAGGGGTCATAGGTTCAAGGTGAGGGAGGGGAGGTTTAACACGGATATCAGAAGGACGTATTTTACGCAGAGGGTGGTGGGGGCCTGGAATGTGCTGCCGGGCAAGGTGGTGGAGGCGGACACACTGGGAACGTTTAAGACTTATCTAGATAGCCACATGAATGGAGTGGGAATGGAGGGATACAAAAGAATGGTCTAGTTTGGACCAGGGAGCGGCGCGGGCTTGGAGGGCCGAAAGGCCTGTTCCTGTGCTGTATTGTTCTTTGTTCTTGAAACCACTTTCCATCAACACTGTAGTTTATTGTATGAATGCCTCCAAAAATGTAGGAAAAAATGTTTAAAAGAAAACATTTCGCAAACCAAAAAAGGAAGTGTGTTCATAGGATGAGAAGAAGTAAATGGAGTGAGAGGAAGCCCTTGTTTTGGTTCAGTAAATTCCATGTCATTCTAGTAGTAACTTGCCAATAAAGGTAAACCGTTCAAGAATTCTATAAGAATAAATCTCATATATTGAAAACAATTGCCATAAAGTTTTATTTATTGTTTCATCAGTGCTACAAATTCTTACCTAGTTTTGCCAAAAATGTCCTTTTATGGCCAAAGTTTTACATGTGGTAATTCACAAGCTGTATCTTGCAGCTTGTTTTATTTTTAAAAGGAAAGTTTATTTGGTAATTAACTAAACAACTTTTTTGCTTTTTTGAGGTGGAAGCTGCCAAGAAGGCCTATCACCTAGCTTGTAAAGAAGAAAAAATAGCAATATCCAGGGAATCAAACAGCAAAGCTGATTCAAATGTAAATCCAGAACAGCTGAAGAAAGTGCAGGATAAAGTAGAAAAATCCAAGCAGGATGTTCAAAAGGTAATAATATGCTACTATTTTATGTACTCAAACTATCCCAAGGTGACAAACTGGGTAACACAGTAGAATGCACAACCATTTGCATTCCATAGATCATACTGTTGTGAAATGGATGGATATGCCAAATTGCAGAATAATATTTTGGCATTTAAGATGTACTCAAAAGAAAATGTAGACCACTGAGAGGAAAGCAGGAATACTACCTCTGGCTGTCTCCAGAGTTGAGAAATTCCACTATTTGACAGAATTTTGACTTTTAGCTAATGGAATACTGCCCTTTTAATTTCTTTCTAACCTCTGGCTCCCCCCGACCACTGCCATTTTCAATGTGACCAAAAGGCAGAAAGAGAGAATCTCAAAGCCTGCAAAATCTCTGCCAGCGATGAGGTGGGGAGCAGGCTTGGGGGAGTCGCCACTCATCCCACAGGGAGAGCGCACTCTACTACCGGCCACTTGGTGGCGCCCAGGTCTCAGCAGCATGATGGCACAGTAGTTAGCATTGCTGCCTGACAGCGCCGGGGACCCGGGTTCGATTCCTGGCTTGGGTCACTGTCTGTGTGGAGTCTGCAACTTCTCCCTGTACCTGCGTGGGTTTCCTCCGGGTGCTCCGGTTTCCTCCCACAGTCTGAAAGATGTGCTGGTTATGTGCATTGGCCATTCTAAATTCTCCCTCAGTGTATCCAAACAGGCGCCAGAGTGTTGCGACTACGGCATTTTCACAATAACTTCATTGCAGTGTTCATGTAAGCTTACTTGTGACACTTTAAACTTTAAAGAGCAGTGGTGCTTGAGTATTAGTAGGGTTTGGCAGGGCCGGTTGGTGGGCGAAAGCTAGACTGAAAACTACTAGATTATATGAAGTAATATTTTTATGAAGTACTTTAAAGACACAGATTTTCATATTGTACGATATTGGAAGTACAGTAACATTAATTAAATACCAAATGTTAGTAAGCTGCTTTATTGCTGTTTTGCTGGTGTCTAGTGTCCTGTTAGTTTGAGAGTTTTAAAAATATATTCCTTCATGTGATGTGGACGTTTGCTGCCCATCCTTGGTTGCTCTTCAGAAGGAGATGCTGAGTTAAAATGGGTCACACTGGAAGACAGTTTACAAAGCAGTGTCATAGTCCCTTGTTTCACTTTGCACGTACATGATCCAGCAAGTTTATCTGTTAGTGGGGACTTCATTTTGTATTACATTCACTAATTGCATTGAATGCTGAAATCACTTGATAATTTGATTCCAATGCATTAGTCCACAGTCTTGGTGGTAATAGAAGGTAAACAATGGAAAAACTAGAATTTCTATCCATGTGAAGTCTAGTAATTCTATTTGACGTAGGCTGAAAGAATTAGCATTCACTACATATCATAAAATGTGCGACAATTACATGATTCTCTTTGGCTTTGAACCTTCTCATGTCTGAGTCTCTTAATATTTGTGCAGAAAGTGATGATGAATACAAGGCTAGAAATTAGTACATCCCACATACCCCTGATCTCCAAGGGGATCAGCCCGCAGCGACTAAGCACCCCATCCCCATGTTATTCCCCATGCCCCCTCCTGCACAGCTACATGGGATTTGTTAACCCCCCCCAACTGAACTTGAGCCCCCACTGACCCACACCACCCGATGTCCGATTCTCTCTCCCACACAATCCAGTCAAGTCCGCAATATCTTCAGTAACATTTGGGCATTGGTGTCATTTGGAAACTAGTGCACACAGGAATGTAATAAGAGCTTAACGTTCTCTTGCTACATTTTGTCTGCATTTTTACACAGACATTATTCCATATGTTGTGTAATTAAATTCAATAAATTGAGTAGTTCATGAGCTAGCACCGTGAAATAACCAGCTATTGGATTGTTTTACAAACTCCACTTGTTCATTAATTTTCTTCAGGGAAGGAAAGCTCACATCCCTAACAAGCCTAGAGCTTATTACTGCAATCTCATAATGCGCCGTTGACTGTGAAGTGGCCTAACAAGCCCTTCAGTTAATGAAAATCAAGACAGAACACCATTGTAAAGAAAAGTATCAGACTGACCCACTTAATATGACCCATATGTTGAATACAGATTAGATGCAGACAATCCCATCCCGGTTAATTGTATAGAATCTCCCTCAAATATCTGAATGCTGGTGTTGAGGTTGAATAATCTGTTCGATAAACAAGTCAAGTATCATTATTACCCAGAACTCTCTATTATCCTCCCTGGGTTTATCCCCTCTGAAGCAGAAAACGCTCACCTTCCGGGGAGAAACAGTTATATGGACCAGGATTTTCCTATCATACCACCAGCAGGTATCATCGCAGACAGAATAGGAAAATTTAGAGAACCATTGACTTTTAACAGCTCTCCAAATTTTCCTGTCCTGCTTGGAAAATGCCCATCAAAGGCAGAGCTGGAAAATCCTGATTCTACAGTCAATCTGGCAGGCTCGGCTCTGAGACTCCAATTTGATTCTAGACTCCATGAAGTCTCACGGTTTCAAGTTAAGCAAGATCCAAGAAACCCCCTGCTTATTGTACCTAACACCCTCACCCACCAAACTGATGAATCGTAACTCCTTCATGTTGGAGGAAGCAAAGGCTTTGACGGTTTTGGGGCTCTGGCCTTTCAATGTCTAACAACAAATGAGAGCAACTTTGAAACTGAATGCATACCTGGGAGTTTGGTAAAGAGGTTGTTTCTTTGCTTTTTTTATAAACTTTTTCACCCTGTAGAAATGATAGAATACTAAGAAAAATTCAGGTTAATCAAGCAGAGTCAACATTGTTTTATGAACGGGAAATCATGTTTAACCAATTCATCGGAGTTCTTTGAGGAAGTAACGTGCAGTAGATAAAGGGGATGTACTGTACTTTGATTTCCAGAAATAATTTGATAAGGTGCCACATTGAAAGTAATTGTGAAAAATAAAAGTTCGAGCCGTAGGGGTGACATATTGGGTATTGTTGAAGCTGGGCTAGCTAACAGGAAACGGAGGGTAGGCATAAGTAAGTGGGCCTTTTTCTGGATGGCAGCACACAATGTGCCACAGGGATCAGTGCCCGGGCCTCAACTTTTCACAATTTATATAAATGACTTGGATGAAGGATTGCTGATGGAACAAAGATAGGTAGGATAGTAAGATGTGAAGTGGACACAAGAAGGCTACACAGCGATGTATATAGGTTAGGTGATTGGACAAAGAGCTGGCAAATGGAGTATAACATGGGAAAGTGTAAAATTGTTCATTTTGGCAGGAAAAAATAAAAAAGCATATTATCTAAATGGTGAAAGTTTGCAGAGCTCTGAGATGCAGAAGGATCTGGATGCCTTGAATGTCTTGCAAGAATCGCAAAAGGCTAGTATGCAGTACATTAAGTGATTGTGAAAGCAAATAAAATGTTATCATTTATTGGAAGGGGAATTGAATGCAATTACCTGGGACGTTGGTGAGTACTATGTACAGTATTGATCTCATTTAAGGAAAGATGTAAATGTGTTGGAAGCAGTTACTAAATGAATACCTGGAATGGGCGGGTTGTCTTATGAGGAAAGGTTGGACAAGCTAGGCTTATGTCTGCAGGAGTTTAGAAAATAGGAAGAGGCGGCTTGATTGAAACATATAAGGTCCCTTGACAGGGTGGGTATGGAGAGGATGTTTCCTTTGGTGGAAGAATCTAGTACTGTGTTTTAAAAAAAAAAAAAATTTTGTCCTAAACGGACAAAAATGAGGATAAATCTTTTTTGAGGGCTGAGTCTTTGGAACTCAGTTTCTCAAAAGACAGAGTCCTTAAATATGTTGTAAGGCAAAGGTCGATAGGTTCTTAATCACCAAGGAGGTGAAAGTTTATTGGGGATAAGCAAGAATGTGGAGTTGAGGTTGAAAGCAGATCAGCCATGATCTTATTGAATGGCAGAACAGGCTCGTAGGGCCGAGTAGCCCACTCCCGCTCCTAATTCATAAGCTTGTAACATTTTCTCAGCACTCCTTACCTGGCCTGCCTCTCGTAGCAAAAGAAATAATGTCCTTTTTTGCCCTTTGTCCTTCTCAATCTATTTGTTGCAAACGTACTTGCCCATGATAATATTGATGAGTAGCTACAAAACAGACCTGAAAGATGGTGAGATTCTATTTAGGAATTGAAGATTGCCATCCACTTTCTTTCAACTGTGATGTTAAATGCTGAAAGCAAAAGGGTTGGTTTACTATAATGGAAATGAACTATTGCGTGTAAGAATACTTTGCAAGTCCTTGTGTGTTTCATGAATCATGCTGTTTGGAATATGGCACATCCTCTGAAATGGATTTCACTAAAGGTTTTTTCATTTTTTTAGACACAGGAAAAGTATGAGAAAAATCTAGATGAACTGAATAAGTCCACACCACAATATATCGAAAACATGGAGCAAGTCTTTGAACAGTGTCAGCTTTTTGAAAACAAACGGCTAGAATTCTTTCGAGAGGTCCTGTTGGAGGTGAAGCAACATCTTGACCTTTCTGCTACCAGGTAAAGAATAATATAATGTGTGCTGTGAAGCAATTCGAACTGAACACTGAATATTTGCACTAAAAATAGTTTCAGACACAATTATATTCAACATTTTAAATGACATAAAATTTACAGAAGAAATGCTTGTTTTTATGTAGGGCTGTACACAACCCCAAGGCACTTTACACTCAAAAAGTATTTAATTGGCTGTAAACACTGTTTCAATATAAGGAAATGTAAGGGCCAATTTATTTATAGCAAGATCCCAATAACACCAGGCTGATAAGTGACAAATTAAACATTTTTGTAATGCTGATTGAGGGATACGTTGTAAACAGGACCTCACCTGCCCTATTGATCTTCAGGTGATGCCCTGAACATTGATCCCCCCCTAGAGAGAGCATAAATACTTTGTTTACATCACTGTGCAGTGCTGTCCCAGAATTGAACTGGAGAGTCAGCCTAAATTATGCACGAGAGAAAGTATGCATGCATTTACCCCTCTAACCTAATTGTCCCTGCACTGTCTAGCATGTAGCTGTAGTAGTAACCATGGGATTATTGTCTTTATTGTTGTACTACTTAAACTGCTTCCTCAAGCCTGAAACATTTTGCTTAGGACATTAATCCTGCTTATAGTTAGTTTTATTTTGGGCCATCGCTTTCATCTGATTTTCCGTTCTGTCCAAGAACTTCTGTACCCGGTTCATTCCCATTCCTAAAATTTGTACTATTTCATCATAGGTTTTTATGCCTGGCTTTTCTGGCTGTACCATTATGCTCAGGAATATTGGGACTCCTGCCTTTTATGGTAGAAGCACTACCATGCTTCTTTTCTCCTCAAAATAATGGCAAACCAGAGCTCAGTCTGTCCAACCTCCCGCCCATCTCTGAGTGGCCCGCCATTCTCCCCCACCTCTGTGGCCCGCCTTTATTTACAGACTTGATTTACAATGACTTCACGGCCTGAATGGCTTTTGCTATCATTTGGAGGTGTGCCCTTTGAGGTGTCGGCAAGCATGAGGTGCAGTGAAGGTGATAAAGGTTTAATGAGGCATGGCATGGGCAAACAATAAATATGGAACAGTAAATTCCTTGTGTTATGTAAATTTCAGTCATGGCAGTAGATAATGTTTTATAGGTATTTTAAAAATACCTGCTATTTCATAGTTCCTTTCACATTCTCAACGTGTCAGAGCTGATATCTTTTACAGTGTCCTTTACTGTTGTAAAGTAGACAAATGTGGCAGCCATTTTGCACGTACCAAAATCCCACAGTAATGGAAGGGATGAATGAGTGGATAGTATTTTAGCAGTGTTGATTGAAACCTAATGTTGGTTGAGGGGTAAATATTGGACAGCTAGCACATTCCTTTTAAAATGTGCCTTTTTCTTGTTTGTGAGTTGCAAGTAGTTTAAAGTGTTCAACCCGTCATGTCTGTTGTGCAGAATGATGCTTTGCTGTTATCTTTTGAGTGCCCTAATATATATTGCATTTGGGCACTGTGTCTACCGCATGCAAGTGCAAAGCCATTATGTCAGCCAGCAAGCAGTGCTATACCAGTAAGTCATTTTTCCAAATAATCCACTTCATGCCTCTGCATTGAGGTTCTTTTCACTTCATTGTTGTCTACCGTTTCTCACTGCCTCCAGCCTTGCCAAAGGTTGCCAAATGTATAAAATTAATTTTGACACTTTATAATGATGGAAATGATATTTACTCCACTGGTAACTATTTATCTTTTCAAGTGTCTGCATATGTTTAAATTTGACCTATTAGTTGGTCTTTTGCATAAAGCTAAAGCTGTATGATGAACTATGAAGAATTATTCAAGAAAGCCAGTTTGCCAGAGGTGCTCAAAGTTATAAAGTGATGGAACAGAGACTATTTAAAGCAAAGACTTTACAACAATTGAGTCCAGATCACATCCCAAACACAGATATTGGGCAAGATTTTCCAGCCTCCCAACCGCGTGTTTCCTGCCGGCGGGAGGTGGCGCGTTGTTTGCTCGTGGTGAGATTCTCTGGTCCTGCCGCTGTTAATGGCAATTCCCATTGATGTCACTCCACGCCGACGGGAAACCCGCGGGCGGGAGTGCATTGGAGTGAACAGCCGGAGAATTCCAGCCATGATTTGGATGTGAGTTAATTTCTTATCTGAAACTTACAGGCAGCTTAATTCCATTAAAAGATCTATCTAGCTATAAAAAGGTTTGTATTTATAATTATTTTGTTCCATTTTATAATTTGGACCAGTAGACAGGATTTGCAGAAGCTGTAAAGGTTTCTGCTTTTTGGTGAGTTTTCTCGAGTCAGAACCTGCAGAAGCCTGTGGATTTTTTTTTAAACCGGAAACCATGATATATTTTCCTGCAGTTTTAAAAAAGAAACAATTGTTTGCTATTTCTTGCTGGAAACCATTATACCTTCCTGTGGTTTTAAAAAAGGAACAGCCATTTGTTAATTCTTGAGTATCTTGATTTATAAAAGTAGCTTTTTACAGATGTATTTTGAATTATGTGCTCTACAAACAGCACAGTGAGGTGGTAGTGGGAGAATCACATTCACACACATATTGTAGCATTGTACAATATTACCATACTGAAGAGACAAAACCTTTTATTTCTAATGAGTGATGAAAATTTAATAAATACCCATTCCTTTGTCAAATATCAGCTTTGTTTTTTCCACAGTTATAGCACTATATACCAAGAGCTGGAACATACTATTAAGTCAGCAGACCCCGAGGAGGATCTTAAATGGTTCAGGTGTGCACATGGTCCAGGAATGCCCATGAACTGGCCACAGTTTGAGGTATGTTATTTGATTTGACTGCAATATCACAGTTAGAAATTTACCTACTTCATCACATTTGTTTACTTTCACCTAATAATAGTTAGAGTTGAATGCTAGAGTACATGTTTTGTCTATTTCTTGCTGAGTTAACTGGATGAAATGAGATTACTTAAGTGACTCGGCATTCTCAACGGGGTGTTCATTCTAATGGCGGTTATTTCCTGATAAGAAATGATTAGTTTTTAAATTAAGTATTTTGATTTCTCCATTTGTTTTGCATGTTTCTAATTTCTTATGATTGTCACTTCATTACAACCGAATGGTGCTTGTATTTAACTGACCCCATTATTGAGTCATTATCAGAATTCAATAACATTGTGTCATCGTTTGAGCATGACATTTCATTAATAATGAATGAAGTATGCCAAAAAAAGCTTAATTACAAATAAAATTTAGACTGAATCAATAAATAATTCATTATTAGTAAGTAGGAGACTTACTGTAGCAGCTTGTTTCAGATCATTTAATTTTTTGACATTACCTTTGGCGTGCCCTCAAGATGTATCCTTGGCCCCTTCTATTTCTGCTCTAATTTGCTTCAGCAACACAATCTGAAAACATCAGATTCCACAACCTCCATGTTATCAAACTTCTTGACCAACATCCAGCCCTGAAATAGCTGCAGTACACTCCAAATACAAATGAGAAAGACAAAAGCCACTGTCTTTGGTCACCAACTTTGTCCCCTTGCCATTTTGTCAACCTGAACCAGACTATTTGGAACCTTGCAGTCTCATTTGACGCCATAAGCGGAGCTTTCAAATCCATATCCTCTCCATCACAAAGACTGGCTATTTACAACTCTAACACTGTTTTCCTTTCACTCTGTATCAGCATATTGGCAGCTGAAACCCTAATCCTTGATTTTTGTAGGCTTCAGGTTCAACTATATCAGTGCTATCCAGGCTGTCACTCATTTTGTACCCTTCATCTCATCCTACTTGCATCAGGTCATGTTAGAAGCTACTATTAAAGAACCTTTAACAGGGCACTTGGATAAGTTCAAGGTAACCAGGCAGAGTCAACATGATTTTGTGAAAGGGAAATCATGTTTAACCAACTTATTGAAGTTATTTGGGGAAGTAACATGCTGTGAATAAAGGGCAAACCAGTGGATGTACTGTACTTGGATTTCCAGAAGGCATCTGTTAAGGTGCTACATCAAAGCTTATTGCAGGAAATAAAAACACCTGCTATAGGGGGTAACATATTGGCATGGATAGAAGATTGGCTGGCCAACAGGAAGCCGAGGATAGACATAAATGGGTCTCTTTCCAGGTTAGCAAGATGTAATGAGTTGTGTGCCACAGGGATCAGTGATGGGACCTCAAATTTTCCAATTTATATAAATGACTTGGATGACGAAATGGATGGAATGATTGCCAAATTTGTGGTAGGTAGTGATAAGGACGTAAAGAGGCTACAAAAATATATAGATAGGTTAAATGAGTGGATAATGATATGGAAAATGTAGTTTAAGATGGGAAAACATAAAATAGTCCATTTTGGCAGGAAGAATAAGAGAGAAGCAAGTTATCTAAATGGTGAGAGATTGCAGAACTCATGCAGAGGGATCTGGGTGTCTTAGTGCATGAATCACAAAGGCAGGTATAACAAGTAATTAGGAAAGCTAATAGAATGTATTATTTGTTGCGAGGGAACTTGAATACAGAAGTAGATGTGAAGAGGTTATTTCCTTTTGTAGGAGAATCTAGGAGTAGGGGTCACTGTTTAAAAATAAGGGATCGTAATTTAAAATGGAGATGAGGTGAATTTTTTTCTGAGGGTTGTGAGTCTTTGCTTCCATTCAGGAAAAAGAGTTCCAGAATCTTTCAATATTTTTAAGGCGGAGGTAGATAGATTTTTGGTAAGCAAGATAGGTTATCTGGGGTAGGTGGTTAAAACAGCTATGAGTTTCTATCAGATCAGCCGTGATCTTGTTAAATGATGGAGCAGGCTCAAGAGCTGAATAGCCCACTCCTTGTTTGTTATGTTCATCTCATTTCCCCCGTTCACCCTCGGCGTAATTACTGGCTTCTGGTCCACCAATAACATGATTTTAAAGTTCTCACCCTGGTGTACAATCCCATGATAGCCTTGTTTCTTCCTATTTCCATAACCGCCTCCAGTCTATAACTTTACAAAAACCCTGCCTTCCTCCAATTTTGGTCTCTTGTACATCCTCCATTCCCTTTGCGGCGCTCCTGGTGGTCGAGCCTTCAGCCACATAAGCCCTAAGTTCTGGAATTCTCCCCTTAAAACGTCTCCACCTCTTCCTCCTTTAAAACCCTTCTTAACACCTACGTCTTTAACCGAGTCTTTGGTCAGCTATCTTAAAATCCCCTCCTTTGACTCGGTGATTGATTATACCCCTATGAATTGCCTTGGCATATTTTCCTACATTAAAGATAATTTTACAAAGTTATTGTTGTTCATTTGAATCTTTGAGTTCATGTCTGGCATCATGCAACAGAAGTTGCTCCTTAGGTTAACTTTTCATTAATTTGTGACTATTAAATGTTGTTACATTTATATCGTGTCCCTGCATGGCCACAGCATTGTTAATTTGAAAGCAAGTAGAGTCATTTTGACAGTTTTCTACATACAGGTCACTGTTGTAGGATTTTTGTAAATTACCCAAGTGCTGTGATTGTGTCAACTTTCATACCGTGCAGGCCAATGTTTTGGTCTTGTTATTTGAGCTAAGTTCTGCTGTCACCAGGTTTTACTGGTTAGGTTTGTATCTCTGGCATGTTTTGTTTACTCTTAATGATAGAGGATAATGTAGGTCATGGGAAGAATAGTGAAGACAGACATGTTTACTGAGTTTTTGAACATTTTCTCTGATATGCATCTGTTCCAAGTCAATGGACATTTATTTGAAACAATGTTATGTTCAATTCAATGTCAGTGAGTATAATTATGACAGAATAATTGAAGCTGCCTTTTTGAAAAAAAATTTCCAAACGTTTCTGTGGAGAGAGCCAAAATAAAATGTACGCAACTTCTGTGAAAACGATCCAAGCAATATGACTTTGACCAGTAGATGTTATAAACTAACACATTCAATACATTCAACATAGTATTCCAATACGCTAAGCGAATGGTACCCAGAGGGATTATCAAATATTGTAAATTGCAGTTGTTAAATCCAAAGTGACCTTTTTTTGAATGAGGTCCCTATTGTTTGAGGGGTTAGGGAATGATTTGTCATACATTATTTGCAGTGCAGTGATATATGTGAGGGATAGAGTGACATATTCCAATTTAAATTTCAGTATTGTGAATCTTTAACGGACAGGTTAGGAATGCTGGCCAATTATGCCAAAATGACATATCTGCTAGTGTGATTTCTATCTGTGCATCAGCCCCAGATTTTGCATATCATTTGCATTAATTTATTTTCATCGTAGTGACCACTTTTTTCAGTTATATGCAAATTGTTTTCATGTAGCAATCAGGCTATTGAGTTGGATGATCAGCCATGATCCTAATGAATGGCAGGCTTGAAGTGCCAAATGGCCACATCCTGTTCCTATTTTCTATGTTTCTTATTTGTGCAGTTAAAACAGGACAAGGCAATAAGGGGTAACTGCAAGGAGAGGGGGAGCTGATGGTATCAAACAGCGAGTCAGTCTTTGTGGAGGGAAAAAAGCAGAATGTGTCAGTATTACGGAGCTATTGGGATTGACACACTATCAGCAAACTGTGTGCAAACACATTTTAAAATTCTGCATTAATTTGCACCCGTTTTCTCTCCTGCTGTCTTCAATGTTCTGTGGTTACAAGGGTGCTTCTTGCCCTATGGTGCCTTACTACTTTCATTCTTCTGCAAGCATATACCTTGAGTGTTAGCAGTCTTTATTTTCATTTCAAACGGAGTGTTTCTAGCAGACCTGATTGCTTATTTCCCAGTGTTGCCTCCCCAACTAGAATTTCAACCGTTCAGGATTTTCCCGGAGTTGCTCGGAATAAAACATTGATCTGAAGACTGCTATATGCTATTTGATATTAAAGTGAGACCATGTTTGTTCCGTTTTTATTTTTTTATTCGTTATTAAGAAAATGGTGGTGTGGGGAAATAGTTATTTGGCTGTCAATCAAACCAAGAACTGGGACTGGCTAGTGTACCTGGACCAGGTAGTCAAGTAGTTGGAGTTTGAGGAGAGAAGAGGGAGGCTGGGTTCAGGTGACTGGGGCTCATGTGCAGATTAAGAGCAAGTGGGAAAGGTATAAGAGGCCAGTTTTTTTGTAATATTGGGAAAATAGCAGCTGCAAAACATGGTGAGTGGGAGCAGTATTGAGAGAATAGTTTTATTAAGAAACACTTGTGTCACAAAAGGGTCTCTGGAATTTTTGTAACATGGGAGGGGGACTTTCAGAAGCAAAAAGGTTGAGATCCCTGCTGTAAATCCTGCGAAATTTTGAATCTGTCCTCAGTCACTACAATACAGCAGACACGCTAAGTTTGAATACAACTGAAGCTGGAAGTAAATGTAAGAGCTCCATGTGTGTTTCGACATTTTCTGTGCGTTTTTCAGATGTGATTTATACATTTTTCTAATTCCTTTTGCAAACGCATGCTGCCTTGATAAGTCTAAGACTGCAATTGATGTTATGGGTGTGCATGCTTCAAAATTATTCAAAGGCATGCTCGCATATAATTGCATGTTTCTCAAGACTGAATTGCTAGTCTGTATAAAATGCTGTGCAATAGTTTATGTGGAAGATCACCAGGCTTTTAGTGGTAAAACTGTTCTGTTTAGAATCTTGGAAACTTGCAACTCAGAAGGAGGTCATTCAGACTGGACGAGTACCTGTACTGGCTCTGTAAAGGAACATTCGTACTTAGTCCCACATCCCTGCTTCTGTGTATAACCTGAGTGGAATTGAAAGTTTTTTAAATTATGGCTTTGATCAACTTTTAATGATTTATGTATGTCTGTTTCTTGATCCATGTTCCTCTACCCCACCTAGACTTGTCCTTTCCACATAGTAAATTATCTCCCTATTCTTCCTTGCAAAATATACTACCTCACATTTATCTGCATTGAACTTCATTTGCAAATTATTTGCCCATCCTGCAAGTTTATTAATGTTCTCCTGTAATATGTTTTAGTCCTCCTCAGTACTGACTATCCCCTCCAATTTGGTGTCATCTGCAAATTTAGAAATTATGTTTGATTCCAAAGTTCAAATTGTTAATACAAATTGTGAAAAGTAATGATCCCAGCACTTATCCTTGTAAAATACCACTTCCCACCTTCTGCCACTCTAAATAACTACCCTTTACTCCCATTTTCCGCCTTCTGCTTGACATCAAGCAGTCTATCCTGCCTTGACTCTGCATTCTATGACCCAATTTATTTGTCTGTAATGGGCACCCTATCAATACCCTGTTGAAAATCTAGATACAATACATCTACAAAAAAACTGCATTTCTATAGCGCCTTTCTAAAATGTGTTACAGCCAATTAAGTACTTTTGAAGTGTAGTCACTGTGGCAAGACCCAGGATAACAATTTTAACTAATCTTTAAAACCTTTGTGCTGTTTGAAGAGTTCAGGTTCTTTAAAAAATGTCATGTATTTTAATCTTATTTAAAAGCCAATTATCAAATTTAATGAACTTTATTCTAACATCTTGGCATAGTATATGCTGACATTTTCAAGAGTTATTTAACAATAGACTAGATAATACATTTTTTAACCTTTTTCTCCTTTTTCTGGCTAACACTTAACAGGATGAAGTAAGTTTTCTTTAACCTGTCAACTTTGCAAATTTCATCATATTATAAATGAGAGAATGTTCTATAATGGTTCAAGTAACTCCAGTGTTTAATCAGTTAACTTATGTTCACTGATCTGCTGAATACAGGCAACACAGGTTGTTGAAAGATCTTCTTTAGAGAATGATTCAGAGTGTTCAGAATGCATTCCCTGAATGAGGCTATTCCCTCGAGCTGTAGTTTCTTCACTGGGAAGCAGAAAAATGTGAAAGCCAAAAACAATCCACTTAAAGAAACAATGTGCATGCATTCATACAGCACTTACTGCTTCCTCATTCCGTCCTAACAATCGTGGCCTAATTTGAAGCATCATTCAACTAGTTACGCAGACAATTTGTTGACCAGCAAGATTCCCACAGACAGTTTGTGAATAAATGGCCAAAAGGATGAAGCTGAAGTGCTCTCCAGATTACCAGGCAAAACCCCTACTCTTCAAAAATTGTTATAGGATCTTTTAATGCCCCAGAAGTGGTGGGTGGTGGGGCTCTTTCTTAATTTAAATCTCATCCAAAAGATGGAAGCTGCAGCAGTGCTGTATTGAGACTACACACAAGGAAGTGTGTAGCTTGAACATGTGCAACCTTGTGAGCTAGAGGTGAGAATGCTACCAGTTGAGCTTATTTGACACACCATTGCCCCGTTTCTATCTTAGCTGCTCTTTGTATGCCGTTTTGAAAGACACTCCTTCTAATTTGGCTTTTAGCGGGCCTAAAAGGAAGCATAGGGAAAGAGTATGTCTATTTTTTAAAAAGCACATTTGTAGGAAAACCTGTCAGCAGTTGGTGATTGAGGTCAAGTGAAGACTGTTTAAGCTGATAGTGACTTGTTCATTTTCAGCCTCAAATTTGACTGTGGTGCCTGCTAGTGTTTATGGTGGGACCCAAGGTGCTTAGCACAGCAGGGCAAAAATAAAAGGGACAAAGCTAAGCAATGATTTGAGATTGGGAGAGGTGACCAAAACCCTAACTGAAAAGGTGCATTTTAAGTAAGTTTTTTTAAGATGTAGGAAGAGGCCGAAAGGTTGAGGGAAGGAGTTCCAAAGGTTAGGTCCAAGATGGCTGAAGGCTGTCACCATTCACAGTGGAAATTCACCAGTTAAAGGCTGGGGGAAATTGGAGAGGAAAATTGGGCAAGGCTGTGGATGATTTGAAAATCAGAATTTAGATTAATTCAATTGGTTAGTGGGTAGGAAGCCAAAATCTCACCTCAGACAAGAGCTTCCGCTGAGTGAGTCAGGTGACAATCAACTGAGTTAGAATCTCTGAAGGAATGCAGTTTGAGAAGCTGGCAATAATGATACTGAGGAAATTGAATCTAGTGGTGATAACAGTGTGGATAAAGATTTCAACAGCAGAACAGGTGAATGTGTATTTAAGTGGTCTTGTTGATGGACATGATATGGGGTTTGAAACTTGGGTGAAACAAGATGCACATGATGTAGTCTGATCAGGTAATCGGTGAAGGAAATAGTGGCAAGGGAATTGTGTTTATGGCAGGAGCTGAAATTGGAATTTTATTTATTTATGACATAGCTCAGACAGGACATCGGACAGCACAGAGGCAATTGTGGGTCAAAGGAAATAGTAGATCGGAGTGTGAACAGGAAGCCGATCCTTTGCCTGCTGGGAACATTACTGAATAATGTGGATGAGGAAGAAGAGGGAGCGAAATCTCAATCCATACTAATGAAAGGACAGGAAGAGAAGTCCTTGTTGGAAATAAGCTGGCTGTATTCAGACAGATAATACTGGAACATGTGAAGGCTGTACAAAAGAAGTGTATAGAGGAATAGCATAATTGGCTATATTGAAATTTGCAAGGGAAGTAGAAGAGGATAGGTGGGTTAATACACCAATGTCTCGGCCACGGAGGATGTCATTCATGACTTTAGTCTCAGTGCTGTGAGCAGAGTGGAAATTGTTCTGAACAGAGAAATGAACTGAGGTGGGTGACAACAATATTTTTGAAGACCTCCAAGGAAAAGGTTCGAGATAGGCCGGTGGTCGATAATGAGCGTATCAAAAGTTTTGTCTTCATCCATATATGAGCAATGTGGGAACCCAAAAACTGTCTCAATTTTGATGGCAATATGAGCCCAGAAGGGAAAAAAAACAGTAAAATGTTGGAATAAGACGACTGGCCTGAATTGTTTTTTTTCCTTCTGGGAGGATGTGTGTTTTATTATGAGTTAAACTTTTAACTCAAAAACTCCATAAGCCAGTGTGCAGTTGTTAACAATGCAGCAATATATTTGCAAAATAGTGTTTAGCAGTTGTTTACTATTTTAGATTTTGATTGCTATGAAAAGTTTGACTGCATATTATGATGGTGTTTAAAATTATGAAAGGATGTGATAAGGCAGATAGATGCATACATTTCCAGTAGTTCAAGGGTCAAGAATGATTGCCCATTGATATAAGATTGAATGTAAGGGATTTGGAATAGATGACAGGAGGAACTTAAACCTTCAAGATTAGACTGGAGAGGTGAAGGGAAGAAATGGGTTAGAAATAGCATTCCATGGCCACATTGAACATAAACTTTCAATTATCTTGCTCATAATACAGAGTAATGGAAACTGAACCCACCATTTAAAAACAGTACACCAAGACTGTTTGCTGTACCTATAAAATGGCCATAGTTATCATTTTGAAAATGTTTAATTTAGCAGACAACAACATTGTGGCCAGAAAATTCTTTATTTTTCATGCACTCTTATCTATAATTAAACAGGAATGGTGTGCCGACCTCAATCGCACACTGAGTAGGAGGGAAAAGCCTAAAAAGACTGGGGATGGAGTGACATTGACTAGTATCAGTCAGACAGGAGATCAAGCGTCCCAACCACCCACATACAACAGGTAAGAGCATCAAAATTTCTGCATTTACTGCCAGTTTCACAGGAGAGAAATAATAAAGAATTTGCACCTGATAATGCAAACTATGCAGCTTTGTAGTAACTAAATACATATGAATTTTTGCTTATTGTAGATAATTCTCTTGCATCAAATTATATAGTGCTTATGTTTTGAGAATTTTATACTGAAGACTGGATACTTTTTAAGGCAATTATTGCAGTTCTTCTCAACAGATTTATACAGAACCAGATGACTTCATGTAGTGATGAACCAAAAAGATTAATGCTTCAGTCATGAATTGTCTATTTTATTGGTAATTTTGAAATTCACCTCTGTATAATTTGCACTAAATATTTCAAATACGTTTTTTATAGCTCTGTTTAAGTTTGCAGCAAATTATCTATCAGTCAATGATTAAAAGCAGCGGCTCCTGAAATCTACCATTTCAGAAGTCATCTTGTACAGTTTGACTTTACGATCAAGAACAATTTGCAAATAATGCACATTTTTGTGACTTGTGCAACCTTGCCACTAGTGCCTGAATCATACTTAGAGTATGGAGATCCCTCAGCAGCAGCGAGTTTTCACATGCTGTGTGGCTTGAAAAATCACATGCAGCAATCTCAAAAACTTCCTGTAAGTTTCCCATTGTAAACAAGACCATGCAGTAAGGTCTCAGAAAATTTATGTTGTGCCACTACCAAGTGATATCACAGTTTTACTTAGTGCAGAAATTCTGGATTAAATAACTGCAGAAGTTTGACTAAAATTTGTGATGCAGCTGCACATGAAACCTTTGATCCCAGAATGACAACTTTTACTACCAAAGTTAGAGTGGAATTTTACGTCCTCATTGTGGTGGGGGCATAAAATCCGCTAGTGTAAAATTCCACCCTTTATATTAGAATTTTTGAAAGGTTGTTTGTGTGAATCTAATTTTCAGAATCTAATTTTGCAGGAATAAATTTTTGCTGTTATTACAGGATGCCCTGTGTTGTTCAGGTGAATCTATTTGCCTTTAGTCAAGTCACAATAATGGTATTTAACAAATGTAATTTATGAAGCTGGTCAGTGGCATAACTGACATATTTGTGTTAGCTAATGGAATACGTTATTGTTTGAATTTTATTGTGAAAAGAGCTTGCTCTTAATGATGTTATTTCCCAAATGGCAGTCTTTTTACCCGGAGTACTACTAATTCGATACGTTCCAGTTGTAACCCATTTGAGGAAGAGGAGAATGGCAAACCTGTTGATGAGAAGGAGAACACAATAACCAAAAAGTTGGTGAAAGATTGTTTTTGATGAGCTTCACACTTTCATGCTGCTGCTTAACGTTTCCTTATTCTAGGTTCCACAAAGTCAGTGTACTGACAAATGCATGGATTTGTGCACTGTGGTCGATGCTGCTCTAAATATACCTCTTCCTTCTTTCTTTGAAACAAATTTTTAACTTCGAGTTGCCATCTTTATACTTACCAGCTTTTGTTTCTAACTTTGTTGGACTACTTGCCATCTTAACAATGGTTATCTTATTGATTCCTGTGGCTCTTCTCATTTAGTGCAATCTATCACATTATCGAATGTGAATACTTGGTGTGTGTTTGCATGCTGAAATTTTTAAAACGTTTGGAATTTTCAATTCTTTTTACAAATTTCAATCAGTTTGGTGGGAGGAGAGGAAAAGAATTAAAGCTGTCTTTATACTCATCAGTAAAGCTGAAAAGTCAAGATTGAATAATGTCTTAAATAAAAGCAAGATATTTATGCTGGAAACTGAAACAAAAACTGAGAATGCTGGAAAAACTCCAGGTTTGAAAGCAGGTCTGGCAGCATCCGGAGGGACAGAAGACAAAGTTAACATTTTGAGTCCATATGACTCCTCTTCAGAATTAAAGAGAGGGAAATGTATTGGATCATATACTGTATAAGAGGAGGTGGATCAGAGTGTAAGGTCAGGGATCAGTGGGAGCTGGTAGAGATTGCAACAAAGATGTAGCAAAACTTAAGAACAAGTGACAGATTGTGGGGGAGGGTTTTGTATTGGAACAAAAAATGATTGGGATGTAAAAAAATTAAGATTGAGGAGAAACGTCTCAGTTTTAAGTTGTTGAACTCAATTCCTGAGGGTTGAAACATGTTTCATCAGAAGGTTGAATCTCAGTTCAGGGAAAATGCAGACATATCAGAAGCCCCTTTTTCAAAGGTAGAATCATAAGAACGATGGAGAAACTGGAAGAATGGGATGCAGTCCCTACAGGAAGCAGCATGTGAGGAGCTGTAGTCGAGGTAGCTGTGGGAGTCAGTGGACTTGTAATGATTGTTGGTGGTAGTCTATCACTAGAAATGGAGGCTGGTGACCTACTGCTAGTCCTTGCAACCAGTTGTTTAAGAGTATATGAAAGTGACCAGAGTGATTTTCTTACTTTCTTGCTCTTCTCTTTGTTTTCCCCTCACCTTCCCATCATGATCTCTGAGTTCCCATAATTATGATGTGGAGATGCTGGCGTTGGACTGCGGTAAACACAGTAAGAAGTCTAACAACACCAGGTTAAAGTCCAACAGGTTTATTTGGTAGTAAAAGCCACTAGCTTTCAGAACAGGCTGTTTCTTCGTCAGGTGGGTGGGAGTTCTGATCACAAACACACAAACTCAATTTACATGAATAATGATTGGAATGTGAGTCTTTACAGCTAATCAAGTCTTAAAGGTAAAGACAATGTTGGGTTCATGTCACACTATCTGTAACCCCCACAACCTGCCTGGATGTGCAAAATCTCACTAGCTGTCCTGTCTGGAGACAATATACATCTCTTTAACCTGTGCTTAATGCTCCCTCCACTCACATTGTCTGTACCTTTAAGACTCGATTAGCTGTAAAGACTCACATTCCAATCATTATTCATGTAAATTGAGTTTGTGTCTTTGTGCCCTGTTTGTGATCAGAACTCCCATCCACCTGACGAAGGAACTGCCTGTTCCGAAAGCTAGTGGCTTTTGCTACCAAATAAACCTGTTGGACTTTAACCTGGTGTTGTTAGACTTCTTACTGCGTTTTCCCATAATTATGGCAGAGATTAGATGGATGACTGTGTGGGGAATTGCTCAGTGATTATCCTGGACTTTTTCATTGCTGATGTTAGAGTGCCAATACATTGCCCTGTGCTCTTATAATGCACTGTTCAGTTTGAGTTGTAATCCGTGTGTTTTGAGATGAAAATTACGTTAGAAAATAGTCAGTTTCAGTTGGTCTGAGAAATGTACATCCTTCTGATAATTTAATTGCCAAGTATAGTAACAAATTTTTTATATTTTTGATCAGTGTCAGCAGCCACGAAAAGAACCAAAACTACACCACAGAATGGTCAGATGATGAAACAAACAATCCATTCAACAGCAATGAAACAAATGGTGATAATCCTTTTGATGAGGATCATTCAGGATCAGAAGTCAGAGTGCGAGCATTGTATGATTATGAAGGACAAGAACATGATGAGCTTAGTTTTAAAGCAGGTAAGTATCCATGTATTTTAAACTTGAATCTAGTTTTATTCCAGGATCCTAGTAGATGGAACTGCATGTCATGGGCAGGCATTATTAAATTAGTTCATGTTTTCAGTTAGCTTGTGGTGGAAAGAATGCTCAGTATAATTGGTTAAAAAGATGGTTGCCTTTTTTTTTGATTCCTGTAAGAAGTCTCACAACACCAGGTTAAAGTCCAACTGGTTTATTTGGTAGCAAATACATTTTTGATTGCCAGGGATGTTTGGTTTAATTTAAAAGCATGTCGCCTTATTCAGCAAGTAGCTGTCTTGGGTCCAGATCAAGGGGGGGGAGCTTTCCCGTCCCGCCCACCACAAGAATCGTAGCAGGCAGGGGGCGGACCATGCAAAGGTCCCTTGACCTCGGGTGGGATTTTCGGTTTTGGGGTGAGCGCGGCCGGAAAATGCTACCCCCCCATATGTCTTTGCAAAAGCTAAAGGTTGTCAAGATATTGGATAAGATAAAAATTTAAGAGATACTGAAAAGACTGGCAATACTTAAAAGTGGTAAGTCACCTGGTCCAGCGGAATGCACCGAGGTTGATGAGGGAAGGAAGACGGATTTTGTAATGGTGCTGTTGATGATCTTCCTTCGATGCAGGTGGAGTGCCAGAGGACTGGAGAACTGCAAATGTTACATCCTTGCTCAAAAAGGAGAGAGGGATATTCCTGTCAATAATAAGCCAGTAAATTTCATGTTGATGGTTGATAAGCCTATAGGAAAAATAATGCAAGAGAAAATTAACAGCCACTTGAACAAGTACAAAGAACAAAAAAATTGCAGCACAGGAACAGGCCCTTCGGCCCTCCAAGCCTGCACTGACCATACTGCCCGACTGAACTAAAACCCCCTACCCTTCCGGGGATCATATCCCTCTATTCCCATCCTATTCATGTATTTGTCCAGTTGTCCCTTGAAACTCACTATCGTATCTGCTTCCACTACCTCTCCCGGCAGCGAGTTCCAGGCACCCACCACCCTCTGTGTAAAAAAAAAAACCTGCCTCGTACATCTCCTTTAAACCTTGCCCCTCGCACCTTAAACCTATGCCCCCTCTTCCACCCTGGGAAAAAGCTTCTGACTATCCACTCTGTCCATGCCCCTCATAATCTTGTAGACTTCTATCAGGTCGCCCCTCAACTTCCATCGTTCCAGTGAGAACAAACCAAGTTTCTCCAGCCTCTCATGTATTTTATGTATTTTCTGTAAATCTTTTCTGTACCTTCTCCAAAGCCTCCACATCTTTCTGATAGTGTGGCGACCAGAATTGAACACTGTATTCCAAGTGTGGTCTAACTAAGGTTCTATAAAGCTGCAACACGACTTGCCAATTTTTAAACTCAATGCCCCAACCGATGAAGGCAAGCATGCCGTATGCCCTCTTGACTACCTTCTCCACCTGTGTTGCCAATTTCAGTGACCTGTGTACCTGTACACCCAGATCCCTCTGTCTATCAGTACTCTTAAGGGGTCTGCCATTTACTGTATATTTCCTATCTGTATTAGACCTTCCAAAATGCATTACCTCACATTTGTCTGGATTAAAACTCCAAATGCCATCTCTCTGCCCAACTCTCCAACCGATCTATATCCTGCTGTATCCTCTGAAAGCCCTCATCACTATCCGCAAATCCACCAACCTTTGTGTCATCTGCAAACTTACTTATCAAACCAGTTACATTTTCCTTCAAATCATTACAGCAACGGTCCCAACACTGATTCCTGAGGAACACCACTTGTCACAGCCCTCCATTCAGAAACGCACCCTTCCACTGCTACCCTCTATCTTCTACGACTGAGTCAGTTCTGTATCCACCTTGCCAGCTCACCTCTGATCCCATGCGACTTCACCTTCTGCACCAGTCTGCCATGAGGGACCTTGTCAAAGGCCTTTCTGAAGTCCATATAGACAACATCCACTGCCCTACCCTCATTAATCATCTTTGTCATTTCCTCGAAAAACTCGATCAAGTTAATGAGACATGACCTCCCCTTCACAAAACCATGTTGCCTCTCGCTAATATGTCCACTTATTTCCAAGTGGGAGTAAATCCTGTCTCGAAGAATTAATTTCCCTACCACTGACGTAAGGTTCACTGGCCTGTAATTACCTGGATTATTCTTGCTACCCTCCTTGAACAGAGGAACAACATTGGCTATTCTCCAATCCTCTGGGACCTCCCCTGCAGCCAGTGAGGATACAAAGATTTCTCTCAAGGCCCCAGCAATTTCCTCCCTTGCCCCTCTCAGTATTTTGGGGTATATCCCGATAGGCCCTGGGGACTTGTCTACCTCAATGTTTCTGAAGAGCCCCAATACCACCACCTTTTTGATCCCAACATGACTCAAACTATCTACACACCCTTTCCCAGATTCATCATTCACCAAGTCCTTCTCTTTGGTGAATACTGACACACAGTACTCATTTAATACCTCACCCATTTCCTCTGGCTCCATGCATAGATTCCCTCCCCTGCCCTTGAGTGGGCCAACCCTCTCCCTTGCTACCCTCTTGCTCTTTATATGTGTATAAAAAGCCTTGGGATTTTCCTTAATCCTGCTGGCCAATGATTTTTCGTGACCTCTTTTAGCCCTCCTTACTCCTTGCTTAAGTTTCTTTCTACTTTCCTTGTATTCCACACTTGCTTCGTGTATTCCCAGCCTTGACAAATGCTTCCTTTTTCTCTTTGACTAGGCTCACAATATCTCTCGTTATCCAAGGTTCCCAAAACTTGCCATACTTATCCTTCATCCTTACAGGAATGTGCCGGTCCTGCATCCCTATCAACTTACACTTGAAAGCCTCCCACATGCCAGATGTTGATTTGCCCTTAAACATCTGCCCTCAATCTACATTCTTCAGTTCCTGCCTAATATCGTTGTAATTAGCCTTCCCCCAGTTTAGCACCTTAACTTGAGGACGGTAAGTATAGACTTATAAAGGAGAGCTAGCATGGATTTGCTGAGGGAAAATCGTGTTTGACTAACTCGATTGAGTTTTTTGATGAGGTAACAGAAAAGTACAAGAAGATGAACTTCAAAAGGTGTTTGATAAAGTATCATAGAACAAACTTGCTAGCAAAGTTGAAGCCTGTAGGATGCAAAATTGGCTAAGAGATACAAAACTAGCTAAAGGACAGAAAATAGATTGGTGGTGAATGGCTGTTTTTTGGACTGGAGGAGGATATTTAGTGGTGTTTCCCTCGGTTCAATTTTAGGACCACAGCAATTTTTGAGATACATTAATGATTTGGGCTTGGAGGTACAAGGCACAATTTCAAATGTGCAGATGACACCAAATTTAGAAAAGTGCGAGGTGATGCATTTTGGCAGGAGAAATTAGGAGAGATAATGGAATAATAAATGGAACCCAAATGGAATAATTTTAAACATGAAGATAAACGCAAAATACTGTGGATATTAGAATCTGAAACAAAACCAGAAAAAATGCTGGAAAATCTCAGCAGGTCATACAGCATCTGTGGAGAGAGAGTAGAGCCAATGTTTTGAGTCCAGATGACTCCGTCAGAGCTGAGAGGAAAGAGAGTGGAAAGAGAGTCAGCAGACTTTCTGTTGAAGGTGAAATTCTGGACTATATAAATAGAGGCATAAAATACAAAAGCCAGGAAGTTATGCTCAACCAATATAAAACACAAGTTCAGCCACAACTGGAGGATGCGTCAAAACTTGCGTACCACACTTGAGGAAGCAAGTACTTTGGACAATGTACAAAAAAGATTAATTAGAAGAGTTCCAGAGTTGAGGGATTACTGTTACGTTAGTTGATGAACTGGTGAAGCTGGAGGTTGTTGTCCTTAGCGCAAAGAAGGCTAAGGCGAAGATTTGATAAATGTGTTTAAGATCATGAAGGGTTCAGATAGAAAAATTAAGAGAAACTGTTTCTGATGTTTTAAAGGTTGGTAACTGGAGGGCACAGATATAAGGTGATTGGCATAAAAATCGAAGGTGACATGAAAAAATCGTCTTTATATAAAGAGTGGTCAGGATTTGGAATGCACTACCTGGCAGGGTGGTGGGAATAAATTCAATAGTAGCTTTCAAAAGGGAATTAGATAAATATTTGAAAGAGAAAAAAAATGTATTGGTACAAAAGAAAAACAAAGGATTAGGACCAACTGAATTGCTCTTCAGAAGAGTCAGTGAAGACTCTTCTGCACTGCAGTATTTTATAATTTTATTATGTAGGAGCTTGGAACTTTCTATATTTCAACAGAGTTAGTTTAGGTGCATTCACCACATGCATCTCGGCAAAAGTATGACTATGAAAGAGTTAGTTTAGGTGCATTCACCACATGAATCTAGGCAAAAGTATGACTATGACCCCTGTTCTTCTGCCACCTTAAATTCAATATTAAATTTGTTCCAGTTCTGTTTTTACACTCTTACTTTCGCTCCAGGGATGTTGCATTTATTTTGTCAAGGTTAAGGATGCAGAATTAAACGGTGGATATTGGGGGGGTTTATATGTTCATGGGAACTGGATGTCAACAGTCAGGCCAACATTTGTTGCCCAACCCTGATTGCCTCTTGAACTGAGTGCTTTGCTAAACCATTTTAGAAATCCGTTAAAAGCCAGCCACATTACTGTGGATCTGGAGTGACATGTCGGCCATACCTGGTAAAGACAGCAGAGTTCCTTCCCTGAAAGACGTTAGTGAACCGAAAGTGTTTTACAACAATTGTAGATAGTTGTCATGGTCTTGAGATTCGTTTTATATTCCAAAGTGATGCTCTTTTGGAGAGTCGATGCAGACTTGATGAACCGAATGGCCTCCTGCACTATAGGGATTCTATATAATTTGTTAATAACTACATGGAATGATTGAGGCCTCAACACAGATCCATGCTAGACACCACTGGTCACATACAACCAATTTTAGAACATGCCTATTGTTTCGATTCTGTCTTCTGCCACTCTAATTTTCTGTGCCAATAAATAATTTGCCTTCAATTTCAGGCGCTTCAACTGCAGCTAATGGTTTCTTATAGGGGTCTTTATCAAATACCTTCAGAAGGTCCATATAAATAACACCCATAGACTTTTCCTGTGTACTACTTTGGTCATCTGTTCAAAATACAACTGTATCATATTTTTTAGACATGAACTACCTTTCACAAGATCCATACCAGCTGTTTCTGATTAGCTGAAAGCCTTCAAGGTGCCTGACCACCTATAAATAGAAACATAGAAGATAGGAGCAGAAGGTGGCCATTTGGCCTTTCAAGCCTGCTCCGCCATTCATCATGATCATGGCTGATCGTCCAACTCAATAGCCTAATCCTGCTTTTTCCCCATAACCTTTGATCCCATTCACCCCAAGTGCTACATCTAGCCGTCTCTTGAATACAGTCAATGTTTTGGCATCAACTACTCCCTGTGGAAAATAATTACACAGGCTCACCACTCTTTGGGTGGAATTCATCTATAAATTACGGACATCAGCAACTTGATGACAGCAGATCATCTTGCTTTTTCTCTGTTACCTTTCTAAAATAGCTAACTGGTGTATAATTTCAATGCTTTCCTCTGTTGCCTCTCTGAAATAGTAGGGTCACATGCACAATTTTCCAATTTAAAAGAATAGTTTCCAAATCGAGACAATTTTGGAAGATTGTAGTTGGGGCATCGACCGTGTTTTCGCCGACTTCCTTTAAAACGTGAACAGACTCCTTGGATTTATCGCTCTTTAGTGCCATTATTTTCTTCATTAATATTACTTTGTTTATGTTAATTTTGATGAGTCCCTATCCCTGATGCAATATTAGTTTCCTTGTGAAATCTGGTATGTTGACGTCTTCCTGTACAGTAAACATTGACGCAAAGTAATTATTCAGTGGGTAGGATTTCCTGATCCTGCCCATCCCGAGACTGGAATTTCCCACCCAAGGTCAACAGGCCTTTCAATGATCTGTCAATTTTTTCATCCCACCCGTGACGATTTCCACAGTGGGCAGGAATGGAAAATCTACACTAATGTATCTGCTATTTCCTTATTTCTATTGACAACATCACCATTATAGTTTTCAAGGAGCCTCCATTGCTCCTGACCATCCTCTTTTTCCAAATACAATTATAAATATATTTTGTGTTGATTTTGATATCCCTTGCAGGTTTCTTTTCATTACTCCCGTGTTGTAACTCTTATTTATTTTGTCATTTTGGCAAGTAAAACTCTTGCCCCTTAGAGATATAAAAACCAAATCAGATTGAATTATTTTTTCAACAACCTAACACTGATGTTGTGTCATTTTACTTTGCCCTGTTTACAATGGACAGTCTCTGTCACATCCCATTGCAGGAAGCCTTGCCGAAAACTAGAACCCTCATAGCTATTTCGCGTTTTTTTCCTTTCAAACATTATGTTGAATTTGACAATACATTATGTTGAGTTTCACAATAAGCCTGCACTGATTCAGAATTCTGTTTAGTTTACGATTATCGTGAGTTTAATTAAACTGAACTTAAATATCACTGACAAAAATAAAACATCTTTACCTTAATTCAGGCATAAAAATAAAAACTTAGGGCTCTGTAAATATCTCAATTACATAAAGCATTTTTTTCAAGGCAACAAGCTTGGGAAAGGAACTAACTAACATGCATGCAATTATATATACATGTATTTTGTAATTGGTTCTGTTTTGATGCTGACTAGGAGTTATGAAAATCTAAAGTCTTCAATCATTCAGAAAGTGCATAAAGAGTGAACAGCGACATTCCAGAAAGAACAGCATTTATATAGCGCCTTTCACAACTTCAGGACATCCCAAACATTATGAAGTCAGTGAAGTACTTTGGCAGTGTGGTCGCTGTTGTAATGTAGGAAATGCACAACCAAGTTGCACGCAGCTACCTCCTACAAACAGCAATTTAGAATAGAAGAATAGAATACGTCCAATGCAGAAGGAGGCCATTCAGCCCATCGAGTCAGCACCGACTCTCCGACACAGCATCTTATCCAGGCCCTATCCCCGTGACCCCACATAATTACCCCATACATCTTGGGACACTAAGTGACAATTTAGCATCGTCAATCCACCTAACCTGCACATCTTTGGACTGTGGGAGGAAACTGGAGTACCCAGAGGAAACCCATGAGGATATGGGGAGAACGTGCAAACTCCAGACAGATGGTCACCCAAGGCTCGAATTGAACCCGGGTCCCTGGTGCCAAAAGACAGCACTGTTAGCCACTGTGCCACCCCAATATGCCCGCTATTTCCTTATTTTTATTGACAACATCACCATTATAGTTTTCAAAGAGCCTACATTGCTCCTGACTATCCTCTTGATAATGATCAATTAATTTTTTTTAAGGTGTTGCTGATCGTGGTGTAAATGTTGGCCAGGACACTGGGGATAATTCTCTTGCTCAGTCAAGTTAAGAACAGTCTGGGTGTATCACCCAACATTAACAAAGGCACACCCAGTCCGGTCAAAGAACTCCTCTTTCAAATCTGGGAAATTATACCAAAATTGGAGAACTGTCTCAGACTAGTTAGCAACAGCCTGATTTAGTAATTGTCACAGAATCATACCTTCTAGTCAATGTCCTAGACTACTGCATCACCATTCCTGAGTAGGTCATATCCCACTAGCGGGATAGGCTGACCAGAGGTGATAGCACAGTGGTATACATTTGAAAAGGATTCTGGACCCTCAGAAGTTTTGTGGCATCAGACCAAACATAGGCAAAGAACCCTCCTGCTGATTACCATCTACCTCCCTCCCTCGGGTGAAGAATCAGTACTACTCCATGTTGATCAACAGTTGGAAGAAGCACTGAGGGTAACAAGAACACAATGTATGATAGCTATGAGGACTTCAATGTTCATCTCCAAGAGTGCCTCAGTAGCATGACTACAGATTGAGTTGGCTGAGTTCTGAATGATACAGTTGCCATTCTGGTCCTCTGGCAGCTGAACTTAAGAAAAAGAAGCCAGAGGAGACCATTATGTCCCTCAAGCCTGCTCCGCCATTCAATAAAATCATTGCTAATCTGACTACGGCCTTAACTCCACTTTCCTCCCTGACCTCATAATACTTGACTCCTTTGTATATCAAAAATCTGTCTAACTCAGCCTTGAATATATTCAATGACCCCATCTCCACTGTTCTCTGGGGAACAACTGAGAAAAAAGTTTGCTCTTCTCCACTTTAAATGGGAGGCCCCTTATTTTTAAATTGTGCCTCTAGTTCTAGATTCCCTCACATGGGAAAATATCATTTTGGCACTTACCCTATCAAGTCCCTCAGAATCTTTTATATTTCAATAAGATCCCCCCTCATTATTCTAAACCCCAAAGAGTATAGGCCCCACCTCTCAACCTTTCCTCCTAAAACAATCCCTTCATCCCTGGAATCAGCCAAATGAGCCACCTTTAAATTGCTTGCAATGTAATTATGTTGCTCCTTAAGTGAGGAGACCAATACTATACCCAGTACTTTAGATGCATTCTTACTAAAACACTCTGCAGTTTGTAGCAAGACCTCCCTACTTTTATATGTCATCCCCGTTGCAATAAAAGCCAATATTCAATTTGCCTTCTTAATTACTTTCTCTATATGTGTGCTAAAGTTTTGTGATTCATGAACAAGGACACTCACATCCCTTTTAACTGCAGTATTCTGCAATCCCCCTCTATTTAAATAATAATCTGCTTTTCTATTCTTCCTGCCAGCATTATACTCCATTTGCCAAATGTTTTGCTCACTCACTTAGACTAACTGGGTCTCTTTGCAGACTCTTTATATCCTCCCCACAAATTGCTTGCATGCCTATCTTTGTATCCATGATGTGGAGATGCCGGCGTTGGACTGGGGTAAACACAGTAAGAAGTCTCACAACACCAGGTTAAAGTCCAACAGGTTTATTTGGTAGCAAAAGCCACTAGCTTTCGGAGCGCTCACTCCTTCGTCAGGTGAGTGGGAGTTCAGTTCACAAACAGGACATATAAAGACACATATGAACCCAAGATCCCGGTTGAGGCCATCCTCATGTGTGCAGAACTTGGCTATCAGTTTCTGCTCAGCGATTCTGCGTTGTCGTGTGTTGTGAAAGGCCTTCATGACACATGACAGTGCAGAGTCGCTGAGCAGAGACTGATAGCCAAGTTCTGCACAGGCAAGAATGTTCTCTTCCTGGTGAGGAACACTTCAGCGGTCACGGGCATTTGGCCTCTGATCTTCGGGTAAGCATTGTCCAAAGCGGCCTTCACGACACACGATAGTGCAGAGACTGATAGCCAAGTTCCGCACACATGAGGACGGCCTCAACCGGGATCTTGGGTTCATGTCACACTATCTGTAACCCCCACGACTTGCCTGGGCTTGCAAAATCTCATTAACTGTCCTGTTCAGAGACAATACACATCTCTTTAACCTGTGCTTAACGCTCTCTCCACTCACATTGTCTGTACCTTTGAGACTTTTCATAGAATCCCTACAGTACAGAAAGAGGCCATTTGGCCCATTGAGTCTGCACCGACCACAATCCCACCCAGGCCCTACCCCCATATCCCTACATATTTTACCCGCTAATCCCTCTAATCTATGCATCCCAGGACTCTAAGGGGCAATTTTTAGCATGGCCAATCAACCTAACCCGCGCATCTTTGGGCTGTGGGAGGAAACCGGAGCACCCGGAGGAAACCCACGCAGACACGAGGAGAATGTGCAAACTCCACACAGACAGTGACCCAAGCCGGGAATCGAACCCAGGTCCCTGGAGCTATGAAGCAGCAGTGCTAACCACTGTGCTACTGTACCGTACCTGTAAAGACTTGCATTCCAACCATTATTTTGTAAATTGAGTTTGTGTCTTTTATATGCCCTGTTTGTGAACAGAACTCCCACTCACCTGACGAAGGAGCAGCAAGCACTCCGAAAGCTAGTGGCTTTTGCTACCAAATAAACCTGTTGGACTTTAACCTGGTGTTGTGAGACTTCTTACTATCTTTGTATCATCAGCGAATTTGGCTACAAAACAGCTGATCCCATCATCCAAGTCATTATTATAGATCATAAATAATTGAGGACCCACCACTGATCCCTGAGGTACTCCACCAGTTAGTTTGCCAACCTGAAAATGACCCACTTATCCTGACTCAGTTTTGTCTTGATTAGCCAATCCTCTACCTGTGCTAATATATTCGTACTTTTTATGTGGCACCTTATTAAATACCTTTTGGAAATCCAAATCTACTGGTGGTATGGTTCTTTATCTATCCTGCTTGTTACATCCTCAGGAAGCTCTAATAAATTTGTCAAACACAATTTCCCTTTGGTGGTGAGAAAACCAACATGATTACACCCTCACCAATATATCTGTCACAAATGCAACTGTCCTGAACATACTAGTAGGAATGATCACAGCACCATCCTTTTGGAGGTGAAGCCTTATCTTCGCAGTGAGAACACATCCACCATGTGGATGTGCTAAATGGAATAGATTCTGAAAAGAGTTAGCAGCTCAAACCTAGGCATCCATGAGGTGCTGTGGCCAGCATCAGCAGCAGAATTGTATCCAATCACAATCAGTAAATTTGTGACTTAGCATATACATTACTCTATTATTAACATCAAGCCAAGGGATCAACCTAGGTTATAGGACAAGTGTAAATAAGCATGCCAGGAGCAGCAACTGGTATACTGAAAAATGAGGTACCAACCTGCTCCAACATCGGCCTATGTACACTAAACAACCCACAACCAGTAGATCAAATCAAAACTCTGCTTTCCAATGTGGTGCTGGACAATTAAGCAGAAGAAGAGTTTCCACAAACATCCCCATCCTCAATGAGGGGAGCACAGCATGCAAGTGCAAAAGGCAAGGCAGAAACATTTATCTTCAGCCAGAGGTGCCAAGTGGATAATTATTCTTGGCCTTATCTAATAATCTAGACTTCAGCTAATTCAATTCACTCCACGTGATATCAAGAAATGGCTGAAGACAGTGGATGCAGCAAATGTTATGGGCCTGACAATATCTAGCTGTGGCACTGAGGATTTATGCTCCAGAACTAGCCGTGTTCTTAGCTGTTAAAGTACAGTTGAAACACTACAACAAAGTGGAAAGTTGTCCAGTATGGCTAGTCCACAAAAAGCAGGGCAAATTCCATCTGGCCAGTTTGCATTTCATTAGTCTGCTCTCAATCGTCGGCAAATGGCTGGGAGTCCATTCAGTGACACTTGCATTGCAATGACCTGCTCATCATTGCTTATTTTGGATTCCACCAGGACCACTGAGCTCCAGACCTCATTAGTCCAAACGTAAAGAACTGAATTTGAGATATGAGGTGAGAGTTACTGCCTTTCACATCAAGGCATAAAATTTGACAATGACATTCAACAGCATTATCCATGCTGAATAACCCACCATCAACATCATGTGGTGACTATTGATCAGAAACTTAAATGAACCTACCAAATAAATACTGTAGCTGCAAGAGCAAGTCAGAGGATGGGAATTCTCTGGTGAATAACTCATCGTCTAACTCTCCAGAGCCTTTTCACCAACTACTTAGCATGTGACAGAATACTCTCCACTTGTCTGGATAAATGCAGCAGCAAAAACACTTGAAACTTGACACCATCCAGGCTTGATTAACACCCCATGCACCACCATGGGCGGCATGGTGGCACAATGGTTAGCCTCACAGCGCCAGGGTCCCAGGTTCGATTCCCAGCTTGGGTCACTGTCTGGAATAGAACAGGCGTTTGCACATCTGCCTGTGTCTGCATAGGTTTCCTCTGGGTGCTCCAGTTTCCTCCCACATTCTGAAAGACGTACTGGTTAGGTGCATTGACCCAAACAGGCACTGGAATGTGGCGACTAAGGGAATTTCACAGTAACTTAATTGCAGTGTTAATGTAAGCCTTACTTGCAACTAATAAATAAACTTTACTTTTAGCCTTCACTGCTGGGACTGGGGCGCTGTGACTTTAGTGGACAAGGGCACTGCAACAACCGGTTTCATCAACAGCACCTTGCAAACCCTTGACCTCTAGCATCTATGAGAATAAAGGCAGCAGGCTCATACAAGTACTACCACCTGCAGATTTCCCTTCAAGTTACACATTCTGCCTTAGAACTATATCACCATTTGCCTATTGTCACTGGGTAAAAAATCCAGGAACTCACTTCCTAACAGCACTGTGGATGTAACTTTGCCAGACAAACTGAGGCAGTTCAAGAAAGTGGCTCACTACCATCTTCTCAAGGGCATTTGGGGATGAACAATAAATGAGTCTTGCCAGTGATGCCCACATCCCATGAATGAATAAAAACCATTTAATTATGGAAGAACAGTTTAGTGTATGGATCACCCTTTTATTTTCTTTCTCGGAAATAGTTAATGGAATATATAAATACTTGCTCATTTTTAAATAAATATTTAATAGCTCAAACCAAGAATACGGTCCTCCCTTATTAAGGAATAAACTAAGATGCATTGGAGACATCGTATCATTCAAGTAGCTTAGAATAATTAATAGATAAGATATTCTTTTGGATAAAACTACTGTTAGTGAACATTTATCTCAAGTTTTGTGAATACTGTTCAAAGGGCAGCAGTCAACACTTAGAGTGTATAAAGATATGAGAATCTGAAAATTGGGAGGCAAGAGGATAGGAAAAGAATCATCATATTAATTTCACTAAAATGGATTTCTTGAATTATCTCTTTGGGAAAAAGACATCCTATATCCACTTTTGAAATAAATTCCTTATGGAATGATCCTGCAGGTTGAATTATTTACTTTATTCTACATATGGCTACACCAGTTGAAAATATTGCGGATTGTATATTTGATGTAAATTCTCTTCTTTCCTCCCATTATTTTTTTGCAATTTTCCTGTATGATGCATCTTTTTGTAACCAAGGGCATAGGCAGTTTCTCTGTTCAGTTTAGTTAGAACAATGCTAATTAATTACAAGATGTTAAGATTTGTGCAATGCCTCTGTGATAGACATTTTCAGGAGAAATAATTTCCACTTGATATCTCCAGGATGAACACAATATTGTGGAACAAGAACTGAGAATGCTTGAAAAACTCAGCAGGTCTGCCAGGTCCTCTTCCCGTTCTCCGCAACCAGTCCCCACCACAACTAATTTCACAAGGACTAAGATCTTATAAATCGAGAATGAAATTTATGAACTGTTTTTGTCACTGTGTAGTGAACTCAAGGTTTTAGTAAATAAATATTCATTACATTGAGAATTATGCTAAATTCATGACATTGCTTCGTTTTGCTGAGTAGAAAGCAACTTTTTATTTAAAGAGTTGATTTCACACAAGTATTACTGACCAGAGGAAATAATCATTAATACATTTATACTATCACTATATATAATGACCTGAGGAAGTCTTCTCCAGTTTCACATAAGCCAGTAATTAGCTATCTTTTTAGCAAACTATAGTCGCACAACAAAAACCTTGAATGAGGAACAGAAAATTCTAGAAATACTCCACTAGGGGCAGCACGGTGGCACAGTGGTTAGCATTGCTGCCTCACAGCGCCAGGGACCTAGGTTCGATTCCTGGCTTGGGTCACTATCTGTGTGGAGTTTGCACCTTCTCTCCATGTCTGCGTGGGTTTCCTCCGGGTACTCCGGTTTCCTCCCACAGTTTGAAAGACGTGCTGCTTAAGTGCATTGACTCGAACAGGTGCCGGAATGTGGTGACTAGGGGAATCCCACAGTAACTTCATTGCAATGTTAATGTAAGTCTTACTTGTGACTAATAAATAAACTTTAAACATAGAATCAGAGCTAACGTTTCAGGTCAATAACCTTTCATCAGAACTTCAAAAGCCTTGAATTGTTTTCTCGTAAAAGGGCAGAATGCACTGAATTTTATTAATGTTTTGACAAAAGTTTCTTCATGACTTGTAACAAAATATATTTGCTATAGATTTTTGTGGAGGTTGTTCTACAATCAATACTTCTGTTAAGAATCAGCTAGATAAAATTAACCAAGTCTTTTGAATAGAAAGGAGCTGAGTCTGTGAACAATTACAGACAGTTCTGTATTTCTACCAAAGTAAGAACCTTCTTGTGCAATATTTCTAACAGGTTACTGCTAAACATTTAAAATAATTTGTACTATAATGTGTGCTACATTATTAATATAATTGAACTTTGTATTCATTGCTTAATGATTGAAATGTGCAATTTTGATGAATGCCATTTTAGTTTTAGGAATTGTCCTTTTTTTTTCCTTTTAAGATTGCGTTAAGTGCATTGCTGTATCCTGACTAACACACTTCTCTTTTTGTAAAAGGTGATGAACTGATAAAGGTAGAAGATGAAGATGAGCAGGGCTGGTGTAAGGGGCGACTGGAGAATGGACAAGTTGGCTTGTACCCTGCCAATTATGTTGAAGTAATCCCATGATGCAGAATGAAGCAAAGAAAATGCTACAGCAATTTCACATTTAAATATACAGTTACATCAACTTAAATAAAAACGACAAACTAAAATGAAAATGGTGAATCGGTGTAGAGAATGTACATATTCATTACATTGAGCATTATGATTACTTCTGGTAATGCTTTGCTTTGATAAGATGAATCTACTATTCATTGGAGTGAAAAATGCGCATTTTAGCAGGCTCCTGTATTGTATTTTGAAGTTCTTAGCTGAAGCTTCACGGTTACTGTGACACCAGTTTTAAATATTATCTACAGTCCATAGCTATGGCAGCTTCAGTTGCATTGACAAAAGGATTGTAAAAATTGATTTAATAACTTGCCTTGTGTGACTGCTGAATACTAATTTTAAATGTTTATCCTTGACCTATTTCAGTCTTTGTATATTATTTAAGTAATATCCCTGATATTTTTTCATTTTAAAAACAAATGACATATTTGTTGTGACCAGATTTTTACTTTATTTTTAAAGGTGGGTCTCACAATATTTATCCATTGATTAGCTTTTTAGCAATTCAGCTCCCTTGCCGGTCCTGCTCAGTAGAAATCTCTTTTATATGCATGAGGTAATATGATGTATGAAAGTATGAGGTCATGCTGTACTTTAATTTCTTCCCCAAGTGCACATCCATTCAATCACTTATCCCTCACCCTTATGCAAGAACATGTGCTGCTTTAATGTGAAGGCAAAACCTCATACAGCCAACTGCATATAATTAGCATGATGTGGAGATGCCGGCGTTGGACTGGGGTAAACACAGTAAGAAGTCTCACAACACCAGGTTAAAGTCCAACAGATTTACTTGGTAGCAAATACCATAAGCTTTCGGAGCACTGCTCCTTCGTCATCCTTTGACGAAGGAGCAGTGCTCCGAAAGCTTATGGTATTTGCTACCAAATAAATCTGTTGGACTTTAACCTGGTGTTGTGCGACTTCTTACTATAATTAGCATGTCAGGGAAACACTGGGATGTGTAGTTAGTTACATACTACAATGTTGCCTATTTCTTCAAAGCTCACTTTCAGCTGAAAGTACAGCCTTAAAACTCAAACACTCTGTTTCCTAAAATTTGTTGATTTTAATATGATTCCAGAAAGTATTTTGAACATGCTGTCATGTTCAGAATGGGGTTAGGTTTGGAGACAAACTGCCTGTAAATGGTGAACATTGAAGAGAATACACATCAATGTTCCATTTATTTCATTTGCTAGTACAGCCTTCAGCAAGTACCTCAAATAATTGAACAGCTTTTGAAAGATTTGAAGATCCACGCTAAATTTACTGTTGGAACTATTTAAAGAAAAAACTACATAGGCATTTGTACATATAAAATTTCAACTTGAACGAAGATAATTGGAAAAGAGAATGCTTTCAACTGCATTGTTTATTCAATCTAAGGACTGTTTAAAAACGTGAATAAGATAAATTTTGTTGATACTTTGCTCTATCAATGTCATAAAATATTCTGATTCAAATTATTGTGTAATATATATAATATATATATATGGAGAGGGGCATAAGAGTGGGCTGTAATCACTCTAAGCATGGGTGAATTGTATGCCAATTAAATCAACAATAAGTTTTTTTTGGTAATTTTTTGTTCTGTAAAACCTTCCAATCAATCTTCACTGAGAATTAAACTAGAAGTTATACGTAGTAACAGTGATGTCGACTTGTGATTTTAAAATGCAAAGCTGGACAATCCCCAATGTTGAACGTGGATGGAGGAACTGTGTTAATGCCAGGTGAGTAGATAACTTTATTGGAATAAAGTAGATTACGATTGTAATAAACTGGAATAATTCAAAAATGGTTGGTAACTTAAGCATGTCATATTCTTGTTTTTTTTATTCTTCCTTATCTGTAATTAAGACTGTACAAAATGCTGAAAAGTATCTTAGAAATGATTCTTGGCAACTCGTCTCATTTACTCTGGTGAAAAGTTGGAGAAATGGAGTTAAAGCATCCTTGGTCAATAAATGTTGTTAGTCTCTGTTTCACATTATTTAGAGGGGTAAAATCTTTTCTCTAACATGTTACGTTTCCAACAAATTGATTTACTTTTTAAAATGGCAATTTTTCAACATCTTTTTTGTGAGTTCAAACTTTGTTTAAAAATTTAGTGTCATCTTTCAGCATTGACGGTACCCAAAATGTCAAAATTCTTTAAGTGAGTCACGGCATTAGTGGGAAAACGTCTTGTGAACTCAGCTATACTTTTCTCTTTTTTTTAAACATAGCAACACGTTTACAGCAATGTTCTCTTTAGCAACAGCTTAACATTAAAATATTACTGAATATAACTGATGGGGAATGATAGCATAGTAATTATGTTGCTGATCTAGTAATTCAGAGGCCTGTACTAATGATCCAGAGACATGAATTCTAATCCCAAGTTCAGGATACTGATGAGGTGAATGTTGGAGAAATTAAGACCTGGGATCAAAAATTTCAAACCATTATAGAAGTGTACAATAGGCAATATTCAAGAAATGAAAGGTGATTGCTTTGGTGGGAGGACAAATGACAGATTGAAAACTCAGTTTAGGATCAAATAGAATACCAAGGTTGTATCAATTGGAGAGATTGATGGAGTAAGAACAAGAGGCATGTAGTTGCTGGCTGCAGACAAATAGTTTGATTATCGACACATTATACGTAAGGGTAGCTGCCATATTGTGAAACTATACTCCAGCATGAGTCACTAAAGAGAAAGCAGAAAATGTTGGGAACAGCAGTAATATGGTAAATCATATACCGAGCTTTGACCTGATCCACTGCTTGTGTGATCATTTTATTCTGTGTATCATACTCCAACCTTTCAGCATGCATCTAGACCTGTGCTGCAACTTCACCAGGTTGGCCCCTGTATGCCTGGTCCTGCTCCTGGGATACTGTGAATTTCATATTTTGAAACCTCAATTTTATCTTGGTACTGAGATTAGAATTCAAATTTTCTTTTTCTTTGGTGCACCAGCACAATGTCCCTGTGCTCAGGCAGCATCTGTGAAGACATGAAGGTTGGATTAATTTGTCAGCTGATGATTCTTTTGTTAGAACTAGGTCCTTTTGCCTGCTCTATCTTGGTACAAGCAAGGCAAATCTAGAAAAATATCAAAAACTCAAGTTATTTTTCATCCTTTCTAACTCCTGGTTCCTAACAGATGGGATACTGCGATTAAGCAGGCACTTCCATGTGCTTAATTCTGTTACAAAAGAGAATTGAATACAATGTGGTATTATCAGTTACCTTCTTAGAAGCTTCATAATGAATGAGCAAATTAGTAAAAAGAAGTCGCTGTGAAATATCTGGTTTCTTAATTATCCATTTTTATAAAGTACTGCTGAATTGAATGGTTGAGTTTATTGTAATTCATTACAGGTCTAGTCTTTCATGTTCCCTCCAGTCAAGCCACTTATGACGAGTCTTCAATCTTGAGTATCTTCTACAAGGCCCAAGTCAGGATTGTGCTGGAATACACTCCATTTGCCTGAATGAATACAGCTCCAATATTCAAGAAGCTCGACATCATCCAGGACAAAATTGCCTGCTTGAATGGTACCACATCCAGCACCTTCAACATTCACTCCTTCCACCACTGACACACAGTAGCAGCAGTGTGTACCATCTACAAGATGTACTGCAGCAATTCACCCAGGTTCAATCGACAGGACCTTCCAAACTTGTAACCGCCACCACCTAGAAGGACAAGGGCAGCAGATGCATGGGCATCTGCTTCAAGCATTACCAGCTTCAAGTTCCCTTTAAGTCACACACTATCTTGACTTGAAACTATATCACTTTTCCTTCACTGTCACTGGACAAAATTATGGAACTTCCTAACAGCACGATGGATGTTCCTACAACATATTAACTACAGCGGTCCAAGAAAGCACCACCATCTTCACAAGGGCAATTTGGTATGGGCAATAAATGCTGGCCTAGCCAGCAATGCTCTCTTCCATGAAATAATTTTTTAAAACCTGCTTTAAAGATACCTGTTATTCTTGTTTGAATGAGTAAACAATGATTTTCAAAGCTGTTAAATGGAGATATAATAGTTGTCAGTATTTTTGATGGTGAATGTCAAGTTAAAGTCAAAGCTTTGTTCAGAACAGTGTATATGTTACTGCACACTTGCGTGGCACAGTAGCACAGCGGTTAACGCTGCTGCTTCACAGCGCCAGAGATGCGGGTTCGATTCATGGCTTGGGTCACTGTGTGGAATTTGCACATTCTCCCCCTGTCTGCGTGGATTTCTTCTGGGTGCTCCAGTCTCCCTCTCATTCTGGTTAGGTGCATTGATCTGAACAGGCGCCGGAGTGTGGTGACTAGGGGAATTTCACAGTAACTTTATTGCAGTATTAATATAAGCCTTACTTGTGACTTATAAATAAGCTTTACACACTGCCATGGATTTGAGAATGGACACAAATCAATTTTACAGGCTAACTAGGTCATAAAGGAAGAAAATCAGCACTCAAGTCTCTTTCTAGATAGATAGATTTAAAACATTATGCTAAATTTGTAGTAAATTCTGTTTAGACCACACCTGGAGTAGTATATGCTGTGCTGATTGTCATATATTAAAAAAAATAGGGGCACTGGAGAAACTACAAAAAGATCTACAAGGGGGGTACAGGGTGATACAACCTACCAGGATGAATAGGTTATATTTATTTTGAAAAGCGAAGCAGAGGGGTGACTTTAGTAAAAATCTTTTAAAATTGTTATACACAAGAAGAATGTTGCCATTAAGATAAAATAGTCACCAAAATCGAATTGGGAATTTAGAAACTTCTTTAGCCAAAGAATGTGGAACTTGCTATCATGAGGAATAGTTGAAATGAATGGATGTATTTAAGGGACAGCCACATCATTATATGAGGAAGAAAGAAATTGTGCTGACAGGGTTAGATGAGACTGGTGGAGGCTTGAGTAGAGCACAAATACCAGTATGGGCTGATTGAGCTGAATGGACTATTTCCGTGTTGTACATCCATTGTAATGTAGATTTTTTTCAGCTGGTTTCACCCTGGATGTACATATATATGAATTGATGTAACAGACTGGGAATATAGGCATGAATAGTATGATATCCCCACGAGGTCGATGTGGAATCACTGATTGATCTCCCTGTGGGGCTCATTGAGAATGAGATGCACTGGAAACAGGCAGTGGCCTGCCCAGCTGGAGCTCATTACCTGAGCCTTTTATAAGGAAGGCTCAGGACATGGCCTGCTGAACAATAGTCTCCGGCAGGGATTAACATGTTTACACCACAGTAGTGGTTTTGCTTTGCATTTTGTAATAAACTATGTTCCTTTCCAGTTGGGCTTCCATTACAGAAAGCACACACTGGGAAAGAAAGTGTTGTGCATGAAGCTTCTTATAAAAGCATTATCTGCACTATTCCTGCATTTTTCTACATTGCACTAATAAAATATCCAATTGCTAGGTGCTGTATTGAACATGATTTGTGGTTCAAAGTACAATAAAAACAGTCAATTTCATGTTTTATTGAGATTGGTAGAACTCATTCCAGGCTACACAAAAGCAGGTGACTTTTCTGCCAGAGTAAGCAATGCAATCACATTCCCCATGGACTAACTGAATGACAGCAGAAGGTGCATTATTCCAGGATTAGATCCAGCATATCATTAGGGCGTATGTCCCACTGAACTCTTGCACATAGTAACTATGTATTCAGGAACTGACCATCCGCACACAATCATACAGGTCTTCTCTAAAAGTCATGTTTTTAACCTTAAAAATAATCTACACTATCTCATTATTTGCCTCAGAATGGGAAGTATAATGTTGGTTTTGAAGAGACAAAGGCTAGAATTCTCCAACCTCTCCCGCAGCTAGGATTATCTGGTCCTGCTGCTGTGAACGGAAATTTGGCTAAGCGTCAAATTCTCTGTTCTTGCTGACAGCGGAGATCGGAGAATTCTAGCCAAAGACTACGTTATGGAACACTGGCTAGTTGGCACCTTTATGAAAGCTATATATGCCCTGTTGAAAACATGGATAATTAGGTTTATATCAGCTACCTTAGCCATTGAATATACCGTAAGCGTGTTAAAGGATCCTTTAAGACCCCTTGACAAATCAGAAAATATTTTACAATACTGACCAACCAAAGTTTCTTGGACTGTCGTGTTGCGTGCTGCATAATTATGCAATATTGGATTGCAGATGAGAAAGGTGAACAAAGAGCAGCGCAGGAACAGGCCGTTCAGCTCTTCAAGCCTGCACCGATCATGATGTCTGCCTAAACTAAAACCGTGTGCACTTACAGAGTCCGTATCCTTCCATTCCCATCTTTTCATGTATTCGTCTCGTTGCCCCTTCAATGCCGCTTTCATACCTGCTCCTACCACCTCCCCGGGCAGCATGTTTCAGGCATTCACCACCCTCTGTAAAAAAAAACTTGCCTCGCACATCTCCTCTAAACTTTTCCCCACGCACCTTAAGCCTATGTCCCCTAGTACTTGACTTTTCTACCCCAAGAGAGAGCATCTGACTATCCACTTGCCACTCATAATGTTGTAAACCTCTATCAGGTCACCCCTCAACCTCCGTCGTTCCAGCGAGAACAAACCGAGTTTATCTAACCTCTCATAGCTAATCCCTCCAGACCAGGCAACATCCTGGTAATCCTCTTCTGTACCCTCTCCAAAGCATCTGGTCGTCACATCCTTCTGGAATTGTGGTGACCAGAATTGTACACAATGTTCCAAATGAGGCCTAAGGTTCTGTACAGCTGCAGCATGACCTGCCAATTTTTATACTCAATGCCCCTACCATTGAAGGCAAGCATGCCTTATGCCTTCTTGACTACCTTATTGACCTGCGTTGCCACTTTGTGATCGGTGGATATGTACGCCCAGATCTCTGCCTGTCAATGCTCCTAAGGGTTTTACCATTTACTGTATAATTCCTACATGCATTGGACCTTCCAAAATGCATTACCTTACACTGTTCAGAGTAAACTCCATCTGCCATTTCCTTGCCCAAGTCTCCAACTGGTCTATATCTTGCTGTATCCTCTGACAATCCTCTTCACTGGCTGCAACTCCTCCAATTTTTGTGTCGTCTGCGAACTTACTAATCAGACCAGCTACATTTTCCTCCAAATCATTTTTATATATACTACGAACAACATAGGTCCCAGACCTGATCCCTCTGGAATACTGCTAGTCACAGCCTTCCATTCAGAAAAGCACCCCTCCTACTGCTACACTCTGTCTTCTATGGCCAAGCCAGTTCTGTATCCACCTTGCCAGTTCTTCTCTGATCCCATGTGACTTCACCTTTTGCACCAGTCTGCCATAAAGTACCTTGTCAAAGGCATCACTCAAGTTCATGTACACAACATCCATTGCCTTTCCCTCATCTATCAGCTTCGTCACTTCCTCGAAAAACTCGATTAAGTTAGTCAGGCATGACCTCCCCTTCACAAAACCATGTCAAAACGGGTGGCACAGTGGTTAGCACTGCAACCTGACTGCACTAGGGACCCAGGTTCAATTCCAGCTTCAGGTGTAGTTTGCACATTCCCTTGTCAATTTTGTGTATGGAGTTTGCACATTTTCCCTGTCTGTGTGGGTTTCCTCTGGATGCTCCGGTTTCCTCCCACATTTCAAAGATGTTGACTGGCCATGCTAAATTGTCTCTTAGCATCAGGGGTACTAGCTAGGTTAAATGCATGGGGTTATGGGGGTATGGCCTGTGTGGGATTGTGGTCGATGCAGACTCAATGGGCCAAATGCCTCCTCCTGCAGTGTAGGGATTCTATGATTCTATGTTATCACTAATAAGTCCATTTATTTCCAAGTGTGAGTAAATCCTAAGAATCTTTTCCAATGATTTCCCTACTACTGACGTAAGGCTCACCGGCCTATATTTTCCTAGATTATCCCTGCTGCCCTTCTGAAACAATGGAACAACATTGGCTATCCTCCAGTCTTCTGGAACTTCACCTGTAGCCAATGAGGATACAAAGATTTCTGTCAAGGCCCCAGCAATTTCCACCCTTGCCTCCCTCAATATTCTGGGGTAGATCCCATCAGGCCCTGGGGACTTATCTACTCTAATGCTTTTTAAGATGCCCAGCACCTCCTCTTTTTGATATTGACATGACCCAAAATATCTATACACCCTACCCCAGGCTCTTCATCCATCAAGTTCCTTTCTTTGGTGAATACTAAGGCAAAGTATTCATTTAGTATCTCGCCCATATCCTTTCGTTCCAAGCATAGATTCCCTCCACTATCCTTGAGTGGACCAATCCTTTCCCTGGCTACCCTCTTTCTCTTTACATATGTATAAAATGCCTTAGGATTTTCCTTAATCCTGTTTGCCAAGGACTTTTCATGACCCCTTTAAGTCCTCCTAACTCCTTCCTTAGGTTCCTTCCTACGTTCTTTATATTTTTGAAGGGCTTCATCTGTCTTAAGCCTTTTAGACCTTACGAATGCTTCCTTTTTCTTTTTGACAAGGCCTATAATATCCTTTGTTATCCAGGGTTCCTGATACTTGCCACACTTATCCTTCATTCTCACAGGAACATACCACCCTGAATTCCAATCAACTGACATTTGAAAGAGTCCCATATGTTGGATATTGATTTATCCTTAAGCAGTCTCCCCTAATCTGAACTCTCCAGATCTTGCCTAATGTTGTTGTAGTTAGTCTTCCCCCAATTTAACACCTTCGTCTGAGGACCACTCTTGTCCTTATCCACAAGCACCTTAAAATTTACGGAATTATGATCACTTCCCGAAATGCTCTCCTACTGAAACTGCGATCACCTGGCTGGGCTCATTCCCCAATACCAGGTATAATATGGCTCCTTCTCGAGTTGGCTATTCACATACTGTTTCAAGTAACCCTCCTGGACGCTCCTTATAAATTCTGCCCCATCCAAGCCCCTAGCAGTAAGTGAGTCCCAGTCAATATAGGGAAAGGTAAAATTACACACTACAACAACCCTGTTGTTTTTGCATCTTTCCAAAATCTGTCTGCATATCTGCTCTATCTCCCGCTGGCTGTTGGGAGGCCTGCAATGAACCCCCCTGTTCCTGAGCTCTACCCATATAGCCTTGCTGCCTGAACCCTCCGAGGTGTCCTCCCTCAAAACAGCTGTGATATTCTCCTTAATCAGTAATGCCACTCCCTCACCCCTTTTATATCCCCCTCTATGCTGCCTGAAGCATCTAAATCCTGGAATGTTTAGCTGCCAATCCTGTCCCTCTTTCAACCAAGTCTCTGTAATAGCAACTTCATCATAGTTCCAAGTACTAATCCAAGTTCTAAATTCATTTGTCTTACCTGTTATACTCCTCGCGTTGAAACAAATGCACTTCAGACCTCCAGTCTCGCTGTGCTCAACAACTACTCCCTGCCTGCTCTTCCTCTTAATCTTACAGGCGTTAGTCTGTAGCTCTCCCTCAGTTATTTCTCCTGCTGACCTACTGCTCTAGTCCCCCTTGCCATACTCGTTTAAACCTTTCCGAGTGACTCTAGCAAATCTAGAGAATCAGTGCAGACTCGATGGGCCAAATGGCCTCCTTCTGCACTGTAGGGATTCAATGGGATTCTATGGGTTTCTTTTCAAATTCATCACTCTCAGGCACGTTTCTTTTCTTTGCCCTTTCTATCATCATTGCCAGTATTTCACTACTCAGTATGGATCAGTATTTTTAGCACTCAGTGTGGATCAGTATGTTTAGTATTCTGTTGTTCAGTATTTTTGTACTCAGTGTGGATCAATATTTCAGTACTCTGTGGATCAATATTTTAGTACTCAGTGTGGTTCAGTATTTTTGTACTCTGGATCAATATTTTAGTACTCAGTGTGTGGATCAGTATTTTAGTACTCAGTGTGAATCAGTATTTTTAGTACTCTGTGTGGATCCGTATTTTAGTACTCAGTGTGGATCAATATGTTTAATATTCTGTGGTTCAGTATGTTTAGTACACAGTGTGTTTAGTACTCTGGATCAATGTGTTCAATACTCAGTATGTTTAATACTCTGTTGTTAGTACTCTGTGGATCAGTATGTTTAGTACTCTGTTAGTACTCTGTGGATCAGTGTGTTTAATACTCAGTATATTTAGTACTCTATGGTGTAGTACTCTGAGTATTAAACTCACTGATCTACAGAGTACTACACCATAGAGTACTAAATATACTGAGTATTAAACACACTGATCCACAGAGTACTAACAGAGTACTAAACATACTGATCCACAGAATACTAAACGCACTGATCACTAAACACAGAGTATTAAACTCACTGATCTACAGAGTACTTACACCACTGAGTACTAAATATACTGAGTATTAAACACACTGATCCACAGAGTACTTAACACACTGAGCACTAAACACACTGATCCAGAGTATTAAACACAGAGTACTAACAACACTGATCCACAGAGTACTAAACACACAGTACTAAACACACTGATCCACAGAGTACTAAACACACTGATCACTAAACACATTGAGTATTAAACTCACTGATCTACAATGTGTTTAGTGATCAGTGCGTTTAGTATTCTGTGGATCAGTGTGTTTAGTACTCTGCGTCACTCAGCCTCTGCTCCTCCCACTGCTGCCTCTGCCCCGGAAGTGCTGGGGGCCGCTGCGCTGCCGCTGGTTCCCGTTGCAAGATGTCGGAGCCGGGCAAGCAGGAGATCAGCTCCATCTTCAAGCGGCTGCGCTCCGTCGCCAGCAACAAGGTGAGGCCGGACAGCGGGCAGCCGGAGCGGGGGAGGGAGCCGTGTGGCCGAGGCAGGCCGACCGGCCGGCTGGGGATCGCGGCTGTGGGCGGGCTGATGGCGGCTTCGGAGCCGGGGCTGGAGTGACACGTCGCACATTGGGGCTGGCCTGGGGCTTGCGGCCTGGGCAATGGGCAGTGGATGGAGCCGGGGCCGCTGTTAGACACTGGCTGTGGCTGAGAACCAGTCAGGGAGCAGTGCTTGCTGTCACACCCAGTCTGTGGCAGGCTAGAGGAAGGGTTTGTCTGGCTTATCCTCTCCTCTGCTCTGCCAGCTGTTGTGAATTATGATGGGCTGGTTGTAAAATTGAAGAGAAAACCTGCAGGAGTTATTGTGATAAACATTACTGATCATTCCTAAACTCCCTGTGTTTTTACTGTTGCAATGTCTGTGCGTAATGGTTGATTAATTAGACTGAAACTTGCCTTGTACATTTTATCTGTTAATAAATAAACATATGACACAGACATCATCCAGATGCATTAGTTTAGCCTGTACAGACACCCCCAACAAATGCCTACTGAACTGTTTCTACTGTGTTGGCATTTTACCCTTTAAAATACATTTTTCATGCTGCGTATACCAGCTGTTGTCTGATGGTATATGAATACTTTGCTGTATTTTTAAATTTCATGCTGCATTTAATTGTCTTAAAGTAATGTCTTTTTTTGCAATTAGAAACCCATGTAGATGTCTCAACACAGAATACAATGAAATCTGTCGATGAAAGTCTGTTTAAATTGTTGGCAATTTGTGTGTTGTAGTATCAATATTGACATTTCCAGTAGATACTGGGTCACCTGTTTCCCTTTTTTTTGGGTACAGCTAAATTGGAGTAAAAAAAATTGTGCGTTTCCCATTGCATAACCAAGAAGCCATGAAAACTGGAGAACCAAGTTTCCATTCTACTTAGGGCAACCCCTGCGGCCCCTACTTTGGGAATGCAAAAGAAAGGTCATGTTTCATCTCCCAGTTAACTGACTTCTGGTGGAAAATGTGGACGTTAGGCACAAATAAACGTATGCTTGGCTGAAGTGTGTTCCTCTAGTCAATATCTGCAAGCACACTTCATTGTCAATAAACTCTTAATGAACACCAGGAATGGCTTATTTGGACGAAATAGTAGACGACTGCCAGCACTTTGGAGTCATCTGCCCATGTCATGATGAGAAAAGAAATGGATTAGGGTGGATGGGGTGAAGTCTAGTTATGTCTGTGAACTTAAGATTGATGCAAAAATGCACTTATATCAGCTTGGATGTTTTGATGTATTTTGTTGAAGGTATTTCTAGACTGTTTGTTAGTACTGTGTGGTTAAGTTGCCCCTCAGCAACAATGAATTGCAAATTTCCCTAAATTAGAATTTAAGTCAAATGAGTCCTGAATTTTATTTTCCATCGGTTAATAATATGGAACAGAAACTTTTATAGCAGAGGGGAGGAGTCTCAGCTGAATGCATTAGGTCAGTTGCAAAAAAAGGCCTGTTTGGGCTGGGCATCCCTCATAATCGGTGGAACAAAAAGGGCTTGAAAGATGCGTTGTTGGACAAAAGTAATTCTGAGCTGCTTTCATGTTCTAAAATGTAACTGAAAATGTGATCTCTTTTTGAGGACAACCCCAGCCTCGAAATCAAGAGGCACTTGAAAAAACAGTTTTATTCCTCAGAATCTGGTGTTTGGGAAGTGGATTGGAGAAATTACAATTTGTTCATTCTGGGTTTTTAAGTAGCATTGTTTAAAAAATCAGCCTGTAACAGCTTAACCTTCAGAAAGATAATCTCTCATTACAATTCAATCAGGGTATTGCACGAATTAAGTAAATTGCCATTCTCTTATTTGATGCTGTGGACTAGGATTGGGGGAACAGTTCCAAGAAGCCATATTTTCTCTGTTTCTTTCCACAGATGCTGCAAGACCCGAGTTTTGCCAGCATTTTCTGATTTCAAATTTCCAACATCTGCAGGATTTTGCTTTTGTTTTGTGTATAAGGCTCTTGTAATTGCTGAGCAGAAGCTAAGTAGTTCCCTGAGAAAGGAAGATGGATTTGGAGGGAGAGTCACTGGGCTATAACCACAGGCTTGGAAAATTCTGGCTCAGCCTGGTGAGCACTTGGTTTTTGATTGCATGTGGCTTGGAGAGGACAAAAAAAGAGAAACTTTATTATCCCAATGAACAATTTTGAGTACAAATTGCAAAGATTTAGTTTCATCACTGACATCAGGGTATAGATTACAAAAGCAGAGAGGTCATGATGGAGTTTTATAGAACTTTGAGGCCACAGCTGGAGTACGATGTGAAGTTCTGGTCGCCACATTATACGAAGGACGTGAACGCACTGGAGGGGGTGCAGAGGAGATTTACCAGGATGCTGCCTGGGATGGAACACTTAAGTTATGAAGAGAGGTTGGATAGGCTTGGAGCAGAGAAGACTGAGGGGCGACCTGATTGAGGTGTACAAGATTATGAGGAGCAAGGACACGCTGGATAGGGAGTAGCTGTTCCCCTTAGTTGAAGGGTCAATTACGAGGGGACACAAGTTAAAAGTGAGGCGTGGGAGGTTTAGGGGGGATTTGAGGAAAAACTTTTTTTATTCAGAGGGTGGTGACAGTCTGGAAGGCACTGCCTGGGAGGGTGGTGGAGGCGGGATGCCTCACATCCTTTAAAAAGTACCTGGACGAGTGCTTGGCATGCCATAATGTTCAAGGCTATGGGCCAAGTGTTGGCGGGTGGGATTAGGTGGGGCAGGTCAGGGCTTTTCATGCTTTGATGCAGACTCGATGGGCCGAAGGGCCTCTCTTGCATTGTGGTATTCTGTGACTAATTCAGGGTTATTCTGCAGTATAGTCCTATAGAAAAATTAGCTTGAGGTCCATATAACAATTGCATGGGCATAATCTTCCACAAGCACAGTTTGTACTGTCATAGAAAAAGCACTTCTCTCCTTTGAAGGAGAGATGCTTGCTGACTAGGGCATTTTTGGCCATCTATTCCAAAGCACAGTTGAAACCTATTACTGTGAATTCTGTGCAAGGTACAGGATGATATTGCAGATATATATATTGCATATTTTTATGTGCATACGTTAGAATGCATAATGGTTTTGTGGATATGTGTATTGCATATTTTATGTACTCATGTTGGGATGTTTATGTAGTTTTGATTTTGATGCTATAAATGGCTGAAACAAATAAAGATGTCAGCGGAAGGAGACAGTTGGAATTTGACCACTTGAGTTTTGTGTCACTGGGAGATCAATGAATGCATTTCAGACTTTGACTGTTATTGTGCTGAAAATGATAAAGGTGAAGGAGTAACAAAGGTGGTGACGTTGGAAGTATGTGCCCTTTTTAAATTTGAGCCAAACCAGCAATAGGGTTGTTTGTGAGTTCATTAAGTATATTGAAAAATAATCAGAAGTTAATTTCCAGGGATTTTATATATAGTATATATTTATCGCATTGAATCTAAACTGTTTACATATTTTCATGTATTTTACAGTTTTGACATCCGAACTGGAAATCCCAATATGGTTTCTTCAACATTGGTCAAGCCTCACTTTCCTGTGCTTAAAATCCCTCAGAATATCAGATGCCAGATTGGATTAGATTTGATTTACTGAGGTCATGGTTAAAATTGTATACTAGTACTGTATCACAGAGAGTGAGAGCTCCAGATTTTGATGGCAGTCACATGTAAAGAAAGAATGATGCCTCCTGACCACTCAACACTGTGTTGGATTGTTCCATGCTCTCATACCACCTTGAGTTGTTTTCTCCCTTTCAAACAAAAGCCATTTGTAATACCTTGATTTCTAAATTAATAATAAGCAATTAACTCTGTTCTCCATGTCTAAAATTCAGTTTTCACCAGTGTATGCATTTAACTACATTCTGAATTAGAAAGGAGGAAGCTTGATGATTACATTGCACCCACACACACTCCTTTGGTTACAACAACACCAATATGTAGTGCTTTTAACGCAGTAAAATATTCCAAGCCACTTCACAGGAGTCCTTAAAACAAGTTATGATACCCAGCTACCTAGGACATATTGCTCCAGATAACCAAAAGCTTGGTCAGAGAGATAGACTTTAAAGAGTGTTTAGAGGGAAGTTTAAAATAGGTTGAGTGTTGGCGAGGTGTAGGGAGGGTATTTCAGAAGTTGAGGCCTCGGCAGCTGAAGGCACAGCCACCAATGGTGGTGTGATTAAAATTGGGGATTCCCAAGAGGTCAGAACTTAAGGAGTGTAGATATCTACGAGGTTTATGCAACTGAAGATGGGGAGCTGGGAGCCATGGAGGGATTTGAAACTAAGGATGAGAATTTCAAAATCAAGGCGTTGCTTGAAGCCAATGTAGGTAAGTGAACACAGAGGTGATAGGGGAATAAAACTTGATCCAAGTTAAGACAAGGCACCAGAGTTCTGGGCGACTTCAAGTTTACAGAGGGTAAAACGTGGTGGACCACCAGGAGAATGTTGGAATAGTCAAGTCTAGATGTATCTAAGGTTAGATTGAGGATTTCATCAGCAGATGAGCTGAGACGGGGGTGAAGTTAAGTGGTGTTATGGAGGTGGAAATAGGCAGTCTTAGTGATGGCACAAATATGGGGTCTGAAGCTCATCCCAGAGTGAGATGTGACACCAAGGCCAAGGACAGACTGTTGCAGGGAGAGGGATGGAAGCAGTGGCTAGGGAATGGAATTTGGAGCAGGGACCAAAAACAATGGCTTCAGTCTTCCCAATACTAAATTGAAGGTAAGCCAGAAAGCAACATGGCAAGAGAATAAGTGGAATAATTCTTCAGGACCAGAAAGAAGACAAATTCCTTTATTTGGCATACTTTAATTAACAGAAGCTAAACTTTAACTCCATAACTCAGTGTCATTAAGAAAGATGAAGTTCCTGATATTAGTTATGTGGCTAATATCTTCCTGGAGGTTGTATGGAGTGATCAGCATTATTGTACTAATGACAATTTTTCAGCTTTGTCTTTTAGTTAAATATATTGCACTGTGGGTGCAGAAATGAGCTAGGATTCTATATTTGTTTTGGAATAATTATAATGAACTTCTTTTCACCTCGCGGTCTATACACATGGCAGTCAACTATCTTTTACTGATAGTTGAGTTAGTTCAACTAACAAACCAGGTCATATTTAAAAGGCTTCCTGGCTAAATATGTTATATCATAGTCTTGTTTACATGTCTAAAAGTTAACTACATTCGTTATATACCCTCATTTTTGTGATCAATTTCTTTTAAAACTGGGCACTGATAGCGGAGTCAAAGGTGATCATGGTCTGAAATAACCACATGGAGATTAGACCACATGCTGTGCACAGGGTAAGGATCGGAGCAGGGTTGGGGGGACAATGTTACAACCTAGACTCAACGGGTCTGGCCATCATTTGTCAGTGTCCTGTATTACATGTGATATTACACAAGGTATCATGTGAATGTTATTTAGATACCAACAAGACAGTTGCTCGAAATAGAGACTGGCAACTGCTGCAAACCACACCAGTCTAATATGTCATGGTTACCATTAAAATAGAATGTTACAACACCAGAAGGAGACTGTTCAGCCCATTCTCTCATGCTAGCTCTCTGAAAGGGCGGTTCTCTTAGTCCAATTTCCCTGCCTTTTCCTGTGTATGTTAACAATTTTCTTTCCCAAATAGTTGTCCATTCTCTTCTGAAAAGCTATTCTGCTTTCACCAAGTTTTCTAGCAGGGCATTCCATATACTAGCAACCTTTACACAAAAAATAGGTTTCCTCCCTTCCTTCTGGCTTCTTTTGATGGTGATCTTAATCCTAATCAGTTCTTGATGTTTTGACCTATGAAAATTATTTTCTGCCATTTTCATTATCAAAGCCTAACTCATTTTAAACACCTCTATCCCATTTCCTCTTTATCTTCCTTGCTCTAATGAAAGGACTCAGTTTCCTTAGTCACTCCTTGTAACTATAGCCTTTCAGCCCTGGTATTATCTTAGTAAATTTCCTCTACATTCTCTCTCTCTCTGGCCTTGGTATCTTACTTAACTCCAGACACCCAGCAAAGCAACATGCATATATATATAGCACCTGTAACATAATAAACACTTCACAGAAATGTTATGTAGCAAATTTTGGCACCGAACCACATATATTAGGGCAGATGGACAAAAATGTGGTCAAAGAAGTTGGTTTCAAGGAGAGTCTTAAAGGGAGAATGAGAGTTTTAGGATGGAATTGCAGAGGTTGGGGCAGCCAAAGGCATGGTCACTAATGATGGAGCAATTAAAATTGGGAATGCTCAGGGCCAGAATTGGATGAGTCCGGTATCTCTGGGCTGTGGGGCTGGAGACTATGAGAGATAAGGAGGGATGAGGTTATGGTGGGATTTGCAAAAAAATACAAATTTTAAAATTGAGGCATTCCTTACAGTGGAAACCACTGTAGGTCAGTGAGCACAGAGGTGATGAATGAATGGAATTTGGCGCAAGTAAGGCGATAGACCCCAGAGCTTTGGATGACCTTAAGTTTACAGAGGCTAGAATGTGGGACACCAGCCAGGAGAGTATTGGAATACTAAAGTCTAGAGAAAACAAAGATATCCACGTGGGTTTCAGTGGCTGGAGTCGGCCAGTGAAAAGTGGGAACAGGCAGTCTTGGTGATAGCACAGAAATGTGCTCAGATCATCTCGTCCTAAGATGACACCAAGGTTGTGAGCAATATTTTAACTCTGATCTAACCACTTGGATTGATTTAGGATTACTCCTTTTGGATCCTTTGCCCCTATTTATAAAGCCCTAGGTTCCCAAATACTTTCTTTGAACAGCTTTTAAAAATTGTTTTATTTTTAAAGACTGAACGTGTAAGTCTGTTAGTTTCTGTACTTTTAAATGTTATCATGCAGTATAAATTTCATCTGATATCCATCTGCCCAATCTCCTGTCCACCTGAATGAATAATATTATAGAAAATAACTTCCAGTTCTGGTATAAATAATAAATTAGTGTGGAAAACAAGTTATTTTCCCCATTTTCTGCTCCTCTTGTAGCTCACCCAGTGTGGAGGTCTGGACACTGAGTGTTGATAAACTTTTAATTGTGTCTTGGAGAACATCATGAAAAGATAATTCATCTGGTTTTGCAGTGAACAAGCTTGAAACTTGAAAATTCATGTTGAATAGGTCGAGCATTTGTTTTTTTAAAAAAAAAGTATATACTTTGGGACACTTTGAGTCACATTGTACTATGTCAGCCAGCAATACTTTCAGCTTATCTTCATGATTATCAACATGGTTTCTGAAGATTTTAAAAGAATTCTGTTTTGAGAGGTGCCGACTTTGAGCAGGATATTCCACCTGTTTGTCACCTGTTTCACCGGATAGCATTGGTGCATTCCAATGGATTCCCCCATTGCTTTGACGATGAGTGTTCAGCAAAACAGCAGTCTTGATTTGCATAACCGATTGCAAATATTACATATGAAGTCAGTGTTGGCAGGGTGGATGAAAGCATTGGCTTTGCACTGGGCTCCCTTCTCCTAAAGGCACTTGACTCTGTCTCCTCAAATGTCAAAATTGCTTGAAATCATAGAAACCCTACAGTGCAGAAGGAGGCCATTCGGCCCATCGAGTCTGCACCGACCACAATCCCACCCAGGCCCTACCCCCACATATTTACCCGCTAATCCCTCTAACCTACACATCTCAGGATTCTAAGGGGCAATTTTTAACCTGGCCAATCAACCTAACCCGCACATCTTTGGACTGTGGGAAGAAACCGGAGCACCCGGAGGAAACTCACGCAGACACGAGGAGAATGTGCAAACTCCACACAGACAGTGACCCGAGCCGGGAATCGAACCCGGGACCCTGGCGCTGTGAAGCAGCAGTGCTAACCACTGTGCTACCGTGCCGCCCAAACTTGTCTCACATCTCACTGATTCGGCATAGAAACATAGAAACTCTACAGTTCAGAAAGAGGCCATTTGGCCCATTGAGTCTGCACCGACCACAATCCCACCCAGACCCTACCCCCATATCCATATTTACCCGCTAATCCCTCTAACCTACGCATCTCAGGACACTAAGGGGCAATTTTAGCATGGCCAATCAACCTAACCCGCACATCTTTGGACTGTGGGAGGAAACCAGAGCACCGGAGGAAACCCACGCAGACAGGGGGAGAATGTGCAAACTCCACACAGACATGTGCAAACTCCACACAAGCCTATGAAATGCCGCCCAAACTGTACAAACTTCTTGATGAGAGAAACTTCTCCATTTGGGTCTGTCCAGGATTGTTTTTTCTCATGTATTGGGATCTAGCTTGCAAGCTGTGAGGTTGGTTTTCACATAGTCTTGTAGCTAATTTTGGGATGTTTTGTGTTGTGGGTTCCTGTGCTCGACTGGCTGTAGAGTACGGCCTTTGGGATGCAGGAATCCTCCATGCAAGCCACAGGACAGACCTAGTGAAACTAAGCTCTGATTAACAAGCTCTTGATGCCAGGTTTGTAGCACTCTGCAAGAAGCTTGATGCTGGAGAATTTGTCCGACCTCCTGATCTTGCAAATAGATCTCAGACAGTGGAATTGGAATGCTTCTAGTTGCTTTATGTGATGCCAGTAAGTTTTCCAAATCTCGCACCTATGAAGAAGTGATGTAAGAACCACTGTTTTGTAGACTTTGTTCTGAGATAAACTCCACGCTGTTTCCAAACTCTGAGTAAGCCTGCAAAACACTGAGCTTGCTTTTTCTCGGCAATGGTTGATTTAATCACCCAGCATAGTGTTATTGGAAAGAATAGTCCCGAGATAGCAAAATTTCTGTGCTGAATGGAGGGGTATGTTACTGATGGTGGCTGTTGGGCCTTGAAGCGTGTGGCCAAGATCTCTTGTCGTCTTAAAACTTATTGTCAGGCTAAAGTGTTACGAGGATAGGACAAAGCAGTCAACAACCAGCTAAATGTCCTCTGGAGTGCAGTCATCCACAAACAAGAGAGTAGCTGTTCTGTAACATTTGTGAAAGTCTTGTTCCTTTGCAAATTGAAACGGTTGCCATCTGTCCTGATTTGACTGTGTACTCTTTGAGTGCATACTGGAGCATGACTAAGAAGTAAATGGCAAATGGAGCTGGAGCCAATGCATGGTCTTGCTTGATGTACCACTTTGCATCACACTGGCCATCATGACATTGTGAAACGAGCGAATGACATATCATCTTGTCAGGGCAGCCATATTTGTACAGAGCATTTCATAGGCTTTCTCCGTTTACTGTGCCAAACACCTTGGTCAGGTCAGTCAGCACCATCTAGAGGACCATCTTCTGCTTGTGGGACTTTATTGAATTTGACATGCTACAAAGATCATGTCCACTGTTCCCTGTACTGCATAAAAGCCACACTGTGATGCTACATATGCCTGGGTTCGATTCCCGGCTTGGGTCACTGTCTGTGTGGAGTTTGCACATTCTCCCCCTGTCTGCGTGGGTTTCCTCCGGTGCTCTGGTTTCCTCCCACAGTCCAAAGATGTGCGGGTTAGGTTGATTGGCCATGCTAAAATTGCCCCTTAGTGTCCTGAGATGCGTAGGTTAGAGGGATTAGCGGGTAAATATGGATATGGGGGTAGGGTCTGGGTGGGATTGTGGTCGGTGCAGACTCAATGGGCCAAATGGCCTCTTTCTGAACTGTAGAGTTTCTATGTTTCTATGCCGAATCAGTGAGATGTGAGACAATCGATTAACGATAACCCTTGCAAGAATTTTTTCTGCTGTTGAAAGTCATACTCTATAATGATTGTCACAGATGGACTTTCTCCCTTTCCATTCCATTTACACAAGTGAGTTATAGAAATATTCTTGTAGTCCTGGTACACAGAGCCCTGGTTCCAAATATGCAGAAGAGACTAATGAGTTTACTAACCACGTGTCCCTTTGTACTGCAATGCTTTGGGTGGGATGTCATCAATTCCTGAAGACTTGCAACTTGACTTCTTCTTGAGAAAGATCGAGAGCAAGCTCTTCAGAGTGTGGTGCTGTGGAAGTGACTGACTGGTATTGCATATTGGATTGTTGATTTTGGAGATTACTGAAGTGCTTTGCCCAATGAGAGAGAATCTTCTGTCAATTTGTTTGGAGCTAATTGTCATCTGATGAGAGAATATGTGTCATACTTTTGGGTTTTGGGGCCATAGACTGATAAACCCTTGTGTAGAGCCTTTAGGTAGTTTCTATCAGCAAATGTTTGAAGCTCATCAGTCTTGTTTTCCCACTGTTGATTCTTCATCTCTGTTTTGTCTGATGGTATCTGGCGTTCTTTGCTGGTAATTTCTTGTCAGCTATTTAAGATCCGTGGGTATCATGCACTTTGTCTAGAAGTCTTGATGCTCTTTTTTAGTAAAATCTAGGACTCTGAAGCCATGTTGCAAGTAACATCCTTTCGCATTTTCCAAGAATCTTCAATGGCAGCGTTGTCCTTTGGGATACCAGGAATTCTTATGGCTAGTTTGTGTTCCAGTTCTTGTCTCTTGGCCATATCTTGAATAACAGTTACATCAACAGTTACATAACTTCCTTTGGCTTGACTCTATGCCGAAGCACCTTCAATTTTATCCCGAAAGATTCAATACTCCTGACAATCCAATGGTCAGATCTAATTCCACACCTCTAAGGCAGTGGGTAGAATGCACATCCTTGAGATCTCTGTGTCACAAAATAATGTAGCCTACATGTGCCAGTATTTGGATCTGGGGTGCATTCATATTGTTTTCAGTTTGTCTACTTGCTGTGATGATTAGTCAAACTCTCTATTTTGATTAATTAAGGAGCAGGCTATTGAGTCTGCTCTGCCAATATTGTGGTGTTCTCATACTCCTTTCAATATGCTGCTCACTCAGGCATTGAAATCACCAAGAATAATGAGTTTGCTCTGGTGGGGGCACTTTTCCGATTATTTTGCTGAAGTCACCATGGAATAGTTGTTTAGTAGTACAGAACTTGAATATTGCTGAAAAAGAGACATGCTTTTTAAGCTTTTCATCTTGCACTTACCAATACAGATTGCAAGATTACCAACAGTAAAGGGACCGACAATATATACTGCATGAGAGGAGAATGCTGCTTAGTTGGCAAGTGTACTCTGATAGAGGTTTTACCAAAGAACAGTAAACAGCCAGCTTGATGCTGAAATCGGGCACATCAAAGCCACCTGCAGGATAATGGCTATCCTGATCAGATCATTGTCGCTGTATGTTGTGCAAACTCATGAATGGTTGAATTGTGAAAAGTGCCCAGCCTACCTTACCTTAACCTTCTCGGGTAATTTATCTCAAAAATTTGAGCAACAGGAGAAAATGCAGCAGCATTCTTCACTAATAGGATGCTGCTGTTAAGCCAAAAGGATGTTCTGCTTATCAACAAATGAGTAATGTGGTATAAGAATTTCAGTGCTGGTATGATGCCAGGTATGTAGGTCATATATTCCAAGAACTGGCGAATTGCATCAAATAGTACGTAGCTTCATATGTTCGCAACAGGCAAAGTGCTGTTGTTAGGGTTGTTAGGGAAAGAATCGGACTTCTCCGGGACAAAGGAGGGCGATTATGCTTAGAACCACAGGAAGTAGGTGAGATCCTAAATGAATACTTCGCATCAGTATTCACAAAGGAGAGGGACATGTTGACTGATAGTGTCTCAGAGAGATGTGTTGACCCGTTAGAAAAAATCTCAATTACAAGGGAAGAAGTGTTAGGTTTTTTAGGAAACATTAAGACAGACAAATCCCCAGGGCCAGATGGCATCTATCCTAGACTACTCAGGGAGGCAAGGGATTAAATTGCTGGGCCTCTAACAGAAATCTTTGTCGCTTCACTGGACACAGGTGAGGTCCCAGAGGATTGGAGGATAGCAAATGTGGTCCCGTTATTTAAGAAGGGTGGTTGGTGCAGACTCGATGGGCCGAATGGCCTCTTTCTGTACTGTAGGGTTTCTATGAAGGGTGGCAAGGATAACCCGGATAATTATAGGCCGGTGAGCTTGACGTCCGTGATAGGGAAATTGTTGGAGAAGATTCTTAGAGATAGGATATATGTGCATTTAGAACTGAATAATCTCATTAGCGATAGACAGCATGGTTTTGTACAAGGGAGGTCATGCCTCACAAATTTGGATGAGTTTTTTGAGGAGGTGACAAAAACGATTGACGAGGGAAGGGCCGTGGATGTCGTCTATATGGATTTTAGTAAAGCGTTTGACAAGGTCCCTCATGGCAGGCTGGTGCAAAAGGTTAAATCTTTTGGGATAAAAGGTGAGCTAGCTAGATGGGTGGAGAACTGGCTTAACCATAGAAGACAGAGGGTGGCAGTGGAGGGATCTTTTTCCGGTTGGAGGTCTGTGACTAGTGGTGTTCCGCAGGGCTCTGTACTGGGACCTCTGCTGTTTGTGATATATATAAATGATTTGGAGGAAGATGTAGCTGGTGTGATCAGTAAGTTTGCGGATGACACGAAGATTGCTGGAGTTGCAGATTGTGATGAACATTGTCAGAGAATACAGCAGGAGAGAGATAGGCTGGAACATTGGGCGGAGAAATGGCAGATGGAATTTAATCCAGATAAATGCGAAGTGATGCATTTCGGTAGATCTAATGTAAGGGGGAGCTACACAATTAATGGCAGAATCATCAGGAGTGTAGACACACAGAGGGACCTGGGTGTACAAGTCCACAGATCCTTAAAGGTGGCAGCACAGGTGGAGAGGGTGGTGAAGAAGGCATATGGCATGCTTGCCTTTATTGGACGGGGCATAGAATATAAAAGTTGGCATATGATGTTGCGGCTGTATAGAACATTGGTTAGGCCACATTTGGAATACTGCGTCCAGTTCAGGTGGCCACACTACCAGAAGGGCGTGGAGGCTTTGGAGAGTGTACAGAAAAGGTTTACCAGGATGTTGCCTGGTATGGAGGGTCTTGGCTATGAGGAGAGATTGGGTAAACTGGGGATGTTCTCCCTGGAAAGACTGAGGATGAGGGGCGACCTAATAGAGGTGTATAAAATTATGAAGGGTGAACAGTGGAAAGCTTTTTCCCAAGTCGGAGGTGACGAACACAAGGGGTCACAGGTTCAAGGTGAGGGGGGCAAGGTTCAACACAGATGTCAGGGGGACGTATTTTACACAGAGGGTGATGGGGGCCTGGAATGCACTCCCAAGCAAGGTGATTGAGGCGGACACGCTGGGATCGTTTAAGACTTATCTAGATAGCCACATAAACAGACTGGGAATAGAGGGATACAAACAAATGGTCTAGTTGGGCACATGAGCGGCGCAGGCTTGGAGGGCCGAAGGGCCTGTTCCTGTGCTGTTTTGTTCTTTGACCATACTCGAGCAGCCTGTGCTTGCAAAACTCAAAACATATTGTCCAACATTAGATGTAATTCCACAATTGGACAACAGTTGTTAATCAATCCTGGTTGTGCTAAGAATTACATTGAAAACTCAACCTAAAACTATCAGTTGGGCTCAAAGCATAGCTCACTTATTCATGCTAGAAACCATATATATTCACACACAGGGTTCTGTCCTTTGCAGGCAGAAGAAGCAGGCCCGTGCATTGCACCTTTTTCAACTAAACAAAAGCTTGAGGGCAGCCATTACCTGGTCAAGGCATTTCATGGGGAATGGACCCAAGTCTATCTTCTTGGTGTGAATTTGAACAAAAGCTTGTCAGTTAACTCTTCCCTGCTGCATTCTCTGTGGTACACCTCTACCAATCAGAGTCAATTTGCCAACCAATCAGTACTCTCTTCTCAAGCAGTATAAATTGTAGTTTCTTTTACTGTTGGTAATCTTGCAAATCTGTCCTAATGAGTGAAAGATGAAAAGCTTAGACAGTATGTCTCTTTTACACCATGGAATGCTTCTTTGATCTCATCTGTATGTTGGAGCAAAGGCGCTAATGAGTGTTTAAGTCTGGTCAGTAACCAGCATGCAACAAAGCGTCGTGAGTCACTTCCCCTCGGAAGTGAGTCAAGCTTGTGTGCCTGTTTAGATCAAATGGCAAAACCCATGTCTAATGGGCGGTGCAATGGTTAGCACTGCTGCCTCACAGCTCCAGGGACCCGAGTTCGATTCCGGACTTGGGTGACTGTCAGTGTGGAGTTTGAATGTTGTTTCTGTGTCTGCGTGCATGCCCTCCGGGTGCTCTGGTTTCCTCATTGTCCAAAGGTGTTAGGTAGATTAGCCATGGTAAATGCACGAGGTTACGGGGATAGCGTTGGGGGTAGTCCTGGGTAAGATGCTCTTTAGAGAGTTGGTGCAGACTTGATGGGCTGAGTGGCCTCCTTCTGCACTGTAGGGATTCTATGTTGACCTTTGGGGCTGGTCCTTGGACTTGCCAGCCCAGTAGCCTGCACCAACCTCTTCAAGTTGAGACTCCTCAATTTGCTTTGCTTAGGGTAGCTATGTCGATGCTGTACCCATCCAGCATTCTGGCTGTGAGCGCTGTACTGTGCTCCGGTCTCGTACTGTGATCTGGAAGTGTTCTGATATTCCATGAATCAAGCTTCAATAACTCATAGTCTTATTCATGGCATTTTGACTGCTGTGAATGATGATGATCAGCTGGGAGTAGTAACCTGGCAGGTGCAGAAGAGAGGAGACTGTTTAGAGATCCTTTTCTTCCCCATCCCCAGCGCTGTACCTGGAAAGGTCTGCTCTGGCACTTCAGGAAGATGTGAACACCGCATCTGCCCTGATCTATGGAGAGTTACTGTCACCCTGAGGTTGCCTGTATGCATCCCCTCTCTCTCCCTGTTGTTGTTTTCCCTTTGCCACAGGGCTTGGTTTGCCTGATGTTTTGGTTGATTAGTTGCAGAGCAGCCAGCATGTTGAGTATAGCTGAGTGGGTGAAGTTTATGCAGAGCCTCTCCCACTTCCTCGCCCAAAGCAGTTGATAATACATTTGATGCAATGCATGGAACAATTCGAACAGCTGAAAGGATGCAGGTCTGATTTTGGAGTTGTCTTCTCCTAGATGAGCCCTTGACATGGCTGTCCAAGCCGTTAGCACTATTTGTGATCTTCCACAATGTCAGTTAATCTGTATTTTACTAGTTAACCCATAGCTGGAGGTTTTTTACCTGCTCCGAGGTAGACTGTCAGTTAAGGCTGATGAGCCTTACCAACCCGGAGCTGTCTGGTTTAGTGGCCAAACACACTCCTCCACACCTCTGACCATAGTTCTATGAAGGGACTGGCATGTGAAGCTAGGCAGTAGGACTTGGTGTAGGGGAGGCTATTTGAGACACTGACGATATGGGGTTTTATGTACATGAAGAGCATCTCTTCACCATCCTGGTCCTTCCTAACCCTTTAACCCCTTTGATGCATTCATGAAGGGAATAGACAGATACAGCAGAGAGGTAATTAATAGTGGGGTTTGTAATTGTTGCTGCAGAGATGGCCATATACAAACAGAACAGGCTGATTTGTATCACATTAGCTGAGCAGCAAGCATGGTTTGGATACTTCCTAAACTTTGCTACAGATTCTCAGTTACCCATTAGATTCTGCCTAAAGCACTACCATGAGAGAAAATGCTACAGTAGTGCAATAGCAGTTACTGTTTCCTGGGATATGAAATTTTGGCTATGTTTTAAACCTAATTTTGTTAATGAGTAAAATGTTAATATAATTAAGTTCGCCAAAGAAAATTCATAGTTCGTTGTGTGTCTTGAAGTCTCTCTATTTGGGGAGGATGTAAAAATGTATCCCAGGAGATAATTATGAAAGAATATCTTGAGCCTGCGCTGAAATCATAGAAGAAATCTATGATTTCAGCACAGGCTCAAGATATTCTTTCATAATTATCTCCTGGGATACATTTTTGCATCCTCCCCGAATACCTGCCTCAAGTCAAAACAGTTGTTTTCCATGCTGACTCACTGGGTCTCATCATTTGAACAAGAGTCAGGATTCATGCGTGAACCTGGCCAATTTTAGCTGCTCTATTTGATGCGTCATCTGTTACATCACTGCATCCTTTTCTCCTTACATCTGTTTAATAAACTCATTTCCTCTCCTAATTCTGTTGCCTCATGCGTCTAATGCTCGAGATACTTTTACCTGTCTTTACTTGTTCCCTTCGCGTATGAGTCAATGCTATCTGCTGAAACCATTCTGGATTTGGTAATCCGTTTCACTCGTGTAAAGGAGTTTCTTCCAAAATTCCACATCTGACCTGTTGGGGTGGTGGTTTTATTCTGATGCTGCTTTGTCTGGACTCGCCCACAAGGGGAAATAGACCTCCAAGTTCTCCACATTTACCCTAATGAACCCCTTCATAATTTTAAATACCTCGCATCGACTCTCCAGAGATAATAGCCCCAGCCTGCTTGATAGTTCCTGATAGTTGCCTCCTCTTAATTCTCAAACACTCTTGAAATCTTGTTTTAATATCCTTTTGTAGAATGGAGACCAAAACTGCGCACACAACTCTAAATATCATCTAATCAAAGTTCTGTATGCATTCAATATTGCTGCTGCCTCCCTGCTTTTGTATTCTCTTCCTGTAGAAATAAACTCCAGTATTTTAACAGCCTTATCATTGTGTTGCTGTTCAGTCCTAGCTAGTGTTACTGGATTAACATATGGCTAATTTTTCTGCTCTACAATTTTCAAAAGCTGCTGCCTATGCTCAGACGGTATCAGGAAGTGTCTGTCACTGCTGATACAGTAACTCGTATTTGCGTAGTGCCTTGGAGAATTTTAAAATTCTGAGCCTCATATGGAGATGGTAGGACAGATGACTAAAAGCTTGCTCAAGGAGGTAGATTTTGGGGACTTTCTTGGAGAGAGAAAGCGAGGTAGAGAATAGCAGAGGTGTAGCGAGGGAACTTGGGGCCTTGGAATCTGAAGGTACATTACCAATGGTAGAGTGATTAAAATTGGGGATGTTCAAGCAGCCAGAATTAGATGAGTGTAGATATCTCAACAAGGCTGTGGGGCTGGAGGAGATGGCAAAGATAGGGAGTGGTGAGGCCATGAAGGGACTTGAAAACCAGGAAATGAATTTCAAAATCAAGACATTGCTCTGTTGGGAGCTAATGTAAATCAATGAGCACAAGGGTGAATACATGGTGTGAGTTAAGGCACACACAGCAGAGCTTTGGATAGTCAAGTTTGGGGGAGTGGGGGTGGAATGTGAGAGACAGGCCAGGAATGCATTGAAATAGTGTAGAGGAAGCAAAGGCATGAATGAGGGTTTCAGCAACAGACAAGTTGAGATGCAGGTGGTGTTATGAAGGTGGCAGTAGCTGGTCTGAGTAATGACATGTGGTTGGAAGCTCAATGTCCAGTATGACACCAAGGCTGGGAACAGACAGTTTAGTCTCACTGTTGCCAGGCAAAGGGACAGAGTCAGTGGCTAGGGAACAAAGTTTGGAGACAGCAAAACAAATATCAATACTTAATTGAATGACTTCTTTTCCTCTGAATCGTGATAAGTGCTGTATTAGGCAAGTCTTCTCTCCCTTCCTTCCCTCCTGTACTCCCTCCCATCCTCGTAAAATTACATGTTCTGTGGAGTTCCCGAGAGCTGAGCTTAATTCTGTTCTCTTGCTGCTTTTCTTCTTTTTCTTGCATGTAAAACTTGTTTTGGTATTCTGGTGGCTTAATCTATTGACATGCAAATATATAGTGTTGCACAATGGTAAAATTCATTCGATTTGTTATTGTCACATGTATTAGTGTACAATGAAAAGTATTGTTTCTTGCGCGCTATACAGACAAAGCATACCATTCATAGAGAAAGAAAGGAGAGAGTCCGGAATGTAGTGTTACAGTCACAGCTAGAGTTTAGAGAAAGATCAACTTAATGCACGGTAGATCCATTCAAAGTCTGATGGCAGCCGGGAAGAGAAGGTGTTCTTGGTTGTTGTTGATTTTCTCAAAAAGCAGGAAGGAATACAAACCAATCTGCTATGTTCTTATGAACTTCCTCGAAGATGATTACAAAGTGGCACTGGCCTTGGAGAAAATGTAGTCTCTGCCTGTGTCAGCACAATGAAGGAAAGTTAAATAGAAACCACGTTTTAGAAAGCTGGAGTTGAAGATCGAGTCCTTTATGAACTTTATGGATGCCAGCATGTGACTTTTTCTCTTTTTGAAGTTCAGCATGTTGAACTCTGCTTGCGTTCTGCATCTCGGCACCAATACGTCATCACAGTAATTTAAATTTGCATTCAGTGAGAAATTTGCTCATTTCACACCTAATGTTTTCTGTATACAGAAATGGCCGGTGAATTGACAAAATGTTACTTGTCTCCATTAGGCGACAATCAAACTCTGTGGAGGTAATAGATTGAAATATAACTTCAAAAATGATGATTCACTTTCTAACAAATGAAAACCTTTTCTTCTGACCTATATGCGCGCACATTGTGTTACTTGTCTGGGAGGAAGTTGATAACTTTCAAGACTTCTGCCAGGATTGCAGTTGAGCTGGTTCCCGGTTCCTGTTTATGAGAACCTTGGTCTGTGTTTTTATTGAAATGTTCACCAGGGTGGATTAAAATACATACTAATCTGGTGAGCAGTGACTATTGTTGACTGTTTTAAATTTAATTTTACAGGCTTGCTTTGACTGCTCAGCCAAGAACCCTAGCTGGGCCAGTATAACCTATGGCGTCTTTCTCTGTATCGACTGTTCAGGGACACATCGATCGCTTGGCGTTCACTTGAGTTTTATCAGGTACTGTACCTTTCAAGAATAGTGCAGCGAAGGTTGTATGAAATGAATGAATTTAACCTTTTTATGAATCTTCAAATTGATTTTCTGTATTCACATGAATATTTTAATTACTTAACCAGATGTTTTAAACAGTCTGTTTTAGGATATAAGCTTTGACAAAGGGTCATCTGGACTCGAAGCGTCAGCTCTTTTCTCTCCTACAGATGCTGCCAGACCTGCTGAGATTTTCCAGCATTTTCTCTTCTGTTTTAGGATATGTTCAGTTAGCACTGAGTTGGTGAGTCCAGCTATGCAAAATGGAAATGTTATGCAGTCATAGGTGGTGCATGATTTGATTTATGGGATAGAGGTACATTGGGTAGACTGATGAGAGTTTTTATTCCAATGGTTCTCACATTGGTGTCCATGGACTCCTGTAGATCTGCAGAGACCTTTCAGGGGATCTGAAATGCAGAGCTGGTCCGCGAGTGGACAGCATGGTCAAGTGTAAGCAAGCGACTGGTAACCAGTTGTGTGCTGTGCCTTTGCCCTGCCTTTTGCCAAGGGTAAAGCAGAATCTGCAGTGAGAAGCAGGAACACCCATCTTAGTAATAGTACCTGTTTTCTTAAAATAATTGTTAAAACAACACTTTTTCACATTGTGAGTAATATATAACTATTATAATTCAGATAGGTTCAGTGATTAGTATTCCACATGAAAAGTGGTGCTTCAACCCAAAATGTTTGCAAACCTGTGCTTTACTCGGTGTATGATGGGGATCACTGGAGAGTCTCAGTCCCTGGGTGGTAACAGAGTGAATTAGAGTCTAGATGAATTTGAGGAGGTGGAAGAAAGTGTCCTTGAGTCAGATCAGATGGTGGAGGAAGCAGAGTTTGTGGGCTAGTAACGTTCCTGGACCTCTAGATTTAATCTGTATTTAAATTTGTATTTTTTAAAGAAGCTGGTTAAACCATTAAGATCATAAAACTTGTGTATTTTAAAATATGCATCAATTTTCTATTTTCTTTAAAATGGAGAAACATTGAAATGGAATGAGAACAAAGGTTAAGAAGAGAATCACATGAAGTGTTGGTGCAATGATCTGTAATCTGCTTAAAAGAAAAGCAGGAGATGGTTTGGTGGCTGAGGTGATCTTTACATTATGTTATCACTGAATCATAGAATACCTACAGTGCACGAGGTAGCCTTTTTTTTTACTTTTTACTCCATCGTTAGTTACAAAGCCAATGTTCAGAATGGACCAGGCAGACCCAAATCCATTCCTGGCTTGCTCCAAAAACAAAATTCAAAATCCAGTTGAATTCAATTCAAGGTCCCCATAAAAGGGACAAATAAGAGCTAAGCTGACAAGATGAGGCATTGCACCCATTTTATCCTCCCCCCACCCTCACCTATTCCCGTAACCCTACGCATTTACCTTGCTAACCCCCCCCTAACCTATATATCTTGGGCAATTTATCATGGCCAATCCACCTAATCTACACCACATCTTTGGACTGTGGGAAGAAACTGGAGCACCCACAGACTGGAAGAAACCCACAGACACTGGGCGAACATGCATACTCCACACAGACAGTCACCCTAGTCCGAGATTGAACTCGGGTTCCTGGCACTGTGAGGCAGCAGTGCTAACCAGTGCCCCCATGATGGTGTCGAAGAAATTAAAGAAACTGTGAATGTGTAGATAGTTGAGGTAAATCAGATCCAGAATTGAAATAGAAGTGCTGTTCTAGTGAGGAAAATGCAGCTGTACAAACTCCTCCTCCATTAGTATGTATTTGAATTCCCCTCAGCAAGGTTAGTGTACCTGAAGGATTAATTTACCTGTCCATAGGTGCTGCATGTCTCCAGCATTTTCTGTTTTGTTTGATTTCTCTCATTTGTAATTTTTAAATTTTCATATGGATGTTGAATTCTACATAATTTTTGAGATATTTGTCTTGAAGTCTTCACGAGATGTAATCGTCGATTTCAGAACTGAATGTTCACAATCCGTAGTCTAAATATTAACAACGCATTGACAATGTTTAGTGATTATAACAACCCATAATGGGAAAGCCTCTTCTTAGCAATATATTGGCTACTTTCCTTAATGTACATTTTGTTTCCTCGGGATTATTTGATTTTCCAGATCAACAGAATTGGATTCTAATTGGTCCTGGTTTCAGCTGAGATGTATGCAAATTGGTGGAAATGCGAATGCTGTAAGTAAAAATTTATAAATTCCTGTCAGCGCTTTCAAAAGCTTGTGTTATAATTGGTTAACTGACAGTTGGTGACTGTTTTGTGGATGTTTCTATCCTGTGCTTTAGGAGGTTACAATAAGTTAGCGGAAACACCAATACACTTGACTATTTGTTTCTGCTGTAAAGAAGCTGTAACAGTGGAATATTTAACAGCCTTAAGTGAAATAAGGTATCTGAGGTATCTTGGCTACAACATTACATATCACTAAAATTCAATCAGTCCTTAAATCATGTTGGAAACAGTAAATCCAGATGGAGAAGATGGCAAAGATCTTAAATTCCATTTCTTTAGTCACACTGTGACTGTAGTAAACTATGAAAAAACAAATGTGTGTTATTCCATTTGAAGATTTTCTGAAGAATAATTATGATATGGAATGTAAAAAAAAAATCACAATCTCCTTGCTTACATTGTTGTCATTATAATTATTTAACTTATTGATACCAAAATGTTGTAGGGAGGGGTAAAACGATACTTGAGACAATATGCTTTACTACTGTATGGTTCTTGTGTGATATTGCTAATTGAAATGGACCTCTGCTATTGACAGATCTCTATCTAACCAGCACTTGACCCAGGTGGTTTATAGCTAGAAGTAATCTCTCTAGGTACAATCTAAGAAATAACAAAATCTTGGTCGTTCTGTGGGGTGTTACATATGCAGATTTCACCCATCCTTCATTATACTCCCCTGAAATGCAAATGATAGCACTGTATATTCTGCAATTGTGACTGTAACATGAAGAACTAAATGGCAAAATCAATGCTATGTAGTTAAAATACAGTGTTGTACTTTATCAGTAATTAACTTTTGTAATGGAATCGTTTTTCCTCATCTGTGAACATTCTAATCACATCGGTCATAGAATCCTACAGTGCAGAAGGAGGTCCATCGAGTCTGCACCGACCACAGTCCCACCCAGGCCCTATCCCCATAACCCCATGCATTTACCCTAGCTAGTCCCCCTGACACTATGACTACCCTAGCTAGTCCCCCTGACACATTTACCATGGTAAGAAGTCTAACAACACCAGGTTAAAGTCCAACAGGTTTATTTGGTAGCAAACGCCACTAGCTTTCAGAGCATGCTGCTCCTTCGTCAGGTCCAAGTTGTTAGACTTCTTGCTGTGTTCACCCCAGTCCAACGCTGGCATCTCCACATCACATTTACCATGGCCAATCCACCTAACCCGCACATCTTTGGACTTGGGAGGAAACCAGAGCAGTTGGAGGAAACCCACGCAGACACGGGGAGAATGTGAAAACTCCACACAGACAATGACCCAAGTCGGGAACCGAACCCGGGTCCCTGGCGCTGTGAGACAGCAGTGCTAACCACTGTGCCACCGTAACACCCCACTGATAAGCCCACTGGTCCTCACTAAATACAGTAAGACTCTAGTTAGTTTGATACCATTTACTAGCTTGACACATAGCTTTTTCTTGCTGGTCAATAGCAGTAATATACTCACCCAGTGCACTGGACAATAAAACCCATGTTGTTTTTTGCTGCATCTTTAGGTATAGTTCAAGAGCTGACAAAGATAATTTCTGTTTTGATTTTCAATAGAATGCTTTCTTCCGTCAACATGGTTGCAACACCAGTGACACTAATGCAAAATACAACAGCCGTGCTGCCCAGCTTTACAGAGAGAAGCTCAGGTCACTGGCTGTTGCTGCAACTCGAAAACATGGGACTGAGGTAAGCATAATCTATTGCAAAAATGACTGACTGGAATCTAATGCACAAGGTTCTTGAATTTGGCAACATTTAGTGATACTCGGATTAGGGTGACCAGATTTTCAAAAGTCAATGGGACACATTGAAAAAAAGCCTTGGGAAGGTGGGGTTCCGTGCTGATTGGTGTTGGTGATGAGTAGCAGGATCTGACATAGGGGCAGTTGAATGTAGTAGGTCATGTAACGACATCTCTCAGAATATGTCCAACCGGAGCTGCAGCCCTGTTCCATAGACCTTGAGTGACCTAGAACCGCGCAATCAATTTAATTTTAACCCAGTATCTCTTACCCTGCAACACACACAAGCCTTCAAGAAACCATTTCAATGCTGCTTCAGTGTGCTGTAATTTTACGTATTGCATGCTAAGCTCCTTCTTTATAAGCAACAATATGCAGTTAAATTATAGTAATTATGGACTAGTAACTCAGAACAGCAGAGTCAGCAATGCAACCCATTAGTTAAAATTGAACATGTGAGCAAATTCTGTTAGCATGTGACAGAAGGATTGCATTTATGAGCAATTATCAATTATTTCCACAAATATATGCATTTGTACCTCGTCCAGCAAGTCCTCACTTAAAGTTGTGGCTGCATTTGTGAAAGCCGCGCCTTTAAGTTAAATGACTTTAAGCGAATCATAGATTCCCAGAGGAACCTGTGTTAAAGCCAGAGATTGGTTCCCACAGATATTTCTCACCCAGAAAAAAAATGTAGGAAGTAAAATACTGTACCATATAAATGCAGCACTCTGCGTTTCCAGCTGAAGTAACTTGCATATGAAAATGCACCACGAAATATAAACGGAATATAAGATACAATTTCTTTAAATAAAATTACAATACTCACCTCAGCACTTTTGGATAGGCTGGGCTCTGACTCGAAGTTGTTTGATTCAGGTAGCAGTTAAAGCCCTGACTACCTGCACCGGTCAATATCTACCACTAGATGGAGTCCAGGGCTTTTCTTCTGAGCTCGTACTGGAGTGAAGCCAGTGGCAGGAGCCAGAGGTTGGAGCTGTTGGAGAACAGATCCTGAAGACTATGGTCAGAACAGGGCAGGGGTGGGGGGGCTGGAAGAGGGGCTAAGGATTAGTGTGGAAGCACTGTGGGAAATGTGATGTGAACTGACAAGCCACTGAAGAGGAGGTCTGAGACAAACGACGTTAAAGTGAAACTGGCATTGTTAAAGGGATATGCTGACGCTAACTTATTAAATATCTTAAAGTGAACGTGTTGCTCTGCCACTGTAGAGGCCGGATGGACTAGTGGGGCAGGATCTTCCGAAGTGCAAATTGATTGACAGCTCCTCATAACCACACACTGGTGCATTGATGTGGGTGACTTCTGGAGCAAGAGCCAGTGGGCTTTTTAAGGGAGGGCAGAGGGGCTACTGAGCACCAGCAGCAGCAGGTTCGGTTAAGTGGTGCCTGTTCTGATATTGAGTAAAATGGGCAAGTGGCCAGGCACCACGAGGAAGTGAGGAAGTTTAAAAGACTTCGTCAGCAATGGAGCCATTGGTGTAGCGAAGGTATTGAGAGACCCCCACCCCGTGACTGGCCTCCTGCTGCTCCTGACTGCACAACAATAGTGACAGGCATTGCTAAACTGCTGAAGAATCCAGAGTGGAGCTGGCCCAGATTCACAGGGTGCAGCACAACACGAGGAATTGAAAGGAAGAGCCCTCAGTGGAGTTAAAAAACCTGGATATTTGAGGATGTTGGAGGGAAAAATCCCTTGTACCAGTGCATTCAAGGAGGTTGAGTCACAAGGCAAGGTTCAAAGCGTTTTTCTTTATTGTACAATTACTGGGATCCCAGGGAGAACCGCGTAGCCAGCTCAGAAACAGTGGCTTGGCCACGTTGATCTCAACAGTTACACATTCGCTCTGGATATTTATAGGAATCCAAATTCGAGCAGGAACATTTGCTCATACATTTTTACAATACCTAAAAAGTGGCCTATCTGGTCAGGAAGTTCCCTGGTAGACTTTGTCAATTTGCATCTGTATGGTGTGTGTCCGTGTTAATGGGACTGCCTGTTCTTGCCCCGGTGTTTTAATGTGTTTCCCATTATCCTCTCGATGTGTCCCCTTATCTAAATCGACCTCTGATGTTTTGTGTCTGTATTCTATGCTTGCGAGATTAGGTGTTAATGTCATTTTGTCCTGCTGTGTGTAGGGGGATTTAATCTAATCTTTTATTCTTTTTATCCTGGTTTATCAAGTTTATTTGCCTGCCTTGGCCATTTTATTCCCATAATATTTTATTTACAGTACAGTTGTGCCATATATCCCACTCCCAGGTCTTGACTCGCAGATATCCCGATCTTCTGGCCAAGGGCCGTTTTAAAATGCAGCTTCGTGCTGTTGCTGGGCAGAATAAGGATCTTCTGTTGGCTTTGAAATTAAAGGTCTCTCAGCTGGGCAGAGGGGGATTTAAACAAATGTCCATTCGGGTGTTCCCCTCTGCATTGTGGGCACGTTATGAATGGTGCCAATCAGTCCAATAAATGAATATGTTTAATGAGGTGAATATTGATGAAATAATAAAAATATGGCTTTGGAAAATGGCCTACTTCAAGGAGAACTGCTTGGGTACTGGGATACTTAGTGAAAAACTGCGACTGTCTCGGCCAAACTGGGAGCTCTGGCGACCCTAACTAATACATTTGTTTTGAGCAGATGTCTTGGTACCATCATTTCTTTATCCCCTTTAACAAACTCGGCACTTTTTTTTTCTTGCAGCGTTATTACTGCAGTGAAGGAGGCCATTTGGCCCATCGAGTTCTTGTCTGTTCTCTGTACATCAATCCAGTCCCATTCCCCCATTCTATCCCCATAGACCTGCCAGTTTATTTCCTACAAGGGCCCATCCAATTTCCTTTGAAATCCTTGATCATCTCTGTTTGCACCCTCATAGGCAGTGAGATCCAACTGTCGCATTTGTCCACACATTCTCCCCCGCACCACTTCTCTTGCCATAAACCTTAAATCAGTGTGTCCCCCACCCCAGTCCTTGTACCACCAGTTTATAGGAGCAGTTTTGCTTGCAATGTTTCATCTAAACTTGTCATCACTTGGTACATTTCCATCAAATCTCCACTCAAACTCCTCTACTACAAGGCGAACAACCCCAGCTTCTCCAACCTAACCTTGTAGGTATCTGTGGAATCATTGTGGTAAGTCTTCTCTGCACCTGCAAAGACCCTCACATCTGGCTGTGGCCTAACCCAAACTTTATACAGGTTCAGCATAACTTTTATGCTCATTATTTCTCATTGTAAAGCCCAAAATTCAATTTGCTTTGCTGACCACACTCTCAACATGTCCTGCCAACTTTAATGTCCCATTTACATGAATTCTCAGGACCCTCCAGGCTTGGACTGGCAAGTGGCAAGTGACATTTTCACCACACAAGTGCCAGGCAATGACCATTTCCAACAAGAGAGGTTCTAACCATTGCCCCATGACAATCAGTGGCATAACCATTGTTGAATCCCCTGCTATCAACATCCTGGGGGTTACCATTGACCAGGAGCTAAACTGAATTAGCCAGATGCAGCTACCAGAGTAGGTCAAAGACTAGGAATCCTACAGTGAGTAACACACCTGACTCCCCAAAACCTATCCGCCATCTACAAAGTGCAAGTCAGAAGTGGTTAGGCAGCACCTTCCAAATGCACGAACACTACCACCTAGAAGGACGAGAGCAGCTTGGGAATACCACCACCTGGAGATTTCCCTTCAAGTCATTCACCATCCTGACTTGGAAATGTATTGCCTTCACTGTCTCTGGGTCAAAATCCTGGAACTCCCTCCCCACAAGTGGTGTGGGACCTCCTGCACCACAAGGACTGCAGCGGTCCAAGAAGGCAGCTTATCATCTCTTACTTTAGAACAATTAGGGATGGACAATAAATGCTGGCTTAGCCAGGTGATGCCTGCATCCAGAATTTAAAAAAATTATAGTTCTTGTAACAATTCCAGACAATGGAGATGATATAAATAGTCTGAAATTATAGCACTAAATGTGTAGGAAAGTCAATTCTGAAAGAGGATGTTGGAGTTTACTGTATTAATGCTGTACATGCTAGTTAATATTGTATCTTAATATGGGACCTGTGGCTGCAGTTTGGTTTCCTGACAGGGGGAATGTGTTTACATTGCTGACTCCTGCCAGACTGAAATGTAACTGTTCGCTTTACGCCCACAAAAGTAAGAAATTTAAATTATTAGAAAGTGGAAAAGGTGCATTTCTCTCTAAGCATTTAAATTGAAATCAGGTAGTTTAGAAAATGTGCACAGGTTTCAGTGGATCCCTTTGGCATTTTGTAAACGAGACTTGAGTTCACTGCTTTACATTCCCTTTCAGGGAGTTCCCACTTCACTCTGGAATCAAGCTAGATCCCAACTCGTGAATTACACTGCAAGTTTAGTGGATTTATCATGGCACTAAACTAGCAGTGTAAACGTAACTTATGGAAATTAGGAATGCAACATAAGAACATAAGAACATAAGAAATAGGAGCAGGAGTAGGCCATCTGGCCCTTCGAGCCTGCCCCGCCATTCAACAAGATCATGGCTGATCTGAAGCGAATCAGTTCCACTTACCCGCCTGCTCCCCATAACCCCTAATTCCCTTATCGATCAGAAAACTATCTACCCGTGATTTAAACATATTCAACGAGGAAGCCTCCACCACTTCAATGGGCAGAGAATTCCAGAGATTCACTACCCTCTGAGAGAAGAAGTTCCCCCTCAACTCTGTTCTGAACCGGCCCCCCCCTTATTTTGAGGCTGTGCCCTCTAGTTCTGGTTTCCCTTCTAAGTGGAAAGAATCTCTCCACTTCTACCCTATCCAGCCCCTTCATTATCTTATATGTCTCTATAAGATCACCCCTCATCCTTCTAAACTCCAACGAGTACAGACCCAATCTGTTTAATCTCTCCTCATAAGCCACACCCCTTATCTCCGGTATCAACCTGGTGAACCTTCTCTGCACTCCCTCCAAGGCCAATATATCCTTTCGCAAATAAGGGGACCAAAACTGCACACAGTACTCCAGTTGCGGCCTCACCAGTGCCTTCTACAGTTGCAGCAAGACCTCCCTGCTTTTATATTCTATCCCCCTCGCGATAAAGGCCAACATTCCATTCGCCTTCTTGATCACCTGCTGCACCTGCAGACTGAGTTTTTGCGATTCATGCACAAGGACCCCCAGGTCCCTCTGCACAGTCGCACGATGTAATTTTTCTCCATCGCACTAATTTTCTATAACACCTGTTTATAGAACACCTGTGAGTGACTTGCAGCTTACTTAATGTAAGTTCGTCACCATTTTTTGTGTATGTTGGTTTTCTGCCCCCTTTTTAAAACTAAAATGCTTGTTCCTTTTCCAGTCTTTAATTCCGATGAAGGGTGAACACCAGAAATGCTGTCAATTTTTCTTTTCATTTTATGGATGTTCACTTTCAAGTGTTTTCAGCTTTTATTTTAAAATTAATCACAGTAGACTACTAAAGACTCCTGAAGAAGAGTCATATTGGGCTCGAAGCATTAACTTGTTTCTCCCTCCATAGATGCTGCCTCACCTGCTGAGTTTTTCCAGCATTTTCTGTTTCTATTTTAGAGTTTGAAGGAGATTGTTTGAAAAATTGTTCAGAACCAGATCAGAAACTCCAAGTTATTTTATGAAGTTAGCATTAGGGTGAGCATAAGATGTTTCACTCCAGGTATGATTCGAGTGACCCACTAGGAAGCTTTTATCAAAACAAACTCTCTTTATGAACACAGCTAGAATATAACAAAAATAATTGGAGTAACTTTTACCAATTAAAATACTCAAACATGACACAGTATAATTCTTAACAGCCAATACATTCCAATATATCAATATCCCCATAGACAAGATCCCTTCTTTAGAACCAATTAGCAGAGAAACACCAATATGCTTATGTGACCACTCAATTTCTGGCCTTTTAACACCTCTGGAGAGTGATCTAGACAAATTCATGTCTTCTAATTCTCAACTTTCAGAGAAAGCTCAGCCATTAAACATCAAACTCTCAGAGAAAGAGGCTTATTTCTTGGCAGATTTTCTTGGCAGTCTTCAGATCTCAGACAGAGCAAGAGATATGGAGAAAGCGTCCTTTCTTTAAAGATCCCAAAAAGCAGACTGCCTTGATTTCTCTGTGAAAGCCTAGCTGTATCAAGTCATATGACCTTACCTGTCAGTCAACCTAGTCAAGCCCCGCTCTGAAATATCCCAAAGGAAAACACAGAACGATAGAACCCTACAATAGTTCAGATCTGGACAAACGCTACATCAATTAAGATTGATTACATTGCTGCAGTAACAATACAGTGCTGCTGGATCCAGACAAAATGGCTCTGATAAAATGGAAGGGACTAGTAAACGCACACTGCCACACTGCACAGAAACATGACTAAAGTGCATTTCCTAAAGGCACAGTATCATCACACAATGAATCCTATCAAAACTGGAAAGAAAGAGAAACCCCAAACACAAGTAAAAGCAAATGTTTGTCTTGAACATTAATAGTAAAATTTGATCAGTTATATGTTTTTTTATTTATATGGTTCAGCTGTGGATCGATGATGCAGGAAATCCACCCTTGTCACCTCAGAATAAAGATGACGACTTCTTTGCCTCACATACTACTGTAAGTGTTTAATTTGTTTCATAATGTATCACTATATTTTTAGTGGGGGTAGCAAGGAAAGAATATCATTCAGATTCTTCAGGTTGGATGTTACATCCCAGACTGAAGGAATGCTAGAAACCAGCTGATGACAATGCTTTCAGTGGGTTTGACCAGCTGAACCTAGAAATGGGTAAGAAGTTGATTAAACTGTTGAAAACAGTAGACATTTGTTCGTAGAATTATGTTGAGATGGGAGAAAGTGTTGAGTGGAGTGTTCTAGGGATTTGTATGAGACTACCACAGCTTCTAACTTGTATCTAATCATTTAGAGCAAATAATTTAATGCAATTGATCAAATTCAGTTGACTAGAAAAGGTAAACTAAACCCGAGGATCAGTTTGGGATCTACAAAAGGAGCTAGGCGAAATATGTAACAGAAAATGAATGCATCAGTGCACAATAAACAAAAAATGTGGAAGACACATGCACTCTAATTGTTTAAGGAAGAGCTTCAGAGGCTCCTTGTTGATTGAATATGTTAATCAATCAGCGAAACAGTTAGAATAGTAAACTGCATAGCCAACATAATAGAACTTAAGTCAAAGAAAGTAGTGTTTAAGCATTGTACTCTGTCAGACCATACCTTGAGTTTCCTGTCAAATTCTGCTAACTGAGGCACCAGGTAACATTTTAATTACGAGAGGGAGTACAAGGAAGATTCACAACTCTGATCCCTTGTGTCAAAGGCACAAACTTGAACTTTTCATCCTTTGCAAGGACGTCCAGTTCTGGGGCGTGAAGGCATTGGAGATGGTGCAAAAAAGATTCACAAGAATGGTTCCAGATATGAGGAACTTCAGTAGCATGGATAGTTCGGATAAGCTGGGGCTGTTCTTCAGTGAGAAGAGAAGATTAAGAGCAGATTAGTGGTCTGGACAAAGTCGAAAGAGGAAACTGTTCCCATTGGTGGAATGATCCAGAACCAGAGGACAGCAAGTTAAGGTACTTGGCAAAAGAAGCAATGGCGACATGAGGAAAAACTTTTATGCAGCGAATGGTTAGGAGCTGGAATGTACCACCTGAGAGTATGGTGGAGGCAGGTTCAATTCAAAAGAGAATAAAATAATAAGTGGAAGGGGGGAAAAATTTGGCCATGGGGGAAAAGACATGGGCATAGGATTAGCTGCTCTTGTGGAGAGTTGATATAGGGATGATGGGCTGAATGGCCTCATTCTGTGCTTTAGCTACTCGATTCCCACAAACCTTGCCCGTCTCACCATTGCGGGAAATTCCTTTCTTTGCTGATCTGGAGAGCTGTAGTTTATAGCGTTAGCTTGGCTTTTTTCTTATCCGTGTCTAATCAGAACAGCTAATTTTGTGGCCTTCTGTCACTTTTAGAAAAAACACCATTTAACATGCACTTAAATGCACATGGCTGCCTTTTCTGTTCCCTTTTTTGGTGAAGAAGCCAAACACCCATAAATGTACTCATTTTATTGATCATCATGCTGCTGTGCATCTTGGTTTGTTTTTGGTTTATTATATGAATGTAGATTATTATCATGCTATTTTGTTAAAAGTGAAATTCATTACTCAAAATTCGTTCAATATGCCTTTGATATTGAATTCCTGCCGCATCCCTGCTATGGGAATTTCATGAGAGTTTTGTGTCTTATTCCAGTCAACCAGTGTGAAGTCATCAGATCAAAACTTTGATTCTGCCATTCTAGAGCTATCATCGTCTGAAAAAACACAGCAAGAAGAAAATGAGGGTAAGCTTTGGAGATATCTGTTGGTATAAATTGAAATCTATACAGTTTGTTGGAAGTACTGAACACGCATAAAACTGTCATTGAGGCTCATGGAGTAAAAAGAGGTATTTCAAAGACATTTGTTTATATGTCAATTGTTGATCAATTCATTGACAACGGTCATATTTACAATATTGTGAATAATTTAGAGGTGTCCATTCCATAATTGTAAAGTTCAAAAGTATACAGAAAGAGTATTTTTTTCAAAAGCTGCAAGCATTTTGTATCCCAAACATGCGCAAGCACAAAACCCCTTCATTCTCTCTTTCCTTGGCCTATGATTGCTCTCTTTCCTTGCAATTCAATCAACATCATGTGTTTGGCTTCAGATCAGGATGTCGACACTATGGAATGGTATTCAAAGCATCACCCAGCAAGAACTGCCCTTTATTTAGTTATGAATTGCTGGATTATTAATCCGCACCTTTATATTTCAGATTGTGAAGTTCTGTCAGCTGTTGCAATTAACTGGAAAGACAATAGCTTTATGGCCATTTAGTGCTTGCCAATGATCTGGTTTATGAATTGTTATTCATAACCTATTTGTGCTTTTGAACGTATGTTTTTTAGGTGAGCCTGAACATGGGCCAAATGTCGATTGCCTCAGTGTGTCTCCTAAGGAAGCATTAGGTATGTTGTTTAGCCATTACGGCTTTACTGTAGGAGTGTATTTCTGTACCTGTATAGATTCACAGATAAATATACTGGTAGTTTTGTAAATTAACAGAACAACTGATATTAAATATGTATTTGAATTTTACTCTATATGGGAAATCAGATGTGTGTAATATTCTTAAATGGAAACATGTAAAAGATATTCATAGATTCTTTATTACACTAAAAGCAGAAAATTCCTTAATGACATCAGTGCCATGACGAGGGATTTTGCCTAAGATGTTTCTCTAGTAGTTGTAGGATTTTGTAGAATTCTTTCTCTGCACAAGCCAGGCCTTTTAAGATAGATATCCTGAGTTGGTGTGGGCTGGAGAATGATGTGTTGCTTTTGCGTGCCTCAAATTTGGCTTGGCCTCAGAGCCATTTACTGAAACTAAAATTATTTCAAGAAGTGCAATAATGCTAGACATGGGTATACGATTTTTGTGACCATTGCTAGAAATTGATATTCAACCACCAGTTTATATTTTTCTTACATAATTAACTGGCAAAATATTTTTGGGGAAAGTAAGGTTCCCGGGAAAGCATGAATAATAATGTGGGAAAACTACATTTCTAACTACAAAAGGAGCTTCCATGTTTAGTCCGTGACGTAAAACTTCAAATTGGATTGGCACTGCCCAAAATATTTTGGCTATTTATGTTAATGGACTGAAAATGATGGACTTGTGCTGAATTCCTAATTCCCAGCAGGGTGCCCAAAGCTTTGTGCTACCTATGCTAAAGGTTAGAATTTATCCTAATGAGGCACAAATTAGGGAATAAACACGAGGCTACGCTTGGGACTGTATTTCTTAGATATTTTAAAAACAGGAGATATAAAGATGGATTGAAAGCAAGTTAGCTTCCAGAATTAAGGTAACAGGTTTTGATGTAATGAAAATTGAATATTGCTGAAAATCTGTACACCGCTCATGGATTAAAGCTAATAAAAGTTATGGTATTTACAATCAATATTTTAGTATCAGCATGTTAGAGGTTTTGGGGAAATATGTTCAAATACAGCTGCTCAGTTATGTTGAATTGCATTGTGAATCTTTTCAGTTTCATTTTGAATTTTTGATGTGTAATTTGAAGTTTTAATTTCTGATAAATGCTGTAATGTAGAAAATATGGAACATAGTACATGAGGTAACAAAATGTTTTTTGGCTGTTACTCAGAAATTCTCATTTGTTTTTCCCTATTATAGCTGACTCAATGAGTTTAATTTCTACAGGAGTCACACCTATCAAAGGTGACTGTTAAGGTGTTTGTGATCTACCATTGGCTGCTTCGATTTTCTGAGCCAAAGTGTGCAGATGGACTTGGGCACAATTCCACGAATTGGGAAGAACTACTATTTAACACCACAAAGATTTAATGCATTAAATTAACTTACAGTCTGCTTACCAGTTCTATTTTTTCAAAGTAATCTTTTGGGGGGTAACTGGTTATTTTAACACTTTCCAGCTTGTATTTTGTGCCTGCCCTAATCATTTCAGTCATCACTTGTAGAGTTTATTTATCCAGGTGAATGAATCTCTCACACATTAGCTTTCATTTTTCTTCTCTCTCTCTCTCCCCCCGTCCCCCCACCATCCTCCCCTCCCCTTTTTTCTTTCTTCTCCTCTCTACTTTATTTCTTCATCTTTTCCTCTTTCTCTTTCTCCTCCACTCACCTTGCTGTGTTGAGCTAAGATGGGAAATTGTTTGGCAAAATTAGTAAATGCTTTTACCATTCCTTGATATGTAACATATGGTTTAACCTGACGCCCTCATAGCGGAATAGCAGAAACGTGTAATAGATATCCGTAAATACCACTAACAATAGCTCTGTTATTTTCTCCATTTGCCTCTGTTTCATCAACTTTCAAAAAACCATTTCGATATATGCTTTAATATTTGTAATTAACTTTGCTGGATCATTATTGAAGCAAAGCTTCATTCGTTTGCACAGCGTAATGAGTGATGGTACAGGTTAGCATATCAATATGATTGCTGCTACCCCCCATTACAAACTTTATTTCTCATAGAGGCTGGAAAGAGTTAATTTAATTCACTTATATCATTGTCCTTACGGTTTTCCCACAAAACTAACCGGTGAAATGCTTTTACTTTAAATTTTTTATCTGTAGTAATTTGCATCTTTTAATTTTCGTGCCGATGAGTATTGTTCTTTTTGCACTGTGCTGCTATTGCTTGTGCAAGAAGCTTGTACAGAAAACAACATATTTTTATCGTCAATCTTATAGTCCAAGTTAGTGGTAAAACAAACCTTGAATCCATAATTCAGATGCTGTTCCTTGAGCATTATGTGTAATATGGTAAAGGTGCTATTGCATGGAAATGCATTTTGGAATTGCATAATTTATGATAAAATATCAATTGCAGTACATTTGGCATAATCTGCTTCCTGTGAAATGCATTATTTACCCAAGGTAATGCCTGAGTAGGGAAATATATTAACTCTTGATTTGGATTCGTTGACAGAAGTCAAGTCCTCTATCATAACAAAAAAGAAGCCTGCTGCAGGAAAGAAAATGGTGCGTATGTTAAATTATTTCTATTGTACAATTTTAGGCTTTTAAATGGCTTTGTGATTTAATAGAGCGACTTTATATGTCCATCTTCGAATTCTGTGTTTTCTTTCTCCTTCACACAAAGCCACGTGATAAAACTGCCAATCACACATGTCCTTAACAGCAAAAAGCACAAAAATCATAAACTGAGAACTCTGGTTTATTTCCTGCAAGCTTCTTATCTGTTCTGGGTTGAAGTGTAACATATCTGACTTGTCAAAAGATATAACAGAAAATAAAAGAAGAAAATCATTTCATATAGCATTCTTCTGACTTCGGATCTGATAATTTACAACCAACTGCCAATCTTCACGTTTCTCTCACCAACAGTGTTTGGAGACGTGTCTTTGTGCAATGTGGCCATGGGTTTGCCATAATCATGTGACTTGTGGTGTCATCCTTGGTGTATAAAGACTTGAGAACAGAAGCCATTTCATCCACCATTGGAACATTGTGTCAGGAGTGTGCAGCTGAAATTGAGTGGATTTTAGAACATAAGAAATAGGTCTAGACAATTCTGCCCTTTGAGCCCCTTCCACCATTCAATGAGATCATGGCTGATCATCTACTTTAACACCATTTTTCTGCACTATCCCATTACCCTTGATGTTTTAACATGTATAAACCTATTGATCTCGGTCCTAAACATATGTGATGACTGAGCTTCCACAGCCCTCTAAGTGAAGAAATTCCTCCTCATCTCAGTCCTAAATAACCCGCTGTTTATTTTGAAATTGTGTTGCCTGGTTCTGGACACCCCAACCAGGTGAAAGGTCCTTCCTGCATCTAGTCCATTGAGTCCTGTAACAATTTTGTATATTTGAATGAGGTGACCTTTCATTCTTCTAAACCCCAGAGCATAAAAGCCCAGCCTATTTAATCATTCCTCACAGGACAATCCCAGGAATTAATTTAGTCAACCTGAAAAGACCCATTTATTTCTACTCTGTTTTTGATAGCTGTAAAAAAGTAATTAAAACTTCAGCCTTAGCTTTGTACACAACATTGGTCACTGAATAAATCAGTAAGGCTTTGAATATTCCAGTACCTGCTCCTATGGAGTCAAAGGCAGATTTGAAAATAGATTGGAAATTCTTCTAGTTTCAATGGTAAAACTGTGAAATTATCACAAGAGATGCACAAAACAAATCTGTGAATAGCAATTCTTCTGTCTGTGCTGGGGAAAGAATGCTGCAAGTTATATTGTATCCTCAACCTCACAGGAGCAGTAATGCCTGTCTTTATTAAATTTTAGAGGCCTTAAGGACCCATTTTGAGCCCTCTACTAATGTTACTTAAATGCTGCATGTTCAACACCAGAGCTCTGGAAGAGGTGCTCAATATGTGACTGTATTGAGGTGTCTAACTAAATCTTGAGAGCTTGAGTGGCTTAAGGATGATTGGATCAGAGATGGAATTGTCTTAGGAACAAGAGGTTCTGCCGTAAGAGCACATTTTCTGAGAGAAGATACGCTTACTCTTGAGAGTTATTGATTCATGCAGAAGCTCTGAAGTAGTCAATCGTTAGCTGCAGATGATTGATGGGAGAATTAACGAGGCTTTGCACTCTGCTGAGAGACAGCTCATGCCTTCCAAGCATAAAACAATGGAGAGAAAGAAGAACTATTTGCAGAAGGGCCAAAAAAAAAGTCAAGGCCAGAGTACAAGATGTAAATATTGTGGAGGACTCCCCACAAAAGAAAAGGAAGCATGTCCAGTGTGGGGAAAATAGTGCATTAACTTCAAGAAGCGGAATCACTTTTCAGGAAAGTGTTTTCTTGGAAAGAAGAGAAGTAAGCCGATAAAGCTGGTAGTGGAGAGGTATCAGACGACGAACCTGGTGAATCACTGTACACTCAAGTCTCAAGGAAAAAGTGGTTTGTAACTATTGGAATGATGACTGCAGAAGGAGATCATCAGGTAAATGTGAAGAGTCAGATAGACACCGGTACTCTGTGTAACATCATGAGCGTTGCTGAGCTGTGTGAAGTTTCTCAAGATGGTGACCTGAAAGTGAAGGTAAAGTCAAGGCTATATGATGGAACAAGGCTCACCCAAAGAGGACAAACTAAACTGAGAGCTCAATGCAATTGGAAGAAAGAAGATTTGCAGTTCCAAATAATAGATATTAGTAAAATGCACTCATAACAGCTAAAACAAGTCAAAAGCTCGGACTGGTAACCCTCCATGTACCAGAAGAGGTTTGCAATATTTCACATGGCACCGTGCCATTAACTGCTGAACAAATCCTAAAATATACAAAGATGTTTTCATGGGTCTTAGCTGTCTTCCTGGTGAATATCATCTTGAGAGTGTGATACCAACTCTTCTGAGGAATATTCCAGCTGCACTTAAGCCTGGTCTGAAAGACAAGATAAGAGGGGCTTGAAAAGATGGGAGTGGGCGGCACGGTGGCACAGTGCCTCAGCGCCAGGGGACCCGGGTTCAGTTCCCAGCTTGAGTCTCTATCTATGTGGAGTTTGCATGTTCTCCCCATGTCTGCGTGGGTTTCCTCTGGGTGCTCCGATTTCCTCCCACAGTCTGAAAGATGTGCTGGTTAGGTGACCCGAACAGGCGCCCGAGTGTGGTGACTAGGGGAATTTCACAGTAACTTCATTGCAGTGTTAATGTAAGCTTTACCTGTGCCAAATAAATAAACTTTAAAAAACTTTAAGAGTAATCAAGAAAGTGGCAACTTGTACAGACTGGATTAGCAGCATGGTAACAGTGAAACAACCTGGAAAGCTGGGAGTGTGTATAACTGAATTTCACAGCAACTTCATTGCAGTGTTAATGTAAGCCTACTTGTGACTAATAAATAAATAACGGAAGAACCTCAACAAAGCTTTAAGAGATCGCATTACTCTACCAACCATTAAAGACATTTTGTCGCAACTTGTCAAGGCAAAGGACTTTACTAACCTAGATGCTAAGGATGGATACTGGCAAGTAAAGTTGAATGAAAGCAGTAGTATCCTGACTGCATTCTTATGCCTTTTAGATGATAGTTGTGCATGCTGTATGGTATTTCTACTGCTTAGGAAGAGCATCTACATCAACAGCACAAGATAATTAATGATCTTTAAGGGGTGGAAATGATCGTGGATGATCTACTAGTCTATGGATGTGGAGATATGATGAAAAAAACCATTGCAAACCACCATCATCATCATCATCTGCTGAGACTGCTCGAGAGAGCTCGCCAGATGAAGCTGAATAGAAAAAGCTGCAACTGAAGTCAAGTGCATAGGTCATAAACTGACAACAAAAGGGAGTTTGTCCTGACCCTGATAAATTAAGAGCTGTAGCAGAGATTCAGCAACCAACAGATATGAAGGTGGTGCAATGATTTCTAATTTGTCATCAGAATGTCAACTTCTCACTGCAAAGGATATCCAGTGGTATTGGGCACAGTACAAGCAGCTTTTGCTCACATCAACAATGCCAGTGCTGAAGGACTGTGCTATTAACGATGAGGTCACCCTGCAGTGAGAGGCCAGCGAGACAAATCTTGGAGCAACCTTCATGCAGCAAGGACATCCAGCTATGTTTGTATCCAAAGTGTTAATGCAAACTGAACAATGCTATGCACAGATTGGGAAACAGTGCCTGGCTATTGGCTTTGCTTATAAATATTTTAATCAGTTCCTGTTTGGGAGAGAGAAAGTGATGGTGGAATCTGACCATAAGCCACTTCACATGACTTATTTCTCCTCCAAAGCATCTGCAAAGGATTTTACTTTGCTTGCAGAGATATCATTTGGAAGTCAAGTGCAAGGAGGACAAACAGATGTACGTCACTGACACACTATCAAGAACTGCACTCCCTTTGAAGAAAGTTGTTGCTGCTAGTACAGAGCGTGAAATCTTCCAGATTCAATGTGATGCAACATCATGACGTTCTGTGGAAGTCACCAATGCAGCTGAAACAATGATTCTGATAGACAAATGTCTTGCTTAGATTATGATGTGGAGATGCCGGCATTGGAGTGGGGTAGTCACAGTAAGAAGTCTCACGACACCAGGAACAGATTTATTTTGTAGCACGAGCTTTCGGAGTGGTGCCAAATAAACCTGTTGGACTTTAACCTGGTGTTGTGAGACTTCTTACCGTTGCTTAGATTAAGCAAACTACGTAAGAAGATGCAAATCTTCAAATGCTGCAGTAGGTAGTGATGAAATGATGGCCAGAAACCACTAAGGACACACTTATCGTTATGAGAGGAAGTGATTGCCCAAGGTGATACCGTGTACAAGGATGTTGTCATCCCTGAGGAGATGAGGAAAGAGATGTTGAAACCACCCAGGAATTGAGTCTAGTCTGAGGAAGAGAACTGCTCTACTGGCTGATGATAAGCAATGAGATCAAGGACCATATTATTCAGTATAGTACTTTTAATGAATAACAAGCTAAGCAACCAAAAGAGCTGCTCATGATTCATGACATCCCAGACAACGGATAAAACTTCGAATAGACCTCTCTCTTTGGAAGTGACTATCTCATCACCACCAATTGCAATTCAGACTACTGATAGTTAGACAAGCTGATATCAATGACTACCGGTGAGATTGTAGAATGCCTGAAAACACACCTTCGTCGTTATTGCATTCCTGACATTTTGATGAATGACAATGGTCCTCAGTTCATGAGTGAAGAATTCAAGCACTTCATAAATTAACGGAGATAATTCAACGCTAAATTTCACCTCCGCATTATCCCCAGTTAAATGGGAAGGCTGAAGCAGCAGTGAAAATTGCCAATGAGATTATCAGAAAATTGAGTAGATCCAGCACAGCTGTGCACAAAGAGAAACACACCCACCGAAGGCATGGAAAGTAGTCGAACTGTACGACCAATTTCATGCTGCATCTAGACTACTCTTCCAATAGCTAAAACATTGCTAAAGTCGGAAGTAGTAGTAAGAGTGAATGTCAAGATCGTGATCAAGCCAAATTTCATTTTGAGAAAGCTGCCAAATCATTGCCAGAACTGAGAATTGGATAACAAATCAGAAGTAAACATTCAACACCCTCAACAAAGGTCAACCCACTTGGCAACCTGGAACTGCGTAGAGAAATTGTCACTTTGATTGTAGGCAGTGAAAATGACCGACCAAGCACATAGGCTGGAACTCTACCACCTTGCTCGCCACGGAATCAGTGCGGGCAAGGGTCCGACAAAGGAAATCACTGTTGATCTTGGGCGGACATTTTTGGTCATAGTTGTAATTGCAGAAACATACATCCGACTGGAGAAGCCGCTCCTTCACAGAAGACAGCTGATGAGGAAGATGACTTCACCAATCGCTCAGGGAACTGAACTATCATAAGTCAGAGATCAACTGTTACCCAACAAAGGCAACGGATCTGCAGCAACAATTTACCACAGCAACAACACTTGTCATGGCACAAAATTCCCCAAAGAGGCATCGGCAGCACAGAAACAATATAACCAAATACACAAACATACACAAATACCAGACAACCGGCCAATTACAAACAGTACACATCCCATTAGAAGATCTGAATGCTTTAAAAATGCGTGCATAGGGACAGACAAAAGTACATCATACTGAAATGCGTAGCTTTCTGTACATAACGTGATTACTTTCATTACAGACCATGCATTTCTGACTTGCAACTACAAATAATTGTGTATGCAGGTTGTTTATGTTATGAAAAGGGAGATGTTTTTGAAAATTGAAGTGAGTGACTTTATGAAATCTGTCCTTAGGCTTGTGATAGTACATGTACCTTCTGATTTTATCCTTGGTGTATAGCAGCTTGAGAGCAAATGGCATTTCATCCACCACTCGAAATAAAGTGTTGAATTTTTCATTAACCTCAGGATGCCTCTTTACAGGAATTAGACTCTGGTTAACAGTACCCGAATAACAAACTAATCCATTACATCGTATAAATTTCATCAATATAAAACAGTTGGGAAATCTATATGCAGCTGTATGTGTACTTACTAATTTAAATAAATGCATGTGTTAATTTTTACGTTGGGTATCTGCAATCATGTGCAGCTGAATCAGTTAAGACACACTCCTTTGTATTAAGCTTTTTCATTTTTTGCATGGTGCTTGTGCGAAATAAGCCCACTGTTATCTCAGTCACACTCCTAATTCAAAACTTTAAATGAGTCAACTTGATCAAAAGAGAGAAAAAGTTAGTTGTAAAAGATGCTTGTTAAAAGAAGTATCAGATTCCATTAATTGTACTTTCTTCCCATTGTTCAACAGTTAGGTGCGAAGAAGGCTGGTTTGGGAGCACAGAAAGTGACTAGCCATAGCTTCAATGAAATTGATAAACAGGCTCAGGCTGCTGATCGAATGAAAGAACAAGAGGATTTGCACAACAAGAAGAAGCTTGAGAAGGATGAATCGATGTATGTAGATTTTCTTTCTGTGTACAATATACCAATTAAATATAAGAATTATTTCTTATATATCAATGTGATTACAGCACACCAGCCTTTTAAAAATGCACTTATGTAGTGCCTTTCATGATGGCTGTCTGAAAGTGTTTTGGGAACGCAATAGCTAATTTATGCACAGTGAACTCCCACAAACAACAACGAGATAATGATTAGATAATCTGTTTTACATTATTTTGATTGAGGGATAAATATTGCCCAGGACACCAGGGATAGCTCCCCTGTTTATCGAAACTGCCATAGGAATTGTGGAATCCTCTTTCCCAGATAGTGGCGGAGGCTGTGTCATTGAATTGATTCAAGGTTGAGTTATACATTTTGGTTTAAAGATGAGGGACTCGATGGTGATGGGAGCAGGCTGGAAAGTAGAGTTGTGACCACATAGGCTCTTTTGTGTCCATCTGAGAGGGTAGACTGGGCCTTGGTATATTGTCTCATGTCAATTACAGCACCTCCAAAGTGCAACATTCCTTCAATACTTTACTGCAGATGGGGAAAATGGGTTAAAAGGTAAAATGGAAGAGAAGCAGTGGCATTTAAAGAGATATTTCATAACTCCAATGTAGATATATTTCATTGAGATGGAAAGACAATGGCCAAAATTCTCGCAGAAAATTTCTAAGTCCCCAATTCGCGTGACTTTCAGAATGAATCTCTCTCACTCTGTTCATCGCGCAGTGTCTCAGCGGGATTCCCTCTGGAAATTAAGGGGCAGGGCTTATTCTCACCCAGAGGCTGGCAGCATAGTGCTGAGCGGGTCACTGCACATGCGGCGATCTGTCAGCGCCAGGATTGGTGCATGCGCAGTGGGTCTGCGTTACTGCCCTCCTGATCTCTGGCCAGCCCCACAACCCCCCATCGTTGGCCTTGCATAGCCCCCCACCCCTTGATCACAGGCCTACCCTACCTCCCCAGGGCCAGCCCCGATGTCCCCCTGGGGCCGAGGTGGACCCCTGACCACCTGGGGTGGCCTCGATGGCCTCTGTTCCTTCCAGTGGGGTCGGGCCGCCTGTTCCCCGTTCATGGGGAGCAGTTGTAAACTCCACTGGAGTGACCCAGTCCTGGCGGGTGGGGGTGGGGTGGAAATGCTATCAGGCTTGGAGACTTCAGTCCCAGGCACGCTAATGATACGGAAATGAAGATTTCCATATTGTAATCAGCTCCGCGCCGAAAATTGGGAGCGGAGATGATGACACTGGAAATCCTCAGCTGGGAGATGCGCAGAGGCCGTGACGCCCAGCGGGAAGAGCAGCGCAGTGGGTTGGGAGAATCACCCCAATAAGATTTGATTTGATTTATTATTGTCACATGTATTAATATACAGTGAAAAGTATTTCTTGCGCGCTATACAGAGAAAGCATACCGTTCATAGAAAAGGAAAGGGGAGGGTGCAGAATGTAGTGTTAGAGTCATAGCTAGGGTGTAGAGAAAGATCAGCTTAATATAAGGCAAGTCCATTCAAAGTCTGATGGCCCAAGTTTACCATAGCCAAATTTGCTTACCAAGACATAAAAATAGGCATGAAAGCAAGTTATGAGGAGGACACGAAGATTCTGTAAAAGGATAGAGGTGAGTGGGCAAACATTTAGCAGATGGAATATAATGTATGAAAATGTGAGATTGTCCACATTGGCAGGAGGAATAGAAAAGCAGAATGTTATTTAAATGGAGGGATACAATAGAATGTTGCAGTGTAGAGGGATCCGGGTGTCTTTGTGTATGAATGACAAAACATTGGCATGTAGGTAATGCGACTAATTAGGAAGGCAAATTGAATGGTATTCAAAAGAGGAAGTGCAGAAGTCTTGTACAGTGGTATAGGGTTTTGGAGAGATTACACCTATAGTATTGTGAGCAGTTTTGGTCTCCTTACTGAAGGAAGCATTAGAAGCAGTTCTAAGAAGGTTCTTGATTCCAAGGATGAAGGGTTGTTTTATGAGGAAAGGTTGAGCAGGCTGTGTCTATACTCATTGGAGTCTAGAAGAATGAAAGGTGATGTACAAAATTCTGAGCGGGGCTTGACGGTAAATGCTGAAAGGGTGTTAACTCCGAGTGTGGGAATCTAGAACAGTTTTTTAAAAAATGGTCTCCCATTTACAACTGAAATGAGGAGGAATTGTGTCTCTCTGAGGGCTGTTAATCTTTGGAATTCTCTTCCCCAGAGAGCAGTGAAGATTCGGTCAATGAAGACATTCAAGGCTAAATTAGACAGATTTTTCATCTACAAGGGAGTCGAGGATTACGGGGGCTGGCAGGAACGTGGCATTAAGCCACAATCAGATCAGCCATGGTTTTATTAAATAGTGAAGCAGACTTAGGAGCAGGAGTAGGCCATTCAGCTCTATTTCTTCTGATCCTACGAAGTAAAGAAACAAAAGATGGGTCCAGAGAAGTGTAAATGGCAGAATAATGAATAGCTGCCAAACTAAAAACAAGTAAATTAAGACAAATACATGCAAATAAAAGGGGAGAAAATTGAGGGGGCTCCAGTGATTGATGTGGGCAGAGGTTAAGATCTAAAATTATTGAAGTCAGTGATTCCTGAAGCTGTAAAGTGCCGAATCGAAGTCCCTTGAGCTTATTGGAACAGTGCCATAGGTCAAGAACAGAGATGCCAGCATGAGAGCAAGGTGGAGAATTAAAATGACAGATGACAAAGCTGGAGGACATGCTTGAAGACTGAACAGTGTTCCACATAGCAATCACCAAATCTGCATTTGGTTGCGGTGGTAACATGCAAGCTGGAGAAGTGGTGAGCAGACGGGTCAGTAGCTGGAGGCCCAAGAGCGAATAGGAGAGTTGAGGAGTGGAAGAGGCCTCTCCAACATGGTGCCATTTGGACCCAGCAACCCAAAATCACACCTGGGTGCAGAATGACAATGCAAACTCACAATGCTAAACAGGAATACTAGCCAAATAAAAACACACCATGAAATCAAAATGACTCAAAAAAGATTAAACAACTTAAAAAGGACAATTTAAAGCAACAGCTTACTGTATCATGAAAGTAAATTGTGCAGTAGCCTGTTAAATATGACATATCATTGAATTAATTGAGATTGTTAGCCAGCAGTGCTGATATCCGCACACTGTGTACAGAGGATTTGTCTTTGGTGTGGGGCTATGAATATAGTAATGATCTCTCAAAGCATTGTGAGATCAGCATGCCTCAAGACAAGTTTGTCATGTACAATGTTGTGTTGTATCAGAGGTTATGTCTGACTGAGACCAACTAAGATGATTTTAGTAATTGTTTCGAAGAAATAAGATGACAAAGACATAATTTCATTCAGTTGCAATTTTTGAATGTTGCATGGTGATTTGCAGTGAAGTAGCTTGAATATATTGGACAATTAATTGTGTTCATTTTCCCATTCTGGAATGTAGCATAATGTGGATTCTGTTGTTGTATTGAAATAGACTTTCAAATGTTCAGTTGGTTAAATATGTTTTCAAAGTAGCAAATGTAAGCAAAGACATTTTCTGTTACAGAGTTTCATCTCTTCGCCTTGCATACCAAGACCTAGAAATACAAAGAAAGAAGGATGATGAGAAATTGAAAAAAATGGAAGGCAAAAAGAAGGAACAAGCAGAGCGACTGGGCATGGGCTTCAGCAGCAGAGCGTAAGCGACTTGTGCTATTACACTGCTTATTTGTGAGGAGGGAGGTAATGGGTAGCAAAGAACATTTAAATGTGATTGTATAATTTTGAACTGAATCACTGAACAATAAATTTTGGACTTGCATGGAAAATCCAGAACTTCTGCTATTCAGTTAAGGGAAGAGCTATTCTCACGGGGATGGACAATTATGGGATAAGAGTACACCACGTTGGGTTACTCACGTGTCTTGCAGCATGTGATCCAAGTGCAGTAGACACCTAACGACATCACTTGCCTACCCTAGCAGGTGAGAATGGTGCTCAGGATGGGCAAGAACAAAATAAGGAGCAATGAGAATTTGTAAATGTAAATAACTAATTGCTGCCTTGCTCCCCCACTGTGTTTGGCCTTTCGTATAACCTTCCTTGTACGCACAATAACAAGTCCAAAGAATAGTATTGTGGTCAGATTTTCTATTAACATCTAAGCTTCAATAAATATCTTCTATTTGATTTCAAATAGAGTGATCTATTACTTTGTTTTGATTTAAAACAATCAGCCATGATCTTATTGAATGGTAGAACAGGCTCAAGGGGCCAAATAGCCTATTACTCATAATTCTTATGTACATATTCTTATTAACAGACAGGATATTGTATGTTTTACTTCAGAAGTGATGGGAGGTGCTAACCTGTAAAATATTTGGTTTATTTACAAAGCAGCATTGTTGTTTTGTTTTACTCAGCAGTTCTCCAAATTAACAATTCATACATTTTCCGGTAGTTATAGTAATATAGTTCAAATATCCCTTTTCGTTGCACTCAATTTCACATTATCCCACTATGGGTTAATCACATTGTAATAACTGCATTACTAGCTTAAAATAAGTAGAAAATAGTTTTGATACTTGGACCTCTGAACCACAGCTTTGAGTCATGAAATGTTGTATAAACCTGTCTGGTTCACAAATGCCCTTTAGGGAAGGAAATCTGCCATCCTTACCTGGTTTGGCCTACATGTGACTCCAGACCTACAGCAACGTGGTTAACTCTCAACTGCCCTCTGAAATGGCCTAGCAAGCCACTCAGTTCAAGGGCAATTTGACATGGGGGACAAATGCTGGCCTCGCCAATGATGCCCACATCCCATAAAGAGCTTTTTAAAAAGTGGAAGCTACCTATGTAACTGTATTATGCTGTAATTATACTCTCCAGCTATTGGAGATTTGTAGTGCTTCACTTTTGCTCCTCAGCTGCACTGCGGGATACTCCTATTCTCAAACCAACTTCTATTTCCTGAATGTAGTGTCAATTGTGATATTTAACTAAGGAGTATCAAATATTAAATAAAAATAAGGGCAGAACGTATGACTTTTAAGTAAGCACTAAATTATATCTGGTCACTCTGCTCTAGCTGTCCCTAGCCCCCTCATCCGGAATAAAACAAGTGCTAGAAAATCTCAGCAGATCTGGTAGCATCTGCAGAGAGAGAGAAACATTTCGAGCAAAATATGATTCCTTCGGAACTGAAGGGAGGTAGAAATATGATGGATTTTAGGCTGCTGAGAGGAGATGTAGGAAAACAAAAGAGGGGGTTTCAAATAGGTTACCTGAGATGCTTAAAGGATAGAAGGGGTTAAATAACAAACATGACATGGGACAAAAGGGAGTGGTAATGGTTGTAGTAGAGAAATAAAGCATTGGTTCAGAATGAATGTTAATGGCAGAATAATGAAAGCAAAAAACATCAAAACAAGATACAAACTTGCACTTTTTTGGGGAGTGTGCGGAAGAATCAAAATGGAGGATGGAGTTCATGGCCTGAAGTTGCTGAACTCAATGGTGAAACCAGAAACCCAAGTGGGAGATGAGGGGTCGTTCCTCAACTTACATTGAGCCTTACTGTAACAGTGCAGAACGTCAAGGACAGAAGAGCGAGATCAAGATTGTGAATTAAAATGGCAAGCAACCTGAAGCTTGGGATCAAAACAGAAAATGCTGGAAAATCTCAGCAGGCCTGGCAGCATCTGTAAGGAGAGAAAAGAGCTGACGTTTTGAGTCCAGATGACCCTTTGCCAAAGCTTTGACAAAGGGTCATCTGGACTCGAAACGTCAGCTCTTTTCTCTCCTTACAGATGCTGCCAGGCCTGCTGAGATTTTCCAGTGTTTTCTCTTTTAGTTTCAGATTCCAGCATCCGCAGTAATTTGCTTTCATCCAGAAGCTTGGGATCATGCTAGTGGACTGAGTGGAGTTGTTCCCAGTCTGTTGTTGGTCTTCCCAGTATAGAGGAGACCACGTTTTGAGCAGTATATGCAGAATACTAAATTGGAAGAAGCACAAGTAAATTGCTGCTTCACTTGGAAGGAGTGTTTGGGGTCTTGGGACAGTGGGGAGAGAAGTTGCATGGGATGGTGTTGGGTGTGATATAGGAATGGACTAGGGTATTGCGGAGGGAACAGTGTTTTTAGAATGCTGATGGGGAGGAGAAGGGAGGATGTGTTTGAAGGTGACATCCTGCTAGAGGTAGCAGATATGGCATGGCTGATCCTTTGTGGAGCTTATGAGATGGAAAATGAGGGCAAAGGGAACCCTATTGCAGTTCTGGGATGGAGAGCAAGGGGTAAGAGCCACAGATCCAAGATTGGCTGAGGACTTCCTTTGTTCTTGGCTTTCTATGTGGTGATTGAGTAGTATGTTGAAATTCTGCCAATATCCTATACTCACATGGTAAACATGTTGGAACAGGTTTATTTGCAATGTATTTCAATTATGTTGCAAAGCTTTGTGACTGAATCTAGATGTTAATGTTTTCTTAACATTGTGAAGTTGCTTATCAGTTCTTGTCAGTCAGGTGCTAAATGTAATAAAATAAAGCTTTGTGTTATGCCATCTTATAATGTTTTCCTTTTTCTTGCCTTTATTCCTTGTAGTGGAGTTTCCCATTCTGTATTATCAGATATGCAGACAATAGAACAAGAGACACCCACCATTGCAAAATCATCCAGGAGAAAATATGAAGATGATGAAGAACCTGCATTTACTACTTCTCAGTCCAGGTAATTGAAGTGTCTTCCTATGTTAGATCCTGAAATGGAGTGTTGCAATGTATTTTGGGGGGGGGGGGGGGGGGGTTAGATTTTAGAAATGTATAAAGGTTGCCGCTGCCACAGGTCATTTCCTCAGCAAAACACTGAAGGATGCAAGAACCTGAAGTTGCTTTATTAGCAATGTAAATCATTAAATGGATCCTAAAGGTTTTCCTGAATAATTCATAGTTTTATTAATATTGTTCCCTTTGAACATTGGAACATTTCTGTCATGGAATAAACAAAAAGAAATCAGTTTCTCCTGGAGGCGACACAGTGCATAGCACTGCTGCCTCACAGCACCAGAGACCCGAGTTCGATTCCAGCCTCGGGTGACTGTGTAGTGTTTGCATGTTCTCCCCGTGCTTGCGTGGGTTTCCTCCCACAGTCCAAAGATGTGCATGTTAGGTGGATTGTCCACGCAAAATTGTCCCTTAGTGTCCAAAGATGTGTAGGTTAGGGGGATTACTGCGGTAAGTGTGTGGGGCTTCGGGGATAGGGATGGAGGTGGACCTGAGTAAGATGCTCTTTCAGAGAGGGTTGGTGCAGACTTAATGGGCTGAATGGCCTCCTTCTACACTAGGAATTCTATGAAAAGTGATTTTGATAGAGCATAGGGAAGTGACCCTGTGTTGTGTTTGTTGATGCTGTTCCTAGAGACATTTTAAGAGCACAGATCAGTCCTTCCCCCGCCACAGCACCCTCTCCCTTCGTCCCCCCACCCCACCCCCAGTGCCCTTCCCCCTGCCACATTTTTGGGGACTTGTGGGTGAGTATTGTAGGTTTGAGAATTGTTGAGTGGGGAGTGAGCATTGTTGGGAGGCGTGGGTGAGCATTCTTGGAGTGTGGCTTTGGGTGCAACTGGTGACAGGGTTGCCACTGTGCTTTACTCCAGCTGATTATGAAGAGCCACACCTTTCAACTAGACATTGTCTGAAATTTAGTTCCTTTTGTACCTTAGTGCTTTTTTGAAAGTGATATTTTATTGTCATTATGCTGACTGTCTTTAATTTATAGCAGTGCTGATGGTGACTGCATTAAGTATGGATATGGGAGAATAATTGGGTGGTGGGGGGTGGATAGGGATGGCACAAACAGAAGTATTAGTTAATGCATCCAAAATCCATTCTGAAGATTAAATATTTTGAGAGACTGACTTTCCCCATTTCCTCCTATCCCAACCCTTTAGGTATTTCGATGATCCACTGGACATGGGAGGTACATTTTCAAAATGGGATGATAATAGTGACTCCTTTTGGAAAATGGAAAGCAGCAGTAGAGAGAAAGATGTATTTACTTCAAAGATGTCATTAAATGACGGGTATAACTTCTAATGAAATCCTATTTGCTGTTTTGCCTCATTGCTGAATGGAACTGCTTGCTTTCAATAGATTAAATAATATTTTAAATTTTGTTTTACACAAATCCATTTAGGATTGGCACTCAAATGTATTTGGATTTAGCGTCAATGTATCTTTTGTTTTAGCTTGTACATTATTATATTTCCATGTTATTTTTGACCAACATATTTGCTAGCAAATTATTTGCTATGTTACTGTTCGATTGTAATTCTGTACTTCATTAGTTTATGCACGTTACGTTTTCCACCTAAAGTGAACTCTAAAAACGTTTACACGAGCGGCTTGTGATGCCGGTTGATGCAAGTTTTAATTTTTACGCCATCTTTTCAGGCCTGCTCGCCGTAAACCAGAATTAGATTATGTAGTGGTTTCTGAGGATGCACAGAGGAAATTTGGCAATGTCAAAGCCATTTCTTCCGATATGTACTTTGGAAAACAGGATTCTGCAGAGGTGGGTGTTTCATCATTTTCTAAATCAATCATCGGTTTTGTTAGCTGGCTAGTTTTGTTAGCTGGCTAGTTTTGTTAGCTGGCTAGTTTTGTTAGCTGGCTAGTTTTGTTAGCTGGCTAGTTTTGTTAGCTGGCTAGTTTTGTTAGCTGGCTAGTTTTGTTAGCTGGCTAGTTTTGTTAGCTGGCTAGTTTTGTTAGCTGGCTAGTTTTGTTAGTTGGGCTAGCTGGCTAGGTGCACTAGCTGGCTACTATCGGTTCAGATATATACAGCCTTTAACACCAGCAATATGAAAAAGTAACATTTCTCTGCTGGATGAATGCCTGCCACCACAGATTTCCGCTGTGCAGAACAAATTAACCAATTTCTCAGTAATGAAATGGAGCTGTGAGACCTGTTGTGAACTGTGTGCAGTGGTGTTTTCGGAAATATACTGACTTGGACAATCAATGACCATACGTACAAGCCATTCTTGTTGAAATGATGGAGCTTTCAGATGCACCTTAGCACCAAATAGAAAATTTAATTGGTTGCTGTACCTTGAATGGAAATTGTTATTGGTGCTAGTAGAGACATTAATAAACAGAATGTGGTCTCTACTTAGAATGTAATATTTTTGTAAATGTATTACATATTAACATATTATAAATAAGTTCTCATTTGTCATTTGAAAAGGAGATTACATTATCTTTGGAAATTCAGTGTCACAGTCATTATTTTTCACATCAAGAGCCTGGGCTTTTCTTTTTGCCATCTGCAAAGATGCTGTTAAAACAGCCTGAGCCCATAATGTGGCTCCATAGTGAAAAGCCGCATTACTCAGTAGCCATAAGGAGAACCGGTGCAGCGAGCTGAGATATTTCTTCAAAGGTTGAGATTTTAGCTAGTCTATTAAGAGATTTTTTTATCTAATCAAGTGTCTCGTGCCGAAAGTACTTGATACTTAAACTGTGAAATATTTATGTAGTCGATCCATCTCCTCATTGATCCTTGTTCCAGGGTTGGAGTGGAAGGAAGATACAACTTAACCTTTTGTTAATAGTTAAAGTCCACTGTGGCAAATAAACCCTTACACCACTCCATCGAGAAGAATTTCTTTGGAGAAAGGACAATTATTTTAATAAATATTTCACAAGATTGTTCTTAGGATTTTGTATCAAGAAAATATTCTGTAATTCCAGTGTGATGTCACATCACACAAATATGAACCTGTTATGGGGGGGGTTTCACTGGGAGCACAAAGGTAAGTATAACCCCCTCCGGGGGACGAAGGACATGGCCCAACAATGCCCCTTGGCAAGGTGCCACCCCAGCAGAAGGGGCTGATGTTTGGGGGGGCGAAGTGGGGGGGGGTCCAAGTTATAGCTTGCTGCCATCAGGGTGTGGGGATGGTCCCCTGAGGCTTCTATGGTGGGGTGGGAGAATGTTGTTTGGCCTCTGTGGTGGGGTGGGGGGAAGTTGATTGCAGTTTTGATCGGGGCGCCCTTTAAAGATGGCTGCCCCATCTCTGAGCAGCCGGGTTTTGCTGACGTGTTTAAGCCCCGCCCTCAGCTTTGACGATGTGAACCACTTCCCCGTGATTTTCTTTTTGGCAGAGTGTTGTAGAATCTGGAGAGAAAACCAACCAGTTTCTCTGGGGAGAAGCACCCCAGGGCCAGGTTTCTCTCCAGAAACAGTGCTCTGCAATTTTTTGATAAGATTTCACCCGGTATGTTTTAAGTCCTGTTTTAATAATTAATTGTGAACAAGGCCTCAAAAACCTTCTTTTAACTTTGGGATGCATTGTCTGCAGTATGAAGCCAAAACCCGTCTGGAACGATTTTCAGGAAGTTCATCAATCAGTTCAGCTGATCTATTTGATGGTGAAAGGAGACAAACACCAGGTAAGAGGCCAGCCAATGCATGAAGACCGGAGGAAAACTATCTCTAAAACTGAGTATGCACGTAAACTGAGCACAGTACTATGTCATGACTATTTTCTATCTTTCCCGCTACAAAGATTTCATACCTCATCTCCGTTTTTTCTTAGAAAGAATCTTAGAATCTTAGAAACCCTACAGCACAGAAAGAGGCCATTCGGCACATCGAGTCTGCACCGACCACAATCCCACCCAGGCCCTACCCCCATATCCCGAGATATTTACCCACTAATCCCTCTAACCTACGCATCCCAGGACACTAAGGGCAATTTTAGCATGGCCAATCAACCTAACCCGCACATCTTTGGACTGTGGGAGGAAACCGGAGCACCCGGAGGAAACCCACGCAGACACGAGGAGAATGTGCAAACTCCACACAGACAGTGACCCAAGCCGGGAATCGAACCCAGGTCCCTGGAGCTGTGAAGCAGCAGTGCTAACCACTGTGCTACCGTGCCGTTTTTCTTATGCAAGGTTTGCTTGGTTACACTTTAGTATTTGTATACCAGTGGTTAGTCGACCAGAATGCTGAGAAAGGGCTTTTTAGCTTAAAACCAGTGATGGTGATGTGCTGCCTCCCTGTGTCCCTGATAATTATCAGGTCTATTTTTCTTCCATCAAGTTCCTGAATTGCTGCTGCTTCTCTCAACTTCAGCTAAACAAATGATATCTACCTGTCTTGCATCATTATGTTAAAAATGTTACGTGTGCCCACATTTACCCCTTCAAACCACAGTTCTCTCAAATTTAATTCTGGACATTTTTCTTCATGCTAACTTCTTTTGCAGCAGAGGTACATGCAAGCCAATTGTTTACTAGGAAACAACATCATGGGAGACATGCTAAGTAGTAATATAAAGGTGGTATGTGAGGTCACATGTTCCTGTGTCAATAGTCCAGTCACATTTGACTCTAAACCAATTTAACCCACTTTTTATGTCCTTATAAATAGATGTAAAATTATTTGGACAGGCTGAGTGAGTGGGCATATGCATGGCAAGTGCAGTATAATGTGGATAAATGTAAGATTATCCACTTCGGTAGCAAAAATAGGAAGGCTGATTATTATTTGAATGGGTGTAAATTGAGAGGGGTGGATACTCAGCGAGACCTTGGTGTCCTCATGCATCAGTCGCTGAAAGTAAGCGTGCATGTTTAGCAGGCAGTAATGAAGGCAATTGATATGTTGGCCTTCATCGCGAGAGGATTTGAATATGGGTATGGGATGTTTTACTGCAATTGTGTAGGGCATTGATGAGGCCACACCTGGAGTATTGTGTGCAGTTTTGGTGTCCTTATCTAAGAAAGATTGTCTTTGCTACAGAGGGAGTACAGCAAAGGTTTACCAGGCTGATTCCTGGGACGGCAGGTCTATCATATGAGGCGAAACTAAGTCGGTTAGGATTATATTCGTTGGAGGTTAGAAGAGTGAGAGGGGATCTCATAGAAACTTATAAAATTCTAACAGGATTAGACAGGGTAGATTCAGAAAGAATGTTCCTGATAATGGAGAAGTCCAGAACTAGGGGTCTTGAGGATAAGGGGTAAACCTTTTAGGATTGAGGTGAGGAGAAACTTCTTCACCTAGTGAGTGGCGAATCTGTGGAATTTACTCCACAAAAAGTAGTTGAAGCCAAAATATTGTGTGATTTCAAGAAAGAATTGGATATATCTCTTGGGGCTAAAGGGATCAAGGAATAGGGAGTAAGGCGGGGTCAGCATATTGAATTTGATGATCAGCCATGATCATAATGAATGGCAGAGCAGGCTCGAAGGGCCGAATGGCCTACTCCTGCTTCTAGTTTCTATGTATGTTTGTATTTTGCTGGATTAAACTGGCTTTGAATTTAGCATTGCCAACATTTGAATCAAGTTTTTTAAGGGGAGTTCTATTTTGATGTGTTCTTCCAGTTATACAATTCACTAATCAGCACACTGAGGATAGGAGCAAGAAATGCATGTGTTTTCTGTGTTCAGATGGTTTTCCTTTATTTTCTTTTATAGCAGTTGCATTTTACTTAGAAGTGATATAATGTTGGTCAAAATCACATGTTCATGATTTGATTTGTTCTCTTAAGCAAACATGTCCCTGACCAACGTACTGCCATCTGCTCCTGACATGGCGCAGTTTAAGCAAGGCGTTAGATCTGTGGCCGGCAAGTTATCTGTCCTGGCCAATGGAGTGATGACATCCATTCAGGTTGGTGTAATTTTTATAACAAATAATCTTTTGGTGCCTTTCATCGTGAAAATTCTTGTGACCAAGCTGTCTGTCTGTATACTTATTGTTTATGTATAAAGATTTTACGTTAGGCATCATACAAAATGATTTATGTCACTACAGCGACAGCTGGATCAGAAAGCCATTGTTCAGGAGTTTGAGGTTTAGAAGCAATATGCATTCAGTTGCAAAACAGTTACAGTTACCCACAGGGAAGTACTCAAAGGGAAAGGTCATGTTAAGCAGACTCCAGGTCACCAAGAGACCAGCATTAATCAGTATTTAATTTTTAATTAAATTAAGTCAAGTTTAAACATCTGAGTAAAAATGAAAAACATTTTTATTCCATTTTTGTAATTTGAGTTTGCAACAATGCAAGTTTTTAAAATTATTTATTTTTGTGTCTGTCATTATTTATATACGGTCACATCTTTTAATGTACTTTTCTGATCTATCTTAGCCAACTCACTCACTCCACTAACTCACTCTGAAACTCGACAATATGATAGAATTTTATATCGTTATTGCCTGGAGGCTCCTTTACTACAGGATTATTAATGAGCCCTTTCTCATTATCCAAAATAGACTGTTCCCTTGGTTCCTAGACATACTATCTTTTATACATTCCATGAATTCATCCTCAACATTATCACTGTAAATTTCTCTATGTAAAAATTAGAGTGCTCTATGATTACTTTGTTACATGCACCTCGAATTTCCTGATTAATACTCTGGCTGACAGTGCAGTTACATGCATCTGTGTTTTTTGTCCCTTGTTGTTTCTGTATGATTCTACATACTGTCTATATTATATCCCTTTTTTTATTTTCTCCAACTCCTTTTCCATTTTGTTTATTTCTTCTGTAAGTCAAGTAACCTGAAATATGTAGTTCCCAGCCTTCGCTACTGTCCGTAGAACTACAGCAAATGCATTCAGATATAGTGCCTTAGGTACATCTTTTATCTGTTTTTCCCATGATGTTACTTTGAAGCTATTTAAAACTGAAGGCAATGCATTTGTGGAAAGAACATTGAATAAGACTTAATACAGCATTACAAAATACAGCATTACAAACACAGTTACAGCATTGCAAGCATAGTTACACCTCATTCAACAAGATGCAGCTTTTTCAAGGTTTTTTTTACTGAATATAAATAAAAGTGGGGGTTCATGTAAAATCCGTGATTTCTACTTGATTTCCATCTGCAAGGACTTCAGCAGCACAGCCCTTGGGGGAGAGGGAATCATTGCAGCAACATTTAGATTTCTGTGTTTAATTGCGTGTGTGCCAACATCAAAATATGTCAGTTTCACAGTGTAATGATGGCAAATGTTGACAATATTGCTATTGTTACAACTGCAAAATCTGTAATTTTGTCTTGTTTATCTCGTATGTTAAAACTCAATTAGTAGAGTAATAATTTAAAAAATGACTCAAATGATGCATTATGTAAATGCTGGTCTCCAGTGCCCTCGTCAAAAGAAAAATAATTCTAGAAATTCACATGCATGTGTTGTCTTTTCAATTAATCCAAATGTGTGGAAATCTGCCATTGAATATGATACATAAACAGTTTCATTTCCTTCTTCCTCAAATAAGGAAATTTCCACATTTATTAAGTGCTTCATCTAGTAAAGCTAACAGAAACCGATTTACCAAAGCAGAGATATTCAGTGCGTCAAGCGTCTCTAGCACAAGACTCTCAACTATAGAATCAAGAGTTTTTGAGCTCCAGAGTTAGTTGATGGAATCTATTTTATTTTAAGGTCCATGAAAGACTATTAGTTTGGCTTGCTATATCCAGGGCTTGTATTTGATAGCAATAAATGTATAATGATAACCTAAACCTCTCTCTTCAACAAACCGTTTACTTGTCTTTTGCAGGATCGATATGGCTCCTAACTGGACACACACAATGAAATGAATATGGAATCTTTCGTAAGCAATTTGCATTTGGGTGCCCGGCACACCATTGATTACCAAAATATTTTGAAGGATTGTTCAGTTAAGATGGAAATCTTTTGCCACAGTTTGGTGCTTAAATTGCATCTGCTGACATCTATCTGTGTTCCTATTTACTTGAGTTTTCCCAGTGTCAATCTGTCTCAGGTAATACTGTGCTTAAATAAAGAGGGAAAAATCTCAAACCTAGAAGAAGGAAATTATTTTTCAGTCGTTAGAGTGTGATTTTTATTCTAGTTTAAACCAGGCGGAAAGGTATTAAATATCTAGAACTTTAGTTAGTTTGGGAAAAGGGTGCAATATTCAATTTTTTAAAACGCTCTACAGATATACAATACAATATGGATAAATCCGCAGCTTTAAATAAGTGCTCTTATAAATTGGGTTTTGTTTCCTGTTTAAAAAAAGTGTTTGTATTATTAAAACACTACACTGAACTCTGAGAGAGTGAGTGTGCGGTTTCTTACATGGATTGTTTGTTTACTGGAACAGATCACTTTTTTTGGGTCTTAAGCAATTGTAAGATAAACTGTTTATTGGTACTTTGAACAGATGATGATAATGCCAAAACACACTTGTTAACCTTTAGAAGTATTTGGTCTGTAGGAAATCGCAATATGGATATTAATGGAAAGTTGCAAGGCACCATGTTGGGAATTACAGGCAGTTAGAAGGTGATCATCAATCATTTCTGTTTACAGCAGAAACTTGTAAGGTGTGCTTTTTGGAAACCAATTATTTCTACTCATGGGACCAATTAAATAAATGTAAATGGTAATATGCTGTAGTTGTACATTGTAATGAATCTTAATTTTCTGAATCATTATGTTTAAATTGCACACTTTATGGCGGCAAAAAGCTGGACTAGGATATGTACACACATGTATTTCTAATAAAAGAAAAGACACATTTGCTTCATATAAATGGCTCAATACCAAGATTGAGCTTGGTAGGAAACGTAAGCAATAAATGAATGATTTATGGTAAGATTTCAACAAATGACTCTTGTATATATATTATACTCAGATTGGAATATAAAATCCATTATTTGGAGAGGTTCAATACATCATCAAAGATTAGAGCCCTGATATTTGAACAGTGCAATTAGATGCATTACAAAATGCTGACTTTACAAAGTAGAGTATAGCTTGTTGAAAATAAAGGGAAAACTGTTTTCCATTGTTAAAATTGTTAAAAGTATTAACTTTAGTTATAAGGCTGTAATTAGGGGTACAAAGATCAAAACATACAGAAGTAGCATTTTTGCCAATAAAGTGTTATTATCTGCAGATTAACAGTTGCATCAAAGCATTGAGGTGAGAATCGTGCTGAATCTGGACTACCAGCTGAAGAATAAAGTATTTTGTTCGTTCTTGTCTTCTAGTCCAGACCTGGTTTTTCCTTAACATATCTCTGGAATCCAACATGCAGCATTTCCAAATGTTGTATTCAATTGTGCTTTAAAACTATAGAAAATTATGCATTTATTAACTCTGTAGTCAACCTTGTGGATCTGTGGGAAAATGTGACTGGTATTTACTGATTATTACTCCGCCAGAAGTTGGACATTGAGACTTGTAGATATATTTCCCTGTAACGCAAGGGTGACAAGAGTCCCATCACTTCTCTGAACTCCAACATGCCATCTCAATTACTTACCTTATTTTGGGGGGAGGCAGTTGCATAATGATATTGTCACTGGTAATCTAGAAATCCAGGCGAATGTTCAGGGGACCCGGGTTCAAATCCCACTATGGTAGATGGTGGAATTTGAATTTAATAAAAAGAAATCTGGAATTAAAAGTCTAATGATCATGAAACCATTATTGATTGGTAAAAACCCATCTGGTTCACTAATGTCCTTTAGGGAAGGAAATCTGCTGTCCTTGCCTAGTCTGGTCAATATGTGGCTCCAGACCCATAGCAAAGTGGTTGACTCTTAACTGCCCTCTGAAATGCACTCGCAATCCACTCAGTGCAAGGGCAACAAATGCTACTCCATGCAACGAAACCCACATCTCATGAAAGAATAAAAGCATTTACTTTTAAAGTTTGTAGTTGTACTTCATTCACCACTTGTAATTCCACCATTATTAATACTCTGAGTCTGTGGTCTGTTCACTTTGACTTTATTTGAGACCATATAAGTTGAGAATTAAGTGGAGACTTAAGATAGTAAACTAATTTAAGAAGGAAAATCTAATTCAGGATGCTTGCAGAAAAAAGACATTTGAAATTGAAATAAAGAACTCCAACTCCAGGAAATATTATAGCTAATGTGTCATCAAATTCCTGGACCTTTTTAAAGTGACCATTATAACATGCCTGGAAAAATTGTCATTTTTCAGTCCAGATGTTCCCTTGTTCCAAACCTTTTTCCTTGAAGATACATTTAGGCTGAGCAATCCTTTCTTCCTGAATGACCTCAAGGACAAACAGAGAATCTTGAGACCCCCGGAAGATTAAATGATAGTGTGCGTTACTCTGTTTCTATCTATGTGTTCACTAATGACACAATGCCCTTTTAACCTTGAACTGTTGTTAAGTTATATTTTCTTATCTGTCTCCCTGACATTACAATGCTGCTTAATTCAACAACAACCTATATTTATATAGTGCCTTTGATGTGGATAAATGTCCAGAAACATATCAAGACAAAATGAATAACAGGCTAATGAAGGCGCTATTAGGTGCTAAAGAGGTCAATGTTGAGGAGTAACTTGAAAGAAGGAAGGAAGATGAAGATACAGAAAGATTTAGGGTAGGAATTCCTGAGCACACAACAGAGCCATAAGTACTGGGGGAGTAAGGATTGAAGGATGCCAGAGTTTGCAAGTTCCTCCAGCTCTATAATTCTTGCATGAGATAAGGAAGAGTGAGGCCATGATGATCTTTTAAACACACAGGATAATTTAATTTTTACATGTTGGGGGACTCTGAGCACAAGGGTATTGGGCAATGGGAGTTTGTGGGAGATGGAACATGGGCTCTAGAGTTTTGGATTAAGTGTACACAATAGGTAAGCCTTTGGGATAGCTGCCTTTGGTCACGGGAGAAGGATGAATGAGAGTTTCAGCAGCTGAAGAGGGCAATTTTATGAAGTTTGAAGGAGGTGATCTTGTATTGACGAGGTTAGAAAAACTTGAATTTAAAAAAGGGCCATAACTTGGAACTCATGTCGTAAACCCACTGGAATTAGAAGACTTCAATGTGCACCTGCCTGGTCTTAAACTGTGTTGAAACCTCTGACAGCCAGAGCTACTTGGGGCCTGCATCAAAAGAATCCTCATAGGGGAGGGGCTCTTTACAATAGTTAATCAGAAGAGGTTTTATTTCTTACTTTTTCCGAGTAACTATTAGCATAATGCTTGCTGAGCCATCCGAACTTCGTGTTTAAGATCGTGATCTTAATCATGATTTCAAATGGTTCGCAGCGCAATTGCCCAGAGGAAGTTAGCACTTCTAGGTAATTGTCGTGCAAACGCTTACCTGTAAAGTTCGGAGAAGGATTCCCCAGCATGTCTTTGCGGTTTACCCCAAATATGACATGGAATTCCAGCCCATAGTGTCTTGCACGAGTTTATGTTGCAAAGCACTTTACAGCCTTTGAAAGACAGGAAAGTTTTTTTCTTTAAGGAGAATTGTGCTGGGAGTTATCTATGATTTTCAAGGTGTACCTGGAATAATGAGTAGTACTTATTTTAAACCCACACAATCTTAAAGGATATTTTCATTCAATTCAGAGAATGAGACTGATTATATTTGTCATGGTTCAGCCATTTCTGCTGATAGATGTCTGCAAGATCCACTGAGGTTTACAATTTTGGACTTGTAGGAGCTAAGATAGAAGCTATGCTAGGGGAAATAATTTTGAGGGAGAGTGGGGGTGATGGTTTTACTGGGCAAAAGGGCATCAAAGGTGGAGTGAAAGGACCATTTGAGTACACCCACAGCTGCAGAAGACTATGTGAATGGAGAACCAAAGACTAGCCAGTTGGGTGTTTTGAATGTGGAAGTTCATAGAATCCCAAAGTGCAGAAGGAGATCATTCGGCCCGTCGAGTCTGCACTGACTCTCCGACAGAGCATCTTACCCAGGCCAGAGACCCATGTATTTACCCTGCTAATCCCCCTAAATTACACATCTTGGGACACTAGGGGCAATTTAGCATAGCCAATCCACCTAACCACATTTTTCGACTGTGGGAGGAAAATGGAGCACCTGGAGGAAACCCACGCAGACACTGGGAAAACATGCAGCCTCTGCACAGTCACCCAAGGCTGGAATTGAATCGGGTCCCTGGCGCTGAGACAGCAGTCGTAACCACTACCAGCATGCCACCCTGTAATGACTTTGGGTGGGGAGAGTTTCTTTTCAGGGTGCACTCAGCAGGAAGAGGAATTAGAAGGGCTGGAAGGATATGTGGTGATGTACAAGTGGGACATTTAACATTAAAACTGACAACAGAACTTTCAGCTGGACTGCATCCCCCTCTAAGTTATTTGCCTCTGCAATCTTAGAGTTAGTGAAGCCTGTCAGAGTTGGTGAGGCCTATGGCTCTACACTTGCAGGGTCAATACACTGCACGATTGGGTACAAGATGGAAAGGGGAGTAGCTAAGCTTAAGCCTGAGGACTGTTCTGTTACAATACAGCTGCAGAACAATGAGAAAGAAGTTGATATGAATAAAATGGACACTGAACGAAGAAAGAATTTGGCATAGTATAGAAGGATAAGCTGGATCTGTCAAATACATTCCCTCATCTGTATTTATTTTAATAATGTTTACATAATTATGTCAATCCTAATTGCAATGCAATGTAATAGTTCTGTTAAGATATAGCTATAATCTATCTTCATCATGACTAAGTGGGCATGGGTGAGACAGCAGTTTGCAGTTTTACTAATGCTGAAGAGATGCTAGGTAGAATCAATTTTTCAAACAAACTAACATTTTATGTTCTAAGAACTCGCACAAAAATCTGTGCCATCCAGCATTAAATGGTCACCTTTATTTCAGAGAAGTAGCCAGGATGACTAATGGAGAGAACAGAAGTGTCAAACACAGAATCTAGGAAGGTGGTCTGAAGATATACTGGGAGATGTGCAGGGACTCTATCGTCTCTCTGCTTTTGGATGTGCATTTCTGTGGATTTGTTGCAAATCCCTGAGTATTCTGTTTGTGGCTCTGCTGTTGTCCATTGAGCAGATAAAATATTGGTTTTTCCTGGCACGTAGCATGTTGGTGACCTGATTGATGCAACTGCAGACAGGATAGTATGAGTGATGTCCTATGCAGCACTCTGGAAGAAGCCCGGAGGTGAAAAATCTGTGAGAGAGATGCTTTGCCTGGCTGGCTGTGTGATGCCTCACCCTCTGTATACAAGAAAGCAGGAAATAGGAGCAGGAGTAGACTGTAGCCCATCAAGCTTGCTTCTCCATTCAGTATGGTCATGGCTGATCTTAGGCTTCAGCTCCATTTTCCCCGATTCCCGTATCCCAACCTTGGATGTATTCGATGATAGAACATCCACGACCCAGTGGGGTGGAGAGAATTCCAAAGAATTTCGACCCTTTGATTGAAGTAATTTCACCTTATCTCAGTGTTAAATGATAGGCCCCTTATCCTCAGACTGTGTCTCTGCAGCTTCAATTCTCTGACCAACGAAACGATCTCTCAGTATCCACCTTTCAAGCCCCTTCTAAACTCCAGAGAATATGAAATCCAATGTACACATTCTCTCTTCAAAGGACCAGCCCCTCACCCCCGGAACCAATTGAAAAAATTGCTCTACCCTCTCCACTACAAGTTTCTTAAATATGGCGACCAAAGCTGCACACACTATTCTAGATATGGTCTCACCAAAACCCTGCATGACTGTAGCAAGATTTCTTTGTTCTTGTACTCTAATCCCCTTGCAATAAAGACCAACATGCCATTTGCCTTCTGAATTGCTTGCTGCACCTGCATGCTAACTATTTGTTCTTTAATAGAAATTAAAAATCAACCTCCGGGAAACATGAATTGAACATAATTATTTCTTGGCAATACCTGATGCAAAATTGATCTATTCAAAGAGTTTTGTTTACCCTACTTTGTTAAAATTGAGTCTCTTTATGAATGTCCGTAGTGTTAGTCTCCTTACGAATGTCTGCAGTGTTCACTTCCACTATTTCATCATCATCAGGGGGTTTTGGATATGGGCAGAAGGGGATATATCTCCTCCAGGCTCCAGTGCAACACTTTGTGCCAATACCAAAAGGTAAATTGTAGCAGTCGTTCTCATTTGCTCCTTTGTAATCATCCTCAAAGACACTTTCCTTCCAAGTAATTATTCCTCGTTCTTTCTCTGTACCTGTAAAACATCAGTAATCACTTCTGACACATGGTCTTTGGATGCATATAAGTTGTCTTATCATCTATTGGAAAAGTCTTCCTCAACTGCTCTGTTTTTACCCACTTTACCATGAGTGCACAGCACAAAGTAAATCATTGAATGCAACATATATTGGGTGGGGTTGCCAATCTGGAAGATTGACCTGGAGTCTCCCTGGCATACTGCTGCGTGCAACCCTGGAGAAAAATCATCGCGACATTAAGACTTATTTTGTCAATTTCTTTGAACATTTCTCTTCACCAGATATAAACATATTAAATGGGAAAATATGGCTGTTTGGCTGATGAGTCAAGAATCACCCAATTGGATATAGAGTCTTTTTGCTTTCCAATTAATGTGAAGGCAGTACATCATAATGCTGACTAATGGTTGGAGTGTAGGGGGCAAGTCATGTGATGAAACCAGTAGGACTACATTTAATCACAATTGGCAACCCTAATTTTGGAACATCCTCGGAGAGATGATAAGGCACCGTCTAAATGCATATTCTTTTTCTTCATTTCAATGGTAACTGGAGTAGTCAACCCTTTTGGATGACACTGCAACCTCCTGGATGGAGATTGGATCTCACAGACATTGCTGTCGATAGCCTGATAAATGTTGTATTTTAAAATTTAACTTATAGTAGTTGGAGAAGGATGGGACCTGGAAAATTTGAATGGGGAGCCTAACCTTTGTGCAAAGCTATGAAATTGTGTCCGTTACAGGATGAATGTTAGTGAGTTACAGGAGTGTTACAGGTCAAATATTGGTATGTTGCACCTAATACAACTACGTATGGACTTGATGAGTTGTGTTACTGTTGGTTATATGGAGAATCTGAGAGATGTCAACATTACTCTCAGTTATCAGTGCAATTTCTGAGAGTGAGTTAATTAATGGAGGAATCAAAGTTCCTCCACCTCTAGTTTCCCCTCTTCCCACTCTCGGTTTTTCATAGAATCCCTACAGTGCAGTAAGAGGCCATTTGGCCCATCGAGTCTGCACTGACAACAATCCCACCCAGGCCTTAACCCCATAGCCCTGCTAATCCCCCTGACACTAAGGAGCAATTTAGCATAGCCAGTCAGTCTAACCCACACATCTTTGGACTGTGGCAGCAAACCAGAGCACTCGGAGGAAACCCACGTAGACATGGGGAGAATGTGCAGACTCCACATAGACAGTTACCAGAGGTCGGATTCGAACCCGGGTACCTGACGCTGTGAGGCAGCAGCGCTAACCACTGTGCCACCATGCCTGCTTACCTGTTCATTGGTGGCTTTCTAGTTCTCAATTTCTTGTGCAAGAGCTGCTTGTGTGAAGCCATGAGCAAAGATACTGAACTATAAGTGTCCAACCTTTTATAAAGTAAATGCAACAACAGCTTCAGCTGTCTTCTGGTCAGAATATCGCATGATCATACCTCTGGGAATACTCCTAATCAGATTTAGCCATCTTAAATGGTAACTATAGTGATGGAACATTCAATAATAGTTTCTCTGGCGATTCTAATTTGCATTCATGAAGAAGCAAGGTCTTCTAAAACATAAGAATACTGTAGATTTATGTACTTTCTGAAGCATTCACCAACATAGCAACTAATTAAAACATGGAAGTATTCCACTTTCCTAAAGTTACAGGCTTATGACTGAGGTGAGTACAAGAATATGGGGCTTAGGTTATATGCTGCATGGTATAGAAGTGAATGTTGAAGCAATAATATATTAAATATAGGCAGGTGCAATACTGATGTTCTGTCAGTACTGATGTTTGTAATCTGACATCAAAATAAGTATATGGTCTTCTAAATTAATTCCTGGGGGATGAAATTGAAAATGGGCAGGATTGTAAAACAAGTGTAATTACATTTGTCACCCAACGAAGGACATGCTCAACATTCAATTCTACAATTTTATTGAAGTCAGTAGAACCAAATATTGGATGTAATGTACAACAGGCACCTGATGTGATCCCACCTGTGTTCCAATGTCCAATTTCACCCATCAGCCCAACCCCCACAGTCTTACACACCTCAATCATGTCCCTGAGGGGAACCCAAAAGAGAAGTACTCACTCATCACCCTCACAATACCGGCACTCTCTCACACACAGTTAACCACCCCTGGTCTCCAAAGGGCCTGAACATCTCCCTTGTTGACATTTACTGCCCTAGGCATTTACAGAATATTTTGGAATTCTACCCAGTGCAGTACACAGGCCCCCCTCCTTCAGGCCCCCTCTTTACTTCAAGTTTCTTCCGCCCCCCCCCCCCCAACGTAATGCACAATTAAAAGAATTCCCCCTTTTCTCCCTCATCACACAAACACACCCCTGTCCACCACTCCACACAAAAAAATTCTAACATAAATAAAAATGGAAAGGACCCAGGGGACAAGACGACGACAAGCCAAAAATAAGGGCAAGGCATCACAAGGGGCAACAAGGGTTGGATGTGAGCTGAACGATAAATGATAGACCAAGAAGAAAAGGGGACATGTCCTCTCTCTGCATGACCTCAAAATCATGGTTTCATTATGATTTTGTAAGTGGGTTATAAAATAAATTCATTGCTTACAAAATAACAGAAGGGAAGGAATCTTACCTGGTATAGTGTTATCCAGAACAAATCCAAAAAATCCCCCAACAAACATACTGGTGGTTAACAGGACACGAATGACTTGATCCAGTGGAAGTACTCCTGGGAAGCAGAACATTCCTTTAGTTTCTTGTCAGTGTTAAAATGTTAATTTAATCCTGACTAAGAGGAAGTAGAATTTTGCCTTGGCATTGACTAGAAAAGGGTTGAATGATGCACGGAGGCAGGGGATAGGGATAGGATTGCACTTTGCCCACAACACTAGTGTGGTCGAGCCATCAGAGGAATGAGTGAATGTTTCCTGAGTAAAACAGAGATAAGTATTGTGTACTTGGTGTGAACAGTTATTGACGTTCCACTGCTGGAGCTTGGGTTCACATGTATCTGTTAGTTGTAGAAGGTCCTACATAAATAAGTGTGGGGAGTTTTAATCTAGTTTCAACCCACACCACCCCTAAACTTGTGATATGAGAAATGAAAATGTTACCCTGGTGAAGTTCTGAAGTTGTTTCAAGCCATGTTGCTTAGGACGGTGCTATTGTTCTGCAGATAGCTGGTTATTATACTACATGCTGAGGGAGTGCTTGATGCAGAGAACAGGGAAAAAAAGAACAGCTGAATGTGTCCCAATACCCAGTGCTGACATTTGTTCCCTAGATGAGCTTACAAATAAAGTAATAAATAATATAATATAAAAGTGTTTTATAAACATGAGACACAAAAAGTTCAATAAAGCCTTTCATACATCCCTTCCTGCTCCTATGACTGGGTTAAAAAAAAAGGAGGGAAAAATAATTAGTTGCAAGAAGAATAAGGCAAAGGCTGCAGAGGATGAATGTGTTCCAAATACAGGCATTGGCCTGTAATACCCCACATAGACTATAACATCCAAAGATGTGCGGGTTAGGTTGATTGGCCAGGTTAAAAATTGCCCCTTAGAGTCCTGGGATGCGTAGGTTAGAGGGATTAGCAGGTAAATATGTGGGGGTAGGGCCTGGGTGGGATTGTGGTCGGTGCAGACTCGATGGGCTGAATGGCCTCCTTCTGCACTGTAGGGTTTCTATGATTAAACACGTTGAAATACGAAAGGGTGACATAGGTAAGACTTATTCTCCTCACTGATATTTTATCTTCTATATTTTAGGCGATTCAGAATTGATCGTTTGATCTGATTGGCAAAGTGCTAAGAGTACTCTAGTTTCTTCAGTCTGCTTACATAATTATTTATCGGGTATCTTTGCAGTTAAAAAAAAGAATTTCCTACCTGTTTGGATAGCAAGTGGGTTCTTAATCATCCAGTTGGGTATAACCATGCCAGAAAACATTGAAAATCCGAAAATAAAGATATTTCTTGATGAATTCATATCAACAAACTGAAAGAAGAGCAAATATAGCAGTTATGAAGAGCTGAATGAGAAAATGGTGTTTGGTCCTTCACATTTGTGCTTTCAACTAATCATTAATAATTTGCTGTTCTGAATTTGCCTTGACTTTTAAATTCCATTATTGTGGTGAACAACTATAGGTAAAATTGTTTTCTCTCCCCCCTTAAATACTGAAACGGAAACATCAAAACAGCAATGTGATAAAGCATTACAAGGATACAGCTCTGCAACCCATGACCCAGAGATTCAGCTGAGGAGTGCCCAGGTCTCAGGTGCTGAACAGCTTCCGCAACCTCTAATATAGTCAGCAGGAATGGAACATTCCCTTTCAGAACTGCAGCACCTGCCACCTTGGTAAAGATCAAAAAATGGACAAGCAATGCACACCACTGAGGTGTTATAGACTCCTTATTAGCATTTGCAAATTGCCTAACATCTTGTTCAACACCTCGCTGCAACACTGAAGCAGCTGGCAGGGAAACCAAGTCTGTACGTGCACCATCAGATGGTCATTAAAGACACTGCCTGTTAAGTTTCAATCACCAGGGTAATTTTTTTCGATATGCTTCATGAACGTGGGAAGAGGGGAGCATTCCTGCCCCCCACATATGCAAATAATGCGATCATGACTATTTCTATATCCCCCCCACCCCCAACTCTGCTGCTTTCCTGATCTTTTTTCCAGGTGCTCCCTTCTTCATCACTCACCTGCCAGCTGGGGTCACAGCAGCCTAATCTTCAATCCAGCTTTGCTGAAGAGATACTTGTAACTGTCTATCTGCTGGAAGTGAGGTATGAGGCCCAGTATTGGGTGGGCCTTGGGGCATGACCAATCTCTGGGGGCCATTGGACCTAAAATTAGAATCTTAAATTTACATAAACACTTTTCTAAGGGTGATACAGATTCTTGCTATTATCAATCCCAGCTACACACTGATACAGTCTGTTTAAGCTAACTCACCTGAGTTGCACACTTGGGCCACTTGTACAGGCTCACTTCTGCACACATTATAATTAACAAGACTCACTCAGCAATGCCTCTTGTCAGAATGATCAGTCCTCATGTAGAACATTTAACTAGTAAAGAGCATTGTAAACTGATATTACCAGTTTGTAAAACAGCCCTGTGGAATTACTGTTCCCTTTTGAGTCAATTGTTAGTAAAAGCATCAGTCTGTTATGCAACAACTTTATTGAATGATCATAGAATAATTACTAATTAGACCATTTGGGACATTTATGTTCATTCACCCACGACAGGATATAATTGGTTCTAAAATGATTCCAGGATTTTATATCCATTGCACCGTCCGAGAATTGATTCTTTGGGCTGAATTACGAACATACAGAGGAGCAGGAGTAGGCCATTCAGCCCCTCGAGCCTGCTCTCCCATTTAATAAGATCATGGCTGATCTGATGGATGGCAGGTGGGCCTTCAAAGCTGAAAGGCCAATCAGAAGCTGAGGAGCAGCAGGCAGGTAACAGCGATGGAGCTTCAACAGGAGGTGCCCATTCACCAACATTTTCTAAAAAACGGGAATAAAATAGCCAGTCCAACATTGTGGGATGTGGAATTCCCACTACAGGCAGCTTTTGTCTACACTCATCTCTGACAAACTGCCACTCGTTATTTTGGGAAAGAGGGCTCTTCTAATAACGTTAACAAGACTCTATCTCAACCTAATTGGCTCCAATGCCTTGAGAGGGCAGGCAACTCTACCAGGCCCCAAACCTGCCTCCCCTCAAATAGCCAGTGACAGAAATTGTGTCAAGCGCCCAATACTGGCCAGTGCTCATAGCTTCAGTCTCCATCTACTTCAGTTTCTAATGATGGTGAGGCTGAAAACTCTGCCCCATGGCATCAATCACTGTTTGTGAGACAACTTGATATGATATCTAAATGTGGGCCGCGATCTTATTGGCCCGCCACACCAGTCAGTCAGTGGTGAACCAGTAAGATTGTATGTGAGGCCAGAAATTGGGTTCACAAACAGTTTCACATCGCACACAGTTCCGGCCTGGTGGGATCAGCTTCAGGCACAAAACTGATTTGCATATTAATATCATCTCATCTTTAAATCTGTGCCCTCTCATTCTCAATCCTTTCATGAGTGGGATCAGTTTCTCCTTATCTACTCTGCCCAGATCCCTCATGATCTTGAATCCCTCTATAAAATCTCTTCTCAGCCTTCTTCTCCAAGACTTCTCTACCCTAGCTTCACAACTGAAGTTTCTCATCCCTGGAACCACTCTCTCCAATGCCTTCACATCCTTCCTAACGTGCGGTGTCTAGAACTGGTTGCAATGTGCCAGCTGAGGCTGAACCCGTGGCTGTTCCAAGTTCAATATAACCTCCTTGATCTTGTTCTCTCTAACCCAAATAAATAAAGCTTAGGATAGTGTATGCTTTATTAACTGTGCTCTCAACCTGTCCTGCTACCTTCAACAACTTGTGCACATATGCACCCAGGTCCCTCTGCTACTGCACTCCATTCAGAATTGTACCCTTTATCCTCCTCACAGTTCACAATACTTTCAAATTTCATATCATCCGCAGACTTTAATATATTAATATATACCAGGAAAAATAAGAGCCTAACACTGACCCCTGAGGAACTCCATTAGAAACCTTTTACTAGCCAGAAAAACATCCAGTAACCACTACTCACTGCTAACTGTCACCCAACTTTGTATCCAAGTTGTTACTATCCCTTTTATTCTACAGGCTAGAACTTTGCTCACAAGCCTGTTGTGCATCTTATGAGGGCAATGCTCTCCATGTACACCACATCATTGCCCTCATCAACTCTCTCTGTAACTCTTTTTTTTAAAAACTCCAGAAAATTAGTTAAAACATGATCTTTCCCTCAAAGAATCCATGCTGGTTTTTCAATGTGACTACTCATTTTGACTGGATTACTGTTTCCAGAAGTTTCCCCACCACCAAAGTTAAATTGACTGCTCAGTAGTTGCTGGGCTTATCTTTATACTCTTTTTTGAACGAGGGGGTAATATTTGCAATTCTCCAGGTCTCTGGCACCATCCCGGAGTCTAAGGAAGATGAAAATTTATGGCCAGTGCCTCCACAATTCCCACTCTCACTTCCCTCAGTATCCTTGAATGTATCTCATCCACCCCGGTATAGCCTGTCCTCATCAATTTGAAACGCTTCCAGTGTCTGAATTGATTCCACTTTCACCATGGCCTGATTGGTATCTTCTTCCTTGGTTAAAGACAGTTGCAAAGTATTCATTTAATACTTCAGCTATGTCCTTGAATTGATGCTGAAATGGCCCTACTCCCCCTTTTACCATATGCCTTTGGAAGACTGTGATCCCCTTTTATGTTAGCTGCCAGTCTGTTTTCATTCTTCCTCTTTTCTTCTCTAATTTGCTTTCTCACCTCCCCTCTGAACCTTCTATATATTGTCTGGTTCTGAACAGGATTTGCCATAAGCACTCTTCTTCTTCTTTCCCTTAATCTCTATCTCTTTTATAATTCATGGAGCTCTGGATTTGTTTGCCCTAGCTTTCTCTTGAGGAATATACCTTGACTGTGCCTGAACTATGTATTTTTTGGAGGTAGCCCATGATCACCGATCGTTTTTCCTGCCAACCTTTGGCTCCAATTTATTCAGCCCAGATCTGTTCTCAACCCACTGAAGCTGGCTTTACCCCACGTTATAATTCTCCCTCTATTGTTCTTTTCCATAGTTAACCTAAACCTTATGATATAACAATCACTGTCCCCTAAGTGTTCTCCAATTGACACTTGATCCGCTTGCCCACCTCATTCCGAAGCACCATGATAAGTAACATAGAAACACTACAGTGCAGAAAGAGGCCATTTGGCCCATCGAGTCTGCACCAACCACAATCCCACCCAGGCCCTACCCCCTTATCCCTACATATTTACCCGCTAACCCCTCTACACATCTAAGGACACTAAGGGACAATTTTAGCACGGCCAATCAACCTAACCTGCACATCTTTGGACTGTGGGAGGAAACCGGAGCACCCGGAGGAAACCCACGCAGACACGAGGAGAATGTGCAATCTCCACACAGTGACCCAAGGAATCAATCAGAGAATGCAAATTTTATTTAACAATTATTCTATATTGTAAATTTGGCAGGAAAATATTCCGGTCGTTAGTTATTACACTGAAGATATGATAAAATGATGGTGTCATTAATATGTTCTCACATTGCGTATTTTGGAAATGTTTACAGTAAAGTTTCAATATTTGCAACCCTGATAATATGCACAAGATGTTTCCGATTCAGTAGGGATAGAAGTAGACTTTCTTCTGCTTGTGTGCATAATATTATTCAATATAATTATTCCATACAAGGGGTGTAATTGGATTCTATTCTGTCAGAATTTCATAGAGTAGAAGGATCAAGTGACTTCTGAACAAAGTGGAATGATTGAACAATATGGGTCCTCCCTGTCAGTGAGAAGTGCTGTAGTCCTTGTGTGTCGCTGTGCAACACGTCTTTTAAGAGGCCAAAGGACGAAGGTTGAATGGTTACAATTGTATCTATGTCTTCTTGATGAGTAAGTCTCTAGACTCTGCTGCTTGCTGCTACCCAATACAATTTATTTTCAAAATGTCTTATGCAACAGTTTTATCATTCCAAAACCTCAAAAAATGCATTAAAAAGGCACCAAGATAGATTGGTATAATAGGGAAATAGACAAAAGGACAAGATTGAAGTCAATGGAAAAGATTCTGGAAAATCACGTACAGTATTAAACAGGTTACTGATTCACGATGAGCCCATTATGTCCTCGCAATTTCACCCCATAAAGCTGCTTATAGTAAAGGTTCATGAGCAATAAAATAAAGAGTTACAACCACAATTCCATCTATATGTTGACAAGATAATGACAAAGGCCGTCTAGTTCAGTTTATCTCATCCATCTGGAATAACATACAAACATAAGCATTATACACGAGTCATTAGCCTGGGCTTCTGGATTACTAGTCCAATGATATTATCCCCATGTCACAGTCTCTTGCTCCACATTTCTTCCAGTCTGCCCCACAGTGATCCGGACCTGCTTCACACTCACCCCGGTCTGCTTCACTCATCCTGGTCTGCTTCCCAGTGATCCTGACCTGCTTCACACTCATCCTGACCTGCTTCACTTTCCTCCCGGTCTGCTTCACACTCATCCCGGTCTGCTTCACACTCATCCCGGTCTGCTTCACACTCATCCCGGTCTGCTTCACACTCATCCCGGTCTGCTACACACTCACCCCGGTCTGATACACACTCACCCCGGTCTGATACACACTCACCCCGGTCTGATACACACTCACCCCGGTCTGATACACACTCACCCCGGTCTGATACACACTCAACCCGGTCTGATACACACTCAACTCGGTCTGCTTCCCAGTGATCCTGACCTCCTTCACACTCATCCCGGTCTGCTTCACACTCATCCTGACCTGCTTCACACTCATCCCAGTCTGCTTCCCAGTGATCCTGATCTGCTTCACTCTCCTCCCGGCCTGCTTCACACTCATCCCGGTCTGCTTCACACTCATCCCGGTCTGCTTCACACTCATCCCGGTCTGCTTCACACTCATCCCAGTCTGGTTCCCAGTGAACCTGACCTGCTTCGCTCTCCTCCCGGTCTGCTTCACACTCATCCTGACCTGCTTCACACTCATCCCGGTCTGCTTCACAGTGATTTGGACCTGCATCACTCTCCTCCCGGACTGCTACACACTCACCCCGGTCTGCTACACACTCATCCCGGTCTGCTTCACTCTCCTCCCGGACTGCTACACACTCACCCCGGTCTGATACACACTCACCCCGGTCTGATACACACTCACCCCGGTCTGATACACACTCACCCCGGTCTGATACACACTCACCCCGGTCTGATACACACTCACCCCGGTCTGATACACACTCACCCCGGTCTGATACACACTCACCCCGGTCTGATACACACTCACCCCGGTCTGATACACACTCACCCCGGTCTGATACACACTCACCCCGGTCTGATACACACTCACCCCGGTCTGATACACACTCACCCCGGCCTGATACACACTCACCCCGGTCTGATACACACTCACCCCGGTCTGATACACACTCACCCCGGTCTGCTTCACACTCACCCCGGTCTGCTTCACACTCACCCCGGTCTGATACACACTCACCCCGGTCTGATACACACTCATCCCGGTCTGATACACACTCACCCCGGTCTGATACACACTCACCCCGGTCTGATACACACTCACCCCGGTCTGATACACACTCACCCCGGTCTGATACACACTCATCCCGGTCTGATACACACTCACCCCGGTCTGCTACACACTCACCCCGGTCTGATACACACTCACCCCGGTCTGATACACACTCACCCCGGTCTGATACACACTCACCCCGGTCTGATACACACTCACCCCGGTCTGATACACACTCATCCCGGTCTGATACACACTCACCCCGGTCTGCTACACACTCACCCCGGTCTGATACACACTCACCCCGGTCTGATACACACTCACCCCGGACTGATACACACTCACCCCGGTCTGATACACACTCACCCCGGTCTGATACACACTCACCCTGGTCTGCTTCACACTCACCCCGGTCTGATACACACTCACCCCGGTCTGATACACACTCACCCCGGACTGCTACACACTCACCCCGTCTGCTACACACTCACCCCGGTCTGCTTCACACTCACCCCGGTCTGCTTCACACTCACCCCGGTCTGCTTCACACTCACCCCGGTCTGCTTCACACTCACCCCGGTCTGCTTCACACTCACCCCGGTCTGATACACACTCACCCCGGTCTGATACACACTCACCCCGGTCTGATACACACTCACCCCGGCCTGATACACACTCACCCCGGCCTGATACACACTCACCCCGGTCTGATACACACTCACCCCGTCTGCTACACACTCACCCCGGTCTGCTTCACACTCACCCCGGTCTGCTTCACACTCACCCCGGTCTGCTTCACACTCACCCCGGTCTGCTTCACACTCACCCCGGTCTGCTTCACACTCACCCCGGTCTGATACACACTCACCCCGGTCTGATACACACTCACCCCGGTCTGATACACACTCACCCCGGCCTGATACACACTCACCCCGGTCTGATACACACTCACCCCGGTCTGATACACACTCATCCCGGTCTGATACACACTCATCCCGGTCTTCTTCACACTCATCCCGGTCTGCTTGGCAGTGATCCGGACCTGCTTCAGACTCCTCCCGGTCTGGTTCCCAGTGATCCTGACCTGCTTCACACTCATCCCGCTCTGCTTCACACTCATCCCGCTCTGCTTCACACTCATCCCGCTCTGCTTCACACTCATCCCGCTCTGCTTCACACTCATCCCGCTCTGCTTCACACTCATCCCAGTCTGGTTCCCAGTGAACCTGACCTGCTTCGCTCTCCTCCCGGTCTGCTTCACACTCATCCTGACCTGCTTCACACTCATCCCGGTCTGCTTCACAGTGATTTGGACCTGCATCACTCTCCTCCCGGACTGCTACACACTCACCCCGGTCTGCTACACACTCATCCCGGTCTGATACACACTCACCCCGGTCTGATACACACTCACCCCGGTCTGATACACACTCACCCCGGTCTGATACACACTCACCCCGGTCTGATACACACTCACCCCGGTCTGATACACACTCACCCCGGTCTGATACACACTCACCCCGGTCTGATACACACTCATCCCGGTCTGATACACACTCACCCCGGTCTGATACACACTCACCCCGGTCTGATACACACTCACCCCGGTCTGATACACACTCACCCCGGTCTGATACACACTCACCCCGGTCTGATACACACTCACCCCGGTCTGATACACACTCACCCCGGTCTGATACACACTCACCCCGGTCTGATACACACTCACCCCGGTCTGATACACACTCACCCCGGTCTGATACACACTCACCCCGGTCTGCTTCACACTCACCCCGGTCTGATACACACTCACCCCGGTCTGATACACACTCACCCCGGTCTGATACACACTCACCCCGGTCTGATACACACTCACCCCGGTCTGATACACACTCACCCCGGTCTGATACACACTCACCCCGGACTGCTACACACTCACCCCGGTCTTCTTCACACTCACCCCGGTCTGATACACACTCACCCCGGTCTGCTTCACACTCACCCCGGTCTGCTACACACTCACCCCGGTCTGCTTCACACTCACCCCGGTCTGCTTCACACTCACCCCGGTCTGCTTCACACTCACCCCGGTCTGCTTCACACTCACCCCGGTCTGCTTCACACTCACCCCGGTCTGCTTCACACTCACCCCGGTCTGCTTCACACTCACCCCGGTCTGCTTCACACTCACCCCGGTCTGCTTCACACTCACCCCGGTCTGCTACACACTCACCCCGGTCTGCTACACACTCACCCCGGTCTGATACACACTCACCCCGGTCTGATACACACTCATCCCGGTCTGATACACACTCATCCCGGTCTGCTTCACAGTGATTTGGACCTGCATCACTCTCCTCCCGGACTGCTACACACTCACCCCGGTCTGATTCACACTCACCCCGGTCTGCTTCACACTCACCCCGGTCTGCTACACACTCACCCCGGTCTGCTACACACTCACCCCGGTCTGCTACACACTCACCCCGGTCTGATACACACTCACCCCGGTCTGATACACACTCACCCCGGTCTGATACACACTCACCCCGGTCTGATACACACTCACCCCGGTCTGATACACACTCACCCCGGTCTGATACACACTCACCCCGGTCTGATACACACTCACCCCGGTCTGATACACACTCACCCCGGTCTGATACACACTCACCCCGGTCTGCTTCACACTCACCCCGGTCTGCTACACACTCACCCCGGTCTGATACACACTCACCCCGGACTGCTACACACTCACCCCGGTCTGATACACACTCACCCCGGTCTGATACACACTCACCCCGGTCTGATACACACTCACCCCGGTCTGATACACACTCATCCCGGTCTGATACACACTCATCCCGGTCTGATACACACTCACCCCGGTCTGCTTCACTCTCCTCCCGGACTGCTTCACTCTCCCCCCGGTCTGCTACACACTCACCCCGGTCTGCTACACACTCACCCCGGTCTGATCCACACTCACCCCGGTCTGATACACACTCACCCCGGTCTGATACACACTCACCCCGGTCTGATACACACTCACCCCGGTCTGATACACACTCACCCCGGTCTGATACACACTCACCCCGGTCTGATACACACTCACCCCGGTCTGATACACACTCACCCCGGTCTGATACACACTCACCCCGGTCTGATACACACTCACCCCGGTCTGATACACACTCACCCCGGTCTGATACACACTCACCCCGGTCTGATACACACTCACCCCGGTCTGATACACACTCACCCCGGTCTGATACACACTCATCCCGGTCTTCTTCACACTCATCCCGGTCTGCTTGGCAGTGATCCGGACCTGCTTCACACTCATCCCGCTCTGCTTCACACTCCTCCCGCTCTGCTTCACACTCCTCCCGCTCTGCTTCACACTCCTCCCGCTCTGCTTCACACTCCTCCCGCTCTGCTTCACACTCCTCCCGCTCTGCTTCACACTCCTCCCGCTCTGCTTCACACTCCTCCCGCTCTGCTTCACACTCCTCCCGCTCTGCTTCACACTCCTCCCGCTCTGCTTCACACTCCTCCCGCTCTGCTTCACACTCCTCCCGCTCTGCTTCACACTCCTCCCGCTCTGCTTCACACTCCTCCCGCTCTGCTTCACACTCCTCCCGCTCTGCTTCACACTCCTCCCGCTCTGCTTCACACTCCTCCCGCTCTGCTTCACACTCCTCCCGCTCTGCTTCACACTCCTCCCGCTCTGCTTCACACTCCTCCCGCTCTGCTTCACACTCCTCCCGCTCTGCTTCACACTCCTCCCGCTCTGCTTCACACTCCTCCCGCTCTGCTTCACACTCCTCCCGCTCTGCTTCACACTCCTCCCGCTCTGCTTCACACTCCTCCCGCTCTGCTTCACACTCCTCCCGCTCTGCTTCACACTCCTCCCGCTCTGCTTCACACTCCTCCCGCTCTGCTTCACTCTCTTCCTGACCTACTTCATTCTCCTCCCGGTCTGTTTCACTGTAATCCTGTCCTGCTTCACTCTCCTCCCGGTCTGCTTCCCAGTGATCCTGACCTGTTTCACTCTCCTATGGTCTGTTTCACTGTGATCCTGTCCTGCTCCACACTCCTCCCGGTCTATTAGCATGTAGAAATCAATAACTGTTGCCAAATAGATCGAGCAATATTCTATATGCATGAATTGGAAAGAACATTTGGAATGCACTGTATTCAAGTTATTGAGCACAAATCTTGATATACCAGCTGCACAGAATGAAGGCCATTTTTAAGAATTATCATGAAAAAGAATAGTAGAAAAGTATTTCGGAATATGAACTTTTATTTCTCAACTGATGGAAGCAACTTTGGATTCAGGACACAGCCTCATTCCCCCTGAAATGAGAACATCCCGCCCGAGGTCCGCCCCTCGCCCACTCCGATTCCCATGGTGGGCGGGGCAGTAAAATACCAGCCATAGAGTCAACCAATGAATTGGATCAAGTAAAGGGAATTGTCACTGCATCAACGTACCTGCAAATTAGAAATTCCAGCAGCTATAATAATCCCAAACATCACCATCAACATTCCACCGATTACTGGCTGCGGGATGGTGCTGACAATTGCTCCAACTTTTACAAGAATTCCCACGAAGAGCATTAGAATTCCGCTGCTGACTATCACTGCACGGCTTCCCACCTATGATCAGGGAGAGAGAAAGAGTGGGAGATGGAAAAGATTCATCTTTTCAACTTCTAATCTAGCCATTCTTTGCCGGGCGTCACTGTCGTTTTACGATCAGCTTTGTGTGGTGGTTTTCTTGCACATTTGGAACGAGGTTGAGACTGCTCCAAATTGTTATATGGGGGCTTTACAGAGGCAGAAGAGGAGACCTTCATCCCAATTTGTTGGAACCCACTTGTGCCGCATAACCTTCCGTACAATTCCAACTTTCCACTGGGAAAACTGAATTGGATGCCAAGGACGATGAAAGGATAGTTTTAGGTGTTTGAAAGGATATTTCTAGGTGTGCCTGGGTTATTTCAGGTGAAGTTCATGTTATTATATTTTAAATAGCTGCTGATGGACATATTAGGCCTCAATTTCCAGCCTGAGACTTTTCTTATGCTTGCCAGAGGCAGGAGCCTGGTACAAAATGAATCAGATAAGGCAGAAGAATACCTTCGTATCAGGCATTGGAGAACTTATCTCATATCCTCCTCCCTTTGGCTTGGTGTCAATTATTTTCCCTATGCATCTCTGTGAAGTGCCTTTGGCTTTTCTTTCCATCTTAACGGTGCTATATAAATTCACATTGTGGCCGTGATAAGCTCGCTTTAATCATTTTAATTCTGAGTTTCTGGCAAAGTCCCCAGATGCTGAGTTTCCAGTCAGGACATGGCATCCCAAACAGATGTGGAGATGCCGGTGTTGGACTGGGAATAGCACAGTAAGAAGTCTCACAACACCAGATTAAAGTCCAACAGGTTTATTTGGTAGCACCAACTTTCGGAGTCCTGCCCCTTCCTGATGAAGTGTTGTGGGAGACTTCTTACTGTGCTTATCCCAAACAGATACAGCAAAGAAGAGAGGATGAAGATTTACTTTCCTGGGTTATTCCCTCATACTGCTACCCAGCTGCTTTCAATGCTCAACGCTACAGAACAGGGACAGATTCAGGTTCCAGTCCTGTTTACTGTGTCCCTGGTTTCAGCGACATCGAATGATGAGCGAGTGTTCGATGGTGCCTGTGGGTGAAGGCTAGGGACAGGCAACATGCTCATGTTCTCCATTCCACAAATATGGATAAGGGATATAAATACCAAAAGGACTTAGTTTAACATCCGCACAATAAGTACAGTATTATCTTTTGGAGAAAACGTTCAATTCTGCAGATTTAGGTTACGTTTTGTACATCTTTAACATTTGATTATGGAGCAGGTGAGTGGGAATAGGTAGTGGTAAATAGAAATAGAGAAACAATGATTACCTTTCAAATAAGATTAAAATAAATATAGACCTCTTTTTCTGAAAAGTATCTACAGACTGAGGGAAACTGCTTCTCATTTGAGTTTTGTTTTCCCTATGCGTCTCTGTAAAGTGCCTTTGGCCTTTCTTTCTATCTTAGTGGTGCTATATGTGACTAGTTCTTTTTAATCATTTTAATCACGAGTTTTTGGCAAAGCCCCTAGATGCTGAGTTTCCAGTGGGGACATGGCATCCCAAACAGATACAGTAAAGAAGAGAGAGGATGACGAGTTTCTACCTTAGTGATACCCAGAGCACCAACATTCTCGCTGTAGGAGGTCGTCCCATTGCCTGTCCCCCAGGCTCCAGCAAGGAGACAGCCGATTCCTTCAATGCCAATCCCTCGATTGATGGCTGCTTTAGGGGGAGGAGGAGCACCACAGAGCCGGGCACAGGCATGATAGTCTCCAACAGACTCGATCATTGAAGAGATCACTCCAGCCATAATTCCAAAAATACCAGCAAGGCTGACTGTTGGTAATCCCCATTGCCCTGAGGACAGGAGGACAAATTCTATCATATGACAGTCTCAGTGTGGGTCAATGTGACATTTTATTGCATGATCTCACAGTCTGTGATAGCACATTGCAGTGTAACAGTGGGACATACTGATTTTAACTTTGGTGTGGCAGACTTGCAAGCAGTGAATTATCCCGCCCTCGGCTGTGAGAGGCCTGGGAGGGTTAAACGGCAGCTGCCTGAAGAGCAGGATCAGAGTGTCAAGTGGCAGGAGGGCACGTCTGGCGTCTGCAGGAGCACTCACCAGGAGATGGAGCCCCCGCTCCAGCTGATGCCACAGTGTAACTACTGTAACAGGGAGGTGACTGACTTTCATGGTTCACTTAAAGCCCCGACCCCTCAGTCAACCTGAGAGGGAAGCTTCACCAGCGTTCCTGTGTCAGCCTCTGAATAAAATAGTGGTGAGGCCCTAGTGACAACACTGAAGCACGATCTGCAACGTAAATGATGAGGACCTCACTAGTTTCCATTTGGTGTCCTGTCTGTACAGAAGAACAGATTAAAATCAGAGCCTTCAGGAAGGGAGCTGATCTTTCGCTGCCCGCTCATTTAAATGATGTGGAGATGCCGACGTTGGACTGAGGTGGGCATGGTAAGAAGTCTCACAACACCAGGTTAAAGTCCAACAGGTTTATTTGGAATCACGAGCTTTTGGAGTGCTGCTTCTTCATCAGGTGAGTGGGGTAGTAGTGGAGTGAGTAGCCACTCACCTGATAAAGGAGCAGCGCTCCGAAAGCTCGTGATTCCAAATAAACCTGTTGGACTTTAACCTGGTGTTGTGAGACTTCTTTCTGCACTCATTTCAACGATTTCCAGCGTCTAACTGTGGTGGGGGGACTAATAACATGAGTGGTTAGCACCAGCGAAATCTAGTCTGCACTGCTTAAAACTAGCCTGAACCTCTGAAAGAGAAGATGATTCTCCGGTCCCGCTGCAGTGAATGGAGATTTGGTTGAGTGCCAAGTTCATCATTCTTGCTGCCAGCGGTGGAGGGGGGCGCGGCATGAGAGAATTCCAGCCCTAATATGGCTGGAGTGCGCGCTGTCAATCGTTCAGGGGCGACACTGACCTGGGAAACACAATAGCATGGCAAAACATGGGAGAGCAAAATACCCGAGTATCAAACATTAGAGCACTTATCTAATATCCTCCTCCCTTTGGCTTGGTGTCAAACATGAGAATCTCCAATGCAGGACACAGTGCAGGAAGTAACAGAGATGTCCTGTATCCGCAGGAGTCAGGAGGCCCTCCAGACACAAGTTCAGGAGACAGTGGAGCAAAGGAGGTCAGAGTTGGAGGTCCCGCCTCAAGGGCCTGGATGCAGAGCTGCAAGATGTTCAGTGACCTGACACAAGCCTCCAAGATCAATGACTGCATCTTCAAATTCCAGTAACTACAGCACTAACCCCAGACACTTCTGAATTCATCACATTCCTATTTCTCACCTCATTCCTAGCTTCTCATCCTCCCTATTTTACTTACCCGGATATGGGACACGAAACCAATCAGTGTGCACAATAACATCACTCTTTATGTCTGTTCTTGCATAATAACCATAAGCATCATGGTCCTCAGGTAAGACATTAAAACGTGTCAGTAGAAAACTAACAATCCACGAAATTGAAATCCCTAGAAGCACCTGAACATAAAATAAAAACACACACACTTGGAATAATCAGGCTGTTTCCATAAAGTTACAAATCTCTTGTTTAATTGAGATTTTAAAATGATGAGGATTTTAATAACGAGAGAAAGATTAATTCCTCCGATTGGGGAATTGGTGATGAGGTATCATCAATTTAAAGATGCCACAAAGAAAACGAGAAAAGAAGTTAATAGAAATCTCATTGCGCAGTGGGTTGTTGGAGCATAGAATGCTCAGCCAAAGGCAGAGGTCATTGTACCTTTACAGGGAAACATGGATGAACATTTGAAACAGAGAAAGGTACAAGACTGTGGGGAGAGAACTATCTTATGTCTTTGTGAGATGTAAGAGTCCTTTGTGAAATGAATTGGACTTGTGTCAATTTAATATCTAGTGGAATTGAGCCCACAGCACTAAATTGCCACAATATAATATAAAGAGACAAGGAATTGCAAATCTCATTCAAAAAAGACATAGGATTCCTAGCGAGGGAAATAAAAGATCATCACATTGGCCAGGTAATGACTGCTTTTCTCAGGCTGGAGATCAGCAGCATTATTTGTTCAGAGGAGTTGCACCACATTGCGTTCCAGATCTGGGACTGCTTGATGTGGATGTGAATGAAGGAAAGTATGACAATTCCCAGTACCAATATCCCTCACTTATGGCACAAAGATCATCAAAACCATAAGGGTGGTGATGGTGTCCATTAAATTTAGATACTGCAGGCTGTTTATTGCAATGGTGTTCATTGTTTAATTTTAATATTTATAAGATCATAATTATAATTATCAATGTTAATACATACCGGGAATAACTGGAATATATTCATCCAATAAATGTGGCACTTTTTGCTCCTGCTGAAAGCAGGAAAAGGTACTGGCACATTTCGCAAATACTGGGAGAATATTATTATGAGGCTTGCAGTCCTGAAATATAATAACAGCAACAAGGAATGTTAAGATTTGAATATATTTCAAACATTTCTTAAAGCTCTTCTTGTACTAATCCTGATGGGAGTAAATGGATATCTATTGCTTGGGTTTGAAGGGAGGTTGTCCAGTGCCCAGTATTCAGTCCAGGTGGGTGCTGCCGCAGTGAGACCCTCATGAATGACAAATTCAACATCCAGTTATATCACTTGGTTGATATTTTGGTAAAACAGGAAACCCCACTGCTGTGAACTTTGACCTCTGGAATCACGACTTTATCCATTCAGTTTGAAAACATCCATTTTGGATTCAAGCAGTCATAGGAGGGGAAAATAGGGTGCTAAAATTAGACAGTGTCTACATATTCTTTCAGCATTGCTGGTTATTTTGGCATGAGAAGTGTCTTTCTAAATATTCTGAAGAGACCTCCTTGGCAGAGGATAAATATCACATCTGGTTGTAGATTTATTTGCATTTTAAGAATCTTGCTAGAGTTCATATTTCCTGTTATGATTTTAGTTACTTTTCCTCCTAATATTGGCCAGTGTAAATTGCAACACCCATATTTCCCATTCAGATTTGCAATCACACCTGTCATGATATATTTCCAGGTTCTAACCTCTTTGTGAAGAAAGGTTCTGAATCTGTCTGGATTCTGCCACAATCTTTTATATGTAGAACTTACCGACCTTGAGTAATGCCACAGGTTATTCACTATTTATTGTTTTATGATAATGACGGATTATCCTGAAAATATCTTGTTTATTCCTAATCTCTGTTTTCTGTCAATTAGTCAATCTTCAATCCATGCCACCAATTACCTCCAATCCCATGAAGATTAATTTAATGTAATAACCTCTTATGTGGCAACTTATCAAATGCTCTTTTGAAAATTCCAGTGCATCCATTCGTTTCCCATTCTCCACCTTTCGAATGGTATCTCTAAGGTAGAAGCAAACTCTTCATTCTCTCTTCTTGGCAGTATCTGTTTGGGATCCATGTGCTAACAGGTTTGTCAAACCCTACTTACCTTTCATAAATCAAGTTGTTTGTTTAATCAGAGGTATGATTTTCTAAATGATCTGTTAACATGTTCCCGATGATAGATTCGAGTACTTTGTCCCTTACTGGGCTAATTGGTCTACATTTCTCTATTTTCTCACATCCCCTTTTTTCAGTAGCAGTGTCTACATATTCTTTCAGCATTGCTGGTTATTTTGGCATGAGAAGCATCTTTCTAAATATTCCGAAGAGACCTCCTTGGCGAAGAATAAATATCACATCTGACAGTATATTTATTTGTGTTTTAAGAATCTTCCTAGGGTTCATATTTCCTATTATGATTTTTAGTTACTTTTCCTCCTAATATTGGCCAGTGTAAATTACATCACCGATATTATGTCTAGAGGGTAATGTCTGCTACCCTCCAATCCTTAGGAACTGCTATAGGATCAAAGGAATTCTGGAAGATCAAAATCATTGCACTCATGATCCTGGCAGCGACCTGACTTAAACCCTGGGATGTAAACCCAGGGATTTGTTGCCATTTAGTCCCATTCATTCCCCATCTTTATTCATACTGATAACTTTATATTTCTCATTCCTGCTAGACTCTTAAAGGAATGTATATTTGTTGCAAATTCAGTATTAATTATTGAAATGCTAGCCATTGCCTGTCTATCTACATGCATTTAATGTAATTTCCCAATTTACTTTAGCCAAATTTCCTCGGAAGGCTACATAATTTGTTTCGTTCAGATTTAAGGGCCTCGAGGAATAAATGCATAAAGTGAGCGTGTTGGACTGGATGACAGAAGAAAGTAGTGCTGAAGTAGGACATTTTCCAAAGCCATATTTTTATTATCTCATCAATATTCACCTCATTAAACATATTCATTTATTGGACTGATTGGCACCATTCATAACGTGCCCACAATGCAGAGGGGAACACCCGAATGGACATTTGTTTAAATCCCCCTCTGCACAGCTGAGAGACCTTTAATTCAAGTTTGATGGAAGATCCTTATTCTGCCCAGCAACAGCACGAAGCTCACACAGCTGAGAGACCTTTAATTTCAAAGCCGACAAAAGATCCTTATTCTGCCCAGCAACAGCACGAAGCTGCATTTTAAAACGGCCCTTGGCCAGAAGATCGGGATATCTGCGAGTCAAGACCTGGGAGTGGGATATATGGCACAACTGTACTGTAAATAAAATATTATGGGAATAAAATGCCCAAGGCAGGCAAAGAAACTTAATAAACCAGGATAAAAAGAATAAAAGATTAGATTAAATCCCCCTACACAGCAGGACAAAATGACATTAACACCTAATCTCGCAAGCATAGAATACAGACACAAAACATCAGAGGTCGATTTAGATAAGGGGACACATCGAGAGGATAATGGGAAACACATTAAAACACCGGGGCAAGAACAGGCAGTCCCATTAACACGGACACACACCATACAGATGCAAATTGACAAAGTCTACCAGGGAACTTCCTGACCAGATAGGCCACTTTTTAGGTATTGTAAAAATGTATGAGCAAATGTTCCCACTCGAATTTGGATTCCTATAAATATCCAGAGCGAATGTGTAACTGTTGAGATCAACGTGGCCAAGCCACTGTTTCTAAGCTGGCTACGGGGGTCTCCCTGGGATCCCAGTAATTGTACAATAAAGAAAAACGCTTTGAACCTTGCCTTGTGACTCAACCTCCTTGAATGCACTGGTACAAGGGATTTTTCCCGACAACAAATGGCGTAGTCAGCTCAGGATTTGATATCTGACTTCTGACTGGTGGCCACGGTCTGGAAGCCGGGATCAAATTTAAACAAATCTGATAAAAATCCAGAGCAGTCAAGGGCGAGTACAAGTCTCCGTTCAAAGTGAGGTACCTTTAAGGGTTAGGGTTTGTCCGTTTTAAATATTGTCTTGTAGAACTGTATCATCTTGCCTAAGTTTTTAAAATTGAAACAGAATTCTGCACTAAAGAGGTACAGGTCAGAACGACCGCGTGGAAGAAGGTCAGTAACTTTAATAGAAATAGAGGACCAGAGGTAAAGATAACAGGTTTTGGGCTATTTGATAACGGGAATAAGGAATTAAGACTAATATAAAGATAAGAACCGCATGCAGAACTAATTGGTGTAACTAACCCAGGATTGTAAACGAAACCGCTGTCTGTGCCAAGGCAATAGGACAAGGGAGTGCTTGACTCAAGGTGCCCGACCCTAAACCGGACGTTAAGAGGAGAAATCTCCCACGCTAAGGTTGGGTTTTGAAGCGGGCGCTAAGAGGCACAGGCACTCAGGGTGCAAGGCACGGACAGTGTAAATCGGGTAACAACACAGACTCTGAAGGGACGAACAACCTCAGAGTCGATACAGTTACTCATTATAACAGGGGCTTTGATAACAGATACATATGTGTGAGTGTTGAGGAAGAGGGGACCCGATCCATCCTGACCAAGAGACACGGCGACGGAGAATCCATTAGGGACCCGGGCGGAGTTTGATAACCTTGTTCGTCTGTAGGGAACACCACAGTCCATAGCAGGGTACCAGGGAGCTGAAACTCCCTTTTTGGGGTAACGGATCAACCTTGTTAGGGGAGGTGGTGGCCAAGCGTGAGGTGTTGTACTTGAAGGGGCTGGGGACAGGGGCTGACAAACCCACTAAAGACCAGCACACATCCCAATAAGACAACACAAAATAGACCAAGCGTGAGGTGTCAGGAATAGTTGGGGGAGCACAGGGGCAGAGACCCACTGGGACCCCACTATGAAACCCTACAGCAATACAGATGGTGCTGGAGCAGTATCAGTGATAAGGAGATAAGAGAGAGAGAGTTGGGGCACTTTTACTGTTGGAACCAGCATACGGGGGTTGCAGGACTGCTAGACAGAAAAAATGGCAGACCACGTTATTGAGGGAGAAACTGCAGTAGCTCTCATTTTTAAGTATCTGTTAGCCAGAGAAGCGATTGTTGCAAAGATGAAACGGAACGGGTGGAACACATCACAAACTTTAGAAGATCAGAGAAAGTGGGTAGACGGAGTTAAACGGGACAAAACAAAAGTAATGGGAGTAATGTTGGTGACCCAGTTAGCTGGACTAATTGAGAAGGTAAATGCCTCCATGGAGGAGAGACACAAAGAGACAGAACAAATTAAGGTATTGCAGGAGAGAGTGAGGGAATTAGAATACAGAAACCACACCGCGGAGATAACGCAGAGATCAAAGGAAACGGACCCTGTGCCCTCATACGAATCAGTGCAGAAACATACAACCGCTCCAGTATCAGAAGGGGACATAAAAAATTATAGTCTAGCACCAGTCACCAGAGGAGGGACGGTAGCACAACCAAAAGCAACCTATAAGCCTTTTACCCCAGGGGAAAGGCAGCAGATTATGGCATCCCTAGGGAAGTTAAAACCCAGAAGCGCAAACCTGGGATTTTGGGGCAAATTAGATTCACTCTGGGTAGGACACCAGTTACATTTAAGGGACATACACCAGCTGGTCAGGGCAGCCTGTCCAGCGGATAAATGGAGGTTGGTGGCAGGAGGGCCAGCGGCCCAAGCAGCACAGGACTATAATGGAGGAAGGTGGACACATGCCATTCCTACAACGGCTGAGATAGACGACCAGCAGGCACCCTTCACATTATTTAAGACCGAAATCCAACGGGTCTTAGGGAACTCCCCCACTAATTGGAGCAGGATCACAAATACGAAACAAGGACAGGGGGAAAGTGCATCGGAATTTGGAGAGAGATTATTCCAGGTATATAGGGAGTGTTCAGGACAGGACAATGTGGATAGGAGAGACAGGGCTTTTATCCAGGCATTCAAGGACGGGCTATCAGAGGTACACCAAGAAATCCTTAAGATGGGGGTGATAGCATCCCAAGACTATGACGAGCTAGTCAAGTGGGCTAGTGGGATAAAAGAAGGGAAGGTTGCCCAGACAAAGCCCAGACGAGAGAGAACTGGAACCCCCCATAACGGAGATAAGGGGAGAACCGGGCTCAGCTGCTACACGTGTGGCCAGCCAGGGCATATGGCTAGATTCTGCAGGGGAGCACCATTCAAAGGGAAACCCGAGAATGGCGGGCCCTGCTGTGACCACTGCCACAGGGCAGGGCACACCGAGGCAACGTGTTGGGGGAAACATGGGAGACCCCAAGACAACTATAGACCAACCCCGGGGGCACCACATTCCCGGAATCCACTAGGGTGACTAGAAGAGACCCCAAACCAGGGAGATGGGAGACAGGAGAGGATTAGTGTAGCCACGCCCACAGAGGCCGGTGTCCATCCACCCCACTCATCGACCAACACTGGTCGAAATCTCGCACCTGGTGAATTGATCTACTACCATCCAAAACAGGAAAGAGGGAGAGAGAATATATGTAGAAGCCTTGGTAGGGGGTAGGGAATGCCACATGTTAGTAGATACGGGAGCAGCCATATCAATTACAAACCTACCCCTGCCACTGACCAACAAAAGAATACACATAACCGGGGTAGGGGGAGAGAGAATACCCGCCTATCTTAGCGAAACCACACTAGTAGAAATCAACCACAAGTATATTCCAATGCAATTTTACGTCAGAATAATGAGGGCACAATCATGGGGAACGATTTAATGAGGGAATACCAGGTGCTGATAGATTGTGGGAAAGGGAAACTAATTTGGCCACAACCTGACGGTAGGAAGACCGGAATAGGGACATTAGCTAGCCACCTGGGGACGGTTGGGGTGGCCACCATTGTGGCCCAAGATTGGGATCAGGAAAAGAAGGGTTCGGAGCCATCTGCGCTTCCATTCCCGAAGCCTGGGCTAGGACGAAATTAGATACCGGACTAACCGACACAGAACCGATAAAAGTCCCAGGACCGGAACACAAGCCCCACCGACAATACCCTATCAAGAGAGAAGCGCAAGGGGCAGTGGTAGAAATAGTCAAGGGTTTAATATGTGGATGGGCCGACTAGAGGTGAGGCCACATTGGATTTGGTACTGGGAAATGAACCGGGCCAAGTGTTAGATTTGGTTGTGGGAGAGCAATTTGGAGATAGTGACCACAATTCGGTGTCTTTTGTTATTGCAATGGAGAGGGATAGGGCCGTACGGCAGGGCAAGGTTTACAATTGGGGGAGGGGTAATTATGATGCGATTAGGCAAGAATTAGGGGGCATAAGTTGGGAACAGAAACTGTCAGAGAAAGGAACTAATGAAAAGTGGAAATTTTTCAAGGAACAAATACTGGATGTCCTTGATAGATATGTTCCTGTCAGGCAGGGAGGAAATGGCCGAGTGAGGGAACCATGGTTCACAAAAGAGGTGGAATGTCTTGTGAAAAGGAAGAGGGAAGCTTATGTAGGGATGAGGAAACAAGGTTCAGATGGCTCGATTGAGGGTTACAAGTTAGCAAGGAATGAGCTGAAAAAGGGGCTTAGGAGAGCTAGGAGGGGACATGAGAAGTCCTTGGCGGGTCGGATCAAGGATAACCCCAAGGCTTTTTACTCTTATGTGAGGAATAAAAGAATGACCAGGGTGAGGTTAGGGCCGGTCAAGGACAGTAGTGGGAACTTGTGTATGGAGTCAGTAGAGATAGGCGAGGTGATGAATGAATACTTTTCTTCAGTGTTCACCAAGGAGAGGGGCCATGTTTTTGAGGAAGAGAAGGTGTTACAGGCTAATAGGCTGGAGGAAATAGATGTTCGGAGGGAGGATGTCTTGGCAGTTTTGAATAAACTGAAGGTCGATAAGTCCCCTGGGCCTGATGAAATGTATCCTAGGATTCTTTGGGAGGCAAGGGATGAGATTGCAGAGCCTTTGGCGTTGATCTTTGGGTCCTCGCTGTCCACGGGGATGGTGCCAGAGGACTGGAGAATGGCGAATGTTGTTCCTCTGTTTAAGAAAGGGAATAGAAATGACCCTGGTAATTATAGACCGGTTAGTCTTACTTCGGTGGTTGGTAAATTGATGGATAGGGTCCTTAGGGATGGGATTTACGACCATTTAGAAAGATGCGGATTAATCCGAGATAGTCAGCACGGATTCGTGAAGGGCAAGTCGTGCCTCACAAATTTGATAGAATTTTTTGAGGAGGTAACTAAGTGTGTTGATGAAGGTAGGGCAGTTGATGTCATATACATGGATTTTAGTAAGGCGTTTGATAAGGTCCCCCATGGTCGGCTTATGATGAAAGTGAGGAGGTGTGGGATAGAGGGAAAGTTGGCCGATTGGATAGGTAACTGGCTGTCTGACCGAAGACAGAGGGTGGTGGTTGATGGAAAATTTTCGGATTGGAGGCAGGTTGCTAACGGTGTGCCGCAGGGATCAGTGCTTGGTCCTCTGCTCTTTGTGATTTTTATTAATGACTTAGAGGAGGGGGCTGAAGGGTGGATCAGTAAATTTGCTGATGACACCAAGATTGGTGGAGTAGTGGATGAGGTGGAGGGCTGTTGTAGGCTGCAAAGAGACATAGATAGGATGCAAAGCTGGGCTGAAAAATGGCAAATGGAGTTTAACCCTGATAAATGTGAGGTGATTCATTTTGGTAGGACAAATTTAAATGTGGATTACAGGGTCAAAGGTAGGGTTCTGAAGACTGTGGAGGAACAGAGAGATCTTGGGGTCCATATCCACAGATCTCTAAAGGTTGCCACTCAAGTGGATAGAGCTGTGAAGAAGGCCTATAGTGTGTTAGCTTTTATTAACAGGGGGTTGGAGTTTAAGAGCCGTGGGGTTATGCTGCAACTGTACAGGACCTTGGTGAGACCACATTTGGAATATTGTGTGCAGTTCTGGTCACCTCACTATAGGAAGGATGTGGAAGCGCTGGAAAGAGTGCAGAGGAGATTTACCAGGATGCTGCCTGGTTTGGAGGGTAGGTCATATGAGGAAAGGTTGAGGGAGCTAGGGCTGTTCTCTCTGGAGCGGAGGAGGCTGAGGGGAGACTTAATAGAGGTGTATAAAATGATGAAGGGGATAGATAGAGTGAACGTTCAAAGACTATTTCCTCGGGTGGATGGAGCTATTACAAGGGGGCATAACTATAGGGTTCGTGGTGGGAGATACAGGACGGATATCAGAGGTAGGTTCTTTACGCAGAGAGTGATTGGGGTGTGGAATGGACTGCCTGCAGTGATAGTGGAGTCAGACACTTTAGAAACATTTAAGCGGTTATTGGATAGGCACATGGAGCACACCAGGATGATAGGGAGTGGGATAGCTTGATCTTGGTTTCAGATAAAGCTCGGCACAACATTGTGGGCCGAAGGGCCTGTTCTGTGCTGTACTGTTCTATGTTCTAAAAGGGAATCCTCAGGGAAACCATCAGTACCACCAATTCCCCCACATGGCCAGTTATAAAACCTGACGGGAGCTACCGGCTCACCATCGATTACACAGGTTTGAACAAGGTAACACCTAAATTACACCCCATTGTGGCAAACCCCTCGACTATTTTAAACGGATTGGCACAAGACCACAAAATTTTCACGGTGCTAGATATAGCAAATGGGTTCTGGTCTCTTCCACTGGACACAGAATCCCAAAACAAATTCGCCTTCACTGTGGGAGAGAAACAGTATACATGGACTCGCCTCCCACAGGGATTTCATAACAGTCCTGCCATATTTCACCAGGATGTATCCAGAACACATTACTGGAACTACACCATGGACTTCCCCATACAGGCAGGGATGCAATGATACAGAGCCTGGGGAGAGAGTGGTGGTGGAAGGAATTGGGACGGGATGTGGCCGCATACTGCCGCAGATGCACTATATGTGCACAGAACAACCCCGGGAAGCCCATAAAGGTAAAGATGGGACACCAACTCAGACCAAAGGGACCCTGGGAACAGATACAAATGGACTTCATAGGACCATTGCCCCCCTCTCACGGGAAAACATACTGCCTGGTAATAGTAGATCAATTCACCAGGTGGGTAGAAGCATTCCCCACAACCAATTGTACAGCCCTAACGGTAGCCAGGATTTTGGCAGCAGAAGTCATTCCCCGATGGGGGATACCAATTCAAGTTGATTCGGACCAGGGAACACATTTCACAGGAAAGGTTATGAAAAACATTTGCCAACTATTAGGAATAAAACAGAAATTTCACATCCCCTATCACCCACAAAGTTCCGGGATGGTGGAGAGGATGAATCGGATTCTAAAAATAACCATGGCAAAAGCAATGCAATCCTCAGGTAGAAATTGGACAGAAGTCCTACCTGCAGTTCTGATGAGGCTTAGGGCGACCACAAATCGAACTACCGGCTTGACTCCATACGAGCTGATGACCGGGCGAGCAATGCACTTACCCGAAAACCATCATTACAGGCTGGACAGATGTGGGTCCGATAAAGGATAAGATCCGTCAATACATCCAAGACCTTAGCACCCAATTGAAGGGGATGCGCCGGTCCGTAATTTTTAATCAGGCACAGGTCGATACAGAGGAGGACTCAGAAATATTACCAGAGGTCCCAAAAGCTGGGAGCCGGGTCTTAACAAAAGTGCTTCCTGCAAAACCAGGATTTGCCCCAAGATGTCACGGACCTTACGAGGTCATTATTAGTGGAGATACCTGTGCCTGTATAGATATAAGGGGACAGGGGATCTGGAAACATTGGACCCAATTAAAGCTGTATGAAGACAAATGAACTAAAGATACCATTTTCGTTCGTTCAAATTCCACAGGAACCAGGACCAGATCTACTATCAAGACGTCGGAACGAACTTTTAATTTAATTGCCTGTTTATTTTCTGTATATACTATAACTGTAAAAATACTGTTGTAAAAAAAAAACGATATGGGAATAGGGACATATTTGATAATAACCATGACCATTGTAAATACGCTCCAACACATGGGGGTTAGGGGAGCAGAACCACCAATCATGGAAGAAAACCTATTCCTGAAAACACACATCCAGATCTATGGGAATAGGACCGCTTGTTACCCCTCAGCGCGATCAGTAAACTCCCTATTCATCGCAACACCAGGGTGGCTCCCACAAGAGTTATTCACTATTGACACATCGGGGGCACCCTGCAAGGAACATATTGGGTACTTTAAACAAGGGATACAAGGAAGGTGTGTAGAGCTCACTGAGCCGGGAATTCTCGGGGGGACGGGACCCCAGCGGGAGGAGACACATGGGAACTACCCACAATGTTTTAAGGGAGAGGGATGGGGGTGCGTGCATGCCTTTGTCTCTAAAAATGATTCGTGCGCTGAGGCACATTGTGCTCTCCAGGAGTGCCGGGTCCGGGAAGGACACTTCACTTGTGACTGCAAGCAACAAAAATGCATTGCAGTCACCGCGGGTAGGCAGCTTATGTGTGGCAAGTGCAACGGCACCCACGTAAGCTCAGCCTCGGGGACATACCCATTTGATTCTCACTAAGGGGTACAATCAAGTGGACAGTCCCGGGGGAGGGAAGGTTCCACAACATGGGACCATGTGGTCAGACGACCCCGGGGTAATGCATGTTATCGGGTTAAAGAAGGTTATGTGTTTTTATTCAAAAATGTATACATGACGGCCACAGACAGGCCTCCAAGGTTCTTTACCGTAGGGACAATCAGACCTCTCACGGTTCCGTGCCCAAGCGAAGGGCATGTCCAGAAACGTATAGTGACCAGGGCCATCAGCGCAGAATTCTGCGCCGACTGGCAGGCCCCTGTCACACTAGGATCTTCCCTGGGGTATGGATTTCTGGGGACACTATCCCTAGGGGGCGCCGCAGGGGTGATCAGTGTCAGTAATAGGAATTTCTTCATATGTGGACTTACCATCGTAGGAAACAACACCCGACAAGCACTGGGTGCAATTGACCAAGAACTCGCAGAACTCAGACTATACACACAGCAAACGAGATATGCAGTAGACTATCAGCTAGCCAGACAAGGAGGGGTATGCACCATCATCAACGGAAAATGCATCACATATGTACACGACGAGACATTAAACATAACAGCAGCCATGTCCGGGATACAAAAGCAATTGGATAGCTTTAAACAGGGATTTACAGGGACTGATGGGTGGTTAGGGTGGCTGTTTAACACAGTTTGGGGAGCATACATTATGAAGGGATTAATTTTAGTAGTAGCCATCCTGTTCACACTCTGCCTGGGCCTAACCTGTATTAAAGTGATATGTGCAAATATTGCATCAAGAATGTTACCCACTGCCAGTATCCAGATGCAAGAATTTAACCACACCACAGAGGAAGAGGAACAACGACAAGGACGACATCTGTACAAGTCACTGTACCTCTGAAGATCGTCCATGGGGGGGGTCAGCCATGAATGGGACCCCCTGGACGAGAGGAGGGACTGAAATCGGCCATTTTCCAAAGCCATATTTTTATTATCTCATTAATTTTCACCTCATTAAACATATTCATTTATTGGACTGATTGGCACCATTCATAACGTGCCCACAATGCAGAGGGGAACACCCGAATGGACATTCGTTTAAATCCCCCTCTGCACAGCTGAGAAACCTTTAATTAAAGTTTGATGGAAGATCCTTATTCTGCCCAGCAACAGCACGAAGCTCTGCACAGCTGAGAGACCTTTAATTTCAAAGCCAACAAAAGATCCTTATTCTGCCCAGCAACAGCATGAAGCTGCATCTTAAAACGGCCCTTGGCCAGAAGATCGGGATATCTGCGAGTCTCAAGACTTGGCAGTGGGATATATGGCACAACTGTACTGTAAATAAAATATTATGGGAATAAAATGGCCAAGGCAGGCAAAGAAACTTGATAAAACAGGATAAAAAGAATAAAAGATTAGATTAAATCCCCCTACACACAGCAGGACAAAATGACATTAACACCTTGATGCGCGACAATCAAGCACGAGGTACAAGGCTTCAGCGATTGAAGGCTTTTATTGACAAACAATGGAACTATCTAAACACGAGTACACCATTCCAGACTGGAGGGCTCCCGCCTGGGCAGAGGGTCATATACCTCTCCCCAGGAGGCGGGGCCCGACCGGGATGTGCCATAACAGCATCCACCACAGGTATATTAATCCCACAGTGTAAACACCCTAACCCAACAACAACATTATAACAACCCCACAGTGTCAACACCCTAACCCAACAGTAACATTGGAATAACCCCACAGTGGTAACCAACGATGGTTCGCCACACACCTAATCTCGCAAGCATAGAATACAGACACAAAACATCAGAAGTCGATTTAGATAAGGGGACACATCGAGAGGATAATGGGAAACACATTAAAACACCGGGGCAAGAACAGGCAGTCCCATTAACACGGACACACACCATACAGATGCAAATTGACAAAGTCTACCAGGGAACTTCCTGACCAGATAGGCCACTTTTTAGGTATTGTAAAAATGTATGAGCAAATGTTCCCGCTCGAATTTGGATTCCTATAAATATCCAGAGCGAATGTGTAACTGTTGAGATCAACGTGGCCAAGCCACTGTTTCTGAGCTGGCTACGGGGGTCTCCCTGGGATCCCAGTAATTGTACAATAAAGAAAAACGCTTTGAACCTTGCCTTGTGACTCGACCTCCTTGAATGCACTGGTACAAGGGATTTTTCCCTACAACAGTGCCATATTAGATAGGAGAAGATTAAGAAGGATTATAGGGAATGTAAAGTCATGTTTGCAATGCATGTACATAAGCACGCAAAGTGTGGTAAAAATGGTCGGGGACTTACAAGCACAAATAGCAATGTGGGAATATGATGTAGCAGCAATAACAGAAACATGGCCTAAAAATGGTGGGGACTGAGTGCTTAACGTACAAGGATATGAAGTATTCAGAAAGAGATAGAGACAGTAAAATGGGAGGTGGCAAACAGTACTAATCAGGAAAGATATTGCAGTGATGGAGAGAGGGAAGGTCTTTGAGGGGCATGGACAGAGTCCATATGGTTAGTGTTAAGAAGCAAAAAGGTAAGATCACACTGCTTGCAGTATTGTATAGGCCTCTAAATAGTGAGAGAGGGATAGAGGTACAAATCTGCAGGGAAAATACAGAGATGCGCAGCAACTATAGAGATGACACTGGAGGACTTTAATTACCCAAATATCAATTGGGAAGTTCTTGGCCCAACTAGAAAAAAGTATTGCTGGATCTGGTGCTGCGAAATGGGATAGGCCAAGTAGAATCCCTAGAGTGCAGAAGGAGGCCATTCAGCCCATCAAGTCTGCACTGACTTTCTGACAGACTCTTACCCAAGCCCTCTCCCCCACCCTATTCCCGTAACCCCACATTGTTAACATGGCAAATCCATCTAACCTACACATCTAGGGACATTAAGGGGCAATTTACCACAGCCAACCCACCTAACCTGCACAACTTTGGAGTGTGGGAGGAAACCGGAGCATCCGAAGGAAACCCACGTAGAAATGGGGAGAACAAGCAAACTCCACACAGACAGATACAAAGGCTGGAATTGAACCTGAGTTCCTGGTGTTGTGAGGCAGCAGTGCTAACCTCTGTGGGAAAAGAGGGGGGACATAATAAACCAAAAGAGACATATTAAACCAAAAGACTCCAGCATCCGCAGTAATTTGCTTTTATGAGGAGACTTATTACCTCTCCTCAGCTGATTGTAACAATATAAATGACTCAGATCTCGAGATAGCGAATAAATATTCCTAATTTGCTGATGATGTCAAACTTGAAGGTGTGGTAAACAGTGAGGATCGTAACTATCGCCTGCAAGAAGATGTAGAAGTTCCAGCGAACTCGGCAGACAAGTGGCAACTGGAATTTAATAGAGATGTGATGCATTTTAACAGAAGGGATCGGGAGGGGTACAGTTCTGAAGAGTGTGCAGGAATCTGGGAGTGCATGTGCAACGATCTTTGAAGATGGCAAGATGTATTGTGGGAGTGGTTAGCAAAGCAAATAGGATCTTGAACTTCAAAAACTGAATACAAATGCAAAACCAGTGCTGATCCTTTATAAAGTTCTGGTTAAGCCCCATTTAGACACATATGTCCAGTTCTGGTCACCACACTTTAGGAAAGATGTGAAGATGCTTGAGATGGGGCAGAAGAGATTTGCCAGAATGGTTCTAGGGATGGGGGATTTAGGTCAGGTTAGGTTTGGTCTCCTTGGACCAAAGGAGGTTGAGGGGAGAGTTGAAAGAAATGTACAAGATTATGAAGATTTGGATAAGGTAGACAAGGAGAAATTCTTCCCATTAGCTGATGGGACAATAATTAGGGGGTGGGGATTTAAGATTTTGGGCAAGAGATGCAAGGGGAATGTGAGGAAGCGAGTGACAATGACCTAGAACTTGCTGCCTACAATGGTGGTGAATGTGGAAACAATCACTGATTTCAAAAGGAAATTGGATGGGCCGACGTAAGAAATAAACTTCAGGTTACGGAGAATGTGCAGGGGAATGGGACTGACTGGCTTGCTCCACATGGATCTGGAATGGACTTGATAGGCCAAATGGCCTCCCTCTGTGTGGTAAACCACTGTTAGCTTATTACCTGTATATGTGACATGCCTGGACACATCCCTGCCGGCCCTTCCCGAGACTCCTCCCCCCCCGGTCCAGGTATAAAGGCAACTGCTCCCCACCCCCCTGCCTCAGTGGACCAGTTCATCGGTATGGGTGTGCTCCAAGTCTTTTGCGAATAAAAGCCTATTTGTTCTTGCATACAAACTAGTCTTTGCTCGATTGATGGTGCATCACTGTGTCATAAATGATTCTGTAACACAATGATCCTAGTTTTGGACTTAATAAAATCACTCCAAACTCAATGTGAAATTATATCATATTATGGTCAATCTTGCCTTTAGGTTCCTTCACTACAAACATATCCATCAGTCCTTTCTCATCACGCTAACCTAGATTTAATACAGTCGGTTCCCTGCTTGGTTCCTTGACAAATTGATCAAGAATACCATCTTGTACACATTTCATGAACCGATTCTGTACATTATTATTGCTAGTTTGATTTGCAGAATTTGTGTGAAGTTTAAAGTCCTCCATGATTATTTTATTATCCTGATTACACATACCTCTAACTTTCTCATTTAATCACTGTCCTATTCTACAACTAATGTTGGAAACCTGTAAACAACTCCCCCAACAACGTTTTCTGCCCTTCGCTGTTCCTTAGCTTCACTAAACTGATTCTACTTCTTCATTTTCTGAGCTAAGATGGAAATCCTATCTCTCTTTTTTTAACTTCTAAAATCAGAAAAATCCCCTCAGCAGCTGGGCCACTATCATGGAGGGAGCCTGTATATGGAGCAACCGTGGCCACAGCTGTCTGGAGCACTGGTCTATTCCCCCAGTTTGCCACCAGAGCACCACAACCAGGCTGCTGGCCTGGTCCCAATGCCACCTCTGACAGTCAGTCCTAACTGGCCTCAACTATTGTTATGTGGTTGCCTGCTTTCGATAGCCCAGCCATCTTCAATCTTGCCTCCATGAAAATGTCTGGGTAGAATGGAGCCAATAAGCCTGCATGTCAGGTGACCCATTGTCACACCTGCCTGCCTCTGTGTTCATGCCCCTAAGGGACTGAAAATCGTGCCTCATGTCTCCATGATGGCTAATAGATCAAATGTTTTAATATCTCTCTGTGCTATTAATTCATCTAATTGAATTACATTATATACTTTCAGATTTGGTGTCTGTGACTTTGACCTTTTAAAAAATTTATTGCATTGTCGGACAAAGTCACAGGCCAAGGCTCCTTCATCATATCTTGGATCCCCTTACCTGCCTGACTTGCAATGATTTCCTGTCCTTGACCATTACCAACTCTAAGGTTCTACTTAACATGAAGGATGTGACTATCTCCTGGAACAAAGCATCCAGGTAACTCTAGCCTTCCCTGAAACCTTACAATGTCTGTAGTTTGGGCTCCAACAACTCTGAACAAAGTTCCTCGAGTTGCAGACACTTACCACAGATAGGTCTACCCAGGATGGCAGTACTTTCCACAAACTCCGTGCTGCTGCAATTATGGCACACAATGCCTATCTGATCTTATTTATTTATCTATTTGATTGGGTAATTCGTTAATTAATTTATCATAATTGAATTTGTTTCATTAGTTAGCTAATCTGTTAATCCAGTCTAAGTTAGTAATGAGTGAGTCAGAGGTCAATATCTCACGGCTAACTCCTTCCCTATCTGCACCACATTCCCAACGTTATTAATGAAACACCCCTTCACAATTACTCTTTGCTCCACACTTTATCCCATGTTATAACTTATAGCTTTATGTAACTTTTAGTGGTAATTATTTGCAGCCTCTACCTTGTTGCATTTGTTTCGTGTTAGTTTTCAATAATTAGACCCTGCATTTACATTTAAGAGTGTGTCTCGCAGTAACCTATATATCTTAGTATTCATGCAAACCCTATGTTCCACACCTTTTCTGAAAAGCTACAATAGCTATTCAATTTGCAGCCACCTTCTACAGCACCAGCTGAGTACGCACAATGTCTGTTTATTGCTGGTTTTAAGTCATCATGAATACTTTCCTCATTTTTTGTTTTCACTATTTACAACTATTGATAGAAATTAATATCTCTAATCTCTCAGTTGGGTATTAACTTTCACAAGCAATAAACTTTTTATATAACATTAACATTGCGTGCTTACAACTATTCGAGTTATTATTAGTTATGAGTACTTACATGCCTGAAATACCCCAGTGGATGCCTGCATCCTTCCCAACTGAATCAAACAAAGCCAGTCCAATCAGGGAGATGGTTGGAGCAATTGTTAAAGGGCCAATGAATCGCATTAAAAATCCAATTAAACCAGAAAATCCCACAAATATTTGTAAACAGGCTGCCACCATAATTGCTCCCTGGATCTGCAAACGATAAGATTATCAGGTTATCGTGGCATGATTTGTTTTGTTCCATTATTAAAGCAATAATACAAGAAAAATGAAATACCAGCATTCTGAGAATCATTAATTACACCTTGATTAGGAGCTCAGTTAGATGCCTCTGAAAGACTCTGGTTCAAACTGTACTCCAGGGTGAGACATTAAACCAAGGCCCTACCTATTTAGGTAGATGTAAAGATCCATAGCACTATTTTGAAGAAGAGCAAGGGAGTTACCCTGGTGTTCTGGCCAATATTGGGGCGGCACGGTGGCACAGTGGTTAGCACTGCTGCCTCACAGGGACCCGGGTTCAATTCCCAACTTGTGTCACAGTCTGTGTGGAGTTTGCACATTCTCTCCGTATCTGCATGGATTTCCTCCGGGTGCTCCGGTTTCCTCCCACAGTCCGAAAGAGGTGCTGGTTAGATGCATTGCCATACTAAATTCTTCCTCGGTGTACCTGAACAGGCGCTGGAGTGTGGCAACATGGGGATTTTCACCGTACCTTCATTGAGCCTACTTGTGACACTAATAAAATAAACTTAAAAATATTGATCCCTTAATCAAAATTATAAATAGAGTATCTGGGCATTATTACATTGTCGTTTATGGGACCTTACTGTGCACAAATTAACTACTACATTTTCTTTATTAAATCAATGACTATAGTTCAAAAAGTACTTCACTTGCTGTAAGGCTCTAAAAGGCATCGGAGGGGGGTCATTAAAAGAATGATATAAATGTAAATCTTACTTTATATATTAACTGCAAAAATGGAATGGGAAACATACTTTCTGCTACACTTCATATTGCCAGCTGAGAGTGGAAAGAAGCAACATAAAACAAATCACACTCAGCAGGACTGGGAAAGACATAAATGAGACAACCCATCATGCTTAATAGTCATTGTCAAAATATAATGGACAATAAGTAACCATTTTCACAAGGGATGATTCATGGGTAAATGAATGGCATTTGGGTTGGGCCACTGTGTAAGATAAAAGAACAGAATGTTTTTCTAATCAGTCACAAATTCTTCCTCTTCCCTATCAACGTCACAGATTCACAGAGCACATAAGGATTTGACCATCAGGCAGGATTTTCCACGCATCCCATGGTACGTTTCACAGAGGCAGCTCGCCATTGGCCGGCGGCGCTATCAATGGGGTTTCCCAATCTATAACACCCCACTTGCCACCAGAAAAACCCCAGCTGGGTTTTGCTGTTGGTGGGACGGGAAGACCCCACCGGCGAGAACAGCCGGAAAATTCCGGCCATTGTGCCTAATTCTTTGAAAGAGTACAAAATAAAACTAAAGTTCTTCTAATATTTTTCTGAAATACAGTGGAACCCTGATTTTACGCATTTTCCCTACTAATCCCCCTAACATACACATCTTGAGATACTAAGGGACAATTGAGCTTGGCCAATCCACCTAACCTGCACATTTTTGGAGTGTGGGAGGAAACCCACACAGATACAAAGAGAACATGCAAACTCTACACAGATAGTCACCCAAGGCTGGAATCGAATCTGGGTTCCTGGTGCCGTGAGAAAGCAGTGCTAACCACTGTGCCACTCTGGGGTCTGTTGATAGCCTGTTCAGAATTCTCTGAAGGAAGGGTCTTTTGGTGGTCATGGGATGTTATAACTTATTGAAATGGGGAGATGTAAACCCATTGGAAGCTGGTGATGACTGTGGACAGTTTCCTTTGAAGATTGTAATTCTGTGGAGGGTGTGTCATAGTGTGTGTGCATATATAATATATATGTGCCATCGGTTTATTGGTCACGTTAAAAAAAAGGGTTGTTATTCTTTAGTTTAGAGTTTTAGTTGATTACCAAGTAACGTTTCGTTGATTTTGCTTTTATCTTGTTTGTTACAGCAAAAATCTTAAAACTTGAATCTTGTAATTCCTTTAAGTTGGTCACTGGGAATTCAAATATCTTTTTAAAAAGTTATTGATAACTAGGAGGATAATAACATCATTCGTTGAGTGAAGTTAATGTTCTATTAGAAGCTAAGACCTACCAGGAAGAAGGTCAAATTCCTTTCAATACACTATCAAATAGTCAAATACACTATGTGTAACCCCCACAACTTGCCTGGACTTGCAAAATCTCACTAGCTGTCCTGTCTGGAGACAATACACATCTCTAACTTGTGCTTAATGCTCTCTCCACTCACATTGTCTGTACCTTTAAGACTTGATTAGCTGTATTAGCATTGATTAGCTTGATTAGCATTCCAATCATTATTCTGTAAATTGAGTTTGTGTCTCTGTATGCCCTGTTTGTGAGCACAACTCCCACTCCACCTGACGGAGGGGCAGTGCTTCGAAAGCTAGTGGCATTTGCTACCAAATAAACCTGTTGGACTTTAACCTGGTGTTGTTAGACTCCTTACTGTGTTTACCCCAGTCCAACGCCGGCATCTCCACATCACAAATTCCTTATACAGAGAACCCTTGCTGCAACCCTTGGGGTGGCACGGTAGCACAGTGGTTAGCACTGTTGCTTCACAGCTCCAGGGACCTGGGTTTGATTCCTGGCTCGGGTCACTGTCTGTGCGGAGTTTGCATGTTCTCCCCGTGTCTGCGTGGGTTTCCTCCAGGTGCTCCGGTTTCCTCCCACAGTCCAAAGATGTGCAGGTTAGGTTGATTGGCCAAGCTAAATTGCCCCTTAGTGTCCCGGGATGCGTAGGTTAGAGGGATTAGCGGATAAAATATGTAGGGATAGGGCCTGGGTGGGATTATTGTCGGTGCAGACTCGATGGGCCGAATGGCCTCTTTCTGCACTGTAGGGTTTCTAAAGAGAAATTTTTCAGCTCATCAGTCTGGACTAGAAGTCAAGCCCAGGCCCGAGAGGTGAGTGGTCACTAATCCACTGTGCCTGCCAATCTCCTGAAAAATAGGTTTCTGTTTTTAGTAATAAAATACCTCTCGTATGCGTGTCTGCCAAACTTCATGAAAGATAGGATCACTGGTGTTGACTAGTGTCTTGTTGTGTGTCCATTCTGGACATTTATACTGGGGCAAAGATAGCATTGCCAAAGTAGGAGTTAGGAAAGTAAATGTCCCTCCTTGAAGAATTGGCAACCTGAAACAAACATAGCAAACTGGTCAATTCTCCTTGTTACAGCAGTGGCTATAAATGTATACAATTTTTGGTGAAGTTAATTTCATACAAGGATCTGAAATATTTTGATCTCAGCATAAATATTGGTATTGGTTCTTAGGCGACAGCTACTGCTGACCCCACCAGACTATCTGGGAATCTGGGAGATCCCCTTTTTATATACAGTTAGCAAGTGCCCACCCAAACTGGTGTGGATACAAATTTCAAAATCAATGTCAAAGAATACATTTCCCAAACTCAAGTTTATTTTTTTTCATTCATTTGTGGGACATGGGTGTCGCTGGCTGGCCAGCATTTATTGCCCATCCCTAGTTGCTCAAGGGCAGTTGAGAGTCAACCACATTGCTGCGGTTCTGGGGTCACATGTAGGCCAGACCAGATAAGGACAGTAGATCCTTCTCTGAACCAGATGGGTTTTCCCGACAATCAACAATGGTCATCAGTAGATTCTTAATTCCAGACATTGTTTATTGAATTCAAATTCCACCAGCTGCTATGGTGGGATTCGAACCCAGGTCCCCAGAACATTAGCTGAGTTTCTGGATTAATAGTCTAGCGATAATATCACTAGGCATCGCCTCCCTAATCCTCTAATCAAGCATTCCTACTTCTATTTCAGTGCAAATTAGACTTACAGTAACCAGTCTCCTATCACCAATAGATTGGGCTTGGTCCAACTGTGGGTTGGATCCAACCTTGCTGGTACTGTACCTTATGATTGACTGGAAATGACTGACATTAATACTGAGAGCCATGAGAGGAAATATTGACTATATCAACACTAATGGAAAAAAAATGCTAAATTGCTTGGCATTGTATATTGTAAATGTGTTCACAACCAATCTTGACTTGAGGCAGGAATGGGATTAAGCCATTTGGCCTGTTTCACAATTCTGTGAGATGTTTATTAACTCCACCTACCCACCTTGGCTCTGTATCCCATTCTACCTTTGTTGAGCGGAATCCCTTCAATCTCAGATTTTAAATGAAGAATTGAGCCAGTAGCTACTCCTTTTTGTGGCAGACAGTTCCATTATTTTGTCACTCTTTAGATGAAATCATGTTTCCTAACTTCACTACTCAAAACCTGGTTCTAATTTTTAGAATATGTCCCTACTCCGAGGCTCATTTTCCAATGCTAATAGATTTTCTCCACCTTGTCCTTTAATGACTTGGAAACATTTATCATATTGCCTCTTAACCATTTACATTCCGGGAAATACAGCCCTGGTTTGTGTCATCTCTCCTTGTAACCTAAACCTTGGGGTATCATTCTAGTAAACCTATGCTTCCAAAGACAATACACATATCCAAGATTTTCAGAACAGAGTTCTCTATTCAGGTTTGTATTGATGTAGCATAACTTATTATCTTTTTGCATTCCAGATTCTCTAAGATATTAAGGCTAACATTCCAATGCATTGACAGTCTAAGGCAGAATGGCACTCTGCCATATTTTATGGAAACTGTGGTTAAAAATTAGATAAAGATTAGTTTTGATTGTTTAGCACAGGTTGAAGATCACATGACGTTGCTGTCTTACCTGACCCCAAAAAGAACTTGAAGTAGTGTGCACATTCCTGACACAAAGAACATGGTGCTGATAAGGTAGCCTTGGGTGACGTGATCATGTTGTAAGCACAGCTCCCGTGACAGAAGGAGAGGGATGGCCACAGTACCACCCAAAGCGGTCAAAAAATGCTGGGAAAAATGACATTGCAATAGAATTTAATCAGAGGCAAAATATTATCGAATCTGGAAATAGAAACAGAACATTAATACTCAACAAATCAGGAAGCATCTATGGAGAGAACAGTTAAGGTTTCAAGTCAATGATCTTCCGTCCGAACTCAAGAAAGTTCAAGATGTAACGAGGTTGAAGCAAGTGTAGAGGCTGGGAAATGGGGAGGGCTAGTGGGAGGAAAGAACAAAAGGGAAAGTCCATGATAGGGTGTAAGGTAGGAGATTAAATGACAAAAGGGATGGTGGGGAAAGGCAGAAGAAAGTGGTATTGCAGCAAGCAATGAAACTAAAAAATGGTTCTCGAGGAGGTGTAACTGGGAAAGCAAAATCATCATTGACAGTTGCTAACAAAGAATGTAAAACAGGCTTGTTCATGGGGCAGCACGGTAGCACAGTGGTTAGCACTGCTGCTTCACAGCTCCAGGGTCCCGGGTTCGGTTCCCGGCTCGGGTCACTGTCTGTGTGGAGTTTGCACATTCTCCTCGTGTCTGCGTGGGTTTCCTCCGGGTGCTCCGGTTTCCTCCCACAGTCCAAAGATGTGCAGGTTAGGTTGATTGGCCAGGTTAAAAATTGCCCCTTGGAGTCCTGAGATGCGTAGGTTGGAGGGATTGGTGGGTAAATATGTGGGGGTAGGGCCTGGGTGGGATTGTGGTCGGTGCGGACTTGATGGCCTCCTTCTGCACTGTAGGGTTTCTATGATTTCTATGTCTTCCTCTAAAATGACTAATGAAGGGCAAAATATTGTCTCTCTCCTTCTTTAATTAGTATTGCTCATAAAATTTACAAGGCAAACCTTTATTTCCTCCATTTGTCATTGGACATTGTAAAATGTCACGGCATCATTTGTGGAGATACCATTCTTATTTTCATCTGCCCCCTTCTCCGACATGCCAACACAACCAGAGGGAATTTAGCCTTGGTAACTGTTCCTTATCCACTATCTACTAACCATTAATGTAAAGGTGGAGAATTTCCATCGAGTTCTACGAATGTCCAACAACAGCTTCCATGAAAGATTGGCGGAAAACTTGGAGAAACAGTTATTCCTGGTATTTTTGCAGTTTCCACTAAACCTCTGCCTAAGCGTGAGATTATGAGGAGTCTCACAGAAAATCTGGACATGTGTGTTTAAATATTAAGTGAGAGGAGGATAGATTTGGCCATTGGGGGCTGTGTGATTGAACAGCCAGCTGATATTGTCTCTCCTTTGTATAATCTTTCTTTCTCCCTCTTTATTCTTTTCTCTCTGTTTTATACTATTTCAGAGTTTCGCCATGGTCTTACGTACCTCATTGAATTGAGGCTAGCATTTCAGTGTGATACTGAGGGGTGGGTGCATTGTTTGCGAATGTTTAAATGGATCTAAAATAATTAGTGGCATTACTCAAAAAGCAGACATTGACTTAGCAACAGAAACAGCAAAAACATTAGCTGATCATTACCCAACATGCTTTTTCTTGGATTTAGCTTTGCATAAATTAGGTTGCCATGTTTACCTCTGCAACAAGGAATTCATTCATTGCGAAGTAATTTGTGGCAGTCTTTTTTGACTTTGTTCTTGGGATGTGGGCATCTCTGGCAATACTGCTACTTATTGTTAACCCCGAGGAGCTCTTGGAAAGCTGGTGCTGAACTGCCTTCTTCAGCCCCCTTGCAGACAGTCTGGTGTCAGTACACCCATAGTGCTGTCAGGGAGGAAGTTCCAGGACTTTGAACCAGCAACAATGATGGAACGGTGATGGAAGCCCAAGTCAGGATGGTGCATGACCAGAGGGGAACTTGGGGGTGATGGTTTTTCCATGCACCTGGTGCTTTTGTCAAGGGTGGCAGAGGTAGTGGGCGTGATCTTGCCAGCTGTTCACACCACAGTCCCGCTGCAGTGAGTTCAGAGAACTTGGCGTCCAGCCAAATCTCGGTTTACTGCGGCGGGATGGGAAAATCCCGCTGTCATAAGCGGCCATAAGATTCCCGCCCATGGATTTGGGGGAGCTGCTGACAGGAAGGCCTTGACAAGTCGCTGCAGTATATCCTACCGATGGTACACATGCACCCCAGTCACAATAAGCCTGACGATATGGAAGGTAAAATAGGTTTTCCCAATGGTACAGCTCTCGTATTGTCTCCCTCTGTTTCTTACCTGAGTGCCAAGAAATAGGCACAAATACCAGGGAGGAACATCAGTGACATAGTATGCCATTTTGTTCATGTTCTCCTTGGGTGAAGAAAGCTTCTGGTCCTCCATGTTATCTGGTGTGCTGGTGGAATGACTGCCTCCATCTTCATTCTAAAGAAGAACTCAAAATGAATACTCCTGCAGAACAAACTCAAATTATTTTAAAAGTTCTCAGCATTACAGCTACTTGCCTCACACCCTTTTTAACCAGGATTTAAGCTTTCACCATTTATCAGAAAACTGACCACAATCCCACCCAGTACCTATACCCATAACCCTACTTATTTACCCAACTAACCTCCTGACACTAAAGGACAATTTAGCAATCAACATAACTAGCACATCTTTGGACTGTGGGAGGAAAACAGAGCACCCAGAGGAAATCCACACACACAGGGAGAATGTGCAAGCTCCACGCAGACAGTGACCCAAACCGGGAATTGAACCTGGGTCCCTGGTGCTATGAGGCAGCAGTGCTAACCACTGTGCCACCGTGATGCCCCAAATTTGGAATAATATAGTAAACTCATTTCTGGGAATGTCCCTCACCCGATTTTCTACCCTCCTTTGCTGAAGGTGATGATCCACACTGGGACATAGTTTCACAGCATCACCTGTCCATAGTATCTTGCCTAGGAAGGCACATGCTTATGCTTGAATCTCGGCAATCAGTGTGTTTGGGCTTTACATGGTAGTGAGCAGCACAGGCCCATTCCTTCCTCGCACTGCACACACACTCTTTCTGGCGCAAGCCAGCAATTATCAGTAGGAATTATCAGTAGTCCTGCCATTTTTTACCACTTGCAGCCAGTGACAATGAAGCCAACCCCGGCATCCCTACGATGCCCTGGCTGAAGTCATGAAACTCAGTATTGCAGGAGGTTGCCTAATCTCAATGATTAAAATAAAATCAAAACAAAGATGGAGATACTCAGGCAGCATCTGTGGAGAGAAATGGAGGGCGGTGTTTTCACCCTGTGTACAGAGGGCTGGCTGAGGTGGGAGAAGCAGCATGTAGCTTTCCAGCTGAACTGCGAAGTTTCTCTCCAGATTCTCTGGCACTTTGTGCACAAAAATATCTGGGGCGTGGTTTTCCCCGTCACACTGCCAGGACAGGACCTGATAAAGCCGGCAACAAGGTGTCATTGTTAAAGAGATCTGGGTTAAAATAATGCTCTCCCCTCCCCCACATCAAGCACTGGGGCAACCACCCCCTTCTCCACCCACACACACGCACACACATGCACCAGGGCAATGCCCCCCTCCCCACCTCTCATACCAGCACTGGGGCAACCCTCTACCCCCTCCCTACACATAAGGGGAACCCCCCAAAAAGGAGCCCCCCAGTGCCCACCCTTGGCACTGGGAATCTTGTTACAGCAACAGCGAGGGGCAGGAAAATCAGAGAAAAAGATCTCACCGCCAAGATTCTCGATTCCGGGGTCTCGAGAGATTTTCCGCCGGCATCGTCATTTTCTCCCCTGGTGAATGCTGGCAGAAATCACCCCCTCCCCCCGTCCGAGTGAATGTTTCAGCTCAAGATGAGCATTCATCAGAATCCTGTGTTCTGAGGAAATATCATCTGAACCTGAAGCAACACCGTTTCTCTCCACAGACACTGACTGACTGCTGAGTTCTTCAGCTTTTGTTTTCCAGATTCTCAGCACCTGAAATATTTTGATTTAGAATGACTGAGCAAAACCTGGAACTCTGAAGGAGCTGAAAGAAAATATAACGAGGAGATAGTCTGCAGCATAAAGCAACATAGGAGCTGCTATCTGATAAAATGTAGGACACAACACAGAACACTTTGTAAACAGAAACTTGAGACATGACACGATCTACAGAACAATTAGCTCTTTGATCAACTCAACAATTACAAAACAAATGTCCTGTGATAGGTAAACCTTCACCAGACATTCAACTAAGGAGGGAAAACAATCTCCTCTTGTCTGCCTGCCAACATTAAGCAGGCCTATGACTCGATGGCTGACATGTGAATGAGGTCCTCGTGGCTGGATTCAGCTAAGAATATCCACCACTTTAATTTGGAAATTTATTAGGATTAAGATGGATCAAAGGATTGTACATACCAGGAAACCTTCCTGCTTTCTTAGCCATGCTTAGCATATAGGGATGATGTGGAGATGCCGGCGTTGGACTGGGGTAAACACAGTAAGAAGTCTCACAACACCAGGTTAAAGTCCAACAGGTTTATTTGGTAGCACAAGCCACTCGCTTTTGGAGCGCTGCTCCTTCATCAGGTGAGTGGGATTTCAGTTCACAAACAGGGCAAATAAAGACACAAACTCAATTTACAAAGTAATGGTGGAATGACTCGCATTCCAACCATTATTTTGTAAATTGAGTTGTGTCTTTATATGCTCTGTTTGTGAATCGAACTCCCACTCACCTGATGAAGGAGCAGTGCTCCGAAAGCTAGTGGCTTGTGCTACCAAATAAACCTGTTGGACTTTAACCTGGTGTTGTGAGACTTCTTACAGTAGCATATAGGGGGCAAGGTCACTGAGAAAGAGTTGAGGACAAAATACTTTTGAATGTATGGATTCTCGCACTAACATCAGTTAAAGTCACCAGTCGGCTTACATTTACACTGCAATGAAGTTACTGTGAAAATCCCCTAGTTGCCACACTCCGTCGAATGTTCGGGTACACTGAGGGAGAATTTAGCGTGGCCAATGCACCTAACCAACACGTCCTTTGGACTGCGGGAGGAAACCGAGCACCCGGAATAAGCCCATACATACACGGGGCGAATATGCAGACTCCACACAGTGACCCAAGCCAGGAATTGAATCCAAGTCCCTGGAGCTATGAGGCAGCAGTGCTAACCACTATGGCACCGTACCGCCCATCGAAGGAAAGTTGAAGGAATAACCCTGACGACTAGAAAATAAATTAAACTTAAGCACGAATGAGCCATAATTACATATTACATCGCTTAGCACACAGATTTTTGTTACATTTTGCATTAGCAATATGAAAAAACAAACTCATTTTCTCAGAAGACAATTGATACTTACTGTATATCCATAATTATCTAGCCCGTTCACTTCCTTCTCTGAAGACATATCAATTCAGACCAGGCTGTGCAATCGAATATGTCCAAAACAATTCTAGCAGAACATGCAGCAATCCCAGGTAATCTCACGGAGTCACATAGGGCTGGACTAAAATTTCTGTGATAATGCTTCTTTTTAAAAAAAATATTATTCCACGTCAGGAATTATCTGCTTAGAAAAAGATTGCTCTCGATAGTCCTCCGGGTAAAGATGATCATTGCTGTGAGAGTGTAGAAAAGCGTGAGGACCGACTAAAATTCACAGTAATAACCTGGAAAGCACAACCCAAACACAGCAAATGAATATTGACTGTAGAGTCTGATTAAACATTGAATCCCACTGATTTGAACAGAGCTGCAGTTCATGAACTACCAGCTCACTGTAATAGATTAAATAAGCAACGTAACGACATGTAGCCACTCCCAGTTATCATATCACAAAATACAAAAGAAATGCCTGCTGTATATTATTACAATCATAAAGTTAACTGCTACACAGAACACAGCAAATGTGAATCTTGGTAGAAATGCAAATGGAGAAGGTCAGAGAAAATCGAAGATTTTCAACATTGGTGGAAATGAAAGTTTTCCTGTTTAGTTAACATCCAGCGAATCCACAACATCGATTCTACACCTGAGAAAACTTACGTGCTGAAAACCTATCCCAATATATCAGGGATGTAGACTCAGGCATGAAATTTGTACACTACCCTTGCTGTTACCCCCATTCCTGCTAATGCCCTTGCTGAACACCTCCCTCCTTCTGGCCGTGCATCTATGAAACTCAAGCACCCCAACAAGCAGTTTCACTATATCATCTGGACAAATGATGATGAAATTGTGCTCAGAAGCCGTATCTGGAGTAAATTTGCACACATCACACGGACATTCATACATTACTTTGTTAACCTCCTTAGGCTTTGAAACACGAGTCATTCTGACTGAAACATCATTATTTCACTGCAAAGTGATTCGGTATCAAGTCAGAGAGAAGTTGGCTCGGTGCAAACAGATGTTACATTCAAACAGGAAAATCATAACTTAATGGTTCCTCTACATAAATGGTTCAGGAGCAGCAGAAGAGTGACTTACTTTGCGTCTTGCAAATATCCTGTTCTTATCATTGATCTCAAGAGACTGATTGCAAAACCAGATGGTTGCTTTTCTCTAAATTGTTCCCTCCACAGAGCTGTGAGAAATGTGCAGCATCTTATTTTAGCGAGAGTTAAGTTTTGTGTTTGTGTAGGTGCTTCAGGATGTGAAGAATCTAATAGATACAGTGCTATCATACCCAATGATCAGTCTTCCATTGTTCAATCAATACTGAGACCCAGGAGGCAGCGTAGATGCAGATCCACTCTCTTGAAGCTATCTTCTCTCCAGATGTTATCTCATGCTATGTTTTGAACCAGTCCCTTCAGATGCTTGATGTTGATGGCAGGACCTGACTGCCTGTGGTGAACCATCGTTGGTTCCCACTGGACAGTACTGAGCCAGGGTCTGGCCAGTACTACAAGGATGTACATATGTTACTGTTGGGTTGTGCTACTTGTTGCTGTTGGGGTTAGGGTGGGGTTGTTACACCTTTGTACTGTAGTGTTGTGGTACATCCCAGTCGGGCTCCGCCTCCTGGGAGAGGTATAAAAGTCCCTGCTCTGGCTGGGACCCCTTCAGTCTGGGATCGTGTATATAATTATTGGCTGCTTCATTACAGTAAATAAAAGCCTTTATTTCCCGAGCATCTAGCCTCGTGTTTGATAACGCGCATCAATTTTATTTACTGTTGTTAAACTCTCATCGAAGAAAAAAAAAGAGTATGGAGCAGATCCTGAAGCCTGAACGCCTTACACTAGATCCACGTGCGGTGGGCGCCTCTAACACCTTCGACCACTGGCTGAAGTGCTTCGAAGACTACCTGGCAGCCTCCGCAGCGGTCACCACAGACGATGACAGACTCCGGGTCCTCCATGCGAGGGTAAGCGACACCGTCTACCTTGCGATCCGTGCGGCCACCGATTATACTAAGGCCCTCGAGCTTCTGAAGAAGCGTTATATCAAACCGCCCAATGAAATACACGCTCGTTACCTCTTAGCCACTCGACGACGGCAGTCTGGCGAAACGATGGAGGAATATGCGAATGAGCTCCTACAGCTAGCCAGGGGCTGTAACTGCAAAGCTGTGTCGGCTGAGCAGAGCATGAACGACCTCGCCCGAGATGCGTTTGTGGCGGGAGTCCGATCGTCGTACATTCGACTTAAACTATTGGAGAAAGGTAACCTTGACCTTACCCAGGCAATCGAGCTGGCGGAGATGCTGGAGACGGCCTCCAAAAGCTTAGTATTGTATCCGGAAGACCACGTGGAGACAACGTGGCAGGAGCAGTCGCCAATCCCTCCTCGTCCCTCGGGTTCGAAATGCTGCGTAATGGCGTGCTCACACTCGGGCCAGATGACGGCAGCAGCTCCGGGCGGCCCGCGGTGTTACTTCTGTGGGGGAATGAAGCATACTCGGCAACGGTGTCCTGCTAAGGCTGTGTTGTTCTCTGCCTGCGGTAAGAAAGGGCACTATTCAAAAGTGTGCCGATCTAAATCTAGAAACGGCAGTGCGGCCTGCGATTCTTCAGAGCTCGGCTCTTCGTCGTCGAAATCATCGAGGGGTTTGTCCACGTGCGAGACCAGGACGACGCCATTACGGTCGACGGAGTCGGAGGTGTGTGACCACCAGGGGTCGCTGAGTTTGGCGCCATCACCCACGTGTGACTTATGGGAGCGGCCATGTTGGTTGGCACCGACCGCGAACGACCAGCAGGGGTCCTCCTCATCGATTTCAGCTGCCTGCAGTGGCGCTCATGAACCAACGGTGGCGTCGATCATCCTGGACCAGGCCAAGCCTCATAGACTTGACAAATCTATGATGAACATCCAGGTAAATGACCACGTGATTTATTGTCTGTTTGACAGCGGGAGCACTGAGAGCTTTATCCACCCAGACACTGTGAAGCGGTGTGGACTCCGGATTCAACCTGCCAAACAGACAATCTCTATGGCATCGAGGTCCCGGTCTGTCTCTGTGCTAGGGAGTTGCGTGGTAACTTTGACGGTGCAAGGCACAGTTTACGAGCGTTTCAAGCTCCTAGTGTTGCCGTACCTTTGCGCGCCAATACTTCTCGGACTAAACTTCATGGTCCACTTGAGGAGTGTAACCCTACAGTACAGTGGGCCACTCCCTTCACTGGCAGTGGGAGAACAGCAGCAGCCTCCAAATTGCCCCGCCTGTAGCCTCTCGACGCTGAAGATCACCACACCCTCCCTGTTCCAGAATCTTGTGCCAGGCTGCAAGCCCATCGCGACTAAAAGTAGGCGTTACAGCGCTGAGGATCGGATCTTCATTAGATCTGAAGTTCAGCGGCTCCTCAAAGAAAGGATCATACAACCCAGTGCTAGTCCGTGGAGGGCGCAGGTCATGGTGGTCAAGAGCGGGAACAAACCCCGGATGGTCATTGACTATAGACAGACCATTAATCGATATACGCAGCTGGATGCGTATCCTCTCCCGCGCATATCTGATATGGTTAATCAGATTGCGCAGTACCGGGTGTTCTCCACCATAGACCTCAAATCTGCCTACCACCAACTCCCCATTCGCCCAGAGGACTGACAATACACGGCTTTTGAGGCGGATGGTCGCTCGTATCACTTTCTCAGGGTTCCCTTTGGTGTCACCAATGGGGTCTCGGTCTTCCAGCGTGCTATGGACCGAATGGTGGACCAGAACGGGGTGCGGGCTACCTTCCCGTACCTGGATAATGTCACCACCTGCGGCCATGACCAGCAGGACCACGACACGAATCTCCTGAATTTCCTATGCACTGCATCTCGCCTGAATTTGACCTACAACAGGGAGAAGTGTGTGTTTCGTACGTGCCGTTTAGCCATCCTAGGATACGTGGTGGAAAACGGGGTCATTGGCCCTGATCCAGACCGTATGCGCCCCCTTTCTGAACTTCCCTTGCCTGCTAGTGCAAAAGCACTGAGAAGATGCTTAGGCTTCTTCTCTTATTATGCCCAGTGGGTTCCCAATTACGCGGACAAAGCCCGTCCGCTCATTAAGTCCACGTCTTTTCCCCTAACGCCAGAGGCCCAATTGGCCTTCGATAAATTAAAAGCCGACATCGCGAAAGCTACGATGCACGCTGTTGACGAGTCCATCCCCTTTCAGGTGGAGAGCGATGCATCTGATTTCGCCCTGGCCGCCACACTTAACCAGGCGGGCAGGCCCGTCGCATTTTTTTCCCGCACCCTCCAAGGCCCCGAAATCCGGCATTCAGCGGTGGAAAAGGAGGCCCAGGCCATTGTGGAGGCCATCAGGCACTGGCGCCATTACTTGGCGGGAAAACGGTTCACCCTGATCACGGACCAGCGGTCCGTGGCGTTCATGTTTAATAACATGCAGAGGGGCAAGATCAAGAACGACAAGATCTTGCGGTGGAGAATTGAACTCTCCACCTATAACTACGACATCATGTACCGTCCAGGGAAACTCAATGAGCCCTCGGATGCCCTCTCGCGTGGAACATGCGCCAGTATACAGGAGGACCGTTTGCAGGCTCTCCATAATGACCTATGCCATCCTGGGGTCACTCGGCTCTACCACTTTATAAAAGCCCGCAATCTGCCCTACTCGGTGGAGGACGTCAGGTCCATAACAAGAAGCTGTCGGGTATGCGCGGAATGCAAACCGCACTTTTACCGACCTGACCGGGCACAATTAGTCAAGGCCACTCGTCCCTTCGAGAGACTGAGTGTCGATTTTAAGGGCCCCCTTCCCTCAACAGATCGGAATGTGTACTTCCTCAATATCATTGACGAGTACTCTCGGTTCCCTTTTGTTGTTCCCTGCTCTGATACATCCGCTGCCACGGTTATCAAAGCATTCCGTGATCTCTTTACCCTGTTCGGGTACCCCGGCTACATCCATAGCGACAGGGGCTCGTCGTTCATGAGCGATGACTTGAGGCAATTCCTGCTCTCATACGGGATTGCCTCTAGTAGGACCACGAGCTACAACCCTAGGGGTAACGGACAGGTGGAACGTGAGAATGCTACAGTCTGGAAGGCTGTCTTACTGGCGTTGAAGTCAAAAAGTCTTCCAGTCTCCCGTTGGCAAGAGGTGCTCCCTGATGCGCTCCATTCTATTCGCTCCCTCCTGTGTACGGCAACCAATGCTACTCCCCATGAGAGGATGTTTTCATTCCCTCGGAAGTCTTCCTCGGAGACCTCATTACCGTCTTGGTTGACGTACTCAGGACCCGTCCTCCTGCGGCGACATGTAAGGGCCCGCAAGTCCGACCCGTTGGTCGAACAGGTCCATCTCCTCCACACCAACCCTCAGTATGCCTATGTGGCATACCCTGACGGGCGAGAGGACACGGTCTCGATCCGAGACCTGGCGCCAGCAGGGGACGTAGCAACCCCTGTCGCTCCCATACCCCCTGTTACAAACCCCTTAACTCTTGTTCCTCCCCCGGACACGGCGCGGGCAGCATCGGAACCATTGCTTAACCCTTTTACTCCCGTGTACAGCTTGCCTGAGTCCAGAGGATGGTCGCCACTGCAGGGCGTGTCAGGACCCCATGGACTACCGTCACCTCAGGGTCAACCGGCCTGTGAATCCGTGGAAGAACAGCTGGACGCCGCCTTGGGGAGAACGCCACCGCAAGTGCCTACTCCGGTGTCACCGCCGGTATTGAGGAGGTCACAACGACGGTACGGTCCCCCTGACTGTCTGAACTTATAGGCTGATGACACTTTATTCTGTTTTTTTGTACCCCGCCGGCCTTTGTTCTCAAAGGAGGGGTGAATGTGGTGAACCATCGTTGGTTCCCACTGGATAGTACTGAGCCAGGGTCTGGCCAGTACTACAAGGATGTACATATGTTACTGTTGGGTTGTGCTACTTGTTGCTGTTGGAGTTAGGGTGGGGTTGTTACACCTTTGTACTGTAGTGTTGTGGTACATCCCAGTCGGGCTCCGTCTCCTGGGAGAAATATAAAAGTCCCTGCTCTGGCTGGGACCCCTTCAGTCTGGGATTGTGTATATAATTATTGGCTGCTTCATTACAGTAAATAAAAGCCTTTGTTTCCCGAGCATCTAGCCTCGTGTTTGATAACGCGCATCACTGCCCACTCACCTTCAGTGGTGATAGAGCTTGTCGAAGAGTTCTCTCTGAACTTAGAAGCCCTGTGATACCACAGTGCAGCCAAAGACCAGTGGTGCCCCTGGTCCTCTCGAACAGCTTTAGGATAATTTTAAGAACAGCATAGAAAGGTACTGGGGTATTTTGAATAAAAAGAAACACTGTAAAAAATATAAGAACCACTTTTAAAATCCAGTATTTTGAAGAAAGTCTGTTCCTTGTTTTATGCTTTGGACTGGATTATTGGAAACAACCTGCAACAGGGAACAAAGTTCCTTCTACATCTCTTTACTGAACCATTGCCTTCACATACAGGCCTCTCCTGTTACATATCTGGGAAGCAGTGAGATCTGGGTGGTCTGGTGGAAAGGTATCTTCTTGTTCTCCTTCTCCTTTAGTGTAACCTTAACCTGTGCATTTCCTGTCCTCCTGTTCATGTTCTGCTTCTCTATCTTGAGGATATTTGTGGGATTGTCCCCAGTGAACTCAAGCTAAAAGGTCCGCAATAGAAGGTGGGGACACAAAAGTTTTCACTGCTTGAAACTGCTGAAAAGTAGCTTCCTTTCTTAAGTTTCATTGCCGAGGTTTTTCCAATTACTTCAGTCAAAACTGATGTTGGAAGGTGTGTGGACAGTCTTAGTTGTGAACTCATCCAAATGATGGTTTGATAGGTGGTGGAGATAATGCACTCCTCGCTTCGACAAGTTGAACTGAAATCAGGTGCAATGTTGGTGTAAATGTAGCATTTGTGGGATGAAATTGTGAATGACAGTAGTACAATATCGACCAAAGCAAATCAGCAGCCTATTTCACACTATAACTGAACTTTGTTTCTTTTCCTGTAAGTATGATGCCAAGTTTCTTCAAGTGTCAGAGCTGAAATGAGATTGAGAACGTGCATCGGAGGCTGTTGTTGACAAAGATCTCAGCTGAGCGACCATGTTGGCTGAAGGTATTGGCTAAAGTGTTCGCATTGCATCATCCTTGCTCTGGAGGAACAGCTAACCATGGAGACTGTCGCAGACTTCACTGAGCTCTGTCTAATTGTTGTAGACAAGTTTATCGTCTAGGCTGCTGTTGGAGGATCTACCAACAAGTCCATTTGTACAATCAACGCTTTCTATCACTTTAAACATTGTGAGTTGTGCCAACATTGCAACCATATCAACACTGAAACTTTTGTCTTTTAAAAGGCTAGTAAACCAGTCTTTTTAAAAACTTATTCTCATTCAGAAAGTTATTTTTATGGTTAGAAGAGATGGAATGATATTATCAATGTCATTGGTCACCAGCCAAAAAGATACATTGGAATTGTGGCCATGTTCTGGATGTAATGCTGCTGGCATTGATCTCCTCTGCCATGTTCTGCAGCTACTGCCTAGTCACCTATCTTAAGACCCTTCATCCTCCCCCCCGGCCATCCTAACAGAGAGAACATCTCGCTTTAGGGGACCACCTTTACAAGCTCCTGTGCAGCATCAACAACCTGGAATTTTTCAAATCTGCACATCAGTTGTTATTGTCCAGTGGCCAAAGTGCACCTTCCTATCTAAATGATGTCAGTGACTCATATTAAGTGATGGATAGTGTGAATAGCACCTTCAGTTCACTCATCACGTGTCAATTAGGTACGAGGATCAATTTCTCAACTCAATATCAGCCAGGGGATTGGGTCTTTGCGACTGCTACCCCAGCCTCCGAAACAAGCCAATTTATCCTCAAAGGTGTTAACATTTCCCAAATGTTTAATTCAAATTATTACTGTTTTCATTTGTTCAAGGGATATAGGCTTCACTGGCTAGGCCAGCATTTATTGCCCACCCCTAATTGCCCTTGAGCAGATGGCGGTGAGCTGCCTTCTTGAATCACTGCTGTCTCTGAGGTGTAGGTACACCCACAGTGCTCTTAGAGAGGGAATTCCAGGATTTTGACCCAGTGACAGTGAAGGAATTGCAATATATTTCCAAGTCAGAGTGGCGAGTGGCTTGGAGGGAACTTCCAGATGGTGGTGTTCCCAAGTATCTGCTGCTCTTGTTTAAGACGCTGTCTCAAGAATAAAAAGAGAAAATGATGGAAAAACTCTGCAGGTCTGGCAGCATCTATGGAGCGAGAAACAGAATTAAAGTTTCAAGTCTGTCTGACTTCTTATTTTAGTGCTGTCTAAGGAGCCTCGGTGAGTTCCTGCAGTGCATTATATAGATGGTACACACTGCTGCTACTGTGTGTTGGTAGTGGAGGGAGTGAATGCTTGTGGATGAGGTGCCAATCAAGAGGGCTGCTTTATCCTGGATGGTGTCAAGCTCCTTCAGTGTTGTTGGAGCTGCACCCATCCAAGCAAGTGGGGAGTATTCCATCACACTCCTGAATTGTACCTTGTAGATGGTGGACAGACTTTGAGGAGTCAGGAGGTGAGTTACTGGCTGCAGGATTCCTGGCCACTAACCTGCTCTGCAGCCACAGTATTTATATGGCAGGGTCAGTTCAGTTTCTGGTCAATGATAACCCCCAAGATGTTGATAGTGAGGGATTCAGTGATGGTAATGTCATTGAATGTCAAGGAGTGATGGTTAGATTCTCTCTTGTTGGAGATGGTCATTGCCTGGCACTTGTGTGTTGCGAATGGTTACTTGGCATTTGCCAGCATTATGTTGGGATTGAGAGTTAATATTACAGAAAGGAAGGTAGGTGCCCATCACTTTTGAATTGGTTTATCAATGTAATTTCATGCCTGTTTTCCAGGCAATTAAGTAAACTGTTCAGTAATTGAAAATACAAGTTGTTGGGCCTGATTGTCCGACCTCGCCCATTGCTGGGATTCTCCAGTCCCGCTGCAGTGAATGAAGATTTAATGCCAAATTCTCCATTCTCGCTGGCAGTGACGGTGGGACGTGAACAACCGGAGAATTTCAGCCGTTGATATTGATCCAGGGAATTAATTCTCCTGTTTTCAGGGTTAGTATCCACATCAACAGAAAAACAAGAGCCACTCAGATGCCCTTCTCCCTCAGTCTATCTACTCAGCCCCCCTTCAAACCATGTGCCTTGGCAGTGCCAATGGTTCATTGCCCCCAGCACCTTGGCACTGACATCCTTGGATCCTGAGGAGGGGTCTGAGGGGGAACGGGGACTGATTGGGGGGGGGTTCAGCAAGTGGGGTGTCTGTGGGGGAAGAGGGCATGAGTGGGGGGGTCTGGTGAGGGGGGGTGGCGGAGGGATCTGAGCGGCAGTCGGGTTGGATCATCCTCATGCCTGAGTGGTGTTGGGCGTGGGGGACCCATGATTTGAATGGCGGTGGTGGTGGGGGAAGGATAACCCCTTTTATCTGAGGGGTTGATGGTGCTCTCCTGGATCCATGAGAGTTCAGTAGCCCATGTCCCCGCTTGTGATTAGCAACACCAAAGCCTGCTGGTGCCATTCCTACTGGGGGTGGTGAGGAGGGGGGATGGCTCAGGTGCATGGTCGGAGGGAGCGGCTGGTGAATGGGCCGTTAAACCCATTAATTGTAATACCATTAGCAGGTTTTCATAATCATCAGGTGAATCCTGATTTTCTTGACGTCTGTCGGGAGTCCCAAGTTTTGACCGTCGCCCCATTCAGAGGGGCATCAGGATTCCCATGGGTCCTCTGACGAGGCTGAAGAATCACACCCTTAGACTTTCCTCTTCACCTGCTAGTCTACTCAGCTGAGTTGTTCTAACTGTCATATATTCTTCATGTGATACTTGCTCAGATCATCTACAAAGCTGTGGGATGTAAATGTTCCTCACAGCAAGAATCGGGTAGGAGGCTTTGCTGGGACAATAATTTCTCATGTTCCTGTGGCAGGAAGATCTTCACCGCTGGGCCTTGTTAACCCACTGGTGGCAAGTCTGCATGTTCAAAGGACGGGGAAAAGCTGAAAGTAGGCTGTCCGACTGTCGTCAGCTTAAATCTGAGGACTGGATTCCTGCTGCATCTTATGGTTTGGGAGGAGAGGGGATCTGGGACAAAGGAGGTCTAAACTTTTCATGTGAGCCTTGAATGAACATCCCTGCTTCTCCAGGTGTCACAAGATAACTAACCTGGAATGGGCTTTTGTGCTTTCAATCCTCCTGTGATAGGCCACCCCCTGGTGGAAAACCCTCCTGGTTAGGCCAGAGGGACAAATTATGTCCAAATGTAGGGTTGCGGTTACAATCAGATCAGGCATGGTCTTATTGAATGGCAGAGCAGGCTGAAGGGACCTATTCCTGCTCCTAATTTTATGTCCATGTGTATGTATGTTCATACACCACTGAATATTTAAATAGCAACTCAATCAGCTTCACCAAACTTGCTGAAGTGCTGGTAAAACTAGGAAAGTGCAAGAAAGTGCAGCATATATTCACCTGCTTGATTTTAACTGTTTCCTTGCCTGGTGTCTGTTGGGTGAGTACAGTTGGAATCTATCCTTATATATTCAGTACATTGTTACCTTGCATTGTACACAAGAGGTTAAAAAGTGTATAAAAATTCCTGCATCAGACAAGCATTAGAGCAATAATTACTCGCAAATAAAAGTACATTTGCTGTATTTATTGTCCACTTTATTGAAGGAAAAAGCTTAGTTTGTATCTTTGGTCCTGATTTGTTGCTAAGTTCTAGTGGCCCCTATGCACAGGAAGCAAGCTGAAAAAGTTATAACGCAAGTCAGATGTACTGAGCACGTGCATGTACATACATAAGAACATTCATTCGCAATCTGCTAACTGAGTCAGCTGAGAGGAAGATTTATTTAATTAAGATGGAGATAAAGAGCACACAATCAATTATCTTACATCTAATATTTCCTTCTAGTCTATTTTTGAATTTGGCTTTCAATGTCTCAATTCCATTTCGTTGAAATTTTCCAAACAAAATGCAGCATTTGTTTTTTGTTTCATGACTGAATTCTGCTTTACGCATTACAACTGATGTCTGTATTTTCCAGTAAATCAATAGTAACTCCATTCATGGAGCAACTCCAGAGTTACGGTTGTTCATTTAATGTCTAAGCATTAAGAAATTTCTTTCACATTCAGGAAGGCATTGTTGCTATTAAGAGAAATTTAACTTTTAGTCTGACAGCAAACCAGATGGAGATTATCTCAAAATGAGTTTTTTTTGCAATATTTCAACTGAATGTCATTGAAATAATCATAATGGCAAGTTTAAATCTATGCCAATGTTAGAAATAACATTGGGCCTCAATACTAACTACCCAATAATGTGTAAGGAAAGGGTTAAAATGAACAAAGTCGGAAATGCAATGCCAATCTATCACATAGACAAATGGGTCATTCACATACCTAGGAGTCTTATTTAAATTTTACAGTTGCTGCAATGGGTTTCTCATGGACAGGGAAACCCAGCACTGACAATGTGTTGGGAACAGTTTAAATCACGGGTAGATAGTTTTCTGATCGATAAGGGAATTAGGGGATATGGGGAGCAGGCGGGTAAGTGGAACTGATTCGTTTAAGATCAGCCATGATCTTGTTGAATGGCGGGGCAGGCTCGAAGGGCCAGATGGCCTACTCCTGCTCCTATTTCTTATGTTCTTATGAACTGCCAGCTCCATAAGGTCAGTGCCTTTTTCAGCACTCCTTGTGGGCCAACAGGAGTAGGAGCTCTCCTCCTGGCACCACACATAAACTGTCCCATATTGAAAATGTGGAGGTGGCAATGGTGACTTGAAGCTTTACACTGAAGATTGAGAGATGTGGGTGTTGTATCTTGCAGCAGTGTAGCAGGAGCCTGAGCTGTCCTGGGCTATCATATTGTGGGTTGGGTCAGCCTTTGTAAGAGCAACTCCATTCACAATGTGCTTTAACTAATCCAGCTGCTGCCCATCCAATTTACTGAGGATACAGCACCATGGTTGCTTTTCATCCAACTGTTCATCCATCTGGAACAGAGAAGCAAAAATGGGACCACTGCAAAAGCTGTGTAAGGCAAACACAAACAATCTCCAAGCTAGAAAATGCATTTCTGACACATTAATCAGAAAAACACAAAAATCCTAATCACCTTCATTGGCAGAGGGAGGTGCCCCTTTATACTTTCCTGTAGATCATGTGGCTCGATTTCTGATGCAGCCCCACACAGTTACAATGAAATAGTTGGACCCTAAATAAATGATTTAGCTAATGGGATTAAGGTTGGAGTTTGAGAACTTTTCAGACAAAAGCTATAATGAAAAGGATAAAAAAACAATTTGGAGCAATAGATTTCCACTCTGAAATCCCAACAGATCCGAGGTGTGGGTATATCTTTAGCACTCGCCCTAATGTGTAAATGACCCCATTCCTGGTTTTGGGATGAGGTAAATGAGGGGGCAGAGTAGTGGGTGAAAGTTTCATTCCTCCAATGGTATCTCTGGTATTTCAATTCTTTTTGAGTTTCCGTAGCTAAAATGTTAATGCATTTTTTTTTTACAGCTGATCTAAGTCGAGATATTGAAAATGGACTTGTCTTAGCTGCAATCAAACCAATTATCAAAATATTTTTGTTGGTAGATGTGAGAAATGCACAGTACCCAAAGAATAATGCAAGATAATTGCTAAGTAACGCAACAGCTATAATAACACTCAACTTTTATCAACAGTTTAAAGGTAATTTTCACTAGTGGCAAACTAACAAAACATACTTAATGTGAAAAAGGAAAAGATTGTAATTAGGAAAGTTTGTGATTAATTTCCTTGCATGCATTCCAGTGTGTATTATTTTTATCCACGTATTAACCCAGTTATCCTCTGGCATGTTGAAACTGGACAATATAACGTCCTTGAGATTTAAATGGGTCATTCACTACATAATCTAGCATGCGTACATTAAACATTTGCGAGTGTTTGTTCCCATTCAGACTCTTAACTCACGTTTCAGGGAGGTAGAACTTTTTTTATTAATTAGCAAATTGGCGCAGGTGGCATGGTGGCACAGTGGTTAGCACTGCTGCCTCACAGTGCCAGGGATGCAGGTTCGATTCCCGGCTTGGGTCATTGTCTGTTTGCACATTCTCCCTGTGTCTGCATGGGTTTCCTCTGGGTGCTCCGGTTTTGTCTCACAGTCCAAAAGATGTGTAGGTTACGTGAATTGGCCATGCTAAATTCTCCATCAATGTACCCGAACAGGTGCCGAAGTGTGGCGACTAGGGGATTTTCACAGTAACTTCATTGCAGTGTTAAAGTAAGCCTACTTGTGACTATTAAATAAACTTTTAACAAATTGATGGCAAAATAAGGAGGCAAAAATGCTCCTACATCCACGATTAGTTAGTGTAGAACAGATGTGAATGTTCAAACATCAGAATACAATTTCAGTTTACTGATACATATTCTGTGGAGACATTTACATGAGCAAAACAGTAAGAAAAAAGTGAATAGTAGGAACCTCAGTGGTCAAGATTTACCAGCCCTTCCTGCCAGCGGGATCTTCTGGACCCGCTGGACCCGCTGAAGGCAGTTGTACCCACAGCAGGGCGGGAAAGCCATGCAAAACGCCATAGACATGGCGGGACCGGAAGATCCCACTGGTGACAGATGGCAAGCCAACTTTGTCGCTGGGAAACACATCACAAAGGGGGCTGGAAAATCCCAGCCGCCTTTTTCTCTCCACAGATGCTGGAAACAGAGAAGGTGAGAGAAAGAGGTCCTCAATAGCGAACCGTCAACAGCAAGGACACAGAGTAGAAAGTCACTGACATTACTACTGATCTGTTCACTGGCAGTCTTGAGCCCAGATAAGAGTTATTTGGGGATGGGGTTAATCTGGATAGTTCAGATGAGGAGGGACACTAGGTACAACGCCCAAGGAAACTGGGAAAGAAGTGGTAAAATTAGACAAGGATATTCCTGAGCAGAACCTAAGGAAATGTGTGTTTAGCTGAAGAGCATTTGATCAATGACCTTCAGGGTCCTGCCATGAAAAGATAAACACTAATGGAACTCACAGAAAGTTTTGTGAGGCTTCCCCAAATATATACAAAAAGAAGCTGGACAGTGGCTTTATAGCAACTTCAGAGAGAGATTCTCAACAATGCAGAGCAGTAACAGTTGAGGAGTGGAATTTGTAGCAACCTAAGTGCATAGAATATAGAGGCCTGGAGACAAGACATCACATCCAAGGCAAAGTCTTTGATTTTTGACATTCACGCCTTGGGCGTTGGAATTAAGAAAATGGGATGTTAACAGTTGTGCTTTATACAGTCAACTTGCTTGCAAGACAAATAAGAGTTGGGGTCACTAGGATAGCTAATCAGCATTTCTACTTGGATACAAGGTCCATGTTATTCATGTTGCCATGGAGTTGGGCAATGAGAGGGGAGGATTTAAGATATTCTTGCAAACTTACACACAAGGTTAGATTGGCAGGATCTGAGAGAGGGAGAGCAGCGAGAGAAAGACGCTTACTTGGGAAAAGATATACTGGCAGTGGAGGGGGTGCAGAGGAGATTCACTAGGTTGATTCCAGAGTGAGAGATTGAGTAGACTGGGACTATACACGTTGAAATTTAGAAGAATGAGGTGGGATCTTATAGAAACATTTAAAATTATGAAAGGAATAGATAAGATAGAAGCAGGGAAGTTGTTTCCACTGGCGGGTGCAACTAGAACTAGGGGGGCATAGCCTCAAAATAAGGAGGAGCAGATTTAGGACTGAGTTGAGGAGGAACTTCTTCGCACAAAGGGTTGTGAATCTGTAGAATTTCCTGCCCAGTGAAGCAGTTGAGGCTACCTTGTTGAATGTTTTTAAGGTAAAGATAGATTTTTGAACAGTAAAGGAATTAAGGATTATGGTGAGCAGGCGGGTAAGTGGAGCTGAGTCCATGAAAAGATCAGCCCTGATCTTATTGAATGGCGGAGCAGGCTCGAGGGGCCAGATGGTCTACTCCTGCTCCTAGTTCTTTTGTTCTTAAGCTCTGGTTCACCAAGTAGGAATGTGGGTAGGAACTCACACTCATATTGAAAAGAACAAATTCATTAGACGTTAGAACGAAGCTGAAGGATTCACTTAGCTTGCATTAGAGAAAGAATCTCCAGGGGGAAAACATCACTAAAAGACAGCTCTGAAATTAAAAATTCCTAAACTTGGAAAGGAAAAACACAAAAGTAAATCCTCAAAAATCCCCTTAGGCTGTTTTTGAGAGAATTGAATGTCTACTTAAAGGATAATGTAAAGCAGTGTTTCCTTAAACTTTTTTCTCAATGTGACCCAACTTTAATGCCTCAGGCCTTGTATGACCCCAGAGTGAAAATTGGGGGCACAGGGAGAGTGGTTGAGTAAGGGGAGGAGGTGAGTGATTGGCCGTTTTGGTGGTGGGAGGCTGTGATTATAGAGTTATTCAGTGGAGGGCTGGGTTGAAACTTGTTGGGTTTGCCTTGAAAAGAAATTGAAAACCCACCTTTGACAGCATGTGATTGGAGCAGCAATGGCGCCTCAGAGAACAGACACTTAAGCAAGAACATTTAAAGGGGCTTCGTAGTTGTCAAATCTCAGTCTGAGCCACACAGCCATTCTTGCTGCGTTGATTCTGGCGACACTAAAATCTCATTCTATGACCCTACTAAGTGTCACTACCCACAGTTTGGGAAGCCCTGTTTTAAAGTACATCTGTAAAGTGTGTTTTTGTTTGTGTTGAAGGAAAACAGGAAATATTCCATTTTGTGGTTTGAAGTATGAATTGCCAAGAAGCTAGTGTTTAGTCAATAACTTTTTTGCTTTTTGTTACAAGTAAAAGTCTTAGGGAGTGATTTTACCGCTTGTCCTGCTGGTCAACCGGTGAGATGTGCCAGTAAGATCGGGCAAGAGGTGAAAACTTGGGTTCATGCCTGGTTTTTCGCCTCTCGTGATGTTACTCACCCTGTTTAGCTGCAAAATCAGCTGTGCGCCCATAAAGGGCGCAAAGCCAATTTCAATATGTATAACCTAATTTACATGTAATTAGTGAGTCCTGGATACTATCATCTGGGTTCACTTGCACTTACCTGTTCACCAGTCAAGGACCAGATGTGATGGCCTCACTAGTGAGAACAGAGGCCCCCAAGGTGGTCAGGGCAGGGCAGGGCCAGCCTGGCACTGTCATCCTAGCACTGGCTACTGGACACCTTAGTGCTGCCCACCTGGCTCCCTGGCATTGGCTGGGCCTATATGTACACAGTGCACCGAGAAATCAGGTCGCCTGTGCAATGACGCTCCTAGAGTTCAGCAGCCGGCTTTCCAGCGAGAATAGGCTCCACCCCCTCCCCCTCCTGGTGGGAATCACATCTGGGCTATTTTTTAACTAAGTGCCATACGATTGTGACTGGGAACTCGCCCAAAAAAAGCTTCAATTCTCTCCTGTTTTCATGCTCGTTCGGCACTTCGAATCTTTTTGGTAAGATCGTCCCCTTAAAGTGCAAGATCTTGCCATGTAATTCTTTCAGCTATTAACCGGGAGTTCAATTTTCTTCTTAAAGTTAACAGTCTCTACAGATTAAAACAAATAGGAGATGTTTCCACATACTGTAAAGTCTATGGAGCGCGACAAAGATTTGGTAATATTATTGAAGATAATTCAATTACAACACTAACTGACAATGTGGAAAATTGCCCAGGTATATGTTGCCAACAAAAAGCAGGACAAATCCAAATTACTGCACCATCATTCTACTCTCGCTCATCAGCAATATGATGGCAGGTATTTGACAGTGTCATTATGCAGCACTTACTCAGCAAAAACCTACTCACAGACACTTAGCTTGGATTCTGCCAGGATCATTCAGCTCCTTACCTCATTACTACCTTACACAAACATGGGCAAAAGAGCTGAACACCAAAAGTAAGGTGAGAGTGACTGCCTTTGACATCAAGGCAGCATTTGACCAAGTGTGGCTTCAAGGAGCCCTAGCAAAACCAGAGTCAGTGGGAATCGGGGAGAACACCTCCACTGGTTGCACCTTGCAGAAAGGTGTTTGTGATTGTCCCAGTACTCTCAATTCTGGAACATCACTTCAGGAGTTCCTCAGGGTAATTCCCCAGCCCCAACCATCTTCAACTGCTTCATTAATGATCTTCCCTCAACCATAAGGTCAGAAGTGAAATTGTTTGCTGATAACTGCACAACATCCAACACCATTCATGACTCCTCATATACTGAAGCAGTCTGTGTCCATGTACAGCAAGATCTGGACAATATCCAGACTTAGGCTGATAGGTGGCAAGTGACACTTGTGCCACACAAGTGCCAGACAATAACCATTTTCAACAAGAGAGAATCTAATCATCTCCCCTTAACATTCAATTACCATAATTGAATCCTGACTATTAACATCCTGGGGATTATCGTACACCCGAAACTGAACTGGACTGGACAAGCCATATCAGTACAATGGCTGCAAGCGCAGGTCAGAGGCTGGGAATTCTGCGGGAAATGACTCACCTCCTGACCCCTCAAACCTATCCTCCATCCACATAGCTCCAGTCAGGAGTGCATTATGAGATAGATAGATACCCTACAGTGCAGAAAGAGGCCCTTCGGCCCATCGAGTCTGCACCGACCACAATCCCACCCAGGCCCTATCCCCATATCCCTACATATTTTACCCACTAATCCCTCTAACCTACACATCTCAGGACTCTAAGGAGCAATTTTAGCATGGCCAATCAACCTAACCCGCACATCTTTGGACTGTGGGAGGAAACCGGAGCACCCGGAGGAAACCCACGCAGACACGAGGAGAATGTGCAAACTCCACACAGACAGTGACCCAAGCCAGGAATCGAACCCAGGTCCCTGGAGCTGTGAAGCAGCAGTGCTAACCACTGTGCTACCGTGCCGCCCATTCCCATTGGAATGCTCTCCAATTGTTTGGATGAGTGCAGCATCCAATAACACTTGAGAAGCTTGACACCATCCAGAGCAAAGCAGTCCACTTGATAGGCACCACATCCAATACCTTAAACATTCACTCTCTCCACCGTTGAAGCACAGTAGCAACCGTGTGTACCATTTACAAGATGCACTGCAGGAACTCACCAAGGCTCCTTCAGCAGCACCTTCCAAGCCCACAGCCACCATCACCTGGAAGGACAAGGATAGCAGGTACATGGGAGCACCACCACCTGCAAATTTCCCACATATTATCACGACTTGAAACTATATCACTGTTCCTCCTCTCTCACTGGGTCAAAGCCCTTCCTAACAAGAGAATGGGTGTACCTACGCCACATGGACTGCAGTGTAACTTGAGAATGTAACTTGAGAATTCCTGTAAAAAATACAAGGTTTGCCCTAGTAAACTGGCTGGATGGCTAGTGTGTGAATCATAGTAATGCAAATGGCACGGGGTTCAATCCCTGTTCCTGCTGAGATAGACTTGGGAACTGCCTCCTCCCATTGTAAAAATCACATGGTTGAGTGATTACTCACCTACCTCCACCCAGAAAGCCAAAGATGTTAAAAATAAGATAACTGCCAAAATAATCATACCAACTGTACAGCAAATTGTCACAATCTGTCCTTAGTCTATTAGTTACACAAAGTAAGATGCATGGATGCTGGATAAACAACTACTGGCGTGTACATTGACAATGATAAGTGTCAACAAAGCTATTTAATTGCAAGTACTCACCGATCATTATCAATCACCTGCCTCTGTTTTGAAAATAACTGATTACATGTAGCTAGGTGTTCGGGAATTCCATATCAATCTCATTTATCTTTTAATTTTTAAGATAAAGAAGCACATTATCAGGAGAAAACACTCCAACCTGTAACTTAATGAACCATTGTGAAACTCATTGCTGGTACAGAACTAGCTCAGACATTTTGAGTTACTGATCCCTTTGTGCTATTTATCCACCTGTAACATTATGCTAAGGTCGCAGTTTCACGTTGTTTATTAGATGTTCTGTCAATAGAACCCAGTTCTTAAAGTCGCCAGAGCAAACCGAGGAGCAGTCAATCTGGCTTTGTACATTACTGAAGAAGTCAAATCGAGTCACAATGAATGTTTGTCACATCCAAATTGCTTGAATGCTGCTTATAAAATGTATATTCATGTATACATTGCCATGCACCGTACACTGAAAGTGACATGTTCACTTAACATGGGAGTTCTCACCAGTGTGGCTACAGGTACGACGCGAAAGAGCTGCTGAGGATCTTACAGTAAACCGATTAAGTTGTAGCCCTTTGTCATCATTCCTACACAACCCAGCAACCTTACATGGTGTCAGGAGCTGGCCAGGATGGCACAAGGACTTTGGCGCATCAACCTACTCAACTTCAATGAGAACGATGGCAACAATTGGAAAAGGTTTGGTGCGTATACTGCCATGCTGATCTTACTGACAAACCAAAGAAAATACAAGCATACACTGTTGAACCTAATGAGCCTGGAGGGCTTCAAAAGATCTGAATCCTTCATCTTCTGAGCAGATTAAGATCAAGAGGATCCTGAAGTACTAATAAAAAAATTTGAACAAGTATGGTTGCCCGTAAAAAATGTCATCATAGGCAGACATGTTTTTAACATCACGAACCAGAAACCTAATCAATTGGTACAATCATATGCCTCAACATTCAAAATTCTGGTAATAAAGTGCATATTTGGCATTTACTTCAATGAACTGGTAAGACACCATATAGTATGTGGAATACACTGTGACGCTCCATGATAAAAATCTCACATTAGAATCCGTCATTACTATCTGCATGCTCAGTGAACAGTCCGAGAAGAGCACCAAGGGATTAAGGAGAGAAATGGAAGTTTTCTCAGTATAGAACATACTCTGCCAGAACTGCAATACCAATACTTTAACAATACTTTTCACTGTATGCTAATACATGGGACATTAATAAATCAAATCAAATCAAATCAAATACCAGCACCCACAAAAAAGAAGTGCGTACTTTGTATATAAAAAGTGTTGCAACATATGTGGCAAATAAAATCACTTTGTCAAGCGTTGCAGGTCAAAGCCGCAGCAACCTGCCACTACCACAAGTCATGTTGTAGCTGGCCACCCCTCCATTCAGAACATGAATAAAGTAAATGAGCTGGAGGTAAATCAAAACTGGAGCATCGAACCCCTTAAAACATTCTACTGCAAAAGTGTCAACTTTATGGTGGGAATCGTTGAAATATTCTCAATGTTAAATATTCCTCACAGCAATACCAAATTTAAAGTCAAAATTGACACCGGGGCAAATTGCGATGTAACATCAAAGCTGCTTCTGTGGGGAATTGAGCACTGTGCTGCACTGGATTCCACCAACAAAGATAATATTGTTGCATATGGTGGACAAACCATATGCATGGAAGGTATAGTCACCCTACACTGCACGCAGGGCAAGTTCCAGCTCCATATAGGTGACCACGACATCAACTCTCTGCTGAGTCTCCAGGACAGCATTTCAATGGGGCTAATCCACCTTGGGCCACATGTACACACCCTACAGTTCAAACCCCAGGGATTCTAGAATAAAAAATGCCTGTTTAACTGTGATATTATTGGGAAGCTGTTCATCATACATCACATGAGGCTGGATGACTCAGTAACTCCTGTTGGTGCGCCAAGAAGAGTACTCCTTGCCATGAAACAGAAGGCAGTCAAAGAATTGGATAGAATGGTGAGACTGAGTGTCGCAGCTTCCATAGAGGAGGCCACAGGGTGGGTTTCTGCAATGGAGCTGCAGTAAAGAAAGATGGCACAGTCAGGATCTGCATCGACCTAAATCACCTCAAAGAAGCACGTTGCATCCTGGGTGCAAAGTGTGGATTTTGGCAAATCCTGCTAAGATGAAGAATCTTTGAAGTTCACTACATTCATGTCTCTGGTAGGCAGATACCAGTTCCTCTGCATGCCCCACGGCATCTCCAGTGAGGTCTCCGAACAGTCTATGGACAGCTCTTTGTAGGGCAATCTTGTGAAATCATTGTTGATGACATCCTGGCCTGGAGTTGTACAATGCAAGAACATGATGCACGTTTGTGTTTGCTCCTCCACAGAATCAGGACCATAGAGTTGAAACTCAGTCCTGCTAAATGCAGATTCATGGTCAGTCAGGTCCCTTATGTGGGCCACCTGCTTACCGCCAATGGTGTGATGCCAGACCCAGATAAGACAACGGTGATACAGCAAATGTTTACTCCTGAGGACAAGCATGGCCTGCACCATTTCCTCAGTCTGACCTTTCAAAGTTCATTTCCTGTTACAGTGAGGGGACTGGACCCTTCCGTTAACTCCTCCACTAGGATGTCGAATGGTGTTGGAAGGAGCACCACACTGCGTGTTCAAGGATCTGCAGTCAGCTCCTCTGGTGTTCCAACATTTCAACGTCTGAGCGCTTGTATTCTTATCAGCAGATACCTCTCAGCACGGACTCAGAGCAGTTTGCATCCAGAATGGCAGACCAGTGATTTTTGCATCAAGGGCTCTCACTGACACAGAAATTCGCTATGCCCAGATCGAGAAGGAACTCTTTGCCCTTTGCATGTCAGAAATTCCATCATTTCATCTATGGCCGTCCTGCCAACATGGAAACTAATCACCAACAGCTCATGACCATCCTTAAAGAGCCCCTCCATACTGCGTCACCACATCTACATGCTCACGCTCCAACGGTACACCCTCAGTGTGATCTACAAGTGCAGTGAGGAGCTATACCTCACTGCGCCCTGTCCATGACTTACTGACCCACCACTGAGTATGCAGATTGTGCAAAGGACATTAATATTATGACAATTCCACTGCTACTCTAAAACAATCACAAATGTAGGCAGCTCAATTACGCCATTATGAAAGGATGGCCGTGACGTCAAAAGTGGTTCCCTACAAGCTCCACTCTTTTTACACCATGAGAGCGGAGTTAACCGTGCAGGATAGATTGATACTGTGTGGCCAGAGGTTTGTCATCCCCAGTTCTCTGCAGAATTACACACCCAGCAACTCCATCAAGGACACCCATGGGTGGAAGTAACAAAGTGTAGAGCCCTCAGTGCATGGTGACATCAAGGCAAGTGTCCAGATGGGAGACAACAGCAGGTCCTTGTTGATACATTCTCGGTGTGAAATGAAGTGGATTATTTGCCCGACAGGAAGATCAGCACAGTAATTGGAAAGGTGAAGAGACACTTTGCTGCACATGGCATTCCACAAAGGCTAATGATGGACAATGCACAGCAGTTTGTCTCCAGGAAGTTCCAGGACTTTGCACTCATGTGGGACTTTGAGCATATTACAAGTAGCCCCATATAGCCACAATGGGTTGGTTTCCAATTACTGTGGTGCTCTTCATGTTGGGCATGTAATCCACTTCATTTCACACCGAGAATGTATCAACAAGGACCTGCTATTGTCTCCCATTCCACTCAAGTATATCTGCCATGGGGAGTGACCATGGAAGGTCTGGGAGCTCATGGAGGTGCAGTGGTTCTTTGGTTTGCTGGGGCTTGAGCGCATTGCATGGGCATTGCATGGTGCACATCTGGAGTGTGCAGTATGTTCAACAAAGCTCCTCCTTCAAAAATGCATTAGTGACAGCACAGACTTCTACGCTGCACTACTTAGTCTGTGTAATCTGCCAAGAGAGGGTCTGCCCTCGCCAACGCAGAGAGTGTTCTCCAGATTCACCAGAACCATGATCCCTGTCGTCAAAGCCCTGTGGCAACCCAAAGTGGAAATGAACATGAAGGAAACCCTCATAAAACGGTGCCAAAGAGGGAAGAGATACTATGACGGCAATGTCACAGATTCTGTACTCTACAACTAGGCCAGACAGTGAGAATGCAAATTACACATGGCTATGACAAACTGGCAGAGGTCCACAGCCAAGCCCACAACCAAACAGTTTCGTGGTCACATCAGATAGTGGCTCTGTACATCAGGAATGGGCATCATCTGTTACTGGTACCTGAACCAGCACTGCTAACTGTCACAGGAGTGACACGCCAAGTCCACAATCTGTGTCCCCTGCACAGATGGAGATGGAGCCCCCTCCTGCTATCAATGCAGCAAGTCATGCAGCCACTGTGCACACCCCAGCCATGCCTGATACCATCCACCATGTGGACAGTAACCCATCCAGGTGCATCCCAAGCACACATTGCACACTCGGGGCGGCTGAGCAGATAAAGCCCCAAGCTCAAGGACTATGTACTGACTTAGGCTTATATATGTGCCATTTCTTTCAGAAGGGAGGGAGATGGGACATGACTTCGGCTCTGTGCCAGGTTTGGTGGCCGAAGCTCATGGCCCATTCCATTTAAATATTCAATGTTCTGATACAGCATTCAGCATTGTTCTTCACATGCAAGTATGGATTGTCCTAACTAAAATGGGGAAGATGTAGAATGTGTATTCATGTATACATTACTGTGACCTGCACATGGGAAGTAACATGTCAGTGATCAGGAGTTCTCCCCTTAATGGTTACAGGTGTGGTGTGTAAAAACTGCTGAAGATCTTGTAGTGAACCATTAAATCATAGAAACCCTACAGTACAGAAAGAGGCCATTCAGCCCATCGAGTCTGCACCGACCACAATCCCACCCAGGCCCTACCCCCATATCTACCCACTAATCCCTCCAACCTATGCATCTCAGGACACTAAGGGCAATTTTTAGCATGGCCAATCAACCTAACCCGCACATCTTTGGACTGTGGGAGGAAACCGGAGCACCCGGAGGAAACCCACGCAGACATGAGGAGAATGTGCAAACTCCACACAGACAGTGACCCAAGCCGGGAATCGAACCCAGGTCCCTGGAGCTGTGAAGCAGCAGTGCTAACCATTGTGCTACCATGCCGCCTAAAGTTCTAATGGGAGAAATAGCAAATGCACTAGTGGTAATTTAACAAAATTCACTGGACTCTGGGGTGGTTCCTGCAGATTGGAAAACAGCAAATGTGATGCCACTGTTTAAAAAAGGAGGTAGACAAAAGGCGGGTAACTATAGGCCGGTTAGCTTAACTTCTGTAGTAGGGAAAATGCTTGAATCTATCATCAAGGAAGAAATAGCGAGACATCTGGATATAAATTGTCCCATTGGTAAGACGCAGCATGGGTTCATGAAGGGCAGGGTCATGTTTGACTAATTTAGTGGAATACTTTGAGAACATTACATGTGCAGTGGACAATGGGGAACCTGTGGATGTGGTGTATCTGGATTTCCAGAAAGCATTTGACAAGGTGCCACACCAAAGACTGCCACATAAGATAAAGGTGCACAGTGTTACGGGTAATGTATTAGCATGGATAGAGGATTGGTTAACTAACAGAAAGCAAAGAGAGGGGGTAAATGGGTGTTTTCCTGGTTGACGATCAGTGACTAGTGGTGTGCCTCAGGGATCAGTGTTGGGACCACAATTGTTTACAATTTACATAGATGGTTTGGAGATGGGGACCAAGCATAGTGTGTCAAAATTCGCAGATGACACTAAGATGAGTGATGTGGAGATGCCGGCGTTGGACTGGGGTAAACACAGTAAGAAGTTTAACAACACCAGGTTAAAGTCCAACAGGTTTATTTGGTAGCAAAAGCCACACAAGTTTTCGGAGCTCCAAGCCCCTTCTTCAGGTGCACTGGAGGGGGTGCAGAGGAGATTCACTAGGTTGATTCTGGAGTTGAGAGGGTTGGCTTATGAGGAGAGACTGAGTAGACTGGGGCTATACTCATTGGAATTCAGAAGAATGAGGGGAGATCTTATAGAAACATATAAGATTATGAAGGGAATTGATAAGATAGAAGCAGGGAAGTTGTTTCCACGGGCGGGTGAAACTAGAACTAGGGGGCATGGCCTCAAAATAAGGGGAAGCAGATTTAGGAATGAGTTGAGGAGGAACTTCTTCACACAAGGAGTTGTGAATCTGTGGAATTCCCTGCCCAGTGAAGCAGTTGAGGATACCTCATTGAATGTTTTTAAGGCAAGGATAAATACATTTTTGAACAGTAAAGGAATTAAGGATTATGGTGACTCACCTGAAGAAGGGGCTTGGAGCTCTGAAAGCTTGTGTGGCTTTTGCTACCAAATAAACCTGTTGGACTTTAACCTGGTGTTGTTAAACTTCTTACTAAGATGAGTGGCAGAGCAAAGTGTGCAGAGGATGCTAAAACTCTGTAAAGGGATAGTCTAAGTGAGTGGGCGAGGGTCTGGCAGATGGAGTACAATGTTGGTAAATGTGAGGTCATCCATTTTGATAGAAATAACAGCAAAATGGATTATTATTTAAATGGTAAAAAATTGCAGCATGCTGCTGTGCAGAGGGACCTGGGTGTCCTTGTGCAGGAATCTCAAGGAGTTGGTTTGCAGGTGCAGCAGGTAATTAAGAAGGCAAATAGAATTTTGTCCTTCATCGCTAGAGGGATGGAGTTTAAAACAGCGAGATTATGTTGCAGCTGTATAAGGTGCTGGTGAGGCCACACCTGGAGTACTGTGTACAGTTTGATCTCCTTACTTGAGAAAGGATATACTGGCACTGGAGGGGGTGCAGAGGAGATTCACTAGGTTGATTCTGGAGTTGAGAGGGTTGGCTTATGAGGAGAGACTGAGTAGACTGGGGCTATACTCATTGGAATTCAGAAGAATGAGGGGAGATCTTATAAAAACATATAAGATTATGAAGGGAATTGATAAGATAGAAGCAGGGAAGTTGTTTCCACTGGCGGGTGAAACTAGAACTAGGGGGCATGGCCTCAAAATAAGGGGAAGCAGATTTAGGAATGAGTTGAGGAGGAACTTTTTCACACAAGGAGTTGTGAATCTGTGGAATTCCCTGCCCAGTGAAGCAGTTGAGGATACCTCATTGAATGTTTTTAAGGCAAGGATAAATAAATTTTTGAACAGTAAAGGGATTAAGGATTATGGTGAGCGGGCGGGTAAGTGGAGCTGAGTCCACAAAAAGATCAGCCATGATCTTATTGAATGGCGGAGCAAGCTCGAGGGGCCAGATGACCTACTCCTGCTCCTAGTTCTTATGTTCTTAAGTTCTACAGTTGTAGTCCTTTATCTTCACTCCTGTACAATCCAGCAACTATGCAAGGCGGATGACAGAACATTGACTGGTGGTAGTGATGGGCAATCCACCTTACATTGAACTCGTGTCACACTATTCCCTCTATCAGGAAAGTTATTTTTTCCAAGCAGAGGAGAGACTGAAAGTGGAATTTAATTGTGGTGAGGAGCCTCTCTACCTGGAGACACAACCTTCTCTGGGAGCCCCATCAGGACAGATCCCAGTCAGGCAGTCTGCTGACTACCAATGGAATTCCCTGCTCCTGAAGGGGAAATTTCCCACCTCCAAGATCTGCTGGCCAATCAGAGGCTGGGGGCTGTCAAAGAATAGCAGCACCACCGCGGGTGGTGGTCCTGGAAGTGGAACACAACAACACAAGAAATAAGAGTAGACCATCTGGCTTGTCGAGCCTGCTCTGTCAGACAATATGATCATGGTTGATCTTAGGCTTTATCTCCACTTTCCCGCCTGCTCCTCATAGCCCTTGATTCTCTGAAAGACTAAAAATCTATGTGAGCATTAAATTCAATAATGGAGTATCTTCAACCCAAAGATTCACAAGCTTTTGAGTGAAGTAATTTCTCTCCATCTCAGTCCTAAATAATCATTTTTATAACCTGAGACTGTGCCTCCGAACTTTAGATCCTCCAGGAAACAGAAACAACTTCTCAATGTCTACCCTATCAAATCCCTTCAAAATCTTGCTAGTTTCAATGGGACTAATCTCATTCTTCTTAATTCCAGAAGTATAAGGCCAATTTACTCAGTCCCTCATCAAGGACAATCCGCTCAACTCACGTACCAGCCAGTGAACTCGCACTGGACTGCCTCCATGGCAAGTGTATTCTTCTTTAAATATGGTGAGCAAATTGCACATAGCATTTCAGGTGTGGTCTCACCAAAGCCTTGTACAATGATAACAAGACTTCTTAATTCCTGTACTCCAGTCCCTTTGCAATAAAGGCCAATATGCCATTTGCCTTCATAATTTTCTGCTGTACCTACATGCTGATCTTCTGTGTTCCTTGCATGCGCACACCCAAGTCTCTCTGAACATCAACATTAACAAGTGTGATAGAGGGGCAAGGGACACAAACTGAACTCCTTTATTTTTCTTGCCGTCAGTCCGTAAGCAAAGGTGTTATTAATTTTTCAAATAGGCTCTTTCCCCAGTCCTCTGTTTGAGAAATCCATCTTAAAGTGACTCACAGCAAACTCTCTTTAGGGTTAAATCAGAAGTATTGTTTATTCATATAAACCCAAGCACACGAGAAGCATAGAGGAAAGAAAATAGTTTTACAACTAGGGAGTATTTAGAGTCAAAAAGATAGGAATATTATAGACATGAATGTCAGAGTCCAGTGACAGTTGCTTCATGTAGGTTTATAGTTCAAGTGAGTTTAACAAGCTGAAAGCAGGAGTTGCCAAATGATTCACCAGGGCATTGATCCCACCCAAGTGGAACAGCTCTGATTCTCCTGATACTGGTGCCCCACGAGTTCTTGCTACACCAATCTTTGAGCCACACATTCAATTCTCTAATCTGCTTGTCCCTATCCCAACTGGCACATGGCTCAGGTAGCGATTTACAGGTAATTACCTTTGCTGTTCTGCTTTTTAATTTAGATCCTAACTCCTCAAACTCTCTCAACAGAAAATCATTCCTAGTGATACCTATATGAACCATGACAACTGGACCTTTCCTCTCCCACTCCGGTTTGTCTCCAGACATGAGGAGATGTCTGTAGCCCTGGCACTGGACCAGCAACACAATCTTTGGAGCTCTCGGTCACAGCTGCAGTGAACAGTATCTAACCCTGACTATAATGTCCCCTATCACTACCATATTCCTTTCCACTCTCCCCCACTGGAATGGCATCCTGCACCATGGTGCCACAATCAGTTTGCTCTTCCATCCTGCGGTCCTTCTCCTCATCCACACAAGTAACAAAGTTAAAGGCTTGCCCATATGGCATGGTCTCTACCTGCAACTGGTTGAATACCAGCGGCAACAGGATTTTGATTTGATTTGATTTATTATTGTCACATGTATTAGTATACAGTGAAAAGTATGGTTTCTTGCGCGCAATTCAGACAAAGCATACCACACATAGAGAAGGAAAGGAGAGAGTGCAGAATATAGTGTTACAGTCATAGCTAGAGTGTAGAGAAAGATCAACTTAATGCGGGGTAGGTCCATTCAAAACTCTGATGGCAGCAGGGAAGAAGCTATTCTTGAGTCAGTTGGGTATGTGTCCTCATACTTTTGTATCTTTGTCCTGACAGAAGAAGGTGGAAGAGAGAATGTCCGGGGTGTGTGGGGTCCTTGATTATGCTGGCTGCTTTTCTGAGTTAGCGGGAAGTGTAGACAGAGTCAATGGGTGGGAGGCTGGTTTGAGTGATGGACTGGGTTTCGTTCACGACCCTTTGTAGTTTATTGCAGTCTCAAACAGAGCAGGAGACATACCAAGCTGTGAGACAACCAGAAAGAATGCTTTCTATGGTGCATCTGTAAAAGTTGGTGAGAGTCGTAGTGTGTGGTGAACCATAGATGGTTACCACTATGGGTACTGAACCATAGATGGTTATCACTATGGGTACTTGTACATATGTTACTCTTGTTACTGTTGGGGTTAGGGTTGGGGTGTTCCACCTGTTGACATTGTTCTGTAGTACACTCCGGTTGGCTCCGCCTTCCTATAGGAGTATAAAGGTCACTGCACTTCCTAGTGACCCTTTAGTCTGGGATTGTATTGTTAAGCAGTATGCTCTATTCTTGTTGCTAATAAAAGCCTTTATTTCCCAGGTACGATCCAGCCTCCCGAGTGAATTAATCGCGCATCATAGTGGACATGCCAAATTTCCTTACTCTCCTGAGAAAGTAGAGGCGTTGGCGGGCTTTCTTAACTATAGTGTCGGCATGGAGGGACCAGGAAAGATTGTTGGTGATCTGGACAACTAAAAACTTGAAGCTCTCGCCCATTTCTATTTCATTCCCAATGATGTAGACCGGGGCATGTTCTCCACTATGTTTCCTAAAGTCAATGATGAGGCCCGTAAGCAGCAGTCCTTGACTCGTCTTGTTCCTGTACTTAATTGTGGGGAATCAGAAAGGCTCTCCAGCTTCATGCTGGGTGTGTGATCCTTCCTGCTGCTTTTCCAATGTCTAGCTAATTAGTTACACCCAGATACAACAGAGGACGGTCTCCCCACACTCTATAGTGAAACCAATGTCACGAGATGCAGCAATCACTAATGCAGTTTCTCTCTGAATTTTAACTATTAATTATACTTATAACATGTTTTAACTATTAATTATACTTATAACATGTTAGCCCATGTTTGCCTTCTGGTTAAAGTCCAACAGTTCTAGTTGCACTTTTTATTCCTTCCCAATTTGATAATTGTTATTCTTCATCTTGAGTTCCCTGACCAACCCACAGCATTATGACCTGCACCATGGGAAGGACACAGAAGCAGATCCTGAATCCACCCCAGCCCAAAGGGGAATCAAACGCCATGATATTTGTACCAATCTGATCCACATCAGCTGTCCAACTGGACGAATCCACCCCACCCCCCACACCCCCAGGAGTCTGTGTTGTTGCAGTAACATGCATTTTTACATGCATATTGCAACCTGGAGCTATGGAAAGCGGTAATAGACATTCCAATGTTCTTTCCATTACATGGATGATCAGGAAAAGTTGCACGGCTAGCATTTATTATCTATCCCTAATTTCCCTGAAAAGGTAATGTTGGACCTTTCTCTTGGTCCTCCGATAGCAGTTTTATTCAACTGAATGGTTTGCTGGGCCTATTTATGGGACAGTTAAAGATCAACCATGCTGCTGTGGAACCAGAGTCACATCCAGGTCAGAGCAGGTAAGGAAGGCAAAGTTTCTTCCCTAATAAACATTACTGAAATTGACGGATTTTTTAAAATGTCAAACCCACAGCTTTACGTTTATAACTAGATATTTAAAATTGAATTCAAAGCTGAAACTGCCATGGTGGAATTTGAACTTGTGTTCTTTGATTTATTAGTCCGGTTCTCTGGATGAATAATTCAGACACATAATCATCATACAAATCATGTGATTAGCCAAAAACAATTATTGCAAAGTGTCCCATTGTCAATAATTTAACCAATGAAGATAAGGAACCTGATTCACTGCCTAACAATTCAGAAACGGCCATTGATGGAATACAATGTGGAAAAGTGTGAGGTTATGCACTTTGGAAGGAGGAATGGAGGCATGGACTATTTTCTAAATGGGAAAATGCTTAGGAAATCAGAAACACGAAGAGACTTGGGAGTCATTGTTCAAGATTCTCTTAAAGTTAACGTGCAGGTTCAGTCGGCAGTTAGGAAAGCAAATGCAATGTTAGCATTCATGTTGAGAGGGCTAGAATACAAGAGCAGGGATGTACTCTTGAGGCTGTGGTCAGATCCCATTTGGAGTATTGTGAGTAGTTTTGGGCCCCATATCTAAGGAAAGATGTGCTGGCCTTGGAAAGGGTAGCCATGATGTGGAGATGCCGGCGTTGGACTGGGGTAAGCACAGTAAGAAGTCTCACAACACCAGGTTAAAGTCCAACAGGTTTATTTGGTAGCACAAGCCACAAGCTTTCAGAGCGCTCCTCCTACATCAGGTGACTGGGAGTTCTGTTCACAAACAGGGCATATGAAGACACAAACCCAATTTGCAAAATAATGGTTGGAATGCGAGTCTTTACAGGTAATCAAGTCTTAAAGGTACAGACAATGTGAGTGGAGAGCGGGTTAAGCACAGGGTCTCCAGCCAGGAGAGTTAGTGAGATTTTGCAAGCCCAGGCAAGTCGTGGGGGTTACAGATAGTGTGAGATGAACCCAAGATCCCGGTTTAGGCCGTCCTCATGTGTGCGGAACTTGGCTATCAGTTTCTGCTCAGCGACTCTGCGCTGTCGTGTGTCGTGAAGGCCGCCTTGGAGAACGCTTTCCCGAAGATCAGAGGCTGAATGCCCGTGACTGCTGAAGTGTTCCTCCTGCCTGGTGATTGTCGAGCGGTGTTTATTCATCCGTTGTCGTAGCATCTGCATGGTCTCCCCAATGTACCATGCCTCGGAACATCCTTTCCTGCAGCGTATCAGGTAGACAACGTTGGCCGAGTTGCAAGTGTATGTACTGTGCACATGGTGGATGGTGTTCTCACGTGAGATGATGGCATCCGTGTCGATGATCCGGCACTTCTTGCAGAGGTTGCTGTGGCAAGGTTGTGTGGTGTTGTGGTCACTGTTCTCCTGAAGGCTGGGTAGTTTGCTGTGGACAATGGTCTGTTTAAGGTTATGCGGTTGTTTGAAGGCAAGAAGTGGGGGTGTGGGGATGGCCTTGGCAGGATGTTCGTCTTCATCAATGACATGTTGAAGGCTCTGGAGAAGGTGTGTCGTAGCTTCTCCGCTCCGTGGAAGAACTGGATGATGAAGGGTACTCTGTACGCCGTGTCTTGTGTTTGTCTTCTGAGGAGGTCGGCGTGGTTTTTCGCTGTGGCACGTCGGAACTGTCGATCGATGAGTTGAGCGTCATATCCTGTTCTTATGAGGGTATCTTTCAGCGTCTGGAGATGTCTGTTGCGATCCTCCTCATCTGAGCAGAGCCGGTGTAGATGGAGGGCTTGTCCGTAGGGGATGGCTTCTTTAACGTGTTTAGGGTGGAAGCTGGAGAAGTGGAGCATCGTGAGGTTATCCGTGGGCTTGCAGTACAGTGAAGTGCTGAGGTGACCATCCTTGATGGAGATGCGTGTGTCCAAGAATGCAACCGATTCTGGAGAGTAGTCCATGGTGAGTCTGATGGTGGGATGGAACTTGTTGATGTCATCATATAGTTGTTTCAGTGATCGTTCACCAGGAGTCCAAAGGAAGAAAATGTCATCGATGTATCTAGTGTATAGCATCGGTTGAAGGTCCTGTGTGGTGAAGAGGTCTTGTTCGAATCTGTGCATGAAGATGTTATCTCACTAACTGTCCTGGCTGGAGACAATACACATCTCTTTAATCTGTGCTTAACCCTCTCTCCACTCACATTGTCTGTACCTTTAAGACTTGATTACCTGTAAAGACTCGCATTCCAACCATTATTTTGTAAATTGAATTTGTGTCTTTATATGCCCTGTTTGTGAACAGACCTCCCACTTACCTGATGAAGGAGCAGCGCTCTGAAAGCTTGTGGCTTGTGCTACCAAATAAACCTGTTGGACTTTAACCTGGTGTTATGAGACTTCCTACTTGGAAAGGGTCCAGAGGAGGTTCACAAGAATGATCCCTGGAATGAAGAGCTTGTCGTATGAGGAATGGTTGAGGACTCTGGGTCTGTACTCGTTGGAGTTTAGAAGGATGAGGAGGGATTTTATTGAAACTTACAGGATACTGCGAGGCCTGGATAAAGTGGGCATGGAGAGGATGTTTCCACTAGTAGGAAAAACTAGAACCAGAGGGCACAACCTCAGGCTAAAGGGACGATCCATTAAAACAGAGATGAGAAGGAATTCTTCACCCAGAGAGTGGTGAATCTGTGGAACTCTTTGCCGCAGAAGGCTGTGGAGGCCAGGTCATTGAGTGTCTTTAAGACAGAGATAGATAGGTTCTTGATTAATAAGGGGATCGGGGGTTATGGGGAAAAGGCAGGAGAATGGGGATGAGAAAAGTATCAGCCATGATTGAATGGCGGCGCAGACTCGATTGGCCGAGTGGCCTAATTCTGCTCCTATGTCTTATGATCTTATGGTCTTGATTTAATACTAATTTGCCAATTCTCCCTCCCCTCTGCTCCATTGGTCCTAATTCTTCTCCGTGTGTGCCTGTATAACACAGGCCACATTACAGCCTTCAATCCTCACACTTTCCAACAGGAATTCCTAGATAGCATTCAGCAGGAGGAACTCTGGCTATCTGTAGTATCCCTGTAGCCACATTAATTGAAACCAGCTAAGCTGTCTGCATGGAGTTTATATGTTCTCTCTGGGTGGGATTTTCCGACTGCCCTCACCCCAAAACCGGAAGGTCCCGCCCGAGGTCAACGGACCTTTGCACAATCCACCCTTCGCCTGCTACGATTTCCACGGTGAGCAGAATGGGAAAATTTGCCCCCCTCTGTCTGCGTGGGTTTCCTATGGGTGGTGCTCCCACAGTCCAAAGATGTGCAGGTTAGGTGGATTGGCCATGATGAATTGTCCCTTAGTGTCCCAAGATGTCTGGGTTAGATGGATTAGCCATGGTAAATGCGTGGGGTTATAGGGTAGGGGAGAGGGCCTGGCTAAGGTACTCTGTCAGAGAGTTGGTGCAGACTTGATGGGCCGAATGGCCTCTCCTGTACTGTAGGGATTCTATGTTTCTATGATTTAATTCTGTTTAGTCTGAATACCTGCAGCCATCAAACACACACTAATTTGTTGCTGAATTTCTGGGAATGCTGGGGAGTGACTTATACTCATCTTTTTCCGCCAGAAGGGTTGGGGATATATCACTGATTTGGTAACTGAATAAGTTAAATTCCATTCTGATTATAAAGGATTATAAAGGATTTAAATTCAGTTTTAAAAATCTAGTAATAAACATGAAGCTGTGGGTTTGACATAAAAAAAGGATGTAAGTCTGTGCAATTCCCACTGAATAAAACATAAATTCTTGGCTCTCTTCAGGGTCTTATCCATTTTGTCGGAGATAAAGCATTGAACAGGTGTTTGCTGGCAGGGATAAAAGGAAACATAAAAATGCAATACTCCAGGAACCTTCCATCTTTCACTTTATGGATAATTTTGGGGCATTTTATATGAAGAGTTGGATGTGTCCACCTGCCATAAGACCATAAGACATAGGAGCGGAAGTAAGGCCATTCGGCCCATCGAGTCCACTCCACCATTCAATCATGGTTGATTGACTGAAGACCTGAAGCCGCTTGCTGTGCTATGTTTTCACACATGTCATCAACTGGGGTTAGTGTGCGTGTGAAATAGAAGTGTTATAATAATTTCATATCTGATTGCACTTTAATTTTTAGATTAGCTTAATTGCAATAATAACTTAATGATAATAAAAGTATATATGCTCAATTTATTATCATTCAATTAGCAAAGTGAGGGTTTGCCAACCTTGAGTGAAGTTTTTCAAACTTTTTATATGTCGTAAGAATGATGACTTATTGCACAGGTTCCCTCAGTGTTTCTCTCAGGTCCAACAGAACAGATAACAATTTCAGTCGCAAGGTGCCACTTAATTTATTTATGGTTCGTGTTACGCTGAAGTATTTTTAGAACTTTGTTAAGGTGAACATTTCAAAGTCTGCATTCGTGTAACAAATGCTACTTAACATGGGTGGGATCCAAATGGGTGGCAGAATCCAACTTCCATATTATCCGAAAGTTGGTAGTGGGTTTTTTGCCTGTACAATTCCTGTTCCTGTAAGGTCTAAAAGTTGTACTTCACACAAAAAAAATAGACCACTCGAGGGAAAAGAGATCACATAAAACCAAAATAAAAACAGACAAAATGCAAAAACCATCATATATCCAGGCAATTGTGAATTAGACAAAAAGCAACAAAGGGTGACAAACAGGGAGCAAGAACCACAAAAAGTATAAAAATCAACTTGCAAGGGACATCAAGGTCAACACAAAATATTTTAAGTATATATTTGGACAAAGAGGGTGGTCAGGAACTGATGATGCTGATATTGTCAATTATGATAAGGAAATGACAGACATGTTGAATAATAATAATAATAATAACTTCACCTGGATTTCCGCCAAGTCTGGATGGCTTGGGAAGCCATTAAAAATGGCGGATGGGTCCTGATTCCGGGATTCCCAACCCCATTCCCGGAGTTCCTGATTTTTAGGAGTGTCTTTCAAGGGTGGGGGATGGTCATGAGCCTGCACCCTGCACTCCCGATCTGCCCAGTCCCATTGCAGTGATATGTGTGGCCAAGTCTTTCGCAATTCTCACAGAAACAGACCAATTTTGCAAGCAGTCAATGGCTCTCGACATCTCAGAGGTGTTACGTACCATAGGCCAAGATTTTCCAGTCCTCCCCACTGTGGGAAAGAAATTCCTGCCCAAAGTCAACAGACCTTTGTCTGGTTCCTCAAATTTTCCATCCCACCTGTGACAATTCCCACCGTAAGTGAGACGGGAAAATGCCAGCTCCATGAGTGAATCATTTGAAAGGTAAATTAAATAGTCCCCATACCAAGACATTACCCCCCCCAACCAATCCCCATGGCCTGACATGCCCCCATGCCAAGGTATGCTCCCGAAAGAACCCCTTTGGCACATCGTGTCCCCCTGCAAAGCTATGTCCCTTAAACATCACCTTTGGTTCCTCATGCCAAAGTAAATCCCCCAATCAACCCTTATGGTGGCTTATGGTACCCATGCCAAAAAATGGCCCTCAAACAACTCCTATAGCCCCTTATGCTCCCCATTCCAAGCTATGGCATTTACATGCCCAGTCACCCACTGTATACAATCAATGAACCAATTTTCAGGGAGACAGTGGCATATTGGTAATGTACCCAAACTGGTAAGCTAGAAGCTCAGGCTAATGCTCGGGTCTCAAATCCCATAACGGCAGTAGGTGGAATTTAAATTCAGTTCATAAAACTGGAATAAAAAATTAATCTCGGTCATAGTGACCATGAAACCATTGTTGATTGTTGTGAAAACCCATATGATTCACTAATGCCCTTTAGAGAAGGAAATCTGCCATCCTTACCTGGTCTGGCCTACATCTGACTCCAGACTCACAGCAATGTGGTTGACCTAGCAAGCAACTCAGTTGTATCAAACTGCTGCAAAGTCTGTAAAAAGGAATGAAAGCGGACGGACCACCTAGCATCGACCTAGATTCCAGAAACAACTGCAAACCCAGCCCTGTCAACACTGCAAAGTCCTCCTTGCTAATATCAAGGGACTTGTGCCAAAATTGGGATAGCTGTCTCACAGACTAGTCAAGCAACAGCCTGATGTTATCATTCTCAGAGAATCATACCTTACAAATAATGTCCCGGACACCACCATCACCATTCCTGGGAATGTCCTGTGTCACTGGCAGGACAGACATAGCAGAGGTGGTGGCGCAGTGGTATACAGTTGGGAGAGATTGCCCTGGGAGTTCTGAACATTGACTTTAGCCCCAGGAAGTCTCGTGGCATCAGGTCAAACACGGACAAGGAAATCACCTGCTAATTACCACGTACCATTCCCCCCTCAGCTGATGAATCAGTACTTCTCCATGTTGAACATCACATGGAGGAAGCACTGAGGGTGGCAAGGATGCCGAATGTACTCAAGGTGGGGGACTTTAATGTCCATCACAAGTACCACTGGAAGCACAACTGCAGACCGAGCTGACCGGGTCCTAAAGGGCGTAGCTGCTAGACTGGGGCTGCAGTAGGTAGTGAGGGAACCAACAGAAGGGAAAACCTACTTGACCTCATCCTCACCAAAATGCCTGCCACAGATGCATCTACCCGTGAAAGTATAGGTAGGAGTGACAACCACACAATTGTGTGGAGTCAAAGTCCAACTTCACTTTGAGGATTCTCTCTATCGTGTTGTGTGGCACTACCACCATGTTAAATGAGATAGATTTAAAATAGTTCTTGCAACCATGAGGCACTGTAGGCCAATAGCAGCAACAGAATCATATACAACCACAATCTATACCCTCTTGACCTGGTATATTCCCCACACTACCATTACCACCAAGCCAGGGATCAACCCTGCTTCAAGAAGGTTGCAGGAGGTCATGTCTGGAGCAGCACTAGGCATAACTAATAATGAGGTATTAACTTGATGAAGTTCCAACACGGGACTACTTGCGTACCAAATAGCAGACAGCAAGTAATAGAGCTATAAAATCCCACAACTAATGGATTAGATTTAAGTTCTGCAATCCTACCACATTCAGTTGTGAATGGTGATGGACAATTAAACAACTCCCTGGAACAGGAGGTTTTGCAAATATCCCCATCCTCAATGATGGAGAAACCCAGTATAACAGTGCAAGAGACAAAGCTGAAGCATTTTCAGCCATCTTTAGACAGAAGTACCAATTGGATGATCCATCTCGGCCTGCTCCAGAGATCCCAGTCTTCAGCCAATTCAAGTCACTTCACATGATATCAAGAAGCAGTTGAAGGCACTATATACTGCAAAGGCTATGGGCCCTGACAACATTCCAGCAATGTTATGGACAGGAGGGGGGGCAAATTAAGCGGTCCTGGTTTCTCCTCTCTTCCCTCCCCCAAACTGCACCTGTTTTGATTTTCTTCCCCCTTTATAAGTGATGGTGTGTTTCCCAACCCTTCAGTTTTGGTGTGATCAAATTTTTATTAATAGCTCACAGCAAAATGGGAAGAGCGGGCAGCATGGTGGTACAGAGTCTGAAAGGTGTGTGGTTAGGTGCATTGGTCATGCTACATTCTCCCTCAGTGTACCCGAACAGATGCCGAAGTGTGGCGACTAGGGGATTTTCATAGCAACTTCATTGCGGTGTTAATGTAAGCCGACTTGCGACACTAATAAACTTTAAAACTTTTAAACTTTAAACTCAGAGGGTTAGTTTATTTGCACACATTTAAAACACAGGAGAGGGTCACTATGTAGCTCTCTGTGCACTCAGACAGTAAAAGATAGAGAAAGAAATACTACAGAGTTTCACAAAGTCCAACAGTGCATTCCTTCACAGAGGTCAGCAAGCTGAAACTGATACTGGATAAGTCACTTTTCCAGTAGCGTTTGCTTCCACAATAAGATAGGCACGGATAGATGAATCAGCCTTGTAGGTGATGATACAAAAGTTCCAGTTAAAACAGTGTAAATGGGGACAGAAATTCAGCCTGGGTAGAGCCACTTTCTGTGCTGCTGCTTGGTAGATGGAAGAATTACAACTTCACAATGCAATATTGTGGTTTCACCAGCTAAAGATTCATGTCATATGATTCCCACCACTCCACTCTGGCTTTGACAAAGCATATGTATCCCTCTGTCTGGGTCCCTGGGCTATAGCCTGGTGGGTTGCTATGCATCATTTTAAATGCAGTGGTTAGCCCTGTCAGGTTGCTTCACGGTTCTGCAGTAAGGGGGTGGGTATGGGATCCCATCTGGTTGGGATCCAATCTGGTTGGGATCCCTCTGCTAGTCAGTTGGGGAGTAGCTGCTGTATCTTTTGGAACACTGCCACCCTCTGGTGATCAACTCTCACTGTACCTCCTGGTGGTTTTGTAACTAAGTGAGACATCATATCACTCTGTGGCAATTTAGGAATTTCCCTGGTCCCCATTTAAATTCGCCATAAAGCTACCAGCCAGGTAAATCAATGACCTCCTAGCTGGCGCTTTAGTCTTTGGAGTGGATGTTCTCCTAACTTGTTCCATGTCCCTTGGAGCATCTGTATTCTCAAGTTTGATTTGATTTGATTTATTATTGTCACATGTATTAACATACAGTGAAAAGTATTGTTTCTTGCGCGCTATACAGACAAAACATACCATTCATAGAGAAGGAAACGAGAGAGTGCAGAATATCGTGTTACAGTCATAGCTAGGGTGTAGAAAAGATCAACTTAATGCAAGGTAAGTCCATTCAAAAGTCTGACAGCAGCAGGGAAGCAGCTGTTCTTGAGTCGGTTGGGAGGTGACCTCAGACTTTTGTATCTTTTTCCCGAAGGAAGAAGGTGGAAGAGAGAATGTCCGGGGTGCATGGGGTCCTTAATTATGCTGGTTGCTTTGCCGAGGCAGTGGGAAGTGTAGACAGAGTCAAAGGATGGGAGGCTGAGGTTGCAGCTCCAGCTACAATGCCTTGTGGCTTTTCGACTGGTGTTAGCGGACAACAAATTTATGAAGTTATGTATATAATATGAAACAGGCCAAACTGCACTCAGAATCCCCTCCATTAAAGATTAAAAGGGACAGATCCAGACAAGCAGGCAAAAGGCATGCTTTTAAAATGCAAACAAGGTCTAACACACAAAAGGGAGCCAGACAGGGTGGCACCAAAGGAAACTAAATTAAAGGTACACCCTCATCTAATCAAATCAGCACCACTGACCTAATCAAGTGTGTGGTGAACCATCGTTGGTTCCCACTGGATAGTACTGAGCCAGGGGCTGGCCAGGACTACAAGGATGTACATATGTTACTGTTGGATTGTGCTATTGTTGCTGTTGGGTTAGGGTGGGGTTGTTACACGTTTGTATGATACTGTTGTGGCACATCCCAGTCGGGCTCCGCCTCCTGGGAGAGGTATAAGAGTCCCTGCTCTGGCCGGGACCCCTTCAGTCTGGGATAGTGTACATAAGTTCTGATAGCTTCATTAATAGTAAATAAAAGCATTCATTTACTGAGCTTCGAGCCTCGTGTCTAAATTGATGTGCATCAATTTTATTTACTATTATTAAACTCTCGACGGAGAAAAAAAAGAAGAGAGAGTATGGAGCAAATTCTCAAGCCAGAACGTCTGACGCTAGATCCATGTGCGGTGGGCGCTTCTAACACCTTCGACCACTGGCTGAAGTGTTTTGAAGGTTACCTGGCAGCCTCCGCAGCGGTCACCACAGATGATGACAGACTCCGGGTCCTCCATGCGAGGGTAAGCGACACAGTCTACCTCACGATCCGTGCGGCCACTAATTACCCTAAGGCCCTCGAGCTTCTAAAGAAGCGCTATACAAAACCACCTAACGAGATACACGCTCATTACCTCCTAGCCACTCGACGACGGCAGTCTGGCGAAACGATGGAGGACTATGCCAATGAGCTCCTACAGCTAGCCAGGGGCTGTGACTGCAAAGCTGTGTTGGCTGAGCAGAGCATGTACGACCTCGCCCGAGATGCGTTTGTGGCCGGGGTCGGATCGTCGTACATCCGTCTCAAACTGTTGGAAAAGGGTAACCTTAATCTTACCCAGGCCATCGAGTTAGCAGAAATGCTCGAGTCGGCTTCAAAGAGTTTAGTCTTATATCCAGAGGACCACGTGGAGACAACGTGGCAAGAGCAGTCGCAACTCCCTCCTCGCCCCTCGGGTTCGAAATGCTGTGTAATGGCGTGCTCCCATTCGGGCCAGACGACGGCAGCAGCCCCGTGCGGCCCGCGGTGCTATTTCTGTGGAGGAGCAAAACATACCCGGCAAAAGTGTCCCGCTAAAGCGGTATTGTGCACCGCATGCGGTAAAAAAGGGCATTATGCAAAAGTGTGCCGATCGAAACCCAGGAACGGCAGTGCGGCCTGCGATTCTTCGGAGCTTGGATCATCATCATCGTCGAAGTCGTCGCGGGGTTCGTCCACGTGCGAGTCCAGGACGACGCCATTACGGTCGACGGAGTCGGAGGAGTATGACCACCAGGGGTCGCTGAGTTTGGCGCCCTCACCCACGTGCGATTCATGGGGGCAGCCATGTTGGTCGACACTGACCACGAACGACCAGCAGGGGTCCTCTGCATCGATTTCAGCTGCCTGCAGTGGCGCTCATGAACCAACGGTGGCGTCGATCATCCTGGACCAGGCCAAGCCTCATAGACTCGATCGTTCAATGATGAATATCCAGGTAAACAATCATGTGCTTTATTGTCTGTTTGACAGCGGGAGCACTGAGAGCTTTATCCACCCAGACACTGTGAAGAGGTGTGGACTCCAGATTCAACCTGCCAAACAGACAATCTCTATGGCATCAAGGTCCCGGTCTGTTGCCATGCTAGGGAGTTGTGTGGTAACCTTGAAAGTACAAGGCACAGTTTACGAGCGCTTCAAGCTCCTTGTGTTGCCGTATCTTTGCGCGCCAATACTTCTCGGACTAAACTTCATGGTCCATTTGAGGAGTGTAATCCTACAGTACGGTGGGCCACACCCTTCACTGGCAGTGGGAAAACAGCAGCAGCCTCCAAATTGCCCAACGTGCCCCGCCTGCAACCTCTCGACGCTAAAGATCACCACACCCTCCTTATTTCAGAATCTGGTACCAGGCTGCAAGCCCATCGCTACTAAAAGTAGGCATTACAGCACTGAGGATCGGATCTTCATTAGATCTGAGGTTCAGCGGCTCCTCAAAGAAGGGATCATACAACCCAGTGTTAGTCCGTGGAGAGCACAGGTTGTGGTGGTCAAGAGCGGGAACAAACCCCGGATGGTCATTGACTACAGTCAGACCATTAACCGATATACACAGCTGGATGCGTATCCTCTCCCGCGCATATCTGATATGGTCAATCGGATTGCGCAGTACCGGGTGTTCTCCACCATAGACCTCAAGTCCGCCTACCACCAACTCCCCATTTGCCCAGAGGACTGACAATACACGTCTTTTGAGGTGGATGGTCGCTTGTATCATTTTCTCAGGGTTCCCTTTGGTGTCACCAATGGGGTCTCGGTCTTCCAGCGTGCTATGGACCGAATGGTGGACCAGAACGGGCTGCGGGCTACCTTCCCGTACCTGGATAATGTCACCATCTGCGGCCATGATCAGCAGGACCATGACACAAACCTCCTGAACTTCTTACGCACTGCATCTCGCCTGAACTTGACCTACAACAGGGAGAAGTGTGTGTTCCGTACACGCCGTTTAGCCATCCTAGGATACGTGGTGGAAAACGGGGTCATTGGCCCTGATCCAGACCGTATGCGCCCCCTTGCTGAACTCCCCTTGCCTGCTAGTGCAAAAGCACTGAGAAGATGCCTCGGCTTCTTCTCTTATTATGCGCAGTGGGTTCCCAACTACGCGGACAAAGCCCGTCCGCTTATTAAGTCCACGACTTTTCCCCTAACGCCAGAGGCCCAATTGGCCTTCAAGAAATTGAAAGACGACATCGCGAAAGCTACGATGCACGCGGTAGACGAGTCCATCCCCTTTCAGGTGGAAAGCGATGCATCTGATTTCGCCCTGGCCGCCCCACTTAACCAGGCAGGCAGGCCCGTCGCATTTTTTTCCCGCACCCTCCAAGGCCCCGAAATTCGGCATTCAGCGGTGGAAAAGGAGGCCCAGGCCATTGTGGAGGCCGTCAGACACTGGCGCCGTTACTTGGCGGGAAAGCGGTTCACCCTGATCACGGATCAGCGGTCCGTGGCGTTCATGTTTAACAACACGCAGAGGGGCAAGATCAAGAATGACAAGATCTTGCGGTGGAGAATTGAACTCTCCACCTATAACTACGATATCATGTATCGTCCAGGGAAACTCAATGAGCCCTTGGATGCCCTCTCGCGTGGAACATGCGCTAGTATTCAGGAGGATCGTTTGAACGCCCTCCATAATGATCTGTGCCATCCTGGGGTCACTCGGCTCTACCACTTTGTAAAAGCCCGCAACCTGCCTTACTCGGTGGAGGACGTCAAGTCGGTAACAAGGAGCTGTCGGATTTGCGCGGAATGCAAGCCGCACTTTTACCGACCTGACCGGGCACATTTGGTCAAGGCCACTCGTCCCTTCGAGAGACTGAGTGTTGATTTTAAGGGCCCCCTTCCCTCAACAGATCGGAACGTGTACTTTCTAAACATCATCGATGAGTACTCCCGGTTCCCTTTTGTTGTTCCCTGCTCGGATACATCCGCTGCCACAGTGATCAAGGCATTCCGTGATCTTTTTACCCTGTTCGGGTACCCCAGCTACATCCATAGCGACAGGGGCTCGTCGTTCATGAGCTATGACTTGAGGCAATTCCTGCTCTCATACGGGATTGCCTCTAGTAGGACCACGAGTTACAACCTTAGGGGTAATGGACAGGTGGAACGAGAGAACGCTACAGTCTGGAAGGCTGTCTTACTGGCGTTGAAATTCAAAGGTCTTCCAGTCTCCCGTTGGCAAGAGGTCCTCCCTGATGCGCTTCACTCTATCCGCTCCCTCCTGTGTACGGCAACCAATGCTACTCCCCACGAGAGGATGTTCTCATTCCTTCGGAAGTCTTCCTCGGGGATTTCTTTACCGTCTTGGTTGACGTACTCAGGACCCGTCCTCCTGCGGCGACATGTAAGGGCCCACAAGTCCGACCCCTTGGTCGAACAGGTCCATCTCCTCCACGCCAAACCTCAGTATGCCTATGTGGCATACCCTGACGGGCGAGAGGACACGGTCTCGATCCGAGATCTGGCGCCAGCAGGGGACGTAGCAACCCCTGTCGCTCCCATACCCCCAGTAACAAACCCATTATCTCTCATTTCTTCCCCGGACACGGCGCGGGCAGCATCGGTACCATTGCTTAACCATTTTACTCCCACATACGGCTTGCCTGAGCCCAGAAGATGGTCGCCACCGCAGGGCGTGTCAGGATCCCCTGGACTACCGTCACCGCAGGGTCAACCGGCCTGTGAATCCGTGGAAGAACAGCTGGACGCCGTTTTGGGGAGAACGCCACCGCAAGTGCCTACTCCGGTGTCACCGCCGGTATTGAGGAGGTCACAATGACGGTGCGGTCCCCCTGACCGTCTGAACTTATAGACTGCTGACATTTTATTCTGGTTTTTGTACCCCGCCGGCCTTTGTTTTCAAAGGAGGGGTGAATGTGGTGAACCATCGTTGGTTCCCACTGGATAGTGCTGAGCCAGGGGCTGGCCAGGACTACAAGGATGCACATATGTTACTGTTGGATTGTGCTATTGTTGCTGTTGGATTAGGGTGGGGTTGTTGCACCTTTGTATGATACTGTTGTGGCACATCCCAGTCGGGCTCCACCTCCTGGGAGAGGTATAAGAGTCCCTGCTCTGGCCGGGACCCCTTCAGTCTGGGATAGTGTACATAAGTTCTGATAGCTTCATTAATAGTAAATAAAAGCCTTCATTTACTGAGCTTCGAGCCTCGTGTCTAAATTGATGTGCATCAAAGTGATATCAGGAAGCCTCCATAGAAACACCTAAGGAGAGGATTAACATAACTAAGGAAGCCTTCTTGGCCTCAAAAGACTTCCTGAGATCAGCCAAACACTCATTATTCAAGAAACCCAGGAGATTCTAGACCATTGATAAACCCATCGGACAGAAACGATTACCATACTTAAACATCGATACTGTACTTAAAACATCAAAACAGAATGGTCAGAGTCAAATACTGTAAACAAAACATTAACATTTGAATCATACAACGTGTCAAAGTTCGAGTATAACTGTAGCCCATTGCGGTGGGCTTTTAGAGTGCTTTTGGGACAGTGCTGTTTGTATGTTCTGATTGCACCTCCGTCGACGTTAATAAAGCTGTACCGCTGTTGAACCTGACTCTGAGTCCGAAGTGGTCGTGTTCGCCCACTCGCGCTAACAACTGGGGGCTCGTCCGGGATCGTGACCGTTGCTGGAACGCCGAACCCCAGCACTGGGTGAGCATCTTTACTCATTTTATTAAATCCGCGTAACATTCGCCTCCCAGTGTCTGAGCGGCGTTTCGCGGCTGCCGCGATCTGAACCTGTGAACAGAGTCCGTTCGATAGCTGTACAGCGGTAAAGTAGTGTTTAAGTTCCTCTTTGGGCGGGCGATCGAGTTGCGAACTGTGATTGATTGTGTTGTTTTTGCATTACGCTGACTCCTGACAACGAACCCGACCACAAACCGACTGCCCACTGGGGACCCGACAAAACACGTACTAGTAGTTATAAAGCCGGGGAGGACGTCCAAGGTTAGGGCCACTGGGATCGGACTCTGCGGAGTTCAGTACACGTCCAGGCGCTGCAAGTCGGGAAGGTGCGAAAGATTGGGCCATTGGGGGCAAATTCCGCGAGGAGTTTGCTACATTTCCGGGCGCTACTAAGTCTGGAGCCTCTGTGAGTGCCTCGAACACTACAAGCAGGAGACCTCTGGTAGCGCAAAAAACTACTACACGCCGGGGAGACTCTGACCCGCGGTCAACTACACGCCTGTCCGCACCCAGGTGAGGGTGGTTCCCTAGGAGATAGGGAAACGGCGGGCCCCTGAGAGTCGACTTAGCACTAAGAGTTGGTTAGGAGAAGCGGCCCCGGCCCCTGGAGTCGATAGTCTCTCCGTCTGCTGCAGCTCCTGTAGTCGACAGTCTCTCCGTCTGCTGCGGCCCCTGTAGTCGATAGTCTCTCCGTCTGCTGCGGCCCCTGTAGTCGATAGTCTCTCCGTCTGCTGCAGCCCCTGTAGTCGATAGTCTCTCCGTCTGCTGCAGCCCCTGTAGTCGATAGTCTCTCCGTCTGCTGCAGCCCCTGTAGTCGATAGTCTCTCCGTCTGCTGCGGCCCCTGCAGAGAGGCTGTACAGAGCTCACCTGCCTCTGAGGGCGGTAATCTCCCCGCTACACGCAGGCCGGGCTCTGCGTGTTGCCACTGAAGGTTTAAACGTACTGACAGTGGGAACACCAAATCGGTAACCCAATCAGAGATACCCACACAAGTATCCGTGAGGAGCACCAGAGTCAGGATTAGTATACCACTGGCCCTAGTTGAGAGACCCGACATGGATAGCAATGATACCACCTTCGAATGGGGATCAGAAGGGTCCCTCACCCGCTATCTAGCAGGTAAAAACAAGAACCTAATTAAAAACATAATGAAGGCAGGGTGGAAGCCCCACGACCCGCTTGAAACCCAGCGAGAGTGGTGGGCAAAAGAGAAAAGGAACAAGGACGACAAGGCCTGGATCCTAATATTAAAGGCCCGTGTCACCCTTGCACGACGAGTTCACAATTACGTACAAGGCAAGCAGGAGCAAGCCACACAGCGACAACACGCCGCTGTGATGGCCGCTAACCCCGTGCTGCCAGCTCTGTCCAACTTCTCACGCGAACCTCCGAGTGAGGAGTGTTCCGACTGGGAATGTCTAGTGGACGAAACAGGTCCACTATGCCCGACCGGGGGGAACATCCCATTGACCGCCAACCCTCCGCCCCAGAGCGCCATGGCAGCTCCCATCAAAATTGAATACGTCCCCGGGGGGCAAGGGGGAGACGGGCGAGGGCGACCTGCCCAGGCTCGGATTAAAATGACCTATGTATCTCTCACCCCGGGAGACACAATGAAACTACTAGACAAACTCTCGACCCTCCAGCCCAGACACAGCAACGCAATCTTCTGGCAAAAGCTCAAGGAGATGCAAATGTGTCACAATCTACACAATCGGGACATAGCAGGGCTCGTAAGAGCCAAAATGCTAGAAAATTATTGGACCCGGCTCCAGGTAGAAGACCAGAACGGGACCTGGTGCGCGAACCTGAACGAGAACCGCCGAGAGCAAGACCAAGCTCTGGCGGATTTTAAAAATGATATCATCCAAACCATGGGGCGAATCCCCGTGAGCTGGAACGCAATCATGGGGGTAGTGCACGGGAAGGAGCCCAGGAATACGGGCGATGAAAATTCGATGCTTTTATGGCCCATGGGGGAATGCCCGATGCGGATAGGCAGAACCCCGCGTTCCTCCAGTTATATAGGGACCGGCTGAGCTGAGCACACCAAGCAGTTCGAAACACCGGACTGGTGAACTTTAACACTTTTGATGAGCTAGAAAACTGGGCCATTACTGTAGACAACCAACAAAGGAAGATCCAAAGCACCAGGGTAGGGGTATCCGCCCTGGGAACCGACAGAGGGAGCTGCTACAGGTGTGGGGAACCTGGCCATTATAAAAAAGATTGCCGAGCTCAGGCTCCCGTACATGCCGCAATTGCGGCAAATTTGGACATAATGAGTCAGTCTGTCGTAGCAAGAAGTTCCCAAGGAGGGAGAGAACGCCCCCCAGACACGACCAAACCCCGGCAAGCGCCCCTGACACAAGGGAGGGCAAAGTCGTCTCCGATACCGCACACCTCAGCCACCAGCAGTTGCTGGACGTTATACAGACCCTAGCGGCACAAAAGACCACATGAATTGCGTCGGCCCCCACCCCGGGAGCCGACCCCCGTATCTGGGTTAACGCATCGTTAGGGGGCCAGCGGTGCAAGATATTAATAGATACGGGGGCCTCGATATCCCTCACCAATATGGCACTTCCTACGACCCACCGTTCCATTGTAGTGGTAGGGGTAGGGGGAAATAGACCACAGCCTATCAGAGCGAGGCACACCTACTCGAGATCAAGAACATGTTACTCCCAGTACACTTCTGGGTATGCCCAAACCAGGAGGGAATGATCCTGGGGATAGACCTTCTGGGGGAGCTAGGGACAGTGGTGGACGCTTTTAATTAGCGCCTGCTGTGGACCGCGAGGAAGGGACATAAGAGTGGGGTCCAGGGATACTGGGTCCCCAATAAAAATGTGGCTACGGTCCATGCAGGAGTCCATACCCACGCAACCCAGGATTGGAAAAGGGAGGGAGTAGTGGGGCTTCTATGTCAATCACTGCCCCAAGTCTGGGCGGCAGGAAAACAAGACTGCGGCCTCATAAGGATCCCTCCCCTACACATACAAGGGCCGGTCCACACTCCCCACAAACAATACCCCATAAAGCCTGAGGCACTACAAACCACTGAGGAAATTGTCCAGGCTTTGGTCGCCCAGGGTGTCCTAAAACCCATGGTATCCAACACCAACTCCCTGATGTGGCCAGTCCGTAAGCCAGAGGGAAGCTACCGACTGACTATAGACTACACTGCCCTAAACAAAGTAACGCCAAAGGAACATCCCATAGTCGCGAGTCCGTCCATCATTTTCAACGGACTACGACCTCAACACTGCATCTTCTCCGTGCTAGACGTAGCAAACGGATTCTGGTCCATCCCACTCCACACGGACTCCCAGGAGAGGTGCGCCTTTACCTGTGGAGGAAAACAATATACATGGACACGCTTGCCCCAGGGGTTCCACAGCAGCCCCAACATTTTCCACCGAGTTATGAGTGAAGCCCTCGATCTGTCCCCTACAGGAGCACCTTTCTCCAATATGTGGACGATATCCTCATCGCTTCCACTAACCCCACGGGACACATAGGAGCCCTGTCCGTAATCCTGCGTGCCTTGCAGGCCGCGGGATTTAAAATCAACCCAACCAAGGCACAACTCGCATGACCCGAAGTCCGATATTTAGGGCACAATATAAGCCAGGGGAAGAAAACCCTCCCCTCCGATCGGAAGACCGCGATTGTAAATTTGTCCCGTCCAAACACAGTCAAAGGGGCTCGCAGAGTTATGGGACTCTTTAACTACCGCCGGGATTTCCTTGACCAGTTCGCATCCCTTGCTGAACCAATTCAGCGACTGGTCAAAGGAGGAAAACCAGGGGCAGAAACGATTGAGTGGGGACCCGAACACGAGGCAGCATACACCCACCTAAAATCGGAACTAAAGCAGCCCCAGCCCTACGCCTGCCCAACATAACTAAACCCTTCCATCTCTTCTATGACTCAGAAGAGGGATTTTATAGCTCCGTGGTAACCCAAGAATGCGGGGGCACCATGCGGCCGGTAGCATACTACTCCACCCGACAGTCCCCGGTAGCCAAGGGACTGCACAAATGTGTGGTGGCTCTAGATTGCGCCGCCTGGGCGGTCAGGGTGTGCGAACCGGTCACCATGTCAGGCCAAATCATATTACACACCAAACACACCATTGTCGAGCTCTTGAATACAGGCCGACTCCGGACTGTTTCGGAATCCCGAAGAGCCAATTGGGAAGCGGTGCTCCTCCCCCGGGATCAGTCGATCCAGATCGTGCAAGACACCGGAAAGAACCCGGCAGAAGGATTCCTTTCAGAGGGGAGCCCACACCGCTGCCCGATTAACCCAGACGCTGAAGCGGAGGAAGGGATTAACGACCAACCCCTAGACAACGCCGACCTCACACTATATGTAGACGGGTCCCGATGACAAGTAGAGGAACATTACCACACAGGCTGGGCAGTAGCAGACCAAGAGGGGACACTGATAGCAAGGGACGCCATGAATGGGGATACCTCCGCCCAGGTGGCCGAACTCATAGCCCTCACGGAAGCCCTAAAAGCGGGAAGGGAAAAACGAGTGAACGTGTACACCGATAGCCAATATGCGTTCGGGGTGATCCACGACTACATGATGGCCTGGAAAAGGCGCAGGTTCATCACCGCAGAGGGGGGGGGGGCGCATAAAACATGAGAATATGGTCTGAGACCCGGTAGCAGCGGCCAGGCTACTCTCAGAAGCAGCCGTAATTAAGATAAAAGCCCACCAGAGAGTGAGGACTGCAGAACAGAGGGGGAAGCAGTTAGCAGACGCTGCTGCCAAGGCTGTAGCCGGGGAAGCCCTCCCGCAAATAGCTGTCATCACAACGCCACCCCTGGAAGAGGTGGACATTTGCAAGCTTCAGGGCAATACAAACCCAGACGAAGTGACACCGTGGGAACAGGCAGGGGCGTCCAGGGACAAGGATGGGGTGTGGCGCAGAGGGCACCAAGTAGCCGCCCCCTCATTTGTACACACTGAACTACTCCGACTCCACCACGAGCCGGACCACTCCGGCTGGGATGGGACCCTGGCCCGATCAGCTGATTGGTGGTGGCCAGGGATGGGGCGGGATGTAGCCAAACTCTGCCAGCGCTGTATCATATGCGCCCAACATAACCCCGGCCGACCCTTGAGAGTCAAATTGGCCCACCAACCCAGACCAAAGGGGCCCTGGGAGAACCTCTAGATCAACTTCATAGGCCCTCTCCCTACTAGCCGTGGGAAGAAATACTGCCTAGTCCTCATTGATCGATTCAACCGCTGGGTAGAAGCATTCCCAACTCGGGATTGCGGAGCCGCCACTGTAGCCCGCATCTTGGCATGTGAGATCATCCCAAGATGGGGAGTCCCACTGCAACTGGACTCCGACCAGGGGACACACTTTACAGGCAAAATAATGAAACAAGCTTGCAAAACCCTGGGAATCCAACAGCGATTCCATATCCCGCACCGCCCTCAGAGTTCTGGGATGGTCGAGCGAATGAACCGCACGCTCAAAAATGCAATCGCAAAGTCAATCGCTGAGACCGGTCAGGGGTGGGTAGATGTCCTCCCCTGCATCTTGATGCGCCTACGGGCCACCCCAGGTCGCACCATAGGACTCACACCATTCGAATTGATGACGGGGAGGGCAATGCGACTCCCAGAAAACATAGCTGTAGGAGGGGAAGAAATGGCACCCCTTCGGGATAGAATGAAAAGGTATGTGCAACAGTTAGACCACCAACTCAGAGAGTTGCACCACACAGCCAAAGACCAACAAGCCATAACAGACCAGGCTAGGAAGCAGGATATCAGTCACACCACCACACTTCCCCGAGTAGGGGACAAAGTCCTAATCCGAGTTGCTCCCGACCAAACAGGATTTTCACCAAAATGGATAGGACCCCATGAGATCATCCTCACCAGCGACACATGTGCCTGTGTCGATTATCAGGGGGAAGGGCTGCTGGAAACACTGGTCACAGTTAAAGGCATACCACCCCAGGGGGGAGACAGGACAGACCGACTGCGGGGACGAGGATAATCCGACGATACAAAACGAGCCACGCATCGACCCCTAGCTAACCACCTTTGTCCACACAGCGGAGGTCGAGCTAACAACCTTCATTTCCAGCACAGAAAGGGCCGCGCGTCAACCATGGCTCTGATATATATATATATGTATATTGATGTGTGCGCATGCTTAAGCAAGTTAAAAATATAGTTAATACTGGCGGCCACCAGGTTTTGTGTACCCTCCCCACCCCCTCTCCAGGACAATGCGGACCGCCTGGAGGATGATCCTCACTGCGACCTTCCTGATGAGTGTTGCCTTCCGGGGCTACACCACTATCAACAATCCCACGGAATAATGTTCAACACATCCGAGGCGTTGTGCGTGCCGGCTGCACCATATCTCGAGGACAGTAGGTCGCATTTCAACACGTGGCTGCAGGTCTATCCAGGCATTGGTGTGATCTGCCTCACCTGCACACTAGACATGCTCCGAACATGCATTCAACATTCGGGCTCTCTGAGCAACACTGGCTGCACCTTCGGGACCATCTGCGCCCTCCCTGAAGATCCACAGACCCCACTACAAAGTGACATTCTTAAACCGGACATTGACATTTGCGGATATTATGGACTAGCTGAGGCTCCTGCAGTCTCACTATATGTATGTTTTACGCTTCCTACAACGCGGGCCCCCACGACCACAGCACCCGAAATCAGGGAGGACTGGTGCTGTGGAACGAGGGGGAAATTGTGTACGACAATGTAAGACACGAGGTGGTGCCTGTTCTGATCGATATCTCAGGAATCCAGGTGCCGGGATACTGTTCAGAACAGACACAAAATATGTATCAGATGCCGGGTAGGGAAACCATAAAGCGGGCCATAGATGCAATGGGAGCAACACACTATAGAGACAACACACACACACACACACAGAAACAAAAGGGACATAGTCAACGACATCTTCACAGGAATAAACACAGGATCCACAGTGGTCAACTCTATTGCCATACAGGGCCTCAATGATAAGGTCGAACAATTAAAGGGGGTGGTGAAAGATATCCTGCAGCGGTCACTAGACCAACAGGCCGAGCAGGCTCTTTTAGGGGAGGAGGGCGCCCATATCCAACTAGATGGGATCACGATATTGGAAGCGCACGCCCGTACCATTAACCACCTCATAGAGAGAGATAGAGAGAGAACACGGCCCGGGTACAACAGGGACAGCTGTGCCATGTGTATGGTCTGTGGATGATAACCCAATTACGACATAATTTGGACCAGGTACACAGAGGGGAGGTGCCCGACTGGATTGACAGCGCCCAGCTAGCACAACTCGCAGATCAGAAGGGGGTGCTGGATAACCGGACCCTGAAAGGAATGACGCGGGTGTATCCAGTAATCCCCGACTGCGAGGTTAGCGAGGGCACAGGAGTCGGGATGGTCCTATTGACTCTGATAGTTACACCAGACTCGGGACCATTCCCCATCTTCCAGATCGAGAACATTGGCGTTGTCAGGGTCAATACCTCCCTCCGCTATCACCTAACCGAAGTCACGGCCATCTCAAGGCATGGCGTGATGTCCAGCGCCTCCCTCTCGGGATGCAAACAAAGGGGAGAGATAACCATTTGCCCTCACCCACTGGGACAAGGAGAGGCAGCTGAATGTGGGTTTAATCAAACACAGGGCTGTACTCTGGAAATCATACCGACAGATCCACACTTTGCCCGGGCAGGATATGGAGGACGAGGCAGGTACTGTGTAGCCACAACAAAGACATCCTTTGTATATAACGGGCTGACATGTCCAATCCCCAGCCCAAACTTTTACTTCATCCCTCGCAGACCAGTCACCATTGGCCAGGCCCACATCACCAACATTGGAAGCAGACAGACTCTGACACTTAATGCCACGGACCCATTGAGAGATTACCTCAAATACTACCGAGAGCCAGAACAGGCTCCCACCCCACACCTAGCCAAAGTGCTGAGGGAGCTCCGCCTCAAAGTGGGACACTCCGTTCGGCTGTACCACCAATTACAGTCACACATCAAAACCCGAGAGCACGACACAGAGTCAGCCCCACAGAGCCAAACATGGGCACAGAGGGTATGGGACTGGGGCCTAAACGTGGACATTCACCCCTGGATCCGGATAATCTCACATGTACTAGTCACTATCCAACTTATACTCGCAATATCTTGGGGAATAGTGACGTGTTATATATACCGCCAACACAAGAAAACCAAAGCACAAAGAAAACTAATCAGAACGATTGGCGAGGTGGGGCGACTGACAAATTGGGAGGATTTCTCCCGCGTACACCTAATTTGACAAACCTCGGAGCTCCCCTAAACTGCATGACTGCAGCGCTTAACATATTTTGTTAAATATAAAATATTTTAAAGGGGAAAAATATGTTAAAGGGGAAAATCGGTCTGAGGGAGGCGAGACAAGTCCGCTCCCGACCGACAGGGGGGAACTGTAGCGGACAACAAATTTATGAAGTTACGTATATAATATGAAACAGGCCAAACTGCACTCAGAACCCCTCCATTAAAGATTAAAAGGGACAGATCCAGACAAGCAGGCAAAAGGCCTGCTTGTCTGGCCTTTAAAATGCAAACAAGGTCTAACACACAAAAGGGAACGAGACAGGGTGGCACCAAAGGAAACTAAATTAAAGGTACATCTTCATCTAATCAAATCAGCACCACTGACCTAATCAAGTGATATCAGGAAGTCTCCATAGAAACACCTAAGGAGAGGATTAACATAACTAAGGAAGCCCTCTTGGCCTCAAAAGACTTCCTGAGATCAGCCAAACATCCATTGTTCAAGAAACCCAGGAGATTCTAGACCATTGATAAACCCATCGGACAGAAATGATTACCATACTTAAACATCGATACTGTACTTAAAACATCAAAACAGAATGGTCAGAGTCAAATACTGTAAACAAAACATTAACATTTGAATCATACAACGTGTCAAAGTTCGAGTATAACTGTAGCCCATTGCGGTGGGCTCTTAGAGTGCTTTTGGGACAGTGCTGTTTGTATGTTCTGATTGCAGCTCCGTCGACGTTAATAAAGCTGTACCGCTGTTGAACCTGACTCTGAGTCCGAAGTGGTCGTGTTCGCCCACTCGCGCCAACAACTGGGGAGGCATGTCACTCCCTATCTGCTCTTTAATTTGGGAACTCCCTTTGTCTCTATTTAATGTCGGAAAGAAGATCCTGACCTCATTACAGTCTTAGTCCAAACATGGACAATATTTCAGATTTAGAGTATTTGGCTTTTGTCCTGAGATCATCCTTGATTGTTTATTCCATTTAGTTTTCATCCTTGGTTGGGGAGTCTAGAACCAGGGGGCACAACTTCAAAATAAGAGGAATCCACTTAGCACCGAGATTTCTTTACGGAGTGTTGTGAATCTTTGGAATTCTCTACCCCAGAAGGCTGTGAAAGCTCAGTCATTGAGCATATTTAATGTAGAGATTGATAGATTTCTGATTAACAGTAACATAAAGGGTTATGGGGATAGTGTGGGTAAAATGCATTGAAGTGTCCGGTCAGCCATGTTGTATTGAATGGTGGAGCAGGCTGAATGACTTACTCCTGTTCCTATGGTCCTTCTTTTCCAGTTTGTCTACTTCCTCCAATATTGCAACTGGCACTTTAAGAAACAGCAGGTTTTATATTCTGCTTTTGTACCAGGTCTCTGTCCTTCCTGCAGATACCCACATACCCACTCCTTCAGCACCCCCGCTCCAGTGACTTTCCAACCTCACCCCTTTCGGGCTCATTCTAACTCCTAACCCTCTGAAACCTGAAAGAGGGGACTTTTATCCAAACCATCTGGGTCAGCTTTGAACGCAGGAAGAAAAGCTTAGAATGCAAATGATGTAAAATAAACAGTAATGCCATTTAATTGCAGCATGTAGAGTATTACAATCCACAATTTTCACAATGACAGATTGGGCATTGGAACTGAGAAAGTGACATTTTAATTTAAAACTGTTTTAAAACAATGTTAAAATTAGAAAATGTATATTCACAAGAACTGCAATAACATTTCTCAGTACAAGAGATGAGTAAACAGTCAAAAAAGATCTTAACAACCTGCGGTAATTTATTTCTTCTTAGTTGCCATGAAATGGCGTGAGTTATGTTTCAAAACTTTTGAGGGTTAATGATCCTGGTTAAAATCCTCTAAGAGAGTAAAACAGTCAGTTGTTTCTGATGTTCTCTGTCCATGGGTTCAAATATTTACAGTAAGAAGTCTCACAACACCAGGTTAAAGTCCAACAGGTTTATTTGGCAGCACAAGCTTTCGGAGCGCTGCCCCTTATTAGGTGAGTGAGGACTTGTCAAGTCCACAAGTCCTCACTCATCTGATGAAGGAGCAGCGCTCCGAAAGCTTGTGCTGCCAAATAAACCTGTTGGACTTTAACCTGGTGTTGTGAGACTTCTTACTGTGCTTACCCCAGTCCAACGCTGGCATCTCCACATCATTTCAAATATTTAGGCAGTCGTATTCTGTTATTTTAATGTGGGCAAGCAAAATACAACCATCAACAGAGGGCGGGGGGGGGGGGGGGGGGGGGGGGGTGGGGGGGCGGGTGGGAAGAAATCCTGGTTGGTGGCTTGAGTTAAAAGATATTTTCTGACCATCCCCTTCCATTTAAATTCCATGGAAGAGTAATGCTTCTTTCAGAGAGAACAGTGGAACATAAAAAAAAAAACTGTGGAACCTCATTGCTGCCTTTCCAAAAGGTAAGTCAGGGTGTTAATTTTTGCTGAATAGCCTCACTGAGCACACAATTTGCGTGTTGGATACTCGTCAACAAAACGAGATTGTCTACCCCCTCCTTATTATTGATAACATCGCTTAGGAAAGAAGCTGGTGTGATAGTCAGCTCCTCAAGGATAATTTATTAATTTGTCTATTTAAAAATATCCTACACCATGGTGACGCTCTGCAATGGCGTCGTCATCTCAAAAGCCAGCCACAGAGGCTCAATGATATTACTATATACAATGGCTGGTATAATAGAAGTCAAATTTTATTTTAACCAAAGCCACAATAGCAACATACTTCTCTACCCTGGTGATGTAAAAACTCATCACTCAACAAGATTCTTAACAGGAGTTTAAAAAGAAAATATCTATGTCTATGAAAACTGCAAAGAACATGGTACTGTTTTATATATTTTCTAAATCTATTGGGAAAATTTCCTTTTTCTTATTTGATCTTCAGCAAGGGGCTGCATTTCAGGGGGAAATTTGCTAAATATCTGCAATGGGCAGAAGTTGACACAAGTGTGCACTTCTTTAAAAGTGATGGACAACATTTTGGTATACAGTATGTTTTGTCTGTATAGTGCACAAGAAACAATACTTCTCACTCTATACTAATACATGTGACAATAATAAATCAAATCAAATTCTTCCCTTTGGATAATTCCCCTGCTTCACCCACAGTTGTAGCCTGTTATATTTTAGTACTGCCAGGAAGCAGGAGGCAAACGGGGTGCTTGACTCCAAATTTAGACTGCAACATCTTTTTTCCTGACTGTTAAGAGTTTTCAATGAAAACTTTTGGTTTGATTTCATATCAATATCCACTCAATTTAGCAAAATGAAATGTATTATGGTGTATGAGATATGGGCAAATTGTGGATATAAACTATTTCCTCTTTCATGTTCATTTACAATTTCAAATGTAAATACTGAGAGGAAATATTTCACAGAATCATGACAGCTCAGTCGGAGGCCATTCAGCCCATCAGGTCTGCATTGGGTCTCCCAGTGAGCAATGTAGCTAGTGCCATTCCCTGCATTTTCCCTTAACCCTGCACATTCTTCCTTTTTTAAGATAATAATCCAAAATACTATTTCAAATACATTGCTAGTGGGTAAGGGCATCAGGCTGCTAAGTCAGACTAAGAGACTCCAAACAGACTAGAGTGTTCCATTTTCCATCCTTAGCCTGGGTTGACTGGTTCCGTACCCAAGGTGGAAAATTAATGTGCGTGTAAATGTTGGGAGAAGATAGGACCGGAGTCAGCAATGAATAACCCCTCAATACTCACCATCAATGCTCACATACAAATAATGTACGCTTGGGCAAAGTATCAGAAAATTATTGGTTCACCAGAACAGCAAACCATGGAGAGGGACATGAGTAAAGAAGCTCCTAAAGTACTCTGTATGGAGAAAAGGTGGCAGCTCTTTGAGTGTAGAAATGCAGCTGTTTTCACATGTTCACAAATAAATAACAATTACGATATTAATATAAACACAAGGTTATAATTAAAATATATACAGTATTGCACACATTCTTTACTTCAAAGAGTAAATTCGCAGTCTAGAAAATATTTTTAAACACACCTGAATTACTGGTAACAATTCTGCTTTATTGTTTCATATACACAGAAAACTTTCAAACAAGATGCTCTCCTCTGGTAGTTTGCCAACAGTCTTGTCATCAGAGTATTGCAGTTATGTTGCTTGTTCTAGACTAATGTTGTAGACAAGTCTAGTTATAAGAAGCTTTAATTAAACAAAATTATGCTCTTAAAGTGCAGATTGACTTAAGCACAGTAACTTTATATCAGATTGTTAATCATCAGTAAAACTTAAAAAACCTCTTAAGTAAAACATTTTCATTTTTACATTACATTGTAGTTAGCTGCAAGCAACGCAACTTAATGTGATAACCCAAAATGCTGCCAATCGCCTCTACAGCAATCAATGGACTGCTGTCCTTGTGTAGAAAAATTCTGGTCTGAAATTCTTTCCCTCGCACAAAATAAATAACAATAATTAATTGAATTGACTAGATTTTGATTAATCTTGACTGTGTTAAATATAACTTGTTTGGGGCCTGCTCCTTCCTATGATAAAACTCAGCAAGAAATTGAGTTAAAGTTCGCAACAGCAACTTCTGTCAACCTGTTTTTCAGTGTGCCAGATACTAGATTTTATAATGAGCTAATCACTTGCTTTGTACACCTCTGGTCATGTCAGAATTTGTTTGCAGACGTTCCTTTAGTTACAGATCATCGAATGTTTCTGTGCATCTCAGCAGAACTGTCTCGTCATCGACATTGGGGGAACTCTCCTGCAGATAGAAGTGTGAAGTCATTTAGTACCGAAAAGGAGGAGGACAATCTGCTCAGTCCATCACATCTGGTCACACTGCCGAAAAACAACAACCTTCTGGCTGGTTAACCAGTGATTTTCTCACAACATTCACAGCAGCACACGGGATGTGGTTCACATTCCCTGCAGCCTGTGCTCATGTTCTCCATTACAGGCAGTAGAACCCAGAATGGATCTGGGAACCAAAATGAAGAAATTAATCAATAATAACAATGAGTGAATGGCTGAACTGTACCTGGGTACTGGAAGCAACATTTATTTTTATTCATCCACAGGATGTGGACGTTGCTGGCTAGGCCAGCATTTATTGCCCATCCCTAATTGCCCTTCAGCAAGTGGTGGTGAGCTGTCTTCTTGAATTACTGTGGTTCGTGTGGTGTGGGTTGACCCACATTACTGTTAGGGAGGGAATTCCAGGATTTTGACCCAGTGACAGTGAAGGAACAGTAAAACAATTCTGAGGCAGGATGGTGTGTGGCTTGAAGAGGAACTTCCAGGTGGTGGTATTCCCATGGATGTGCTGCCCTTGTCCTTCTAGGTGGTAGAGATTTGGGGCTTAGAGACTGCTGTCTAAGGAACCTTGGTGAGTTTCTGCAGTTGCACCTTGTAGATGACACACACAGCCGCCACTGTGTATCAATGGTGGAGGGATTGAATGTTTGTGGGTGGGGTGCCAGCCAAGTGGGCTGTTTTGTCTTGGATGGTGTCAAGCTTCTTGAGTGTTGTTGGAGCTGTACTCATCCAGGCAACTGGACAGCGTTTCACATTATCCACAAAGTAGACTCTTAGATAGTCCTGAATCCCCTGCAATGGCAGAGGCAGGAACAGTCATTCTCCAAACAGCATTTGTTTCAATAAATAATACAACCTGTGCACCTATCGGGGCAGTATCTATCTTTCTGGGGCCTGGATCATTCAGAAAAATAAATGGTCACACATGACGATGCAGTAATGTTCTTCTACTATTCTTTGGTTCTCCTCCCCTCCACCCCGCTCTAAGCAAGGTTAAGAGAAGCCATTGGCCATTGCTCAAGACAGCAAACTGACTCTGAGATTGGTTAAAGGTTGTGGAAGAAACTGTCCCTAAACTAACTTGAATACACAGATCGTAACTGTGGAAAGGGGGTTGTTAGCGGAGATATAGAGTACCAATGAAAAGCAGTTGCGTTATTGCCACATAAGATGTGGTCAGACCCTGTTCCGAAATGTTGGCAGTTCACCTAATCACCGGGATGGTGTGGGGATATTGTTGATACTGACTGTGCTGAGCCCTGCACCTTATTCTAGATTACAGACAGTTAAATTACAAGGCAAGGTTACATTTTTTTTGCAAAAGAGACTTCAAAACTTTAAGAATCAACTCAAGCAAACTATTCAAATGCTGCAAACACGAATTTAAATCCATTACTTAGGATAAGAAGGGCTGTTAAAAAAGATGTTTTGTGCGACATATGATTTTAAAAGCCCATTCAAGCAAGCATAAGTAGGTCAAGAATCAATTAAATGTTGGTGACTGAGTAATACAGTGCAAAAGTAGGTAAATGGGACTAATGTCTATCAAAAATTCCAAGTTCTTCTGGTTCTAACGGGCTCTGCTCCAACACTTTTTTATTTTTCAAACCACAAGACAAGAGTGATTTTATTTTACACAATTTAAAAATTATTTTGTTGCTGACCTATGAACCATCTCCATCTCCAGCTCCAGCTTTTATAGTGGTAAATCATGCAAAATCAGTAAAACAAATGAACTCAACATTTATGAATAAAGAGTGCTTGTATAATGTGCAGAAATCTGTGCCTGAAGATGGACATAAATATCTCTGGGAAATCTTGTCCTTAATCTTGTCTGGGACCCTTGCTGTTTGTCATTTTCATAAATGACCTGGATGAGGAAGTGGAGGGATGGGTTGGTAAGTTTGCTGACGACACCAAGGTAGGTGGTGTTGTGGATAGTTTGGAGGGATGTCAGAAGTTGCAGCGAGACATAGATAGAATGCAAGACTGGGCGGAGAAGTGGCAGATGGACTTCAACCCGGATAAGTGTGTAGTGATCCATTTTGGCAGATCCAATGGGATGAAGCAGCAGTATAATATGAAGGGTACCATTCTTAGCAGTGTAGAGGATCAGAAGGACCTTGGGGTCCGGGTCCATAGGACTCTTAAATCGGCCTCGCAGGTGGAGGATGCGGTCAAGAAGGCGTACGGCGTACTAGCCTTCATTAATCGAGGGATTGAGTTTAGGAGTCGGGAGATAATGCTGCAGCTTTATAGGACCCTGGTTAGACCCCACTTGGAGTACTGCGCGCAGTTCTGGTCACCTCATTACAGGAAAGATGTTGAAGCCATTGAAAGGGTGCAGAGGAGATTTACAAGGATGTTGCCTGGATTGGGGGGCATGCCTTATGAGGATAGGTTGAGGGAGCTTGGTCTCTTCTCCCTGGAGAGACGAAGGATGAGAGGTGACCTGATAGAGGTTTACAAGATGTTGAGAGGTCTGGATAGGGTAGACTCTCAGAGGCTATTTCCAAGGGCTGAAATGGTTGCTACGAGAGGACACAGGTTTAAGGTGCTGGGGGGTAGGTACAGAGGAGATGTCAGGGGTAAGTTTTTCACTCAGAGGGTGGTGGGTGAGTGGAATCGGCTGACGTCGGTGGTGGTGGAGGCAAACTCGTTGGGGTCTTTTAAGAGACTTCTGGATGAGTACATGGGATTTAATGGGATTGAGGGCTATAGATAGGCCTAGAGGTAGGGATATGATCAGCGCAACTTGTGGGCCGAAGGGCCTGTTTGTGCTGTGGCTTTCTATGTTCTAACCCCTGCTCGGTAGCAAAACCCCCCAAAAAGTCCTCCCATTTTCAAGAGTCAGGCTGTCGATTTCTCTCTGCAGAACACCCAGCTTCTCTCTTGCTCTTGTAGCCAGAATATTTATGTGGTTAGTCCAGTTAAGTTTCTGTTCAATGATGAATCATGCCCCATCTCCTTGCCCAGGATGTTGATTTTGGGGAATTTGATGATAGCAATGCCATTGAATGTCAAAGGGATGTGGTTAGGCAGTCTTATTCTTCATTGATTCTTTCATGTGATGTGGGCGTCACTGGCTAGGCCAGAGTTTATTGCCCATCCCTGTTGGAGTCGGTCATTGCCTGGCATCTGTGTGGCCTCTTCGCCTATTTAGACCACAGGTGTTCAGCAAAGCCTGAACTTTAAAGCTGTTGCTGTATAAAGACCAGATTTTTCAGATCACCAGCAAGAAACTTGCTCTCTGGTACCACCTTTCCAAGTGCTTCTTTGGAGTTAGGATTCCTGAACTGGGATTATCCCAAGGACAAGTGATCCTATTGTTATCCCTGATTGATTTTGTTCATTAATAAACTGAATTATGAGCAAGATGAGTAAAGTCTCAGGTAGGTGAAATGACTTCCAAACTGTTGGAAAACACCTTCGAAGCCATGAAATCATGATCTCAGAATAAATCCTGTAAGCACAGGTGTTTCACTGAGACGGGCCACAAGCTTTGATTTCATTCTTTAAAGACTTCCCAACCTGCCAGTTCCATTGTCCATTGAGTAGCTGCCATGCTTTCACTTTGTCGAACCTTCTGAGTTCCACACACTGACTATTATCAGCTGGATTCCATAACGGATACCACTTTTCGGGGTTTAACCTCACTCCCCTTGGCAGTTACAATTGTGCCCAGAAAATTACGTTTCTCAGAGAAGGTACAAATCATACTATTTCTCTTTCAGGAATTCAGTCAGTCTGAATTTCCCCTTTCAGTAACGTAAAGGGACTGTTCCCTCGTGAAATCCTAATCCATTCTTCCATCACCCCGAACATCCCCTCCCCTCCCCTCTCATGAAAGATGTAACACCTGCACTGTCCAGAATCTCAAACACCCCTAACAGGTGAAAGAGCTATTTACTTGCACTTCTTTCAATTTAATGTATTTTATGCATTGCACACAATGCAGTCTCCTCTACACTGGGGAGATCAAATGCTGATAGGGTGATCGTTTTGTGGACCCTATGTTCAGTCCACGTGTGACCCTGAACTTTCGACAGCCTCTAATTTTAATTCTCTGCTCCATTCCCACTCTAACTTGACTGTCCTCATCATCCCGGGGCGGCACGGTAGCACGCTGGTTAGCACTGCTGCTTCACAGCTCCAGGGTTCCGGGTTCGATTCCCGGCTCGGGTCACTGTCTGTGTGGAGTTTGCACATTCTCCTTGTGTCTGCGTGGGTTTCCTCCGGGTGCTCCGGTTTCCTCCCACAGTCCAAAGATGTGCAGGTTAGGTTGATTGGCCAGGTTAAAAATTGCCCCTTAGAGTCCTGGGATGTGTAGGTTAGAGGGATTAGCGGGTAAATATGTGGGGGTAGGGCCTGGGCGGGATTGTGGTCGGTGCAGACTCGATGGGCCGAATGGCCCCCTTCTGCACTGTAGGGTTTCTATGATTTCTATGATTTCCAAAGATGTCTGGGTTAGGTTGATTGGCCATGCTAAAAAAAAAAAATTGGTCTTAGTGTCCTGGGATGCATAGGTTAGAGGGATTAGTGGGTAAATATATGGGGGTAGGGCCTGGGTGGGATTGTGGTCGGTGCAGACTCGATGGGCCGAATGGCCTCTTTCTGTACTGTAGGGTTTCTATGATTTCTATGATCCCCACTCTGTCCCAATGATGTTCAACAGGCACCTCATCTTTCAATTAGGCACTTTACAACCTCCGACAGTCAATGCTGAGTTTAACAGTTTCAGACTGGAACCACTGCTCCCATTCTTTGATAGCCAAGTTCCACACACATGAGGATGGCCTCAACTGGGATCTTGGGTTCATGTCACACTATCTGTAACCCCCACAACTTGACTGGGCTTGCAAAATCTCACTAACTGTCCTGGCTGGAGACAATACACATCTCTTTAACCTGTGCTTAACCCTCTCTCCACTCACATTGTCTATACCTTTAAGACTTGATTACCTGTAAAGACTCGCATTCCAACCATTATTTTGTAAATTGAGTTTGTGTCTTTATATGCCCTGTTTGTGAACAGAACTCCCACTCACCTGATGAAGGGGCAGCGCTCTGAAAGCTAGTGGCTTGTGCTACCAAATAAACCTGTTGGACTTTAACCTGGTGTTGTGAGACTTCTTACTGTGCTTACCCCAGTCCAACACCAGCATCTCCACCCCATTCTTTCAGACAGCAATTGCTGTTGTTAGATTGTTAATCCAGAAACTCAACTAACGATCTGGGGGACCCGGGTTCGAATCCTGCCACGGCAGATGGTGGGATTTGAATTCAATAAAAAATATCTGGAATTAAGAATCTACTGATGACCATGAAACCATGGTCGATTGTCGGAAAAACTCATCTGGTTCACTAATGTCCTTGAGGGAAGGAAATCTGCCGCCCTTATATGGTCTGGCCAACATGTGACTCCAGATCCACAGCAATGTGGTTGACTCTCAATTGTCCTAGGGCAACTAGAGATGGGCAATAAATGCTGGCGAGCCAGTGATGCCCATGTCCCATGAATGAATTTTTTAAAATGACGCTGCCATTGTATTTACAGCCTTTCATCACTCACCTTTTCTTCTCTTATTCCATTACCATTCCATTTTTCCTTGCACCATCATCCCATCATTGTCAATGAATGACCTCCTTCTGTGCTGTAACAATTCTGTGATTCTGTGTTGTGATCACTCCTGCTTTCCACACTCGGACCTTTCCGTTTGCTGTCCTCTCTCTCACCCACCTTTCCCCTCCATCTGCACTCATTTAAAACATGTTACATCTGGAACATTTTCCAGCTCTGACGAAAGATCATCAACCTGAAACATTAACTCTGTTTCTCTCTACCCAAGTTGCCTGACCTATTGGGACACACCCAGCACCTTATGTTTATATCGTACATTTTCGGCAGCTGCAGTACATCGCTGTTTAACTCTCCAAGACATTTCAGATTAATTAGGTCCCCCTGATAGTGACAAATGACAAGAAACACTGCGGGCTAAGGTTTAGCCCAGTGCTTGGTTACTATTCTGCTTATTTAGGAGTTAGATCACAGGATGTCTCATGTACATGTGTGTTCACCTTTGGAAATAAATGTTTGATACTTAAAACTCTTTCTGATGTGATGTTCTGCTGTTTTCAAATGATTGAAGTAAGATCTTACATTGAGCAAGTCTCATAGCTAACAGCAAGTACCAGGCAGGATTCGCTGTTCACTGAACAAATTCCTGAAACCACATCCAGATTTCTAGGTAAGGACGCTGACAGGCATAGGGAATTGGGATTTGTCCGTGTGTGTGCGCGCAGGGAAGGTTAGGATAGATCTAACAGTGATTCACAATCACATACATCAGAAGGTATGGGTTCTGATTTTCTGGTCTGTACTGAAAAAATATCCATGCTGAAGTGTGGAAGTGCGTCCCAGCAGCAGCAAGTTGGGTTAAAGGAAGAAGTGCAAGATGTTGACAGTGAAAGAATTAGCTAGACAACATTAAAGACTAGCTTAACCAGAACTCCAACAGAGGTCACCCACAGTTGCTATGATTGCTAAGTTTGGAAGACAACAGCTACCTATACCACCTGACAACAATGACAAATGAACTAATTGATTTCAAATGCAAAGGCCTATTCCAATTAGCCTCAGTGCCAACCTTTGGAGAGGAATTAACAGCAAAGTTTCTGATCCAGATGACTGTCCAGTGACCACTGCTTGAAAATGTGTACACATGGATATCAGGCACGAGAAAGATCACAGTCAACACTGTGAAATATGTACTCCCCGCCTCCCCGTTCACATCTACCACCATTTGTCACAGGCCTCAGTGCTTTTTTATTCTTGCTTGGGGCATGAGGCCAGCAATTGTTGGCCATGTTTAATTGTCATTGAAAAAGTGGTGGTCGGTCATCTTCTTAAATCATTGCAGCCCATGTGGTGTAGGTACACACATAGGGAAGGAGATCCAGTGAAGGAACGGTCATATAGAGCTGGATTTTACAGTCCCATGCTGGACATGTTTTCCGAGGGGGACATATAAAACGCGACAAGTGGGTGGTTCACCCCACAAACCCCACTGGCCTCCCATCCACTTCTGAACTGGCCCCCATAATACCACCGGGGGCGGGGGGGGGTATGTGCCCACTAGCCCAATTAATGCCAATTAAGAGCATCACTCTGCCTCCACTGCCCTAATCCACTGAGCGGTGGAAGGCTCAGGAAGCAACATACAATTTTGTATTTTGTTCATTCGTGGGACATGGGTGTCGCTGGCTGGCCAGCATTTATTGCCATCTCTACTTGCCCATGTTCAGAGGACAGTTGAAAGTCAACCATTGCTGTGGTTGTGAATTAGGAGCTACTTGGTATAAGCCACTCGGCCCTTCAAGTCTGTTCTGCCATTCAATAAGATCGTGGCTGATCAGATTTCAAACCCAACTCCACATTTCCCATCTACTGTTCAGGGGCTAGGGGTTTACATGCTTTAGGGGGTGCATTGTGCACACTGGGGGCACCCTCACCTAAGATCATATACCCTCCAATGTATCTCAACCTCAGCCTTAAAAACCCCACAACCCTCACCATCCTCCCTACAGTATCCAACCTCTCCCCACCCAAAGAACACAGGTTCACCTCACTCCATTATGAACGGAATTACAGCCCTGACACGGCAAGGGTGGGACCATAAAATGTGGCGAATCATTCAATAGTACACTGATGTCAGCGGGACTGTAAAATCTCACCAGCGTATAATTCCAGCCTGTATCTTCTACGAGGGCTTCCCAGCACCAACCGCTACTGAGTGCTGGCGCTCCTTGGACGGCAAGAGCTGCTGGCCAATCAGATTTTGGCTGGCAGTTCTTGAAGGTGGGACTTCATTTAATGGAGGGAAGGAAGGCCCTCTTTCTGGGTATAAAATAGAGGTGGGTGGGGAGGGGCGGGGAGGGTGGGGAGGGCGGGGAGGGGTGGGTGCAGTGGCGATGCCTGCCCCCACCCTGGAAACCCTGTCAGTGTGGAGCCTACTTGTTCACAGCCATAAAGCGCTGTGGGGGCTGATTAACGAGTGGGACCTCACACTCTCTGGAACTGTCGGTCAATCCGATTGGGAGGGAGCAGGTTTAGGTGAGAGAGCGGGTATGAAGAAGGACCACCCCAAACTTGTCCAAGGGCAGCTCCCATTGAGTGAAACCTCCCTTCCTTCCTGCCTTTAAACTCTAAAAATAGGCTTCCCACTCCTGCCCACACCCCCCCACCCCTTTATGATGGGGAAGAGTTTGGGGGTGGGTGGGAAGGTGGTGAGATGGGCGCCCACACACAGGAGGCATACAAAATTCAGCCCAAAATTCAGTTAAGGCCATTTCTAGTGTAACATCGCTGTGGGCAGACTTTTTTAAAGAAGGCTGGTTTGCAATATACACACCCATCCTGTAAAATTCAGTTCATAGTCAGGATGGTGTGTGGCTTGCAGAAAACTTGCGGATGGTGATATCCCCAAGCATTTGCTGCCCTTGTCCTCTGGGTGGTGGAGGTCGTGGGTTCGGAAGATGCTGTCAGAGGAGCCTTGATGAGTTGCTGTAGTTTATCTTGGACATAGTACACACGGCTGCCACTGTGCCTCGGTTGTTGAAAGAGGGAAGGTGGTTGATGAGGTGGCTATTAAGCAGGCAGCTTTGTCCTGGATGGTGTTAAGCTTCTTGAGTTTTGGTGGAGTTGCATTCATTCAGGCAAGTGGAAAGTATTCATCACACTCCTGACCTGCGCCTTGAACATGGTGAACATGCTTTGGAGAGTCAGGAAGTGAGTTACCCGCCACAGAATTCCCAGCCTTTGACCCACTTTTGTAGCCAGTATTTATATGGGTGGTCCAGTTCAGATTCTGGTCAATGGTAACCCCCAGAACGTTGATAGTGGGGGATTCAGCAACGGCAATGCCATTGAATGTCAAAGGGAGATGGCTGAATTATTTCTTTTTGGAGATGGTCATTGCCTGGCACTTGCCACTTATCAGCCCAGTCTCGAATTGTAATGAACTTTGTGCAATCTTCAGTGAACATCCTAACCTCTGGTTTCAAGACAGAGGGAGGTCACTGATGAAGCAGCTGAAGATGGTTGGGCTTATGACACCACCCTGAGGAACTCCTGCAGCGATCTCCATGGCTGAGATGATTGACCTCCAACAATCACAACCATCTTCCTTTTTGCTAGGCATGACTCCAACCAGTGAAAGCTTTTTTCTCCTGATTCCCACTGACTTCAATTTTGTCAGGACTCCAAATGGTCCAATGCTGCCTTGATGTCAAGGGCAGTCACTCTCAACTCAGCAAAAGGGGAGGAGAAAATATGGAAGAATAATATTAAAAAGAAACTAACTGCAGGTCAAGTACTTTGCAAGCAAAGCGCTTACTCCAATCTTGTTGGCAATAAAATATATTTTTAAGTGAATTATCTGGTAGGGAAATTTAGATTTCCACTTATATCAGAACTCAAACTCAAAACTCAGCTGCACTGTTTTACATAATAGTGAACTCTTACCTGTGAGCGAAGTGTGATTGTACCAGATCGAGCCATCACAAAGTTAATTATCTGTTTGTATAAAGTGCATGTCTCTTCTGGATTTTCAGAGGAGCAATGAGTGAAGATGGAGCTATTAATTCAATCCCAAAGGAAATAAAACAGAGGCATCAGTACATCAATAATTATGTGTCCAATATTATTTTTACTATAAACACAAGATAGCGCTTCTCCTACCAAATAAAGTATTGTATTTATAAAGTATTAAAAACTTTTATATTTGCTCAAATTCCTGTCCACAAAAATTTTATTTCCCATTGTTACATTCTTGTCACCCTTTACCTCTGCCACTGAAGGTGGGCAGAGATAACGCTTTTGCCCCGATTATTAGTCCGTTTGTCTGTAAATGATATGTTGAGATTTTGTCGGGTGGTTGGTGGTGGTGGGGGGGGGGGGATTTGCCCACAGGTTGGTCAACCAACAAGGAACTCGTCAGTTCAGTAAGGGAGGCCCTGTGGACTTTATTTGGCAGCTGTCAGGCCTTGCTCAAGGTTGAGGCCACTGGTGGGCATGAGATGCCAGCCAATCAGAAGATGACAGCTCCTCATGCCATCAGCACCAGCAGAAGCAATGGCTTCTGGCAGCATTGCACCCACCAGAGGCCGAGAATCACAGAGGGACCCCCCGCCCCCACCCAATACCCATACAAGTGAGTGAAGGTAGGGTGGGGATTGTAGGATGTAGTCATGGGAGTGGGGAGGGGACAGGAGGGGGTGTATTTCAGTAGCCACCCCCTGCCCATCACGGTCCCTTACATTGGGCACAGGGTGCCTGACAGTGAGGGAACCATCCCCATGAGGATGATAACAAACCCAACAGGTTTTACTGGGCGGACCTATGAGGGTGTGAGGCCATTAAATTACAATGGGCTCTGGGATATCAATTGGCTCATTAATGAGCATAAATGATATTCCACTACTGACATTGAGAATCCCTTGTCAGTCCCTTCTGCTCTCCAATTTAATCGTAGGATGGTTTCCCACCACCGGGGGACTGACGTGGATCTCACCCACTATTAAGTGGTCCCAGCCACCGTGGTTCCCATGGCATTAAATCCATCCTTATGTCTCAAAAATTAATGGATTCGTTTTAACAAAACTTGGTACATGGATAAGGTATGGTCCAAGAAAGAGCTAATTAGTTATTGATGAAGACGCAGATCTCCATTCAGATCCTGGAATTTTTTAAGGGATCCGTTAACATCGAGAGATTGGGTTCATTGACTTTTAGAATGTTGTGGATTGTCTCAGCTGCTGTGGTGGAATTTGTCACAGCTGTCAAAGTGTGAGCAGAGTTTTCAGAGCAGGTTGTTGGATGTGGATTGGCCTGGAGCCTCCTCAGTGAAGCAGAAGCTCTTGAAAATTAGATTTTTTTTTTCAGCTTTGCAGTTACAAAGCATCAACCAGGCAGGGAAAAACCTTAAGGAAATGCTGCCTAATTGTAATAACATTGAGTTACACAGAGTGACAGATGTAATGCAGTCTAGGGGAATTTCACAGTAGCTTCATTGCAGTGTTAATGTAAGCCTTACTTGTGACTAATAAATATACTTCACTTTTACTTTTCTACTAAGTGCCCTCTTCACTTGCTTAATGTTTCTCCCACTAGAAGTCCTTCTGATCATGCCTACGCCCAAGTTCTTTAAAAAGCCTGCCATGTTGAACTCACACCCTCTTTCCCAGCAGTGCTGACAGTGTAGCACCTCAGTTTTACATCTCCCAGCTTCTCATCCTGCACTCAGACAAGGCAACTCTCAAATTTATCATGAGATGCAATTTCAAAGTAAAATTAAGCCTCACTCATGGTTTCACGAGAAGCCTCTGTAATCTGAGGATTTTTGACTTAGAATTCCATATCCGTCTGTAGTAATTGCAAGGATTGGCGACCACCAGCTAGTATAACAAACTATAACGTTATATCAGCAGGCAGATAACTATATTCAGGACTTCCACGATGTTAGCACTTCCAGCTCTAGGATCAGCTCTGGCTGCTAAAGTCCACACTCTGCACCAAGATCCCCACGCTCGTTTCCCATTGGCTGATCAGGTCACATGACCCTTCCAATATCCACCCCTTAAAGAGGCCAGCTACTACATTCCATCCCCTTTAAATCCCTTATTATACAATACATAAATAACTTATACAATTTCCAAAACAATAACAATAACAAACATTTTTAACACAGTCTATCAAAAACTAGTCTGCCTTTCTCTTTCGCTGGGTAGCTCAACCAGTTGAGGTTCGATTGTTGAGGTAGCTTCAACTGAACTTGTTTCACCAGGACTCTTCTCTGGAATCCGTGTCTCACCTTCCCCAGTTTCACTGGAGCTGCACTTTGGTCTGCCACTGGCCACTGAGGGACCCAGACACAGGTGAGGGATGACAGGAAGGTAGTTTACTGATTTGCATATGGCCTCATTGTTCTAAAGTGGTCATTTGAGCAAAATGACAGTAGTCCAGTGCATCTGACAGGGGTTATAATTGATACAGCCTGTCGGGTAACACTATCATATTACTGAGTATCAGCCAATAAAGATAAATTCCTGTTCATAATGGAATGCAGATTCCACATACATTTGAATGTCCCCAACAGCAGTAAATTGCAGAACCCAAAACACGTGGATCATTCAGAGGGATAAAGGAATTCTGAACCACATCCACACAAATATAGCAAATGGAGTTATGCTGATTGCCACAAAATATGATCAAGATTTATTTTTTATTGCTTTCCATGCCATTAAAATTGTTAGCATGACAACAAAGGGCCCGATTTCACCATCAAGTTGCACCCATTTTTGGGCGCAAAAAGTTGGTAAAGTCGGGTGTGAGGCGAGTAGCGCAATCCGTGACCGCCTCCGCGCCGGTTCCCCCTTTACCAATGGCTAAAAATGGCCGCGATCAGGACCGCACCCGAAACAGGCGCGACAGCAATTTAAATGCATTTAAATTGAATTAATGAGCTGGACGCCCAATTTACCAGCACTTCCCCTTTTACCACCGCATTTGCCAATCGGGAATCGGCGCGAAACAGGCATGCTCAATAAAAGTCCGATTCGGGCGCTCCATCAGTGAGGGTTAGTGAGGAGGTAAGTGCATGGCCTTCGATGGCTCTCTGCTACTCACGGGTGTCCTGTTGTTACAGCCATTTTCTGTCTCGGGTCGGTGGCGGCTCTGCGAGTGGGGGGGGGCGGCTGTTGCTCTGCAGGATCTCCAACGTCCGATTTACAGTATAGACCCCGGTCCCAGCACTGACGTCAGGTCTTGCGGTGCTGCTGGGTCCTAGTGCACTCAGCTCACTTCCAGCTGAAGGATATGCACAAAGCCCTTGCAAATAGCACTGCTGCAACCTCTCAACTTTGCAAGGAGCTGTGATTGTGGGGAGCATGTGGCTGGCGGAATTGGGGGGGGGGGGGGGGGGGGGGGGGGGCTGTGGTTGTGGGGAGCATGTGGCTGGAGGAATTGTATGCCCGGGCTGGCCAGTTCATCAACTTCAACCTGGACCAGGCGCAGCAGGAAGCCCGGGCTGCAGGGTTCACAGCCATTGCAGGGATGCCTAACGTGCAGGGGGGCAATCAACTGCACACACGTCGCCCTCAAGGCCCCCTTACATGAAGATTTGTAAATAGGAAGGGGTTCCACTCCCTGAATGTTCAATTAGTGTGCAACCATAGTACGATCATCATGCACGTCTGCGCCAGACATCCAGGCAGCGTGCATGACAGCTTCATTGTCAGGAGCTCGGACATCCCAGAGGCAATCGAGGAGGAGCCCAGGCTGTGGGGTTGGCTCCTGGGTGATATGGGTTGCCCACTTCGGACACGACCGATGACGCCTGTGCAGAGGCCTGTGTCTGAGGTGGAGACCCGCTATAATGAGGCCTATGTAGCCACCCACGCGATAGTGGAGAGGTATATTGGGGTCCTCAAGATGCGATTCCAGTGCCTGGACCGATCTGGCAGAGCCCTCCAATATAACCCTGTGATCGGTTCCCACAGAGTCGTCACGTGCTGTGTCTTGCACAATCTGGCTCTACAGCAAGGTGACCTCTTGGAGGAGGAGGAGGACGTGGAGGCTGATCAGCCGGCCGTCAATGGAGAGGATGACCAGCAGGAGGAGGAAGAAGAGGTGGAGGAGGAAGATGAGGAAGAGCATGCCAAGGTACACCAGGCGCTTGAGGGCTGGCAGCCCAAATGAGGCATGCAAGGGCGGCAAGGGAGGCCCTGATCACCAGGTGGTTCACTCACTAGGGGTTTGTGTCTGTGGGTTCCATTCCGCCCCCCCCCACCAAATTCCTTCTATATTCTGCACATTGTCACACCAGAGTGGTGGGCCCGGGTACACTGTGTTAGTGAGTTTCTTTGGCAGGCAGGAGGGTGGTGATGACTCGCTAAGCACCATTATGATGATGCCCTGGTGTAAACTAGTCTGACTCCTACCTGAGCTCCGCATGCACGCTGGCACCTGGGCCCACGTCTGTGTAGTGGGTAAGAGATCTGAAACCCCCATACAGGGCCCAGGGGCAGGAGGGATGGGGGACGGGACGGAATCGCTCGTGGGATCTGGGGAACCAATGTCTCCCTTTTCTCAGTGACACAGCATTGAGGGGCCTCCCCAACTGACATCAACATGAAGCATCGCTCTGGCGATCATCAATGGAAGAGGATTCATAATAGAGACAAATTAGTTACAGGTGGGTGGTGAAAAAACATTTATTTACAATAAAGGTGTTTAAATAAGACGTTCTAACACAAAAGCTTGTGAACAGAAAACGTTAAGATGATTAAATATCTTTCGAACTAGTGCAGCCCTTCACCCGTGCCATCTCAGTGCAACTACAACTTCCTAACCTTACGTGGCCTACCACTACATCTCAGTGATTCCCCAGAATGTACATCGGAGGTGGAGGGGGCCAGCTGCCTACCATGCCCCGTGGCCTGTGATGCGCATGGCGGGCGTTCCTGGAGGCCCTGGACCTTGAGGGCTCTGGCCTGCTTCCAGGTGTCTGGGATGTTTCCATGACACCCTCTTCATCCCGCTGCCCCTGAGATGCCCCAGTGTCAGGAGGGGGGAGTTAGAAAGTGTAGCCACAGCTACAGTCTCCTGGCTGGAAGGCCCCGGCATGGGCCTCGAGCCCTTCCTCCTCCCCTGGGGTTCCTGTGGGCCCCGGGTCACTCCATGGGACGGAGGTGCTGCTGCCGTGAGCTCCAGAAGCTCCGGCATCACCTGGCACTGCCAGTCCTGGAGGACCACCTGTGTCCTACCCAAGGTGGTCGAGCCTTCTGCGATGGCCACTTGAGTCGGGGGCCACCTCTCAATGGCCGTAGCAAGTGCCCTCTGAGACTGGGCCACGTTCACAATGGCTGTTGCCATAGCCCGCTGTGTCTTAGCGCTGTCCCGCTGGGTCTCCTGTAAGTTCTCGAGCCTCTCAGCCATGGGCTGCAGAATCTTGAGAAGCCTGTTCAGTCCCTCAGTTGTGGCCCGCTGTGACTTGGCCATCGCTTGGAACCAGCCACTCGTGGTGAGGATCCCTTGCTCCAGGCTTTCCACTGCAGACGCCACCCTTGCAGTGTTGGCCTGGGAAGCACGCAAGACAAGCAATAGCTGGTCCACCTGAAAATTTTGGGACTCCTCCCAACAGCCTCACAGTCGGTCCAGTGTGGCTGTCAACCTCACCTGCATTCCCTGGCTCTGTTGCTGCATCTCCAGCAACTGAGGGAGAAGTGATCTCAAAGGACCAGCATGTAGCCTGGGGCCAGCTGAGTTCTCGCCTCCGGCAGACCCCCGCATGCCAGAAGCCTCGGACATTCCCTCCTCCACCCGATGCATATTATCAGATGTATCATGCTCACCAGAGAGTGACCCAGAAGCCTCAACACTAACTGAACCCACCAACGTGTCAGTTTCTGGGATGGTGAGTAGTGAGGTGGCAGCTGATGCCAAAACGGTGCCATCCTCGCAGGTCCCTTCACCCATATCCTCCGAGGACTCATCCAAGCTGTCTGGACCAGGATGGGCAGGAGCTGCAGCAGGGGCTTATAGTTCAGAAGGCCCTGGGGCATCCGGATCTGTCCCTGCAACACAGGACACAAGGTTAAGGAGGGAGAGGAATCCAGGATACCAATCGCATGATTCACATGTCTCCATTGAACATAGAACAAAGCACCAAGAAAATTACATCACAGGAACAGGCCCTTCGGCTGTCCTAGCCTACAGCGACCAGGCTGCCCATCTGATTTGTAACCCCCTACCCTTCCAGAGACCATATGCCTCTATTCCCATCCCATTCACATAACTGTAGAGATGCCCCTTCAAGGTCACTATTGTATCTGCATCCACGACTTCCCCTGGCAGCAAGTTCCAGGCACCCACTACCCTCTCTGTGCAAATAAACATGCCTCATACATCTCCTTTAAACCTTGCCCCTCGCACCCGAAACTCGTGCCCCCAAGAAGTTGCCTCAAAGTGATTGAAGGAATGATAGGTGCTCACGTCTTGACAGCAGCCCGACCATGCTGTCGCTGACAGCCCGCACCTCCCCTTCTCTGGAGAGCTCAAGCGCCCGTTCCTCAAAGCGGGTGAGGACCCTGAGGTCTGGCTCACCATCCCCTGTCTTCACTCTCTCACAGGTGTTGTTCTTGGTCTTCTCCAGTGGAGACAGAGCCATGAAAGAAACGATGTCCTGGCATTGACCGAGGCGGTGACTGCCTCCCAGGCTGCAATTCCATCAACCCCCTTGGTCTGGGTCATGCTGGGGGGAAGAGGGTGTCCCACCTCGCCTCTGCTACATCCAGTAGCCTCCCCAGGTCGCCCTCAGAGAATCGGGGGGGCTGGTCGGGCACACATTTTGTGCAGAAATGCCTGCCTGCCATCATTGAGTTTTTAATGGAGCTGCCCCTCATTAGGGCAGATCAGCTGCAGGCAGTTTGGCAGAGCATTCCAGCAAGTTACATGCAGTTTGCTTGTGAGCATTGAGTGGAAGACAAGTGAGCACTTGCAGGTGTGCTGATGGGGAGGGGGGATGAGTGCCTCAATGATTGGGATGACGTGGAGACGCCGGCGTTGGACTGGGGTAAACACAGTAAGAAATCTCACACCAGGTTAAAGTCCAACAGATTTATTTGGAAGCTCAAGCCACTAGCTTTCAGAGCGCTGCTCCTTCATCAGGTGAGTGGGATTTCAGTTCACAAACAGGGCATATAAAGACACAAACTCAATTTACAAAATAATGGTTGGAATGCGAGTCTTTACAGGTAATCAAGTCTTAAAGGTACAGACAATGTGAGTGGAGAGAGGGTTAAGCACAGGTTAAAGAGATGTGTATTGTCTCCAGCCAGGACAGTTAGTGAGATTTTGCGAGCCCAGGCAAGTCGTGGGGGTTACAGATAGTGTGACATGAACCCAAGATGCCGGTTGAGGCCGTCCTCATGTGTGTGGAACTTGGCTATCAGTCTCTGCTCAGCGACTCTGCGTTGTCGTGTGTCGTGAAGGCCACCTTGGAGAATGCTTACCCGAAGATCAGAGGCCGAATGCCCGTGACTGCTGAAGTGTTCCCCAACAGGAAGAGAACACTCTTGCCTGGTGATTGTCGAGCGGTGTTCATTCATCCGTTGTCGTAGCGTCTGCATGGTCTCCCTGATGGTCTCTTGGTCTCAATGATTGGGGACAGGGGAGAGAGAGGGAGGTGTCACACAGCCATCGGAGTCCGGAGGAGATGGGGGCCTTGTGCGGGAGAGTCCGGGGTGGGGGTGAGGGGGATCACCCTGCTTGATATCTGTAGGTTGGAGGGGGAAGGGTGGATCTCTCTGCCTGAGATGAGTGAGGGGGAAGGGGAGTCCACTGTCACTCTGCCTGAAATCGGGGGGGGAGAGCAGCAGTATTCTATCATTTTTTTGTGGGCATGCACAGTTGGAGGCTCAGAGCTGCAGTGTTTCAGGTGCGTTAAGCCCCATCCACAGGATTGTGCAGCGCGATTCGGAATCGCTGATATTCTTTCAGGCACAGTGCGTATGGGGGAGCCGGAGAACGGGTCTAAAAGCCAGATCTGAAACACTCCCAGATTCAAGTCTGCCCAGCACTTCGAATCAAAATGGTAAAATCGGGCCCAAAGGGCAGAGACAAAAATCCATTACCTGCTTTCCAGCTTTATTCCTGTTCGTGTATTCAGGTCTGGTTTTACCAAGAATCCTGATGCTAAATCAAATGCATCTTCAAAAAGCATCTGCAAAAAAGGAGGGAACAAAACAGGCATCTGTGTTACACGTGGAACAGAAAATGATTACTGTAAAAATATCTGGCCATCTAATCCATTCTGCAGCAGACATTCTAAGCAAACTTAATCGACTCATCCTTGAATACTGCGAAGTTGGGAATCAAATGAAGGATGCATTTTTAAAAATTATTTTATGGGGGGGTTGGGCATCACTGGTTAGGTCAGCATTTATTGCTCATCTCCCTAATTGCCCTTAAGAAGATGGTGGTGAGCTGCCTTCTTGATTCGCTACAGGCCCTGACGTGTAGGTACATCCACAATGCTGTAAGGGATTAACACATCTTAATATTACTCGGGATTTTCAATAAAAGACTGGTTACGACGTCATTGTAAATGATTGTGGACTGGTTAACATGCCATGGGTCTTGTAACAAAAACAAATGAGCAAGGAAGTCTCGGAAGAGTTTTAAAAAATATTGATTCATGAGATGTGGGCATTGCTGGCATTTAATACCCATACCTAGCTGCCTGTGAGAGGGTTTCGGAGTTCGCTAAATTATATCAGAATTCCATTTTACTTGGACACAAGAGGACAGGAGTATAACAACTAATTTCCTTGATCAACTTAACTGACACCAGATAATTATGGATTCAGACATATGTCTGTCCAGTTCAGTAAGAGTTTTAACAACACCAGGTTAAAGTCCAACAGGTTTATTTGGTAGCAGATGCCATTAGCTTTCGGAGCGCTGCTCCTTCATCAGATGGAGTGGATATCTACTCCATCTGATGAAGGAGCAGCGCTCCGAAAGCTAATGGCATTTGCTACCAAATAAACCTGTTGGACTTTAACCTGGTGTTGTTAAAACTCTTACTGTGTTTACCCCAGTCCAACGCTGGCATCTCCACATCATGGCTACCAGTTCAATAACACCGTGAAAAGGATCCAACTATCTCAAAGGATCATGTGTCAGCTGTTGCTCAGTTGGTAACACTCTGACTCAGATGGATTTGGGCTCAAGTCTCGCGCCAGGACCGGAGGACATAAAAATCAATTTTTTAATCTGGCAAAGTCCTGGTAGGAATCCCTTTTGTACGTAAATGTGAGTTGACAAACTGGATTTTAGATTAACTAGCTGCACATGCCTATGTAATTGCCTGATGGTATATATATATATATATAAGCAGGGGAACAGGCTAGAAAAACACAGATGAAATGAGTTATTGAGGAAAATCTTTACACACAGCAACGTCCTCATGTTAACCAGAATATGATTATTTAACTAAAAGTACCTGCAGCTGGTTCACTTAGGATGGCAGCAGGCTATTAATATTAGATTAGAGTTCAGATTGGGAAGGTTCAACGAAAAGTCACAAGGAATGGAAAATTCAGTAACTGGTTTCCTCCTAGTCACTTAAAACAGTGGGAATGACAGATCTGTTCAGGGAAAGGGTTGGGGAGGGCAGAGTGGAGGCAGCCACAGCTAAAAAAGGAGTGAGAGATTATTTTTAAAAATAAAACAAATAGCATAACATCATTCAGCGCTACCAAGTTACTTAAGTGGCCATGGTTATTTTCCCACACAGCATCCCTAACAGGGAGTAGGACTATATGTGTCAGTAGACCTGTCTCATGCATTATGGATTTTGTCATTTATAATCTTTAGCATCAAATTTTCTGTAGGAAAGGGAATAAATCTTCTGTATTTTATTTACCTATTAAGTGGACTTTTTTAAAACTTTAATTAGCCTTGTATAGAAATTTCTGACTGAGGTACCTCATCATGATTTGATTCTGAAGAGCCACTCGCTCCCTGGCTGTCTAAAGCTCTGTCTCTCATAGTGCAGTCCATCTGCATAGGTATCTGCAAGGTGATTTGTTCCCCTGGGGACAAACACACCCTTTGAGAGCATTTTTTGAAGATAGCTGCTTTCTTCTCCCCAGACATTTCCTGCCAGAGGTGTGAAATTGCTTTTGATACAATGGGGAGGGTGATCTGGTCCATGGACACTATCCGGTTCTCCACTAAAAGGTCCACCGTTTCTTTGTAAAAATTCAGGTACCTGCCAGATAGAAAAATATGGGACAAGACATTTCAAAAGAATTTGAAAGTTAGGACAACTTGGCATGTTTCAGCATCTCATTCTTACATTTCTTTCTGTGAGACAATTACCAAACACTGACGTTGCATTTCTACTTAGAATAGAATCCCTACAGTGCAGAATTACGCATGACACAAGAATAATATTAGGAATTCTGCATTGTAAATATCACATGTATATCAATGTCTTTGGTCCAAAAATAACTTGTTAAAATAGAACCACTCTGCAGCACAGTGGTATCTTTTCAACCCTTAAGTTGCATTTAAAACTCTCAAATTCTTGGAGGTTCTTGTGACGCATTGCACTGCTAATCAGACTTCCGGCACTGCCAGAAGATAGGGTTTCCCTGTTCAATGCCCCACGAGATGTTCCCATCCTTATGATCTTTGGGAACCAGCGTTATTAGCAAGACAAAAATACATCCACTGAAAGAAGTTGAGAAAAAGCAGATGGCACATTCCTCTTGTGCAGTTTCTAGAATAACACCGGAAGAAACACACTCCCTTGATCAGAGAAAGCACAAAGATACAAATAATGAATAAAATGACATTGCTCCAAGGACTCAAATAGGTTGTACAATTACACAGATAAGGGGCATTTGACGGGACTAATCAAGTTTGTACCCGAACATTATGCCATTGCATTGGCTACACCAGTAGAAATTCAGAGTTTGGAAATGTAGGGAAAGCATAGTCTGCAAAAAGAATTGATTTTTACTCTCTAGCTAACTTTCAAACTGCTAATATCTGACCTGTCGGCCCATTTGCCTCAGAGAATCTGCACTTATTCTGCTCAAAACGGATATATTTGTCCAGCAACAGATACAGAGCCTTTTCTTACTCTATTAGGAGTTTGCTGTTGAAACATTGCTGATTTATTTGGAAAACAGGAAACAATTAGGCAGTGAGGGCAAAGAGAGGAGAAAGACTATTTGAACAAACTTGCAAACAGTGTCTTTGTTAACCTTAATCTACTTTCCACCCCACAGTATCTTGACGTGTGCAAAACTAACCCTTCAAACTCTATGAGATCTGCTGAAGATTTTACAGGAGACTGGGGACAAACTGGTTTCAGATCACTTTCCGCAGGATGACCTCTGTACTCTCTCAGCCACTGCCAAAGAGCCATCCTTGTCTTACCAGGCAGGTTCGCTGATGCCAAGTCACTATGAAGGTAAGAAAAACGTGTAATGGATGTAAGCAAAGGGAAAAGGTTAAGAAATCATTGAAATCATAGAAACCCTACAGTACAGAAAGAGGCCATTCGGCCCATCGAGTCTGCACCGACCACAATCCCATCCAGGCCCTACCCCCATATCCCTACATATTTTACCCACTAATCCCTCTAACCTACGCATCCCAGGACATTAAGGGGCAATTTTAGCATGGCCAATCAACCTAACCCGCACATCTTTGGACTGTGGGAGGAAACCGGAGCACCCGGAGAAAACCCACGCAGACATGAGGAGAATGTGCAAACTCCACACAGACAGTGACCCAAGCCGGGAATCGAACCCAGGTCCCTGGAGCTGTGAAGCAGCAGTGCGAACCACTGTGCTACCATGCCGTCCACAAGAAAACTAAACTACTGGAATTCAGGAACGCAATTTCTCCAAATGGTGCAATTTGGTCATTTAAAATCAGAATATTATAGTTTTGAATGAAATTTCAAAAAGATTGTTTGTTTTCAGTTCTATTTTTATTAAAATTCATATATTTGAAGAATTTAAACTGGATTTATGGTTCCAAAGTGTCTGCTTTCCAATCCTTGCACTTTATCCTAAACTTTAAACTGCTGAGGTATCATTGACCTTTGTACCAAGCAGAAATTTATTAATGGTGCATTCCAGTTACATCACTGTGTAAAAGTTGGGTCAAGCCCGCCCTTACTTTGCCAGCTTCGCCCATGGCCATTTAACACTCGATAGGCCATTAATTGGTTTGATGTAGGTCTTCCACACTCATTGGACAGGAAGTCCAGCCTCCAAGAGCTGCTAGCAATACAAATGGCTGGCAGTTCCCTTGTCCCTGCAGTGCCGCCAGGACCAGTGACTACTGCCGGGACACAGCCAGCTGCCTGAAGAGAAGCTATGGAGCCCAGACATTGTTAAGCCCATGGGTTTGGTGGGGCCAGGCCGGCAGGAGCAGCGAGGGCAATGGGGAGCTGTGGAGCAGAGGGCAGGGAGTTAGGGAAAGGTTGAGGAGAGCTGTTATACTTTGTGGGAGGCCTCCATGAGACACAGGGGCCTCAAAAAGGAGACAACGCCTCCCCCCTCCCCTTGCTGGGCCACCAGTTCTCAACCTGGACATTTGGCAGCGGCATGTTCTGTCACAGGTAAAGTCCCAGTAGTGACGGGATGAAGCCCTTAGACAACTGTTAACTGGCCACTTAAAGATCTCAATTGGCCCACAAGCGAGCAGGCCATTCGAAACCTTCCCCATCACTGGTAAAATTGCAGCAGGGGCGGCACGGACGGTGGGGGTCTGTGGGGAGGGGCACCTGGAGAAACTGGGTCTAAATTCTCCTTGTGAAGCCTGGAGGAGCACTCCTTTTCCTCCTGGACTCGAAAGGAAGGTGAAAACATTTTAAAAAACTTATCTCTTTATGCCTCTCCTGACTAATTTTAATTGGCAGGGAAACCAAAATGGCTTCCTTGTCTAGGTCACTGGTTAAATTATGTCATCAAAGTCGTATCTCGCTATTTAAGAATAACTCTGCAGGCGATGTTTATACGAGTGAAGATTGCTGGTACCAACCAAGGAGGAATTGACTGATACAATATCATAGCAAACACAGGCTTTAATCACCCAATTAATTGCGAAAGTACCAAAAGTCTGTTTTCAAACTGAAAGTTAATGACTGCCTTCTAAACTTGAATACGCAAAAAAAATTAGCAGAGATTTTGCAATGTTTAAAGGTATGGTTACAACTTTCGTTAAATATGAGATTGGCAAAAAGCAGAGATCAAACTCTCATTATGTGCTGAAAATAAAATGGGCTTCTCATAATGAGACAAAATGAATGAAACATGCTAGAAGAACAAGGTCAAAAGATTCTCCATCCACAATGCCATGCTCTTCTTTGGATGATAATTCACGTGACGATTCAAAGAATTAGCCTGGAAAAATGACCTCATTGAGGAAAAAAGGGCATTATTTTGGTGTTCATACTGAGGCAGTTATCCCTGTAATCAGTACAACTGTGTTGTGTGCCATACTGTACCAATGCTCCTTGTAGTAATTGATGTATTGTTCTTTTATTTCTTCCAAGTTTGATGGATGGCCATCTTCCAAATGATATGCTTCTGTCATTTTGCAAGACATTAGAAAGATTAGTCAGACTTGTGCGGATCACAGCAGTACCGTTCAGCTACAATTTGAACTGCTATTGAACAAATATTGCCATAAATTTATAAGAATGAATTGAAAAGATGCATTCAAATCTGTTCATAAGAATACCACAAAACCAGAGGTGTGAACAGTTTAGGACATTGGCAAACTGAAGTGCAGCTGGCTGGGTAAACTGATAAAACTCTTTGTGATATACTGAAGGCATGGAACAAAATACTGACTGCTTCTTCCATAGTCAGGAAGCAGAAAGGAGCTAAATATACCCGTTAACACTTAAAAGTGCAATTTTCTTGCAACCGGACTTCCTTCTATGAATATCTAACTCGCAGCACACGTATCTTAGATAGTGGGTGGGATTTTGTGGCCTCGCTCGAGCAAGACTGGAAATTCCTGCCCAAGATCAACGGACATTTCTGTCGTCCGCCCCTCGCCTGCTCCGATTCCGTGGCGGGTGGGTCGGTAGAATTCCAGAAACCGTGCAGCAGAAATAGGTAATTCAGCCCAACTGGTCTGCACCGATGTTTATGTCCACACGAGCCTTCTCTCATGCTCCTTCATCTAACACTATTAGCATATCAGAGAATCGTAGAATCCCTAAAGTGCAGAAGGAGGCCATTCGGCCCCTCAAGCCTACACCGACAACAATCTCATCCAGGCCCTATCCCCGTAACCCCACGTATTTACCCTGCTAATCCCCTTGACACTCAGAGGCAATTTATCATGGCCAATCAACCGAACCCGCACATCTTTGGGCTGTGGGAGGAAACCTACCCATACACAGGGAGAACATGCAAACTCCACGCAGACAGCCACCCGAGGCAGGAGTCGAACCAGGGTTCCTGGCGCTGTGAGGCAGCAGTGCTAACCACTGTGCCACCGTGTCTCCCCTTCTATTCCTTTCTCCCTCAAATGCTTATTTTGCTACCCATTCCACACTATTTGCTTGAACTACTCTTTGTGGGAGAGAGTTTCACATTTTTACCATTCTTTGGTAAAGACGTTTCTTCAGAATTTTCTATTGGATTTATTGGTGACTACTTGATAATTTATGGTCTTTAGTTTTGGTTGCCCCCGCTAGAGGAAACATCTGCTTTGGCTGTGCGAGCCGTGGCCACAAATCCCGTAATGGGTGCTAAATCTCACGAGAGGCCACAAATGGGATTTGCCCTGGTGAGATTTTGGTTTCTGATCCTCCCCGCTCCCCTCTCCGATGACACAATCAGGTTCACGATCCGGAAGGGCACACAAGCCTGATTTGCATGCATTATAATCTCATTAGCAGCATTGACGCTGCTACTTCTACTCTCAACATATCTTGCACTGCCATGTCCCTTCCAGATTGGCATTGCTAAGGCTGGGCCTCCTGGGGAGCCACATTGAGAGGGAGAGGGTTCCATTGACCTGTAGTGGGGGATAGTGTCCCGATGCTTATGGAGTGAGGCATTGCTCCAATGTCTTTGGGGGATTGCGCTGATATCTCTAGGGAGGGGTCACTCTGATGCTTGTGTGGCTGGGGAGAGCCCCAGTGCCTTTGGTTGGGGGAGTGTCGTGCACACCCCACCCCGATCATTGTGGAGGGGGTTCAACGAGTGGCGGGTGGGCAGTTTTTTCTTTGCGCAGTTCGAGGTGCCATCTTCAAGGGGCGCCCTGATTAATGGCCCCCCCTGTGGAGTTGCTGGCTCAATCGGGCCTCGCCCCACCAGAGTGGTGCCGTAAGTGCCCGGGAATCTGGAGAGAAAACTCGTCAGTGCTGCTGGAGAGCTACACGCTGGTTTTCTGACAGGCTGAAAACGTTTGGGACGAATCCACCCTTTATGTCTATCCTATTAGGCTCCACCATTTTAAAAACCTTCATTCGGTCACGCTACAGCCTTCTCTCTTTTACAGAAAAGAGGCCAGCCTATTCAGTTCTGTTATTATCCTTGTGAATCTTTTTTTCACCCTCTCCGGTGCCTCTATGTCCTTTATATAATGTAGAGTTGAGATTGTGCAAAGTACTCGAGTGAGGTCTAACCAAGATCCATAACTGGTTTAAGGTAACTTCTCTACTTTCCAATTATATCAATCACAAACGAATCCCAGTGCCTAGTATGCTATTTTTACAATCCGTGTTGCTACTGTGATTTGTGTATGTGTAACCCTAAATCCCTTTGCTCCTCCACTCAATCCTCTATCTGCTTCTGTAACTGGAGAGCAGCCTTTAATCCAAACTGAACTTGACATATCCAATTAGATTCACTGCAGTTATCAGAACCCGGTGACTAACCTTTTTGCTTGCTGATGTTTGGCTGAATTTAGAAATAGAAACTGAATTATTATAATAATCCTGTAATACTAACCTTTGAGCTTCAGCAAATTCTCTAGCTTTCTTTCTGAATCCAGGATGTAGTTCTTTGCCTTACGCAGTACCTGCCACTTCAAGTTAAATATAATTAATAGCAAAAGTTTAGCCTTTGCCATAACAATGAAAAGTCATTTAATTCTGCGGTGTCACTGCTGATAAAATAATCTGTTTTTTGTTCAGAGTAAAAGGGACCATCTCAAACTATATTGTTTATGTCAACTCCTGTATAGTGCACTCCAGGGAGAGGAGGGCAATTCCATCTCGCCTGAAGTTTGTCTATTCCTATTACCCTTAAAAGAGAGGGAGATAGCAGACCTTACAGGCACGGGGTAAGTGAAATGGAGATAAGGGTCTGGATTTTTGCCTGCATGTCGGGGGAACAGAGTGAGAAGAATTCCCAGCTACACAAACCCGACTTCTAAAAATGGCTGCCCAGACAACAGATTTTCAGTCCAGGGACAGGCTGGATTAGAAGTCGGGGCCCTGGAGAACTGGAGAGGCTGCTGGGTGCAGAGGCAGGCTGGACGGAAGGCCTGCCTTGGACCTCCGGCACTGTGTCCAAAATCATTTTCAAAAAAACATCCCTCCAGCCCTCATCACTCCACTCCAAACATGTCCCATGTTCCAACCATGCCAGCCCATGGTTTCTCATGCTCTGTATGCACCCCTCATACCTTCCATGCCAATGCATGCCCCTCTATCCCTCAATGACCCTTTGTAGCCCCTATGTGAACTTAGTGCCAACTCATGCCGATCCATGTCACCCCTGCTCCTCTCACTCACCATCCTTTTCTCTTACACCTACCATGCTAACTCACCCAGAATCTACCCTTTACAGACTTCAGGCTCCATACAGAGAAGAGGTAAAATAAAGTTCTATAAAATGAAGTTTTAAGTGTCAATTGCAGACTTGACTATATTGAAAAAAAAACACCCTCATTCATTAAAAACCCATTTACTACATTTATATTCCTTCAACTAAATAAACATAGAAACTAGAAGCAAGAGTAGGCCATTTGGCCCTTCAAGCCTGCTCCGCCATTCATTTTGATCATGGCTGATCATCGAATTCAACATTCTAATCTCCCCTTCCCCCCATATCCCTTGATCCCTTCAGCCCCTAGAGCTATATCTAATTTCTTCTTGAAAGCAGACAATGTTTTAGCCTCAACTACTGTGGTAGTGAATTCTACACACTCTGGATGAAGAAATTTCTCCTCACCTCAGTTCTATAAGGTCCTCAAACTATGACCGCTAGTTCTGGACTCCCCCACCATTGGGAACATTCTTTCTCAAACTACCCTGTCTAACCCTGTTAGAATTTTATACGTTTCTATGAGATCCCCTCTCATTCTTTTAAACTCCAGTGAATATAATCCTAACCAATTTAGTCTCTCTTCATATGACAGGCCTGCTATCCCAGGAATCAGCCTGATAAATCTTCTCTGTACTCCCTCTATAGCCAGGGCATCCTTCCTGAGATAAGGACACCTAAACTGCACACAATACTCCAGGTGTGGCCTCACCAACGCCCTATACAATTGCAGCAAAACATTCCTATCCCTATACTCAAATCCTCTCGTTATGAAGGCCAACATACCAATTGCCTTCTTTACTGCCTGCTGTACCTGCGTGCTTACTTTCAGCGACTGATGCACGAGGACACCAAGGTCTTGCTGAGTATCCACCTCTCTCAATTTACACCCATTCAAGTAATAATCTGTCTTCCTATTGTTGCTACCAATAAAGCTGTATAACAATAAATATTTCATTCAAGTGCACAATCCCTAATAACAAATACCACTGGAATTCATAGTCCCACTTCAAAGAGTCTATTAGCACTTGTATCTGTCAATCAAATTGCGAAATAGTAGGCACCTGTTGTATTAATAGATGATTGTAAAATCAATCGCGCAGCAATAATCCATCAATGGAAACTCTCAACAGGCAGAGTGAAATCACAAGCAATCATTTTTTAAATGATTTGACAGTTTGACAGTTCCCCTTGACACTTTTGATAGCTCTGTGGACAGTTCCAATGAAGCTTGACAGCCCTGAACTACCAAAATCTGACTTCAGTGGAGACAGCTGAAAATGTAAATGGTCAGCTGCCTCCATAAACTGCGCAAGCATGAAACATGAAACGCCCCCATTCCCGCTCCCGAAAATGGGATGTGCCCATGACTTCATCATGGTAAAAATACGTGCCAGAATATCTTTTCTCATAACATGTTCAAAATTGACCCTATTCCATCTCTTAACCTGAAATATAAAATACAACATGTTACACAATATGCATGACGATCACACGTATGTAAATCTGATATCTGTAATATAAACAAGATCTCACTCCATATAGTACTACGTTGATACATAATAAAAAACAAGAGTTATCCTTGAAAATAGTCTTGAGACTCTTTTATCCTGTAGATAACCTGCTACCCAGTTTCAGGTGACAAGCAACTATTGCTCAATTCAAAACAGAAAATACAGTTCTTAGAAAAGGTCATCAGCCTGAAATGTTAACTCTGTTTCTCGCTTCGCAGACACTGCCTGACCCGCGGGGCCTCCCCAGCATTTTCTGTCATTATTTCAGATTTCCAGCTTCTGCAGCATTTTCCTTTTGAACTATTTCTCAAACCTGTCTTACTTTTGAAGTGGTCCTCTTGGACTGAGGACATACTGTGTCTCGTAGGTGATTGAAAAGACCTGCCAGCTTTGCACGATGTCGGGCTTGAGAAAGGCGGCGACGAGCCACCCGAGGTTCTACTTCCTGCAACATCGCCAAAAAACTAGGACTGGCGTCTGTGTAAGGACTGGTGCACTCTCCAGAGCTCTCCATTTAGATCTGAAATCCTGGAATATACATAACATTGTAAACCGTTAAACATGAATAACATAGCTATTAGCCACCTTCTGTAACACTCTCTTATGAAACATGGTATTTCATGGATTGAAGGCGCTTCTTAATTAGATCCCATTTTAAAATTATTCATTAGAATCAATGATCACTTTTCATTGATTATGGAGCATGAGAAGTAATTGGTCCAATCGACCTATCTTGCTTGAGAATCTAAACAGAAACAAGTCATTTAGTCCAACTGGTCAATGCCTGTATAAATAATCCCTACTGGCTTTTCCTGCTTTAATTCACCATGGTTCCTTAGGCAGCACCTTCCAAACCCATAACTGCTGCCATCTAGAAGGACAAAGGCAGTAGACATGTGGGAAAACCACCACCTGGAAGTTCCACTCCATGCCACATACCACCGTGACTTGTAAATATATTGCCATTCCTTTACTGTCTCTGGGTCAAAATCGTGGAACTCCATCCCAAACAGCACTGTGGGTGTACTTACACCACAGGGACTGCAAGTGACCACCACCTTCTCAAGGGCAGTTAGGGATGGGCAATTAATGTTGGTCTAGCCAACGACACCAACATCCCGTAGACGAATTAAAAAATTTAGCTTCTTCCACCTTGTCCCTATATCTCTATTTCCTCCTCCCTCATCAAGCTTCTCATTAAATGCAACAAAGCTTTCTGCTTCAACTTCAACCCCTGCGGCACCCCCTCCCCACACCCCCTTCTCCCCCTTTCACAGTCTTGCCCCTTCTCGTCCTGAACTCGCTACGTGAACAAACAGCTTTTAACCATTCCACCCTATTAGACCCATTCATAATATTGGCTCCATCTATGAGGTCTCTTAATCTGTTTTCAGAGAGAAGAGTTGAAAAATAAAAAGAATGGTCAAGCTTCCTCAATAGCTGCACTCTCTTAATTCTGGTAACATCTCTGTAAAGCATTCCTGTGTTTTCTTCAGTGCTTCAATATCTTTTCTTGTGGTACGGAGACTTGAACTTCACATGGTATTCCAATCCTGGTCTTTCACAGGTTCTATATACATTTAACATGATCTCCCTGGTTTCGAATGCTATCCTCGAAAAATGAACTCCAGTACTTTGGACTCTTGGACTGGATTTTCGTAAACGACATGGGGAGCTCAAGTCCGAAAATTTCCCAACTCAGGAAACCTGGCTCCATATAAAAAGCTCCCACATGCACTATTTTCACTCCGATGAGGCGGGGGTGGGTTTGAGTCAGGCCTGCAGTCAGGTGCGGCCATGGAGGCATGTGAGTGCTGAGGTGGGCTGGTTAGACGGTCTGCCTCAGCTCTCTGGGACTTTGTCCCAGTTGTATTAGATCCTCCAGTTGTATTAGATCCTTTAGCCCTCATCCCACATGCCCGCTCATTTCTCCCACCATGCCCCTGATGCATGCTCACCCAGAATGCATAATATATACAGAACCAATGAGCCATATGGCAATGGCAAATCTTGAAATCCTTATTAAAAAATATTCAGAACTCTGCTTTGAAAAATATTGTTGCTGTTACAACCTGATAAAAATATCAATCAGACACTGCCATTCAGAGTTTCAATAGCAGAAGGTTTATACCACTTCACACCTCTCAATCTTGTTCAAATAAACAGACAGACATTGAAAAAAAACAGATACAAGAAATAAAAACTTATTATAGCCTCATAGACATGTGAATCAAAGTTAGCACTCCCCACTTCAGCCTGAGTAAACAGAACACTTCTCAGCTAATCTGTTAGTGAATCTTAGAGCTCAGTCATCCATCCATGATAAAGTAATCTGGCAATTGTATCAACTGAAACAGATGGCCAGGCATCTGTTTCTTCAGACCTGTAGATTCCTGAGGGGTCTTGAATAAAGAGATCTCAAGAAATAGATTGGACTCCATGAAAGCTGTGGGATGCTAGAATGTGCTATGAGATGCCTATCCCCGCAGTGTAATAGGCCAGATCTGAATTTCAGGCATGGTCACTTATACCGTGCCAGCAAAAATTGCCAGTGCCAGGAATGGCAAACTATTTTTGAAGCCCTCTGGGACTGGCCTGCATCTAGGAAAATCTGAACCTTTATCAACTTGTGTTTGCACTTCTAGTATCTTTTAATCCATTCTGCTTCCTTGCTCCAGAACCCACACACCCTGCCTGTTATTATTGAAGACCTTCTAGAAATCCATGTATCAACTTTGTCTTCATGCCAGTCAGATGTTCGAATTCAATTTTTGGCAAATGTCAACTGTACAGACAAATGCAGAATGTCCTAAATGACAATGCCGGGGAACTTTGCTTTCAAAGAACATGAGTATTGCTGAAAAAAAGAGAGGCTCATCAAAGCTTTTCATCTTGTACTCATCAGGACACCTCGCAAGAATACCGGTACCAGGGAAAAACAACAATTTAAACAAATTTACAAAGTTGCTGATAAAACCAATCTTATAGTGTGTGGAACTGTAAGAATCCCTACAGGTATACCGACCAGTGAACATAGGTGGTAATGAACCCCCTGGCAGATTTCTCAACCAATACGTTAAGGAAAGTAAGTTAATTTGACTAATCAATTTCAAAGGTGAATTTGACCACAGGATAGAACCCATTAAGCCATGCAAGGAAATTATTACATGCAATCACTGATTTAGATATAGCAAAGGTATCTTCCAAAAATCAGAAATATTCAAGGGGTTAGGTGTCATTCCATTGAAGACATGGGTGGCACGGTAGTTAGTACTGCTGCCTCACAGCACCAGGGGCCTGGGTTCAATTCCGGCCTCGGGTCACAGTCTGTGTGGCGTTTGCACATTTCCCCCGTGTTTGCGTGGGTTTCCTCCGGGTGCTCCGGTTTCTTCCTACAGTCCAAAGATGTGCGGGTTAGGTTGATTGGCCATGCTAAATTGACCTAGTGTCAAGGGATTAGCAGGGTAAATATGTGAGGTTACGGGAATAGGGCCTGGGTGGGATTGTAGTCAGTGCAGACTCGATGGGCCGAATGGCCTCTTTCTGCACTGTGGGGATTCCACATATTTCTCATGGAACCCAACAAAGATGTTTGCGAGAGCTGGGCTGAGAGGGGATCCCATGGGCATACATGGTGTCATTAAAACTGAACTAAACTGTGCAAGTTGCTGAGTTCGTAAATTCAATGAATACTGATTCACACAATGGTGGTGGGTCTAGATCACATGATATAGTGCTGCTGTGCAAATATCCATGGCTTCCTTATGTACAACATTGTTGAATAGACTAGCAATGTCAAATAAGCACATGGACATGGCATTGTTATCTATTTGCAAGCCCTGTATGGTCTTAACTGTGAAGGAATCCTTCACTGTGTAGAAAACTTGCTCAAAACATGTTGTAACATTTCACCCATTTGGCGAATTCATGCTGTATAGAACCAGTCGCAGATAAGAGAAGATATTAAGGGATATCACTTGTGTGTTTTCTCGGGCAGCTCATACATCTGCAGAGCCATGAGGACAACCGCTGTCATATATATCAGGCAGCAAGTCCAGCAAGCGTTTCTGTTGGCATAGTTTTGATGAGGCAGTCCAGTCCAGTCCTATCCTCTTCCTGTCTTTCTTTCTCACTCTCACCTCACTCCGGTTGTTCTCACCTTCTCTCACTCTTGCTGCTTTTCTCTCTTTTTCTCACCTTCTATCTCTCTTGTTTTTTCCTCTCTCGCTGTTTTTCTCACTCACTTCTTCCCCCGATCGCTTTTGACACCCTACGTTCCAGTTTATTATTTTGGGCCAATAGGAGGCGGCGCCG